>NC_135818.1:38124610-39324610 GCF_964213995.1 Mustelus asterias
GCACCAACCTCGCTAATGATAGTGAAATGCATTCAAATTCGTACTAATAGGTTTTACGCCTGGAAAGAGGGACTGGCAAGATAGCAAATCGTTTGGCGTGGGCGCGAATCTGGCTTTTTGTCTCACATGCTATCTTCCCACCTCACTGTGCTGGTCAACGGGCGTGACAGGGTGGCAAGATCACCCCCTCAGTGTTTAATTCGCTCAAATGTAGAATTGATTTTCTATGGAACGAGAATTATGATCAACAATCTTACCCTATGAAACATATTGCTGAATTATTATAAGTCAATATTGGATTTTCTTTTCTTTTTTTATACCTAAATACGCATTCACCTTGTTCAACATCTGCTTAGTAATGCTGTTTCAAAAACATTGCAAAGGCACATTGTTAAGTAAGCAATGTAGCCAATTTTCTATCTATCCTGAAGAAATCTTGAGAGATTTGGCACAAATTACTTCATAAAAAGGAAAACAACTTAGAGCCCAGTGGATTTAGGTTTGGCTTCAATCGAACACTTAAAATGAACACATTTTTAAAAAAGAGTCATGCAACATTATCTTCCTTGTCATTTATTAGATTCACCAGTAACTCTTAATACTTGACTGCAAATAAAAATATTAAAACAAATTTATATAAACTTTATTTGGATAGTGCAACAATTCATTGATGATATGGCCAACCATATCAAAAAACAGTCAGCAGTACTGTGCAAAATAAACGGTGCAAATCACCGTTCTGGAATCATGCAAATGACATCAGATCAAATGTGTGCAAAAGCCCAAAACATGTCAAGAATCAGACTGGAAACACAAACATTTTGTGCACTGAATTAAACATTTGTACAGATTTAGGATATTAAAACAAAGGATCATAATTAATTCAGAAACATTGTATGGGGTGCATTGAAGTATTTTCTTGTTAAGAATATATTTTTTTAAAAGACCAGCATACATACCCTTCAAAGGCCTGTTCTAGTTGTTTAGCTCGCACAAGAGCTTCATCTCTCTCTTCATTGGCAAGTCTAAGTCTGGCCATTACAGCTGCATCCCGCTCCTTTTGCGCATGATAGACTTCTTCAACTAGAACTGTGAAAAGTAAAATGGCAATCAATAAGAAAGCACAAGCTGGAACTTATGGAAACAGCAAGAAGCGGTGACTGAAAGCAAGGAGACAAACACGCTTCAACGGTCCTTGGGGCTTAAAGGCCACATCTTTCCAGTTAAGGGATTGTTGCCAGGGCAGCTGTTCCTATTAGGAGCAACCACCCACTCTGGAGGAGCTGCTGACCAGAGGACCTTCAGGTTGAAGGTGCATCAGAGACCTTGTGCGCTCAAAGTCAGGTGTGGGATCTGGGTCAGTGGGAGCAGTCAGGCAAGCCCTGGGAGGAGGGTGCTTTACTAAGGACATGCAGCGTCACTGCTACAGGAGTAGCCATTTCTCCTGGGTTGCCCTCCATGGGCCAAAAAGTGCCTACAAAAGAGTCTCCCTGACCTGCCAGGATTTATCTAGCAGTCTTCCAATATGGCAGAGGATCCCCTGCAACTGGTGAAGTGCCAGTGGATGCAGAAGAAGTGCTTTCAGATGGGCAGGTGCTTTGCACCTTTCCTGCCACTGACCAGATATCATGGTGGCAGATGATGATGGACTTGCCATTTGCCATCTTGCCAGTCTTCCTGCCTTATAACCCATCTTAAAAGGGCTAGTAAAATCGAGCCCCACATCAGCACCATTTTGCTGATGCCTTGAGATATTGAATCTTGGAATAGCTAACACTAGAGTCACCGGTGATCTGCCACAGCAAACTTTTTGCGGGAAAAAGTTAGATTTAAGGGCTTCAGATTAATACCCAAACCATTTGCCTGTTGGTGCGGAAATCAAGGAGTCAGTGGATGCAATTGGTGGTAGACACAGCCTGTTACTTCTGCAAGGAAACAACCTCCACAATTTTAGGGAGATTTAAACAGTTTAAGGACTACCATATTTATGGTACAATAATTTGTTTTAACAGTTTCATTCAAAAATATTGCGGACAAAGAAATTACTTCGGCTTCATACAAAAATAGTTATGGAAGCTTGCAGTGCTTAGATTTAAAATGACTAGTATTTCAATGAGCAGCGAGTTAATTTTTCTCGTTTTTGGCCAGTGCAGACATGATGGGTTGAATGGCCCCTTTCTGCACAGCAGCCTTTCTATGGTTTGATGCACAAATTGGCTGCAGTGTTTGCTTGTATAATTACTTTTGAATTGGAATTGTGGTTGCAAAGTCAACATGAGCACTTTTGGAGGATGTGAAAAATATTATATAAATGAGAGAGTTCTTTCTTTCTATTTCTCTCCAAAATGCAGTTTCAAGATAGTCAATCACAGCGAAAAGCAGGATTGCTGTGAATCAACAGCCAAGAGATTTATTGAAAGCTGGCGTTAGGTATACTAGTTTGAAACAAAATTAAATTAGAACACCCAAGAATTGTCAAAATGACATGACCAACACAATGCCTGACTGCACAGAAGGCAATGTTTCTGCTGAATGCAAGCAATATGAATTGTTTGAGGCAAAATTATTTGCCTACCCTCAATCACGAAAATTAGTGGCACAAATACTTTAAAAAGATTGGACATGGGTAGTTGAAAGCTCAGTGTGTATATGTACAGGAAAAAGACAGTACTTAATCACTTGCTGCAATACAGTTTTGGAAACTTATTGTAGCACAGTTCTTGTCCTTATTTTAAGCTTTGTTTTGTTAATCATTGCGAAACCATAACATAGTCTGATTTAAATGGGAATGCAAAATGAACTCTGACAGCATGAATAATTAGAATACAATATTCCTCTGAATGGATACCCATGACAATCCTCTTGAGTGAGATCCAGCTGTAGAGTCACCTATTTGTTTTGGGGGTGGGGGTACTATATTTAAAACACTGAGAAGAGTTTTGAAAGAATAAGCAAATTACGCTGCAGGTACTTCCCCCTACACTAACATCTTATTTAAATACAATTCAACAATCAGCTACTTAAATCTAAAGCAATACCAAACCACCTGAGTCATTTCATTTCACATTGTAATCAGCATTTAAATTTTAAAAATTTAGTCAGTGTTATCAAAGAAACTGAAAATGTTCACGACTTCAAAATTGGTAACAAAATATCTGGAATTGATTTAATCAAAACACATTCAAACTCCTGTATAACTTGTATTTAAATAACAGAGCAAATTGGATGTTTTAAAAAATTGAGTCTTAGAACAGAACTGTAACAGATTTTAAGGTTTTGAATCTTCTAAACTTTTAAATTCCAGGAAAGATTTCAAAACCCCACTTAACCTTTGTTTTACTCCTATGAATTCTATTATTTAATCCATAAAAATTCATAGCAATTAACCCAAGTTAGTAATTATTAATTACTAAATATTAGTAATATTATGTATGCAAAGAATGATACTAGAAAGCAAGTACAATAACCTCCATTTTTAAATAAGCAAATCAAACAACCTATACTTCAATCAAATTATATGTTTGTTTAGTCAGAACTTGCATTTTTATTGTACTTTCACAATATTGGGATACTCCAAAGTGCTTTACAACCAATGAAGTCCCTTTGAATGTAGTCAGTGTTGGAATGTAGGACACTAATTACTTTCTAATATGAGTACACAAGCATGAAGATTGTCAATTTGTGCACAGGTTTACACAGTAACAGTGTACATAAAAATGGCAAAGCTAACTAACCAGTTGCTGCTGCATATAAATATCAACACACTTTACTGGCAAGTAATTTCACAGAATCATACAACAAAGAGGGAAACCATTTAACCCATTAGCTCTTTGAAAGGGCTGTTCAATGAACCCCACACCCCTGCTCTTTTCCCATCGTTATGTATTTTTTCATTAAAGTATTTATACAATTTACTCTGAAAGTTACTGATAAGATTCATTTACAGCACAGAAGGTTGCCATTTGACCCATTAAGTCTATGCCAGCTCTCTATAGAGCAATCCAGTCAATCCAATTCCCTCTCTTTCTTCCCATAGTTCTAAGTTTATTTCCTTCAAATGCACATCCAATTTCCCATTGAAATCACTGATCATCTCTGCTTCCACCACCCATATGGGCCATGAGTTCCAGATTACTAGTACTCATCATATGAAAAAACTTCTTCCTCACATTTCACTCTTGCCCAAAGCCTTAAATTTGTGTCCCCTGTCCTTGTTTATTAGCTGATGGGAACAGTTTTTCCTCGTCTCCCTTACCCAAACCTGTCATAATCCTGTCTACTGTCCAGAAACAAGAAACAAATAAATATATCTCTGTCTGCTTGGCCACTTTATAAAAGTATTTTTTAAATGGACAAATGGCTAGGTTGAGTAAATGGCCACCACTGACCACATGATGATAGTTCTGGGAATTTGAGTAATTTAAACACAGAGAAATGCTAACACATCAAACCCTTGGAATGTAACACTCCTTGCATTTCAGCTAAGCCAACATGATGGATTAGCGGACAGGATCTCTGCACCAGCCAGCAATGGGCAAAGACAGAATTATTTGTCTCTCCTCATCTCCAACGTTGTGCTAACAGTGCTGGTTACCTGCTCAAAACATAATGGGTTTTAACAAGAAGCCTCATTAGCTGAATAGTTTGACATAAATCACACAGATAAATGACCGAGACTTCAAATTCCTTTAATTATACAGCTTTTGAATTTTATCTTCAGTCAGCGTTTAACCTCCAGCGAGAACTAGACCCAGGGTTAGCAGCTTGCTTTTGACCTCCATTTTTCGCTCCAATTCTGATTTCCAGCAAAAGCCTGGTATTTTGCCTACAGAGTGAACTAATTTCCAGGATACAAGAATGCTTGGCTATATCTTCAACAGACTAACATGCAACCGAGCTCTCCGTAATGTGTCATAGAATCACAGAATCCCTACAGTGCAGAAGGAGACCATTCAACCTGCACTGACAACAATCCCACCCAAGCCCTATCCCTGTAACCCCACGTATTTACCTTGCTAATCCCCCTGACATGAAGGGGCAACTTAGCATGGCCAATCCTCCTAACCTGCATATTTTCAGACTGTGGGAGGAAACCTGAGTACCAGGAGGAAACCCATGCAGACACGAGGAGAACGTGCAAATTCCACACATATAGTCACCCAAGACCAGAATTGAACACAGACCCCTGGCACTGTGAGGCAGCAGTGCTAACCACTGTGCCACCATGCCATCCTACCACATTCCTATGACTAAGATCAGGAATTCTGCCAAACAAAGCCACCTGACAGAACCCTCATTGGTCAATGACTACTGGACTGTGGACTTGCATGAAACCATGATTCTTATTTTTATCATGGCCTTTGCCCTCACCCCTGTTTTCTTGTACAAATGCAAAAAGGGGCAGATTTTGCAAAAACTCTTTCCTCCATTTTGTGTATGTGTAAAATAAACCAGTCCTTTTTCTTTTAACCTTACTTCAAAAGTTTGCTATGGGGTTATTAATAGAGGATTGAATCAATCTAAACATGAATGGTTGCGAATGTACACAAAGGGGGAAATCAAAAATCAAGAACACCTGTTTACCAACTGGTTCGGGATGGAGAAGTCAGGCTGTTTAAATTAATCTCCTCCTGTCTGTAACATCTGCCTCAATTTCCTTTATTCAAAGGAGAACAGATCTGGCTTCTTCAATCTAACCTTGTAGCTAAATTCCCCCTCCCTGGAACATTCTGATAAATCTCCTCTGCACCCTTGTAAGAACCCTCACAGAACTGGATGCCAAAAATAAAAATAAAGGCTCAGCTTAACTTCCCTGCTTTTGTACTTAATGTCTTTGCTTATAAAGCCAAAGTTCCTATATGCTTTGCTAGTTACTCTCTCAATATGACAAAGAACAGTACAGCACAGGAACAGGCCCTTTGGTCCTTCAAGCCTGCACCCACCATGTTGTCTTATCTAGCTAGACCAACTGCCTGTACCCCTTTCTTCCCTGTCTGTTAATATGTCTATCCAGATAAGTCTTAAATGTTGCTAACATATCTGCCTCAACTTGGCAGTGCATTCCAGGCCCCCACCACTCTGTGCAAAAAACTTCCCCCGCACATCTCCGCTGAACCTTCCCCCCCCCTTACCTTGAACTAGTGCCCCCTTGTAATTGTCATTGCTGCCCTGGGAAAAAGCTTCCAACTGCACACCCTATCTATACCTCTCATAATTTTATAAACTTGTATCAGGTTGCCCTTTAGTCTCCGTCTTTCCAGGGAGAACAATCCCAGTTTATTCTGCCTCTACTCATAGCTAATGCCCTCCCTACCACGCAACATCCTGGTAAACCTTTTCTGTACTTTATCCAAAGCCTCCGTATCCTTCTGGTAGTGTGGTGACTAGAATTGGACACAATATGTATCCAAATGTGGCCTAACCAACTTTTTATATAACTAACATAATTTGCCAACTTTTATACTCGATGCCACATCCGAAGAAGGCAAGCTTTCGTCACCACCTTTTCCACCTCTGCTGCCACTTTTAAGGATCTGTGGACCTGCATGCCCAGATCTCTCTGTGTCTATTGCTCATGATGGTTCTGCCAGTTATTTTATAGCTTCCACCTGAATTGGACCTACCAAAATTAATCACCTCACATTCGTCCGGATTAAATTCCGCCTGCCATTTCTCCGCCCAATTTTCCAGCCTATATCCTGCTGTACTCTCCGACGATCTTCATCACTATCCGCAACTCCAGCAATCTTAGTATCATCCACAAACTTGCTAATCAGACCAGCTATGTTTTCTTCCAAGTCACTTATATATATTACAAACAGTAGAGGTGTCTCAGCACTGATCCCTGCGGAACACCACTTGTTACAGGCCTCCATTCAGAAAAACACCCTCCACCGCTACCCTTTGTCTTCTATGGCCAAGTCAGTTCTAAATCCATCTAGCTAGTTCACCCCTGATCCTGTGTGATTTGATCTTTTGCACTAGCCTGCCATGAGGGATCTTGTCTAATGCTTTACTAAAGTCCATGTGGACAAGATCCATAGCCCTTCCCTCATCAATCATTTTTGTCATCTCCTCAAAAAACTCTAAGTTAGTGAAACATGACCTCCCCTGTACAAAAAAAAGAAAAAAATAAGACCTGCCACCTTGAAAGGTCTATGCACATGAACCCTCTGTCCCTGCACACCACTTTAAACTGTGCCATTAAATACATATTGGGCCATAAAGCATAGAAGCAGAAGTAGGCCATTCGGCCCATCAAGTCTGCTCCATCACTCAATGGGAGCATGGCTGATCTGATTAACAATCCTCAACTCAACTTTCCCGCCATACCCCTATAGCCGTTGATTCCCTTACTGATTAAAAATCTGACTATCTCAGCCTTGAACATACTGAACTACCCAACCTCTGCAGCCCTTTGCGGTAAATAATTCCGCAGATTCACTACCCTCTCAGAGAAGAAATTCCTCCTCATCTATGTCTTAAACCCCTTCCTCTAAGACTATGCCCTCTGATCCTAGACTCTCCCACAAGGGGAAACAACCTCTCAGCATCTACTTTGTCAAGCCTCTTCAGAATCCAAAATGTCTCAAAAAGGTCACTGTCATTCCTCTCAACTCCAATAAGTACAGGCCCAACCTACTCAATCTCTCCTCGTAAGAAAATCCCTCCATACCCGAGGTCAACCTAGTGAAGCTTCTCTGGACTGCCGTCAATGCCAGCATATCTTTCCTTAGATAAGGGAACCAAAACTGTTCACAATATTCCAGGTGTGGAGTTTGCACATTCTCCCTGTGACTGCGTGGGTGTCCTCCGGGTGTTTCGGTTTCCTCCCACACTTCAAAGATGTGTGGATTGGGTGGATTGCAGTGTTAGTGTAAGCCTACTTGTGACACTAACAAATAAACTAAATTGCCCCTTACTGTCAAGGGGATTAGTAGGATAAATACATGGAGTTACGAGGATAGGGCCTGGGTGGGATTGTTGTTGTTGAAGGCTCAATGGGCCAAATGGCCTCCTACTTCACTGTAGGGATTCTATGATTTTCTATGAAAATGTAAGTGCATGAGTTAAGTGAGTAGGATTTTATGGTGGGTGGAGAGGTCAGCAGCTAGACTAAGGGGCCATGGACAGTGGTAAGAGACGCATGGGGGTGGGAACTTCCCGTGGGGATAATAGTTATCCAAGAGCTAGAATAATAACAAGTTTAAAGTTTTAAAGTTTAAAGTTTAGGTTTTTTAAGTTTATTTGTTTGTGTCACAAGTAGGCTTACCCTAACATTGCAGTGAAGTTACTGTGAAAATCCTCCAGTTGCCATACTGCTGCGCCTGTTTGGGTACACTGAGGGAGAATTTATCACGGCCAATGCACCTAACCAGCACGTCTTTCGGACTGTGGGAGGAAAGTAGAACACCCAGAGGAAGCCCACACAGACATGGGGAGAATGTGCAGACTCCGCACAGACAGTAACGCAAGCCGGGAATTGAACACAGGAACCGACCTCTGTGGCAATACTGAGACAGAAACACATGAAAAGATTAATTGTTTGCCGCAACACAGCTGCACAAAACCATGACCCAATTTACCAAAGTGCAACAAGTCTAGTGTCTGAGAGAGAACACAGAAGAAAAATATATTTATATTCTTGCAGACAAAGCTACATAACAATGCCATGTTTTCACTGTTCACAAGAGAACCTTTTACATTGCCCAAGACTCTACTAGTGCCACCTGTTTGAAGATATGGATTCTTTTGCAACCAGTTGCAAGCTAAAAATATCTAGAGCGCTCATGGTCAATTTCAGCTTATTTAGTGAAAAAGACTCTTTCAGGTCTTTCACATCCAAAATTTTAAATCTCGTCCCACTTCGTAGACCTGTTTCCCTATCCCCTCCAATTTCCTCTGCAACATTTCCAAATCCACCACCAAGTTGCAGCCGACTCCCCATCACCATGCAGTTAGAAATTGCAGTCTCTGGTACCTTTCTCGTAGCACGAGTTCGAGTCTGATTTCTATCTCACTGTGTAGCTCCCAAATATGCCATACCAGTGATAACCACAAGTCAATACGCAATATAACAAATGACAAAAACACCAAAGCAAAACTGTGACAAAGGTATATCCTGAGAACCTGGCTGCAACTCCTCCTCTGTTGAAAGTCTGTAACAGTTTCTGCTACAGCATCACCACATTTTCAGAGCTGACTATCATCAATCAGCAACAGCAGGGTACAGCAAGATCCCAATCTGTGCAAATTTGTGTGGAATAACCAGATTAGCTCCACCAGCGATTAATAACAAAAACCCTGACTATATCCCACAGGATACTTTTATATAAATATTTTGTACATTTGTCTGATGTTTCACTTATAGCAGAAGATTTAACAGGTTTAGTTTTGACAAAGTGAGTGCTATAATAGTGAAAACATTTCAAAAGAATAATTAAATATTTGTGTGCTCGTGCCACATGATTTAAATAGCAAGTCAGGTATATAATAGTTTGCATTAATGTAACATTCACAAAATAAAAACTTGCATTTATATGCCAATTTCACATCTTCCAAATATTGCAAATTGCTTTTAAACATAGCCATTATTGTTATGTGGAAAAATGAGTCAGCAAGGTCCCACAAAGAGCAATGTGATAAATGATCAGACAAGACAGGATAGATCAATCTCAAACATTCTGAATAACGGAAACATTTTTGTGTGGTAAATAAGCAAGCCTGAAGATTACGTTTTGTCCACGAAAAAACCAACACAAATGTGAGTGTGCTAAATTTCCAAGGTATCAAAACAACAAATAGACTAAGTTATCAATGGCATAACATATTACAAAAATGGATTTAGGTTTAGGTTTCAAAAGCAAAACAAGTTGAACAATTGAAATGAAAATTGATGGAATCGATGTCAATGTTTTCAACCATACTTTTACAAATCTGGAATCGATGTAATATCAAAATTAGAGTAATGTATTTAAATGAGCCTGAGATTTCTGAAAAGTTTGATTTGTTTGAGAGTTTTTAGGAATATGAAATGGCCATTAAGGCCAGCTCCATTCTTTTTCAATGAATTTACATTGACAGCATGGATTAGATTCCCCTGTTTGGGCAGAATGATTTCATGCCTCAGCCATCAACAATTTGATAGGCCATTTGAGACGGACTGCTGGACCATGGTGGGATTCCTCGGAAAGCTCACCAGTGCTGAAGAAGATAATTAGGCAATGCTGCAAGGAAATTTAAAGGGGCTGAAGAACTACAAAGCTGAACAAATCTACATGTTTTGTTGCAGAGACTGATGCCCAAACTGTAAGTGCTCAAGGATAAAGTAGAAGGAGATAAGGTCTATATTAGAATATGTCCTTCTGTCAGAGGTTATCACCACTACTACATTTCTCTGGCTGGTCCCAGGGAGTGACTAATAAGATGGAACGAGAATCTGCCAGTGACTCAGTTTCTGTCTCCCTAATAGTACATGCATTTTGTGGGCAGAGAAACAAGTGAGCATTACTGATCCTGATGAAAATGAGGGTAAGAAAATTTAGTTTGGGGCACAGAGAAAGCAGTAAACCGCTCTGCCTAATTTCTGCGCATTTACACAATGATCCTGCTTAATTTCAGGCTGGGATATGGAACAAAATTCAACCTTTTGTGTCTAGCAAAGGAACAGAGAAATATTTTGCTAATGGTTACTTGGCCTTTAATCTTTGAACAAATATGACTTAAGAATCCAAATAAATATCAATAGGGCTTTATCCCCTATTTGAAAGATTGCAATCATGATTATAAATAAACAATCATACAATCCAGCATTCTTTTAATGATCATTAATGAACACAAAGCAATATATAGCTGAGTGTTTTCAGTCCATTTCAATTTAACCCATTTTCATTTTATTTCCAGGATATTAGGGACCTGGATTTTCCTTTTCACAAAAGGTTATGAAGTATGTTGGTAAATCCGCACAGTATTAATTACAAAAGATTCTTATTATGAGAAAGGTTATTCTGTTATTCTTTGTCACTCGCAAGTTTGACCATTTTACACATTATGTTTGAGTAGCACATGAACAAAGAGAGAAAAAAGCAAATGATTAATTTTTAAATGCATCTTTTACAAACACAGAACTATCAATTGAAAGCTAAAATATTATAAGGCATCAGGGGAAGATGCATGTTTAAATAGAATCACATTTTCATTGGACCATCAAGTTAGGTTATAAAATAATTAAATCTGAACTACAAATACCAGTCTTTAACTAATCATATTGTTGGTATCATGGGTTGGTACTTCTGAAAGAATGGGTTCAGCTCTAGATAAGTGCGAATATATCAAAACAAAGGATGCTGTGATGCTTTGAACCAGTTAAAACAATAAGCAATGTTTGAACTGCAGGATGGAGGGTAAAGGCACTGGTAATCATTATTCTCCGTTGTTGACTCAAGGCCTTTCAACAAAACAAACAACTTCTTTTGTGATTGAATTGACATGGTGTTAACAATGCATTTAATGCCAATATCAGTATGAATTCAAGTAAAGCTGTCCAGCATGCTGGTACCAGGATCTTAGCGTTACTTATTTTATATCTCACTTAAAAGTGCCACAAACATGAAATCCTCACACCTTTAGCAAACACAGCTAATGTTCGCTACTGTCAAATTGCAACAGTTTTTTATATATCCATCCAACAAACCATTGAAATTCTATGCAAAAAGTACCTGTAGCCTTTTCAGCTATTTTGGCTTCTACTGCTTTTTCTTGTAATTCACTGTCAAGTTTAAGAACTTCCAATTCACGCTCTTTTTCCGACAGTTTATCCTGAAGCTAAAAGTAAAAACATAATGTATATATTTAAAGCTCAAGTCAAGCACTCTATTTTTGATTACAGATCAATAGATTAATAGTTGAAGTTTGTAGCTTTCATGGATGCATGCAAGATTGAAATTGATATTTCTGAAGGCAAGTAACAATATAAATAATTAAAAAGATCCTGTATTTGCACATAGATCGTTATTTTCAACCAAGGTAGACTTTTAACAGTATCAAATAACATTCTAATATCAGCTATCCCCTGAAAGGAGTAAACCCGATAAATACAAATATTTGACTTTCAGTTATGCAGTGAAAATTATTAAGCATACATTTACTTATCAGATCAATCTACTGATACCAAAGAAGGGATGTTATGCAAATTCATAAACCTATTTTTTCCAGTTATCTAAATGTAGCTCCAGAATTGAACATGAATTTGAATTACATTGTATATGCTAGTTTGAACTTCAGAGCTACATGAAAAGTGACCTTGTAGTCCAAAAATTTACATTTGAAGTAAGTTCGTTCTGTTCAGATCAGACACTTTAAATTTGAGCAGTTGGTAATCAAGAATAAGGTTGTTAATTGGGATGTGGAGGCATCTTTGCTAGTGGTTATGAAAGTGGTATACATCATCTGTAATGAAATTGCAGTGATCATCGGTTATCAATAATTGCAGAATCATGAAATCTTAAAATGTGGCATGTCAACCTTAAATATTATTTTCATTTTTGGCAATGTAACACTTAAATCCATTCATTTTCTATTGCCACATAATGAAGACAACTGTTCTTAGAACAGCAAGGAAAAAATCAGATTTAATACAATTCTGAATGCCACAAACACAAAGCACAATTAAACAAATCTATAGGACATACCTTTTTATTAGATTCTGCCACAGCTTTCAACTCTTTCAATAGGAATGTAATTCTCTTGTTATCATCTGAGAGTTTGGTAACTTGACCTGGGGTGAAAGGGTCATCTAGTGTATTACCACCTCTGTTTTCAGCTCTGCTGTTACAAATCAAAGACAAAAATCATTTAGCGGGGCTCAAAGTTCACTTGAATGCACAAAATTTAGTTTAGGAGCTCATGATACCTTTTTGATTGAAGACTTGAATTGTGCAAATAATGGCTGCATATAAAGTGGGCCTAGTTATTCTAAAGCATGATAATCTTAATCTCTTGGGACTTGTGTGTGTGTGGAGCATATATTACAAGTAGTGCTTTTGGAAAGCCAAAGCTGAAAAATTAAAAGTTGGTATGATGTCCTAAAATGGAAAAATGTTTCATGTTAATACAATACTGGCTAAATTATATGCCTGACCTTCAAATATTTCTAGATAAGTATAATATCAAAGTAGAATATTTTAATAGTACTTTGGAATAACTTATTTTCTTACAAAATTAAATTAGCACCAGAATTCTTGACCATATATTGCAAATATTTGTGCTTCACTGACTCTCTCCTTTTATTTTGGGAGGCAAGGATATGAATAAGCAGTAAACATATTGAGGTAGATTTTCGACAAAGCACAGCTGAAAGGAAAAACCAGGCCATTTAAATTAATGGAAGAAAGATTAAGCAGGCCATCACTAATATATGATTTTTCATGGGTATACCCTTTCACCTCTCCCCCACCTTCTGCTTCTCACTCCCAGTTATGGATGTGAAGACCTTTTAAATGTACAAACCAAAGCCTAGGAATTACTGCAAGTTTTAGTAGACAAACATTTAACATGTCAGTGCAAAACAAGGTGTTATCTTTTTAAAATAAATAACAATGCCTATGTTAAAAGAGCATATTGAGGAATGGCAACTAAATATCAGTCACTTTAGGTTCAAAGTACAATGTATAGCAAGAACAAACCAAAAGCAAATATATAATTTTGTTAATGATTAACAATGTACAAAATGTATTGTTATCATCCAGCTTAGCCTGTACATTCCAAGTAACTATATAGAATGCGCATATATTTGAACTCAGAAGTGCACAAAACAAAGTGTCAAAAATTAAAATTTTCATTGTGGCCTTGTCTCTAGATCCACCAGAAAGTAAATCCCTTGAATAGCAAACATAAAAGCCACAATTACTACCACTGAATTACAACACAGGAACTCTCCCAACATTGTCAGAATGTCAACCCAGATTGATATAGTGAAATTCTGCAGCAAAGTTTAAACCCACAAAGTTTTAGCTTCAAAACAGTAACCCTACCAATGAAGCAAACTGACACAAACAAAGTTAGAGAGTCATTTTACGGTTACTTTACTGCCCTGCCCACCATGTGAATCGGTGCAGGCCAGGGGCGGACCATGGACCTCGGGCGGGATTTTCCAGTTCTGGGGTGAGTGAGGCCAGAAATTCCTGCCTGTAGAGTCTGCATCCAGTGCAGAAAAGGCCCTTCGGTCCATCGAGTCTGCACCGACAATATCTTTCACTAAAAGGCGTGCTAATCCCATTTTCTTGCATTTGTCCCATATGCCTGAATGTTATGATACTTCAAGTGCTCATCCAAATATTTTTTAAAGGTTGTAAGGTTTCCAGCCTTGACTACCTTCTCAGGCAGTGCATTGCAGAATCCCACATCACGGAGTAAAGTTTTCGCTCAAATTCCCACTGAATCTCCTCCCCCTTAGCCCAAAACTATGCCCGCTTGCGATTGACCCCTCAACCCAGGGGAACAGCTGCTCCCTAGTCACCCTGCCCACATTCCTCACAATCTTATACATCTCAATCATCCCCCCCCCCCCCCCCCCCCCCCCCGCTTTAGCCTTCTCCGCCCTAAAGAAACAATCCAAGCCTATCGAGTCTCTCCTTTTAGCTCAAATGTTTCATCCCAGGCAACATCTGGGTGAACCTCATCTGAACTCCCTCTAGTGCCATCACATCCTTCCTATAATGAGGTGACCAGAAGTGTCTACAAGACGGCACGGTAGCACAGTGGTTAGCACTGCTGCTTCACAGCTCCAGGGACCTGGGTTCGATTCCCGGCTTGGGTCACTGTCTGTGTGGAGTTTGCACATTCTCCTCGTGTCTGCGTGGGTTTCCTCTGGGTGCTCCAGTTTCCTCCCACAGTCCAAAGATGTGCGGGTTAGGTTGATTGGCCAGGTTAAAAAAAAAATTGCCCCTTAGAGTCCTGAGATCAGTAGGTTAGAGGGATTAGCGGGTAAATATGTGGGGATAGGGCCTGGGTGCGATTGTGGTCGGTGCAGACTCGATGGGCCAAATGGCCTCCTTCTGCACTGTAGGGTTTCTATGATTTCTATCTATGATTATGAGAGGTATGGACAGAGTGGATAGTCAGATGCTTTTTCCCAGGGTGGACGAGTCAATTACTAGGGGGCACAGGTTTAAGGTACGAAGAGCAAGATTTGAAGGAGATATACGAGGCAGATTTTTTACACAGAGAATAGTGGGTGCCTGGAACTCGTTGCCGAGGGAGGTAGTGGAAGCGGATACGGTAGTGACTTTTAAGGGGCGTCTTGACAAATACACGAATAGGATGGGAATAGAGGAATGTGGTCCCCAGAAGGGTAGGGGGTTTTAGTTAAGTCGGGCAGCATGGTCAGTGCAGGCTTGGAAGGCCGAAGGGCTGTTCCTGTGCTGTAATTTTCTTGTTTTTTGTTTGTTCTTGGCACACACTACTCCAGCTGTGGCCGAATCAACTCCAACATTACCTCCTTGCTCTTATACTCTATACCACGACTGATGAAAGCAAGTATCCCATATACCTTAACTATCCTATTCATGTGCTCTGCTGACTTCAGGGATCTGGGAACAATTACTCCAAGATCCCTCTGAGCTTCCCAGTGTCTTGCCATTCATTAAATATTCCTTCATCTTGCTTCTTCTTCCAAAGTGCATCACCTTGAACTTATCAAGGTTAAATATCACCAGTCCCCGATATTCCCATCTTGCCAACCCATCTATATTTTCCTGTAACCTACAACCATCTTCTTAACTATTAAGCATCCTACCAATTCTGGTGTCATCTGTAAATTTGCTCATCATTCCCCCCCACATTTTCATCCATATCGTTCATGTTTATAACAAACAATAAGGGTCCCAGTACTGATCCTTGTGGTACACCGCTGAATACCAGTATCCAGTCACTCAAACTGCTTTCTATCACTACCCTTTGAGTCGTATTACTAAGTCAGTTTCTGATCTATCTCACCAAGTTTCCCTGAATTCCATGTACTTTAACCTTCTCAATCAGTCTCCCATGTGGGACCTTATCAGGAGCTTTGCTAAAATCCATATAAACTACATCAATTGAACTTCCCTCAACCACACACTTGATCACATTTTCAAAAAATTTTAACAAATTTGTTCAGCATGACCTCCCTCTGACAATACCATGTTCATTATCCCTAATTAAGCCATGGCTTTCCAAGTGGATATTAATCCTCTCCTTCAGAATTTCCTCAAATAGTTTCCCTACCACTGATGTGAGACTCATCGGTCTGTAATTTCCTGGTTCATTTCTACCAAAGATTTCACTTGCAAAGTGGAATCACATTAGCTTTCCTCCAGTCCTCTGGCATTGCCCCCGTGGCCAGAGAGGAGTTCAAAATTTGTGTCAGACCCCCGGCAATTTCCTGCCTCACCTCCCTCAGCAGCCTGGGATGCAATTCATCCAGGCCAGAGGATTTGTCCATTTTTAAGCCCAAAGCCTTCAATACCTCCTCATTTCCTACATCAAACTGTGCAAGTTCCTCACAGTCCATCTTTCTGAATTCTGTAGAATTTTGAGTGAAAACCGAAGTATTCGTTAACACTCTTCCAATATCCGGAGGCTTCACACACAGATTGCCCACTTCGTCGCTAAAGACCCCTACTCTTTCCCTGGTTAACCTCTTCCCTTCAATGTATTTATACTACAATTTATCTACAATGGGCGTATTTGCCAAGTTCTTACATTTGCCAGTTTCTCCTTCACTGCACAGCACGAAGCATGCAGAAAACTTCAGCATTTTCTAGTGAAAATTGAGGGTTTTTAAAAATTAAAATGCCTTTTCCCTGTGGAATAGACAGCACAATGGATCACCATGAAAGTTTTAAATTCTACCCAATCAAACAAGTTGAAAACTAATTCCCTTATTATTTATGAAAATTCTAGGGGAAACAAAAACTTCGGCTAACTTTTCATGGATGCAGCCCAGTTTGATATTAAACATTCAGTGAACTGACACAATAACCAGCAACAATAATCCTCTGCAGTCCAAGGTAACAAATAGTATGGAATTATCTTCTGAAATTAGAGTTAAGGCACATGTTTGAGGCAGTGTAAATACAACTTCATTATTTGCAAGTGTTTGATGCTGACACAACTTCACTACTGTTTAAAATGCATCTTGTTTCCTTCTTTATTGATTCCCATCCTTGAAAGGACGAGTAGGCGACCTCATTTTAGCCTCCTGCCAATCACATCCTGGGCTTAAGGACATGTATGAGCAACCTGCTATGATTTACTTAATGACTTTTCCCCTACTCATCTTCATCTAAATGAGAACTTACTGTACTAGACTTCTGGTTGAAATCTGTGTCCTACTTTTGTAGAGAGCAACAAATAAGACAAGTGCTCTATTATTTATATTGGTAATGTTTTATTAATTACAAAACATGTACTGTTTGCAAGCAAAGCTCTCTGCTATTCATCTATTATCTGATTGTAAAGTTTTTAGATGAATATATTTCTTCCCCCACACCCACGTCATGTGAAGCTTCATGGCAGAAACAAAGGAAATTAAACAAAGAGGGGAAATTATAAAAATTGTATTTTGTACTACACCAAATTAATTCTGTAAAACTGGAGGATGGGTGGAGTGGGTTTAATTGCAAAACTTCTCGAAGTACTCGTATCTAAGATACTTGACACTAACCTGCATGATGTACGGAGTATGGTCACACAGCTGCAGGGCATAGAGAAAATGGAATCCCTTTGGTAGTGACACACCTCAGAATTGACATGGGACACTGGCAAAATGGTGTGTATGCAGGCAATGGCACCCTACAGCAATACTCACAAAACTCTACGATCACGCTCCAGGCTAATCACTGGCAAGAGAGAATGTATTCAGCTCTGTTGGAATACAAAGCCTTAATGATCTTTCTTACGCAAACAGTGGATAACAAACTGGGGGATGTTGCAAATAATTAGAAAGAGCCAGTAACAAAAGTTCATGACCGTGGTTTCTCAGAACACACATGGCAGATGTAACATCCTGAAATGAGCCTTCTATCCCTCCTCCGTGTTCCTCCAGCAAGATACTGCTATATCAGGGGTTCAAAAAACTGGGGTCCAGGGCTGCCACAGCACCAGCAAATGCCAGTTCAAACGCAGGAGCTGACCGAAGTGAACTAGACTAGAGTAAGTTCCTTTGGAGTAATGAAGGCTGGTTAGTCAGCCTATCAGTATCCAGTGCCCTGAAAGACCTAGCTCAATTTGGACCACTTAATTTCTTCCACCACTTTGTTGCTGGGCAGAAAAGCCCGCAGCCAACAACTAAGATAGAGAGTGAGGTGGTAGCCAGCAGGGGAGAGGCAGAAAAGAGGCGGGGGGCGTGGGCGCCAGGGGCAGCTGGGTGGGGGCGCACCTATGAGGGTTTGGAGACTAGGCCATGGTTTTTAAATTCAACATTGGTTTAAGTTCAACATGGGAAATGTGAAATCCAGCAATAATGTAAGGGACAGTTGAATGGAGATCAGTGCAAGTCAGGGTGTAACTAATTTACTACCCAAGTTTCTCTTCGCAAAGTGGTTGATGATTGCCATTTGATTTGTGGTTTCGAGTTTAACTATAAAACAAATTGTAATGATTTTGTCACAGTAATTACTCACTCTAGTGTTGATAATCTCACTATCCTCACATGGTCTGAACACGTAAAATAAGACCAACCGGTAACTAGTGTAGGTGTCATATTGCAATCCTTAGTTGCCTGTGCAAGAAATCATACTGCAATAGTAGGATGCCAAAGAAGGCACCAAACTGTGTTCAACATAACTTCTGCAGATGACACAAAAATAAGTGGGACAGTAAGTTGCAATGTGGAAATAAGAATCTTAGAAATGGATCTTAGGAGAGTGGGCCAAAATGTGGCAAATGGAGTTTTAAGTGTGAGGTCATGCATTTGGGTCAGAAAAATGGGAAGACGACTTATTATCTAAATGGAGAGAGACTTCGGGTGCTCCGGTGCAGAAAGAACTGGGTGCCCTCTTTCACGAGTCACAGAAAACTAGCATGCAGCTACAGCAGATAATAAAGAAAGTGAATGGAATGTTGGCATTTATAGCTAAAGGGATAGAATATAAAGGTAAGGAAGTATTGTTGCAACTATACAAGGCATTGGTGAGGCCGCACCTGGAGCATTGTGCACAGTTTTGGTCCCCATATTTGAGGAAAGATGTAGTGGCATTGGAGGCAGTTCAGAGGAGGTTCACTAGATTGATTCCAGAGATGGCGAGTTTGTCGCACGAAGAGAGATTGCACAGTTTAGGCCTATATTCTCTGGAGTTTAGAAGAATGAGGGGAGATCAAATTGAAGTATGTAAGATGATAAAAGATATGGATAAAGTAAACGTGGAGCAGATGCTTCCTCTTGTGGGGCATTCCAGGACAAGAGTCTTAGGATAAGGAGTAGCAAATTTAAAACAGAGTTGAGGAGAAACTACTTCTCCCAAAGGGTTGTGAATCTGTGGAATTCGCTACCCTAAAGTGCGGTGGATGCTGGGACAATGAGTAAATTTGAGGAATTAGATAGATTTTTAATTGGTAATGGGTTGAAGGGTTATGGAGACAAGGCAGGAAAATGGTGATGAGGAGCATATCAGCCATGATTGAATGGCGGAGCGGACTTAATGGGCCGAATGGCCTAATTCTGCTCCTATGCCTTATGAGCTTATAAAAGGCTACCATTTAACACACATCATTTTTACATGAAAGAAAGTCAGTCAAGAAAGAAATGATTCCCTCCCTTTGTAAAACAATAAATGTGAGCCAGTTCTGTTCAATATTTATCAGTCTTCAACTTATGTCTGCACAATTAGTCAGTGGCGAAGTGGTGATATCACAGAGCAGAATCACTGCGAGAGATCAGTGGGATACTCTTTAACAATTCTGTGAACATCCCAAATCTAAGCAGAATGACAGAGTTTTCATTTCTTTGGCATCAATTTAGCAGCGAGTGTTTCCATCTTTGTTAGGAACATCATGTCGACAAAAATATCCCAATGATCATAAAAATGTTTATGCATTTGGATAATATTGTGACTCCAAATCTAGACAAAATTGGAAGTTTAAATCCCAATCCTGATTGACACTTAAACATGCTTGCTGATCATGAGTGAGACGAGATCAAAGTCAGAACTTTGACATATCAACAGTAGCATTCTGTGAAGAATTGCATTTTATGATTCGAGCAGACCAACCAACTCCTTGCATCAAAGAACAAGAACAAAGAACAAAGAACAGTACAGCCAAAGAACAAGAACAAAGAACAAAGAACAGTACAGCACAGGAAACAGGCCCTTCGGCCCTCCAAGCCTGTGCCGCTCCTTGGTCCAACTAGACCAATCGTTTGTATCCCTCCATTCCCAGGCTGCTCATGTGACTATCCAGGTAAGTCTTAAACGATGTCAGCATGCCTGCCTCCACCACCCTACTTGGCAGCGCATTCCAGGCCCCCACCACCCTCTGTGTAAAAAACATCCCTCTGATATCTGAGTTATACTTCGCCCCTCTCACCTTGAGCCCGTGACCCCTCGTGATTGTCACCTCCGACCTGGGAAAAAGCTTCCCACTGTTCACCCTATCTATCCCCTTCATAATCTTGTACACCTCTATTAGATCTCCCCTCATTCTCCGTCTTTCCAGGGAGAACAACCCCAGTTTACCCAATCTCTCCTCAAAGCTAAGACCCTCCATACCAGGCAACATCCTGGTAAACCTTCTCTGCACTCTCTCTAACGCCTCCACGTCCTTCTGGTAGTGCGGCGACCAGAACTGGACGCAGTACTCCAAATGTGGCCTAACCAGCGTTCTATACAGCTGCATCATCAGACTCCAGCTTTTATACTCTATACCCCATCCTATAAAGGCAAGCATACCATAAGCCTTCTTCACCACCTTCTCCACCTGTGTTGCCACCTTCAAGGATTTGTGGACTTGCACACCTGGGTCCCTCTGTGTTTCTATACTCCTGATGACTCTGCCATTTATTGTATAACTCCTCCCTACATTATTTCTTCCAAAATGCATCACTTCGCATTTATCCGGATTAAACTCCATCTGCCACCTCTCCGCCCAATTTTCCAGCCTATCTATATCCTGCTGTATTGCCCGACAATGCTCTTCGCTATCCGCAAGTCCAGCCATCTTCGTGTCATCCGCAAACTTGCTGATTACACCAGTTACACCTTCTTCCAAATCATTTATATATATCACAAATAGCAGAGGCCCCAGTACAGAGCCCTGCGGAACACCGGAAAAAGACCCTTCGACCACTACCCTCTGTCTCCTATGGCCAAGCCAGTTCTCCACCCATCTAGCCACTTCTCCTTGTATCCCATGAGCCTTAACCTTCTTAACCAACCTGCCATGTGGGACTTTGTCAAATGCCTTACTGAAATCCATATAGACGACATCCACGGCCCTTCCTTCATCAACCGTTTTTGTCACTTCCTCAAAAAACTCCACCAAATTTGTAAGGCACGACCTCCCTCTTACAAAACCATGCTGTCTGTCACTAATGAGATTGTTCCGTTCTAAATGCACATACATCCTGTCTCTAAGAATCCTCTCCAACAACTTCCCTACCACGGACGTCAAGCTCACCGGCCTATAATTTCCTGGGTTATCCCTGCTACCCTTCTTAAACAACGGGACCACATTCGCTATCCTCCAATCCTCAGGGACCTTACCCGTGTCCAAAGAAGTGACAAAGATTTCCGTCAGAGGCCCAGCAATTTCATCTCTCGTCTCCCTGAGCAGTCGAGGATAGATGCCATCAGGCCCTGGGGCTTTGTCAGTTTTAATGTTCCCTAAAAAACCTAACACTTCCTCTCTTGTAATGGAGATTTTCTCTAACGGGTCAACACCTCCCTCCGAGACACTCCCGGTTAACACGCCCCTCTCCTTCGTGAATACCGATGCAAAGTATTCATTTAGGATCTCCCCTATTCCCTTGGGTTCTAAGCTGTCAGGATGAATTCAATATAAAGCAAGAGGTCAAAGCTAAGTTTTATAATAAATTTCACGAATTAGATGTGATGTTAAATATTATGTTTTTTTGAATTGCTCAAGATTAAACCATACAAATGTATTTAATATATTAGAATAAAGGAAAACACAATACCTTATATTGTTAAGTTCCATCTTACTTCGCACATCCAGCTTATTTCCAGAGTTCATTCTTTGACAGTGCTCTGCAGGGGAAACTGGTGTGAAATTGCTAGATTGTTGCAAAGGAATAGAGGCATCAGTGTCATTTTTGGAATTCCTGCATTCATCACCTTCCAAGTAAAAGCTGCAAGTTCTGGTTAAGTCACGATGCTCCTGCTGTGTCCAATCGCCAGCGTCAATTTTTAAAGCAATTAGTTGCTGTAAAGAATCTGGAAAAGAAGGGTGCTCCTAAGGTTCTTATAAGGTGCGTTCATTTATCTACAACATATAAGCAGTTATTTATATAAATCCGACATTCAGTAGAATCATACGATGTTATGAGAGAGCATTGCAGAGGTTTATGTTCAGCTTTTACAGCTCGAGGGAACAAGCAGATCTCTTCGCTGTTGGGTATTATTGGAAATTTTGAAGGCTAGATTATAAATCTCACTTTTTCCTATTTCCATGAGTATTCCAAGTTACATACCTATCACCTGTATCAATTAAAGTAAATTTCCATTCAGTATCATGTTTCAATATGACAGCTACATTCATCAAGCTGCTAAAGAAAATACAACAGATCATTTTATAGGAAGAATAATAATGCTATAAAATGAAAAAAGTTACTGATTTTGATAACTAGAAACATTAATTTATTCAATGATGTAAAGAATAATATTGGTACACAAATGAGAATTATTAGTTTGCAATAATATCATAAAGTAACAGTTACTATATTAAAGACGTCATATAATGTACTTGCAATTGTTGTGTTATTACTTGCTAGGTGGTTGCAGTAGCATTGAGCTAATTTTAGAACAGGGTATATAGTTCTGAGTGCAAGACTTCATGATGCTCCTGACTGCCACCTTGCACCTAAATCTGATTTAGTTCAACATGGTTGCCATGCAAGAATGTATGATACCCGAGTGGTGTTTGCAATAGGTGTGGGGGCAAATATTTGGATCTCAAAAGCCAAAACAGACTGTATCCACCGATTAAAACGGCAGTAGTTATTTGACTTGGGTCTATGCTGTTATTCATACTCCATAAGGGTTTTCTCTGATTCCAATTACCTCTTCCTATCCCACTCCCAAATCCTTTTGTACCCTTATGTAAAAGCATATATATTAGTTTACTAATATTTAACATTAAATTTATAGTATTTTTGTCCGAACATTTAAATCTTAATGTTGCAAAAATTGTTTACAGTTTGATGCTGCATTTTTCCATTATGTGGCCAGCTCATTATGTTCCATGCAGATTTTTTTTAAATCTTGTAAAATCACACGTTAATTGTTCACTTATTCTTATTGTCAGAGACAGCAAACTTCCTCCACTAAACTGCATTAACTGCATCCTCACTGAATTTCACTTTTTGATGGTTCGCCTTTTGAAGGACAACTAGGAATGGACAAAAATACTTGCCTTTCCAGCAACATTGACAACTCATGAACAAATAACTTAAAATTGGAAGCCCTGATTTTTTTTCATGCCTTTATGCCATTTACAGTGAAGTTGAATTATCATTTTAAAACTCAGATCTGAGTGTTCAATGGAAACAGTCCACATGAATGGTTCAGACATTCATTCAACTGATTAAAAGTTGGCATTGAGAAAGTCATTTCGGCCACTTATTCTTTGGAAAACGCATTGGGTAGGTGATCCACAAGTCCCAAGTTTGGAGACTGTTGGGACTTAACTCAGGTTTAATGCTGGGCTCATTTGAAAAAATGAAAATTGAATGATAAAATGCTGTGAAAGTACAGTAATAAAGCTTCAATGTTTCAAGACTCTTCTGTGACTGAAACTGCTCAATTATGGCATATTGGGTGACTATAGGTTGCACTGCACCCAGAAATGGTTTGCTGTATTGAGACAGTCATGGAAATAAGGGTTTTGATGGACATATGTTGGAAGTGTTGGAACCGATTCAGGAAAAGCCTGGTGTATTAATGTTTCAATGTAAGGAACATGAGAACTCGGAGCAGGAGTAGGCCATCTGGCCCCTCGAGCCTGCTCCGCCATTCAATAAGATCATGGCTGATCTTTTTATGGACTTAGCTCCACATACCCGCCCACTCACCATAACCCTTAATTCCTTCACTGTTCACAGATTCACAACCCATTGTGTGAAGAAGTTCCTCCTCAACTCAGTCCTAAATCGGCTTCCCCATATTTTGAGGCTATGCCCCCTAGTACTAGTTTCACCCGCCAGTGGAAACAACTTCCCTGCTTCTATCTTATCTATTCCCTTCATAACTATAAAGCCAGCATACATCAGTTGTCTGTGAATTTCCTTGAAATAAATGGCATTATACCATTTTTATTCCATTGTAAGCTTGAAACAAAAAGTAAAGAGAGCATTCAGACAGGTGCATTATTTTGCTTTTGACAGTTCAATTAACTAACTACAGCTCAACAGTTGAAAACTAATGAAGATCAATGTAGACCTACAATTATTTCATTTGTTTTCATTATCAAAATTGGAGAAAACACTGAAACAAAAGTAATCAAGGGTAAATAAGACTAAATGGAGAAAATCTAACTTTACTTGATTTTGGCAAGAGTAAATAGGTCAAAGATAACAATTCTTGAAAAGAATCCGACCCATGTACCTGCAATGTGGCTAGCAAATCTTTTTTCCTGATGAGAACTTGTTTGAATGTGTAGGAACTAATATTTTTTTTTAAGTATGGGAATCTTTTTTGCATTGGAGTACGCGTTGTTTTAGGACTGCCTGTCTCATTTTAACCAATTTATATCAATAATTCATTGAATTTAATTGGCATAAACAATAATGCCATTATTGAGAATGGCACTATTTTAAGGTCTCTCATTGCATGGTAATGGTAATAAGAACCAGCGCAGTCATGATAGGCGAATAGCCTTCTTCTGTGCTCTAAATTTTCCAAATATCTGAAAAGGAGGAATTGCAGGGATGTGGGTGGAGGTCAGAGGAATGGTACTACGTCTATTGCTCTATAGGAGAGCCAGCACAGACATGATAAGCTAACTGGCCTTCTTCTGCACTTTAATGATTCCATATCCAAGTCTCTCTGAGCATCAACATGTACAAGTTCCACACTTTTAAAAATTATTCTACTTTGCTATTCTCACGACCAAAGTGAATAACCTTACATTTCCCCCACATTATACCCAATCCACTGTCTTGTTGCCACTCATTTAACCAGTCAATACCTTTTGGCAGCCTCTTGGTGTCCTTGTCACAGCTTACATTCACACCTAACACGGTACCATCAGCAAACTTAAATGCATTCTTTTATCTGAATCACAAATATAGATTGTAAATGGCTGAGGCCCCAGCACTGATCCTTGCAGCGCTCCACTCATCACAGCCTGAAATGCCCCATTTATCATTCTTGGCAACTCCTGTCCTTTAACCAATCCTCTATTTAGACTAATATATAAGCCCCAACTCCAAGAGCCATTATCTTTCATGTGGAATCTTATCAAATGTCTTTTGGAAATACAAAGGTACAACCATCTACTGGTTTCTCTTTATGTACCCTCCTGTTACATCCACAAAAATCTTAAATTTTTCGAACAGGATTTCTCTTTCGTAAAACAATACTAGCTTGTTCTAATCATACTAGGCTTTTCTAAATGCATCGTTAAGACTTCCTTAGTAATGGATTCCAGCACTTTTCCAACAACTGATGTCAAGCTAACTGACCTATAGCTCCTTTTTTGAGCAGTGGTGATACATTTACTAATTACCAACCTGCTGGGACTGTTCCAGAATCCATGGAAATTTAGCAAATTATAGTGAGCCCATCCATTATCCCTACAGCTTTCTCTTTTGGATCTTAGGATCTAGGTCATCAGTCTTGGGAATGTTAGATTTTAGTCCCTTGCGTTTCTCCAGTACTTTTTCTCTGCTGATATTAATTGCCTTGGCTTCCTCACTCTTACTTTCCTCTAGGTTACTTTCTATTTCTCAGATGTAATTTTTGTATTTGACATTGAAGACAGACGCAAATTATTTCTTTAAAGTCTTTACCACTCCTTCATTCTATCGCTGCTTCTACAGAAACAACATTTACATTTAAAGGTTTGCTTGACTGATTCTGGGATGAAGGGGATATCCCATGAAGGAAGGATGGACAGGTTGAGCCTGTATCCATTGCAGTTCAGAAGAATCAGAGGTGATCTTATTAAAACCTGTAACATCCTGAGGGGACTTAACAGGGTGGATGCCAAGAACATGTTTCCCCTTGTGGGAGATACAGAACCTTTAAGATGGAGATGACAAGACTTTTTTCCCCCTTGGACGGGTCACAAGCACATGCTTCTCGAATGTGCCCCTCACTTGACGTGTAGTGATCTTCAGGTTAAATCACCAGCAGTTAGCTCTCCAACTCGAAAGGGAGAGCAGCTTATGGTCATCTGAGACTCTGGCGACTTTACTTTTAGTACTTGGAATTCTGTTCCCAGAGAGCAATGGAGGGATGGTTATTGAATATTTTTAAGACGGAAATAATTCTTGATTAACAATAGATTTCCATGGAATCAAAGCAGCAGCATATAATTATTGAAACTGAATGAAAAACACATTTTTGCATTTTAAAGCCCATCGATGGAACAATTGGGAGATTGCTGGAGCCCTGACAAAGATCTTTGTCGCTAGCCACCGGAGAGGTCCCGGAGGACTGATGAGTAGCTAATGTTCCTCTGTTCAAGAAAGGAAAAAGGGAGAATCCAGGAAATTATGGACCAGTGAGTCCCAGATCAATTGGTGGCAAGCTATTGGAGAGAATTCTTAGGAATGGGATTTATGCGCATTTGGAAAAGCATGGCCTAATTAGGGAAAGTCAGCATGGCTTTGTGTGGGGCAGGTCATGTCTTACTAACTTGATTGATTTTTTTTTGAGGAGGTGACGAAGGTGATCGATGAGGGTAGAGCAATGAATGTTCAACAAAGGCCCTCATGGTAGGCTCATCCAGAAGATTAAGATGCATGGGATCCACGGTGACTTGGCTGTTTAGATTCAA
The DNA here is from genome assembly GCF_964213995.1 of Mustelus asterias. Taxonomy (NCBI): domain Eukaryota; kingdom Metazoa; phylum Chordata; class Chondrichthyes; order Carcharhiniformes; family Triakidae; genus Mustelus; species Mustelus asterias. The sequence continues at coordinate 38,151,824 of NC_135818.1, forward strand.
AATTGGCTTGCCCATAGAAGTCAGAGAGTAATGGTGGAAAGGTGTTTTTCTGTTTGGAGATCCATGACTAGTTCCGCTGGGATCTGTATTAGGACCCCTGCTGTTTGTGATATATATAAATGACTTGGATGAAAAGATGTGTGGGTGAGCAAGGTTGCATTCAACACAAAGACAGGTGGAGTTGTGAATAATGTAGAAGGTTGTCAAAGGATACAGATCAATTGCAGAACTGGGCGGAGAAATGGCAGATAGAGTTTAATCCGGGCAAGTGTGAAGTGCTGCACTTTGGGAGAGCAAACATTAAAGCCCGGTGGGCTTTAAAATCCACGAAAGAGGTGGAATGTCTTGTGAAAAGGAAGAGGGAAGCTTATGTAGGGATGAGGAAACAAGGTTCAGATGGCTCGATTGAGGGTTACAAGTTCGCAAAGAATGAGCTGAAAAAGGGGCTTAGGAGAGCTAGGAGGGGACATGAAAAGTCCTGGGCGGGTCAGATCAAGGAAAACCCCAAGGCTTTTTACTCTTATGTGAGAAATAAAAGAATGACCGGGGTGAGGTTAGGGCCGGTCAAGGACAGTAGTGGGAACTTGTGTATGGAGTCAGTAGAGATAGGCGAGGTGATAAATGAATACTTTTCTTCAGTGTTCACCAAGGAGAGGGGCCATGTTTTTGAGGAAGAGAAGGTGTTACAGGCTAATAGGCTGGAGGAAATAGATGTTCGGAGGGAGGATGTCCTGGCAGTTTTGAATAAACTGAAGGCCGATAAGTCCCCTGGGCCTGATGAAATGTATCCTAGGATTCTTTGGGAAGCAAGGGATAAGATTGCAGAGCCTTTGGCTTTGATCTTTGGGTCCTCACTGTCCACGGGGATGGTGCCAGAGGACTGGAGAGTGGCGAATGTTGTTCCTCTGTTTAAGAAAGGGAATAGAAATGACCCTGGTATTTATAGACCGGTTAGTCTTACTTCGGTGGTTGGTAAATTGATGGAAAAGGTCCTTAGGGATGGGATTTACGACCATTTAGAAAGATGCGGATTAATCCGGGATAGTCAGCACGGATTCGTGAAGGGCAAGTCGTGCCTCACAAATTTGATTGAATTTTTTGAGGAGGTAACTAAGTGTGTTGATGAAGGTAGGGCAGTTGATGTCATATACATGGATTTTAGTAAGGCGTTTGATAAGGTCCCCCATGGTCGGCTTATGATGAAAGTGAGGAGGTGTGGGATAGAGGGAAAGTTGGCCGATTGGATAGGTAACTGGCTGTCTGATTGAAGACAGAGGGTGGTGGTGGATGGAAAATTTTCGGATTGGAGGCAGGTTGCTAGCGGAGTGCCACAGGGATCAGTGCTTGGTCCTCTGCTCTTTGTGATTTTTATTAATGACTTAGAGGAGGGGGCTGAAGGGTGGATCAGTAAATTTGCTGATGACACCAAGATTGGTGGAGTAGTGGATGAGGTGGAGGGCTGTTGTAGGCTGCAAAGAGACATAGATAGGATGCAAAGCTGGGCTGAAAAATGGCAAATGGAGTTTAACCCTGATAAATGTGAGGTGATTCATTTTGGTAGGACTAATTTAAATGTGGATTACAGGGTCAAAGGTAGGGTTCTGAAGACTGTGGAGGAACAGCGAGATCTTGGGGTCCATATCCACAGATCTCTAAAGGTTGCCACTCAAGTGGATAGAGCTTTGAAGAAGGCCTATAGTGTGTTAACTTTTATTAACAGGGGGTTGGGGTTTAAGAGCCGTGGGGTTATGCTGCAACTGTACAGGACCTTGGTGAGACCACATTTGGAATATTGTGTGCAGTTCTGGTCACCTCACTATAAGAAGGATGTGGAAGCGCTGGAAAGAGTGCAGAGGAGATTTACCAGGATGCTGCCTGGTTTGGAGGGTAGGTCTTATGAGGAAAGGTTGAGGGAGCTAGGGCTGTTCTCTCTGGAGCGGAGGAGGCTGAGGGGAGACTTAATAGAGGTTTATAAAATGATGAAGGGGATAGATAGAGTGAACGTTCAAAGACTATTTCCCCCTATTACAAGGGGGCATAACTATAGGGTACATGGTGGGAGATATAGGAAGGATATCAGCGGTAGGTTCTTTACGCAGAGAATGGTTGGGATGTGGAATGGACTGCCTGCAGTGATAGTGGAGTCAGACACTTTAGGAACATTTAAGTGGTTATTGGATAGGCACATGGAGCACACCAGGATGATAGGGAGTGGGATAGCTTGATCTTGGTTTCAGATAAAGCTCGGCACAACATCGTGGGCTGAAGGGCCTGTTCTGTGCTGTACTATTCTATGTTCTATGGTAAGTATACAGTTAATTGCAGGACCCTAAACAGCATTTATGTACAGAGGGATCTTGGGGTTCAAGTCCATAACTCCCTGAAAATGGCCACAGAAGTAAATAGGGTGGTAAAGAAGGCAAATGGCATGCTTGGCTTTATTAGTCGAGATCCTCTCCTGATATGCTGCAGGAAAGGATGTCCTGAGGCATGGTACATTGGGGAGACCATGCAGACGCTACGACAGCGGATGAATGAACACCGCTCGACAATCACCAGGCAAGACTGCTCTCTTCTGTTGGGGAACACTTCAGCAGTCACGGGCATTCGGCCTCTGATCTTCGGGTAAGCATTTTCAAGGCAGCCTTCACGACACACGACAGCGCAGAGTCGCTGAGCAGAGACTGATAGTCAAGTTACACACATATGAGGATGGCCTCAACCGGGATCTTGGGTTCATGTCACACTATCTGTAACCCCCACGACTTGCCTGGGCTAGCAAAATCTCACTAACTGTCCTGGCTGGAGACAATACACATCTCTTTAACCTGTACTTAACCCTCTCTCCACTCACATTGTCTGTACCTTTAAGATTTGATTACCTGTAAAGACTCCCATTCCAACCATTATTTTGTAAATTGAGTTTGTGTCTTTATATGCCCTGTTTGTGAATAGAACTCCCACTCACCTGATGAAGGGGCAGCGCTCCGAAAGCTAGTAGCTTGTGCTACCAAATAAACCTGTTGGACTTTAACCTGGTGTTGTGAGACTTTTTACTGTGTTTATTAGTCGAGGCATTGAGTACAAGAGTCAGGATGTCTTATTGCAGCTTTATAAAACTTTGGTTCGGCTGCACTTAAGAGCATTGCATTCAATTCTGGTCGCCACATTACAAGGAGGATGTGGAGGCTTTGGAGAGGGTACAGGAGAGGTTTTCAGGATACTGCCTGGATTAGAGGATATAAGCTATAATGGACAAATTAGGGTTGTTTTCTCTGGAACGGCAGAGGCTGAAGGGAGACCAGATAAAAATCTATATAATTATGAGAGTCATAGGTAAGGTTGGCAGTCAGAATCTTTTTCCCAGAGTTGAAATGTCGAATACTAGGGGGCATGCACTTAAGGTGAGAGAGGAGGAAAGTTCAAAGGACATGTGAAGGGCAAGTTGTTTTATACAGAGAGTGGGAGGTGTCTGAAACATGCTCTTAGGGGTGGTGGTGCAGGCAGATACAATAGGGGCGTTTAAGGGGCTTTTAGATAAGCACATGAACATATGAATATGGGGCAGCGTGGTGGCACAGTGGTTAGCACTACTACCTCACAGCGCCAGGGACCCGGGTTCGATTCCTGGCTTTGGTCATTGTCTGTGTGCAGTTTGCACGTTGCCCCCGTGTCTACATGGGTTTCCTCTGAGTGCTCCAGTTTCCTCCCACAGTCCAAAAAACATGCATTGGCCATGCTAAATTCTACCTCTACATCGAACAGGCACCACAATGTGGCAACTAGGGGATTTTCACAGTAACTTCATTGCAATGTTAATGTAAGTCTATTTGTGACACTACTAAATAATAAAAATATATATATGCAAAGAATAGAGAGATATGGATCAAGGGCAAGCAGAAGGGATTAGTTTAATTTGGCGTCATGTTTGGCACAACATCCTGTGCTGTACTGTTCTATGTTCTAATTCCAGGAGTAGATGACTTTTCATTTGATTGGAGTGAGGTCCCTTGTGGTTGGCTGTGAATCACATTTATTTACTGAAGGGTCCCTCTTCCACTGAAATTGCAGGATGTGGGATTAAACTGCCCACCTCCTCAATGGAGCCAGCAAGGGCAGGAGTGTAAGTTTGGATGGACTACCTGCATCCTTCTCCCATGCTAACAAAAATTGCTGGAAATGGAAATGGGAGCAGAACTCCCAGAATTTGGGCACTTCTGTCATTTTTAAATTCCTGCAATTGGTGAAAGGCGGGGCATCTGTGCCCTCCTCAAAACTCGCTTTCCCACCTGTATCAGCAGCAAATGTCTCTTCATCCAAATCATTAATAATGATTGTAAATAGTCGAGGCCCCAGCACGAATCACTACGGCATCTCATTAGTTACAATTTGCCAACCTGAAAATGATCCATCAGTCCTGACTGTTGCCTGTTCGGTGACCAATTTATGTCCATGCTAATATATCACCACCATCATAAGCTCTTTACATGTGCAGTAATCTTTTGTGGCACCTTATCGGTATGCAATGGAATTTAGAAGGATGAGGGGGGGTTCTCACAAACTTACAGAATACCAAAAGGCTTGGAAAAAGGGGAAGATGTTTCCATTAATGGGAGAGACTAGGATCTGAGGGCACAGCCTCAGAGTTAAGGAACAACCTTTTAGAACTGAGATGAGGAGGAATTTCTTCAGCCAGAGGGTGGTGAACCTATGGAATTCATTGGCACAGAAGGCTGTGGAGGCCAGATCATTGAGTGCATTTAAGACAGAGATAGATAGGTTCTTGAATGTTAAGGGGATCAGAGGTTATGGGGAAAAAGCGGGAGAATGGAGTGGAGAAATTTGTCAGCCATGATTGAATGGTAGAGCAGTTTCGATGGGCCGAATGTCCTAATTCTGCTCCTACATCTTATGGTCCAAATGACTTTTTAGAAATCCAACTACATTACATCTATTGATAGCTCTTTATCCACTGTGCTTGTTTTATCCTCAAAGAACTCCAATAAATTTATCAAACTTTATTTCCTTTTTATAAAACCCATGTTGATTCTTCCCGATTGTATTACAATTTTCCAAATTGTCCTGTTACCATTTCCTTAATAATGCAGTTTCCCTGAAGACAAATGTTAACCTGGCTTATATGTTCCTACTTTACATCTTCCTCCTTTATTGAAAACAAGCATTGCATCTGCCGTTTGCCAATCTACTGGGTCCTTTCCAGAACTTCGATAATTGCAAGATTACAATAATGCATCCACTATTTCTGAAACCACTTCCTTTAAGACCTGAGGGTGCAGTCCATTAGGTCCAGGGAAATTGTCACTATTTAATCCTATTAGTTTCCTTTGTACTTTTCCCGCTGGTGAATATTCTTCCCTACTTTTTGCCCCCTGCTTTTCTACTATTCTTGGAACGCTTTTTGTGTCTTATACTGTGAAGGTACATACAAAATACCTGTTCAAAGTCCCTGCCATTTCCTTATTTTCCAGTCTCAGTCTTGAAGGCAACAATGCTCACTGTCACTACTCATTTTCTTTATATAGTTGCAGCTTTTACTTCTGTTTTTATATTTATTGATCGTTTCCTCTTGTACTCCAATTTTTCCCTGTTTTAAGTTATCCCTTTTCTGGTTTCTAAAATTTCCAAATCTTCAGGCCCACCACTAATCTTTGCAGCATTGTGCATCTTTTCTTTTAATCTGATAACATCCTTAACTTCCTTAGTTAGCCATGGTTGGTAAATCTTTATCGTAGATTTTTTTCCCTCAATGGAATATATCTTTGTTGAGAGTTTGAAATATCTCCTTAAATATCTGCCATTGCTTCTCTACTGCTTTACCTTTAACCTATTTTGCAATTCAACTTAAACCAATTCGGTCTTCATACTCTTCTAATTGCCTGTTTTTACCAGTGTAAGACACTGGTTTTAGTCACAAATTTCTCACCTTGAAATTGAAGGTTAAATTTGATCTTGTTATGATCACAATTCCCTCGATGTTCCTTTACAATGACAAAGCTCATTAATCCACTCTCATTACACATTACTAGGTCGAAAACAGCCTGCTCGCTGGTTGTTTCCATCATTTATTGTTCTAAGAAACTGTCCCAAATATACCATGAAGTGACCCGCGAGGCCACATTTGCCAATTCAATCGATATGAAGATTAAAATCTCCCATGATTACCTTTCTTACAGGCACTGATTATTTCATGATTTATACTCTGTCCTACCGTATGGCTACAATCCAGGGCCGATAAACGACTTCCTTTTGTATGTCTGGGCGGCACGGTGGCTAACACTGCTGCCTCACAGTGCCAAGGAGCCGGGTTCGATTTCCAGCTTTGGTCACTGTCTGTGTGGAGTCTGCATGTTCGCCCCATGTCTGCACGGGTTTCCTCCGGGTGTTCCGATTTCCTCCCACAGTCCGAAAAGCGTGCTGGCCATGCTAAATTCTCCCTTAGTGCACCTAAACAGGCACCGGAGTGTGGCAACTAAGGGATTTTCACAGTAACTTCAATGCCGTGTTAATGTAAGCCAACTTGTGACACTAATAAATAAACTTTAAAACTTTAAATTTCATTCCACTCAAACTGATCCCTAAACCAAGATTATTTTTCACTTCTGTACTGTTCTCATCCTTAATTAACAGAATTACCTCACGTCCTTTTGAAAAGGACATGAAAAGAGGAAGGTCAAATGCCCTTAAACATTCAGGTCCCAGCCATGGTCACGTTGCAACCACAGTTGGAATTTTGAGCCCACGTTAGCCATCAGCATAAATGGTGACATGGGCCCAAAATCTTACAAGAGTTGGAAAATGAGATTCTCACTGGGGAGATCTTGTTTCTCAATTTTCCACGCCCCTCTCCAATGATGTATGAGGTTGCCACCCAGGAAGGTTGGGAACCTCATTTTAATAAACGAGCATCATGTTAGGGAGCTATCCTGCCTTAACTTCCAGCCTCAAGGAATATTCATACCACACCAGTTTAACATCACATCAGCATGGGTTACAACAGCTGTATGAAAATGAAACCCTGATGACTTCAACTCTGAAGGCGATATCGAAGGCAAGTGCGCAGGTCATCATCACGCACCAGGGAATTCACTGGAGAGGGGATACCAGAAAGTGGGGGAACCAAGCTAATACATTCTCATTCTGGGGGAGGGGTGTTGAGTCTCAGCTGTTTGGGTGGGGAACAGTTCTGCTCGCAGGCCAAATGTGGACTCTTGGTCTTCAATGGGTGTGGCAGATATGAGGGCATTAGTCTGCTCTTCACGCATCTTAGGTCACTCTTGATGGGGTTTAAGTGAAGGTTCCAAGGACGGAACGCCTTTCTGAGGAAGCAATTGGAAGGGGGTGAGAGTGGAAACAGCCACCACATCAGCATAGGATGCAAACACAAGATCCCAAGGTGGGGTTCAGCGACACTCCAGGTCACATGGACAATATAGGGGACTATGACAGAGTGTGGTCATTTGCTCCATGATGGCAGAGGACCTCAAAATAGAGGGGACAACAGCACTAGTTACATTTTTCTGCCATCCTCAGGCTGCAAGGGACAGTTTTAAGGCATGAGCGCTGTGTAAGGGCACTGCCAATGGTCTGGGAAGCCAGGCCATCAGGGATGTTTCATGTGTAGCTGGATGCACAAGATGGAAGGCTATCATGATCTGCTACCCACAAGAGCTGGGGGAATACAGGTTAATCTGAGGGCTTAAAAATAATCAGGTGAGCCTCGCCTGCTGCAGAAACTATTTGCCTAAATACTACCCCTAACCTTTCCTTGATGAGTCAATTTTGCCCATTAAGTCAGTATTGGAATGGATGATGCTGCCACTGATTGCACCTACCTGCTAGCCCTTGGGGACTTGAGACCCCAAACATTGTACTCCAAGGCTTGTACTCAACTTCCGATGAGTGAGGTGATATACATTCAACTCCCAATATAAGGGGCAAAGGCAGTTCTGATCTGACAAATGCTGCTGCAGCGTCCCTCCCACGGATGTCAGCACACAGGGCCAGTCAACTGACACGTGCTCTCAGTCCTCACCCTTGGGGTGGGGGGAGGGTTTCTGCGGGCCACTCAGGTATCTAAGGTAGACGCCCATCTGTCACATATAGTTGGGAGAGGCTCATGTGAGGACATGGCCATTGTTTGTGAGTGTAAGGGAGTGAAGCTCATTGGAAAATCACTCACATAAGGGAATGTCCATGGGTAAATGTCCTATGTCTTGATAGGGCATGGCTTAGTGCAGTGACAGAACGCCTCATTGCTAACAATTCTCCTTCCCTTTCAGCTTTTGGAGTTCGACGATCTTGGAGTTCTGTTCGCTGTACTTCCTAGAACCATGGACCATGAGACACAACATATGGCTGCATGTCAACAGGACCTGCTCCCTGCAGAGGATGGGACAGCACGGCCCACTGAGTTACTGGGGGCAGGAGCACAGGTGGAGTGGCTCGAAGGAGACACTACTGGGCGCGAATTTACCATAGAACCATAGAAAATTACAGCTCAGAAACAGGCCTTTTGGCCCTTCTTGTCTGTGCCGAACCATTTTATGCCTAGTCCCACTGACCTGCACTTGGACCATATCCCTCCACACCCCTCTCATCCATGAACCCGTCCAAGTTTTTCTTAAATGTTAAAAGTGACCCCGCATTTACCACTTTATCCGGCAGCTCATTCCACACTCCCACCACTCTCTGCGTGAAGAAGCCCCCCCTAATATTCCCTTTAAACTTTTCTCCTTTCACCCTTAACCCATGCCCTCTGGTTTTTTTCTCCCCTAGCCTCAGCAGAAAAAGCCTGCTTGCATTCACTCTATCTATACCCATCAAAATCTTATACACCTCCATCAAATCTCCCCTCAATCTTCTACGCTCCAGGGAATAAAGTCCCAATCTCTCTCTGTAACTCAGCTTCTCAAGTCCCGGCAACATCCTTGTGAACCAGAGGAGAATAAGGTACCCCCAGATGACGGAGAATCAGTGCCAGCCATGACTGCCCAAGGGATGGTGGACCACTGTGCCAGGTGATGCAGGAGTTGACGTCATTTGGGCTGGGAGATCATCCATTTCCTGTGGTCCTGGCCTGAAGGTTACAGCCACGGTCAACTTTTATGCTAGTGGTTCATTTCAGGGCTACATGGGTGACTTCTGCAGCATCTCGCATGCAGGTGCATAAGGGAGGTGACCGATGCGCTCTTCACCAAGGCACAGAACCACATAAACTTTGACCGCAAGCTGGCTAGTCAGGACACCAGAGCCATGGAGCTCACCTGCATAGCTGACTTGCCCACATGCAGGGAATCACTGACTACACACATGTGGCTGTACATTCTGCACAGTGGCATGGGGTGTGCCTTTCTTCAACTGCAAGGCATTCCACTCCCTCAATGTGGAGTCATATCCAGGTATGTGCCCCATTTCCCGGGGAATGTTCATGGCAGCTGCATTCTAGGCTGATCTTAGATCCTGGCCATCCTTGAGGGAGAGCAACTGCTGAATGGATGACTCCTTGGGATCAAGAAAAATAGATTTAGAAGGTACTAATGATACTAGTGGGGAGCCGCAAATTGTAGCTGAGATCAAATGCAACAATGCTCATGGAGCTATACACGTGCTCGTGGGCAGACAATTGGCCTGAAGAAGATGTGGCTCCAGTGCCTGGACCAGTTAGGGGGAGCCCTCCAGTACAGCCATCATCGTGGTGTGCTGCACACTCTATAGCCTGGTGCTACAACAGAGCAAGGAGCTGGCTGAGGAGGAGATGGAGAACTGCCACATCTCAGATGAAGGGGAAGTCCAGCAGGGCAGCAAGAGGTAATTCCTGGAGGAGGCTGAGGAAGGACTTCGAGCAATGGCCAAGGCCCGAATGGTGCACAGGGTTCATGATGCCCTGATAACCTCTCGCTTTGGGAGAACAAGGACTACGGTGGCCACATATGACTTCCATATAGGCTGGTACTTTTTACTGTCAGTGTGCGGTTTCCTCTTAGATCGCTCCTTTCATGGGCAGGGTGTAGTAGCCCAATATCAGAACGATGAAGGAGAATGATGATGACTTGCAGTGAGGACACAGCTATGCTCCTCATATCTCCTGCAAACGTCTGACACCTGTATGACAAAAACCCGAGTATGACCTGCCCCTGAACAGAATGATCTGAGAGCAATTCGACGCCGAATGACCTATTTATTTATTAGTATCACAAGTAGGCTTACATTAACATTGCAATTAAGTTACTGTGAAACCCCCTAGTCACCACACTCCGGTGCCTGTTCGGGTACCCCGAGAGAGAATTTTAGCATGGTCAATGCACCCAACCAGCATGTCTTTCGGACTGTGGGAGGAAACGGGAGTGCCCAGAGGAAACCCACACAGACACGGGGGGAAAGTGCAGACTCAGCACAGACAGTGACCCAAGCCTGGAATTGAACCCGGGTCCCTGGCGCTTTGAGGCAGCAGTGCTAACCACTGTGCAAGTCTATTGGTATTGCCTCCTCCAAGGTGAGGGGTGCTGGTATGGGTCTGCACCTATGCTGCAAGTGGACAGGATCTCACAAGCTTTCAGCTAATGGCTTCCTCATGGTGAAAGAGCGCTTCCAAAGATGAAAGGCCTGTGTGGTGCCTAACTTAGGTGGGAGACCCTCCGTGACCAGGTACATCAGCATGTCTGCGTCATTGGAGTGGGGGGCAGGGATTGAGCTGCCATCCTCAAGAGGAGATTGAGGATGCGCCGGCATTGCACTTCCAGCCTAAATGTGAGATGGCTGTGCATACTGCAATGAAATGAGAGCAGAGAGGAACTTCAAGGTGCTTAACATGACTTTTAATACACAAAATGGTGTTATCAGTGGGTAGTATCTAATTGTGCCTATGCTCAACAATGCCCACGTTTTGACTAATTTCTTTGCCTTCCTTACCCAATCATTCCATCTAGGTTTTTCCACAGGATCCACAGCCAAGGATGAGGCAGCCTGCTGCCACACCATTGCCCGAGATAACCTTGGCAGGTGTCCCTGGAGGACAGGGATATCGAGGGTCCTGGCTTGCCTTCGGGTGGTACAGGTATTATAATGCCACCCTCAAGTGTGTGGGCTAGAGTGGTGTTGATGACAGGAAGGTGGGAGTCAGATTGGCTGGACATCCCCAGGGACTCCTGGGTGGCAAACCCTGGCTGTGCACCAGATGATCCTCTTCCCTGTGGGTGCATGGAGCCCCTGAACACCTTCATGGGATGCAGTGGCAGCTAGAGCGAGATCCAAAAGCCCCACTATCCTCTGGCACCAACCTCTTGGGTGCCCACAAATGCCGGCACCATGCAACTCATGCCCTCAGTCATGGAGTGCATGACTTCAACCATGGAATGGACGATCAGCACCAAGGTCTCTACATCAGATGCCACCTTGCAGTGTTGGCCGAGTGACAGCACCATCTCCTTGGATAGAATGTGATGGGACTCCTCCAGTTTGCTCATCATCCGTGCAGTCCATGATCTGACCCACACAAGTTGCAAGAGCCTTGAATCTGTTGGACAATTGCAAAGGCAAAATACTAACTTCTGGATCTCCATACCTATTTCTCTTACAGTCACACCCTCCTGTCCTTGATCAAAGACCAAATCTGTGGTACCTAGTCTAAGGGGTATGATTGCCTCCCTTTCCCAGATGCATTACAATGTCTGAAGATTAGATTCCAACTCATCAACTCAAGCAGCATTTATTGCAGATGTGGTTGGTTGCCATGGATCAGACAAGTAGCTTCTAGTTCTCACATACAACAACTGCAACCCAAAACCTACCCTGCCATTTTAATTTTATTTGTGTATAGCTGACTAAGTTTCAAGTTTAGAATATAACTCAATGATTATACATTGTCAGATTATGTGGTTCAACTCGTTAAACTATAATGTTAATATAATACTTAGATCTCCCCAGTCATGGTTAAAAACTACCACCCCCCGTTTGGTGGTGTGGGGGAGGGCGTGTTTAAAACATGCTAATTACCTACCTGTACAAGAAATTACACCCTCCAGTCTTCAACATGTGTCTCGCTGTCTCCAGCTCCCCATTGGGCCACTCCTTTCTGGAAAAGGGCAGAACGGCACCTACTCCTTCACTGCATCAAATTCCCTCACTTACCAAATATGCACATTCACCCAATCTGTTTTTCTGCACTCGTGTCTATTGGCACCTTTGTGCAAACTAGTTTATGGAGATCCCTCCTAAAACTCACCAACAAATTACCGACGCACTGAAATAGCCAGTCATGGCCTACACTATCTCGTCCTTTTATATTTCTATAATAGCAATCATATTATAACTCGACCTTCTCTCTTCCAAGAAAAATTGACCTAATGTAAATAATTATTCGTCATAACTCAACTCCTCTACCCAGTTATCAAGATCATGTCATATTTAATCATTTTATTGTCAATGTTACCATGGGTGTTATTTTAGTTTGCAATTCATCCTATTGGGGTCATTTGCCATTACACGGTTAAGATGACCTCTTATAGTATCCCTAAAAAAAAGCAAGAGCATTCAGTTGACATTAGATTTACCAGTTAGGATTCCAGATTGCTTTGACACTCCCAATTTATCGGATTACTTGATGCCACCTGCTGCATGACCTATTTGCATATGATTTATTACGACATAGACCAAGCCTTCTCATGTAGTGGGGATAGCTTCACTGCCAGCAAAATGGCAGAGACCACAAAAATTAACTCTCCTTGGGGCCTTGATATGGAAACCATCCATCTCCTTGGAGTGGGCAGCCTACTTCTTTCCAGCCTGCCCATGGCTAAGTTCCCCAATAACGGGAATGCATTGGAGAGCCCTCCCAATGTGGCTCACCACTATTTTCCCAACACCTCCCCTGCCTCCAAGCCCAACCTATAACACGGACTACGTTGAGAGACTTTGCTGTCACACCTCTCTCACACTCCTCAATCACCTCATACACCAGCTCTACAGCAAACGCCGCATCCCAGAAACCAAGATAGAGTCCATACTCTCAACCTGTGCTCAGGACGCAGACCAGCTGCGAAACTCTGCCAAGCAGACGAGACAAAGGAACTACGCCATCTACATGCACACCAAGAACAGGAAACTTGAGAAACTCGGTATCACCACCAGCAGCAACCAAGCCTTCCCCGGTACCAAAGTAGAAAACAGTACCACTGCAGGGAAGTCCATTGTCAACTTGTCTGACTACACACTTCAACCAGACGAAATCGAAGTTCTCAGCTGACGGCTCAATTTCTGCCCCACCACCAAAAGAGACCCCATCAGTCTTGCAGTGGACACAGAGGAATTAATCAGGCGAATGAGGCTGCGGGAGTTCTTCCACAAACCCCAAGAGGCCACCAGCAAACACAATGAAACAGCCAATGAACCGGAACAGCCGACAGAGAGATCCCCGGTACAGCAACCGAAGAGGAAAGAGTCGAATTGGACTCCTCTGGAAGGCCACTGCCCTCGACTCGACATGTATGCCCAAGCCGTCAGGAGGTGCGTCAATGCCAGATTCGTCAGCCGCACTCACAAGACAGCCCCGAACGTCACCCAAGCACAAGGCCATCTGCGCTCTCAAGACTAACCGCAACATTGTCATCAAACCAGCAGACAAAGGAGGGGCCCATCATCTTACTGAACAGAATAGATTACTGCAAAGAATGTACCGACAACTGAACAACGAGGTACACTACAGACGATTACCCGCAGATCCGACCAAAGAACACACCCGTCAACTCAACAGACTGATCAAGACCTTTGATCCGGACCTTCAGAGTACCCTCCATGCTCTCATCTCACGTACTCCCCAAGTTGGAGATCTCTACTGCCTCCCGAAGATACACAAGGCCAACACACCCAGCCGTCCCACCATATCAGGCAATGGGACCCTGTGTGAGAATCTCTCCGGCTACATCGAGGGCATCCTGAAACCCCAGCTTTTTTCGCAACACTACGGACTTCCTACAGAAATTCAGCACACATGGGGCAGTTGAACTAAGAGTACTCCTCGTCACAATGGATGTCTTGGCAGTCAGTGGTTAGCACTGCTGCTTCACAGCTCCAGGGTCCCGGGTTCGATTCCCGGCTCGGGTCACTGTCTGTGTGGAGTTTGCACATTCTCCTTGTGTCTGCGTGGGTTTCCTCCGGGTGCTCCAGTTTCCTCCCACAGTCCAAAGATGTGCGGGTTAGGTTGATTGGCCAGGTTAAATTGCCCCTTAGTGTCCTGGGATGCGTAGGTTAGAGGGATTAGCGGGTAAATATGTGGGGGTAGGGCCTGGGTGGGATTGTGGTCGGTGCAGACTCGATGGGCCGAATGGCCTCCTTCTGCACTGTGGGGTTTCTATGATTCTATGATTTCAGTCTACACCAGCATCCCCCACGACGATGGCATTGCTGCAACTGCCTCAGTACTCAATGCCGACAACTGCCAATCTCCAGATGCAATTTTACAACTCATCCGCTTCATCCTGGACCACAACGTCTTCACCTTCAACAACCAGTTCTTCATCCAGACATATGGAACAGCCATGGGGACCAAATTCGCACCTCAATATGCCAACATCTTCATGCACAGGTTCGAACAAGACCTCTTCACCGCACAGGAGCTTCAACTGATGCTGTACACTAGATACATCGATGACATTTCTTTCCTTTGGACTCGTGGTGAACAATCACTGAAACAACTATATGATGACATCAACAAGTTCCATCCCACCATCAGACTCACCATGGACTACTCTCCGGGATCGGGTGCATTCTTGAACACACGCATCTCCATCAAGGACGGTCACCTTACCACTTCACTGTACCGCAAGCCCACGGAAACCTCACGATGCTCCACTTCTTCAGCTTCCACCCTAAACACGTTAAAGAAGCCATCCCCTATGGACAAGCCCTCCGTATACACAGGATCTGCTCAGATGAGGAGGATCGCAACAGACACCTCCAGATGCTGAAAGATGCCCTCATAAGAACAGGATATGGCGCTCGACTCATCGATCGACAGCTCCGATGCACCACAGCAAAAAACCCCACCGACCTCCTCAGAAGACAAACATAGGACACGGCGGACAGAGTACCCTTCGTTGTCCAGTACTTCCCCGGAGCGGAGAAGCTACGACATCATCTCCGGAGCCTTCAACACGTCATCAATGAAGACGAACATCTCGCCAAGGCCATCCCTACACCTCCACTTCTTGCCTTCAAACAACCGCACAACCTCAAACAGACCATTGTACACAGCAAACTACCCAGCCTTCAGGAGAACCGTGACCTCGACACCACACAACCCTGCCACAGCAACCTCTGCAAGATGTGCCGGATCATCGACACGAATGCCATCATCTCACGTGAGAACACCATCCACCAGGTACACAGTACATACACTTGCAACTCGGCCAACGCTGTCTACCTGATACGTTGCAGGAAAGGATGTCACGAGGCATGGTACATTGGGGAGACCATGCAGACGCTACGACAACGGATGAATGAACACCACTCAACAATCACCAGGCAGGAGTGTTCTCTTCCAGTTGGGGAATACTTCAGCAGTCTCGAGCATTCAGCCTCTGATCTTCGGGTAAGCGTTCTCCAAGGCGGCCTTCACGACACACAGCAACGCAGAATCGCTGAGCAGAAACTGATAGGCAAGTTCCGCACACAAGGACGGCCTCAACCGGGATCTTGGGTTCATGTCACACTATCTGTAACCCCCACAACTTGCCTGGGCTTGCAAAATCTCACTAACTGTCCTGGCTGGAGACAATACACATCTCTTTAACCTGTGCCTAACCCTCTCTCCACTCACATTGTCTGTACCTTTAAGACTTGATTACCTGTAAAGACTTGCATTCCAACCATTATCTTGTAAACTGAGTTTGTGTCTATATATGCCCTGTTTGTGAACACAACTCCCACTCACCTGATGAAGGAGCAGTGCTCCGAAAGCTTGTAGCTTGTGCTACCAAATAAAACTATTGAACTTTAACCTGGTGTTGTGAGACTTCTTACTGTGCTTACCCCAGTCCAACGCCGGCATCTCCACATCCAAGCCCACCACCAGGATTTAATATCATTACAAGTGTTGAAGCAACAAGATGAAGTACATTCATCCAAGTAAAAGTAACAACTATTCAGCATGGATTTCTGTTAATGGTTCCACACAGGACTTTTAAAAAACCATATTAGGGTCAGTTATTAATTCTTCAGCACAATTAAATATTTACTCTTTTACTTACAATTAGAAATGAATGCCAGCACTTCAGGATTTAATTATGGCAACCTGAACCTTGTAACATAAATTCTTTAAAAATTGCGAAGTTCAGAACTATCAATGCAAAATTTATCAACTGTGATGATCTACTGATCTATCAAACAATAATTCTTGCATTATTTTCTGCAACCGGATAATAGACGAGAGATAGCCTACGGAGCTTTAAAATGCCCCGAGTTTCCTAAATTGCAACAATATAAAAATTGCACTGAAACTTGCGTTGAAATTTCATGCATAGTTCATTTGTCTACCCTGGAGCATTAAACGCAAAATAGAATGAATGCAAATACAACACCAGCAGCTATTACCCATGTGTTCAACTTTATAAGCTATTTATAAAAGGGTGTATTCCCCAAAGAAAATAAGACTTATCACGTGACTGTATTGCTGCCGGACTGTGGCGACTCGGGGAATTTCACAGTAATTTCATTGCTGTGTTAATGGACGCCTTACTTGCGACTAATAAATAAACTTTTAAGTGTCACTGACATAGGTTCCTCTTCAGGATTCTTTTTGCTTGGGATGCCTGCTTCCTCAGCTTCCATCTCAGAGTGCTCTTCATCGTTTGAAAGAATGGGCCCCAGATTGCCTCGAGCTCTTGTCCTGTACTGGTAGTGGCCATCTCTATGGCTGGAAGCAAAACCTGCTCTAAGGCAGACTCCCTGCTCCTAAGGTCATCTAAGTGTTTTTTCATGACCTTGTCCTGGGCCTTCACCTTGCTACAGTTCCCCCCCCATCTTTTGTGTTATCCCTGAAACCCAGCTAGCAACACCCCTAAACTTCTTCACATAGACTTGATCGCTTATTTCTTTCCGGTTCTCTAGTCTAGACTCTAACCTCTCCACCAGGTTTGGAAATATATGGCTTAGTCTCATGAAGACAATGTCCCATTCATAGCTCTACTGGAGCAATTCCTGCCGTAACATGTGGGATAGTTCTATAATCAAATAAGAAACATGCCAATTTGATCTCCACGGGTGCCACAGGCTGTTTCTTCATGCCAGTTTTAAAAGTTTGCATTGTCCGTTCCGCCAGCCAATTTGAGGATGGCTGTTAAGGTGTCCTTTTAATATGTTTGGTGCCATTCGAAAGCAAGGAGTTTTGGAACTTCCTACTGGTGAAGGCAGTTCTGTTGTCAAACACCAAGACTTCTCGTATGCCATTTTTGCTTCTCGATTGCAGCATTGACTCAAGTAATAAAGCTTGTGCGGTGTACCATCTACCAGGATCAAAAACATGGGAGCCCATTAAAGGCCCTGCAAAATACATGTGCACTCTCATCCATGGTCTGTCTAGCTACTCCCATGGGTGCAAAGAGGATGAAGGAGGAAGCCTTTGATTATTCTGGCATAGATCACACTGCCTTCAAGTCCCCGATTTCTGGCTCAAGGCTAGGTCACCAGACGTAGCTCCTGGCCAGCATTCTCATCTTTGATATTCCAGGTTGGCCACTATGTTGTTCCTTCAGTATCGAAAGCCATCCTTGATGAGGGACAAGCACTTGGGATCCTCAGAGAATTATAGTGTCCTCCACACTGCGTTCAACCTTCTTAGTCGAAAGGGCAAAAGGGCTTCAACTCTTCTGAGTATTGTCCTTAAAGTTCACCATTCAAGGTGGCACAGTGGTTAGCAAGTTCAATTCTCGTCTTGGGTGACTGTGTGGAGTTCTCCATGTGTCTGCTTGTTTCCCTTCTGGGTGCTACAGTTCCCCCCACAGTACAAGGATGTGTGGGTTCGGTTGATTGGCATGAAGTGTCAAACGGATTAGCAGGATAAATACATGGGGTTATGGGGATAGGACCTGAGTAGGATTGTTATCTGTGCAGGATCAATGGCCGAATGGTTTCCTTCTGCACTGTAGGGATTCTATGCTTTTATAACGAAGATCATGTGCTTTACTTTTGATAAGGTTGGGTCTCTGAGTCCAGGTATTAATCTGTTTCGTGGATATCTGTTGGGTCTCTAAAAAAATTTTAGGGAATCACAACTACTTCCAGTGCCAGTGGCGGAGTAGGGTTCACAGTCAGTGGAAGGTGATTCACAAGCATTGCCATTGGCTATTCGGGTGCTCCAAAAGGTATTAGTAAGCAGCCAGCAAGTAGCAGAGCCAACACTGTATGGTGGAGGCAATAGGGAGGATTGCCTTATCCGCTTTGAATAGCCTAATTAGAGGTTTGTGATCTGTAACAATTATAAAGTGCTTACCATAGGCCTACTGATGATTTTTTTTACACCAAAGATGACTGCCAATATCTTTCTCAATTCACAAGTACCACCACTCGCCATCTGAGATGGTTCTGGATACCTAATCTACAGGTCTTTCTGTTCCATCTTTCCAACAACGCGAAACCACAGACCCGATCCGGTCACACATTCGGATGAGTTCTTTCTTTGGGTCAAAATGAGCTAACAGGTTTGATGACAATAACTGTTGTTTTACTTTGTTGAAAGCTTCAATCTGGGGTATCTTCCATGACCATATTTGATGCTTCTGCAGCAGGACATGCACGGGGGCCAGTCAGGTAGTGAAGTCCAGAATGAATTTTCCGTAGTAGTTCACTAATCTCAAGGAGGATTATAACTCAACGGCATTTTTTCAAGGCTGGTGCCCCCTTGATGGCCCTTACTTCCTCTACTACATTGTGAACCTTTTGCATCCACCCAATTAGATCACTTGCTTGGCCTGAAAGGCAGATTTTTCTCTTTTAAGGCGTACCCCCAGCTCTCTATAATCTTTTTAGTACCTCTTTCAGGTTCACCAAGTGCTCTTGTTCTGAGGTGTCCGTGACCAGGATGTTGTCAAGGTATATTTGCACTTTAGATAACCCTGAAGTATGTTTTCCATCATCCATTGGAATATAGCGCAGGCCGACGAGACCCCGCAAGCCCTTGTGAGTACTGATCGTAACGTACTTTCAAGATTCCTCATATAGTTCAAGTTGAAGATAAGCATGGCTCATATCCAGGTGAGTGAATGCCTGGCCACCAGCTAACTTGGCGTACAAGTTGGGTACCCGACTAATTTATAGACTGTTGTTGATCGTTAGCTTATAATTCCCACAAAAGCGGATTGACTTATCCGGCTCGAGGAAGGGGATGATTGGTGCAGCCCACTCCGAAAATTTTACGAGTCTTATAATGCCTAGGTTTTCAAGGCTCCCAAATTCGGCCTCTATTTTCTCGAATAGGGAGTAAGACACAGGTCTTGGTCTATAAAATTTGGGCATGGCATTGAAGTCGACATGAATTTTGGCTTGGGTCCCTCATCATTTAAAGTTTATTTATTAGTATCACAAGTAAGCTTACATTAGCAATGCAATGAAGTTACTGTGAAAATCCCGTAGTCACAACACTCTGGCACCTGTTTCGGGCACACTGAGGGAGAATTTAGCATGGCCAATGTGCCTAATCAGCACATCTTGCCGATTGTGGGGGGAAACCGGAGCACCCGGAGGAAACCCACGCAGACTGGGAGAACGTGCAGACTCCACACAGAGTGACCCGAGCTGAGAATTGAACCCAGGTCCCTAGCACTGTGAGGCAGCAGTGCTAACCACTATGCCACCGTGCCGCCCCACCATCCCAAGTACTTCCTGAAAAACTTCAGGATATCTCTGACAAACTCTGATGTCTCACTTGCACAGGCACATTCAGCTGAAGAATGATCCCCACTGCTCATGACTCCTCTCCCTATCCGTAGATTATAGTTTTCGACACCTGTTGCAGCTCTTGAGCCCCTTTATCTGCACTTTAGTGACAAGATTCTTTTAATTCACAGTCGTGTTTCAATGCAAAATGGTATAAATCAGTTACGTGCAAATTTTCTGGAGGTTGAAATCTTGCAATGCAGTCATATTATGTGTATATCAAAATCTAAAATGAAACCCATGAAGTTTTGATTAATTTCAAATAAAATTGCTCAAATTTGAGTGACTAATGTCTAACGTCAATTTAATTGAAAATATAAAAATTAGTGTACACAATACCTAATACATTAGATTAATGGGTTAGAGAGTGGACAATTATTTTGCAAAGATCGGTTTTCAAATTGGAGATCTGTGAGGTCTGCTATGCACCTTTGTTGCCAAGCATTTCCAGTCTGGTGACATTTATTAATGTTGTCATCCAAGCCACCAGGACAAACATGAATTTATAAAGAATAATAAAATGAAATACTACCATATAATTCTTTGTCACTCAGTAAATATAGGACTTTTAGCCACACTGTTCCAAATCCTGGGACGTTACCTTCACATTTCTTCACAATGCAGACTGAATGTATATGCATGTGTGTTAAATGCAGAACTCCCTTAACAACTCCAGACCTTCTACTTAATCTGCAACTGGATGCACAATTTCCTTTGGGAACTCTTTCAATGATCAACAGGAAAAAGCCAATATCCAAAATAAATCTTAGATTAGATATTTCAAATGAAATTTACTTTCTGTAGATAAAAATGTCAAGATGAATATGAACAGTAAAATAATAAATTATCTCAATGTGGTGGGGTAGTTATCAATGACTATTTCATTCACACTATTCCTTGAATATCAAACTGCACAAGGCATTCAAATGTCACACATTCAGAATATTGGAAACACCATTAAAGCTGTTTGACTAAAGCCTCTGAAGTGTTTAAGGAAGACCCAGAATGTATATTTGTGCAACAGAGGAGAATAAATTTACATATCAGCATCAGCTCATAGGGGATGGGTAAACATTCTGTTTATCTCTCATTCCCCCCATTTTATGTCGGTACATTTATGATTGAAGCTGAGTGATATTAGGATCCTGGTTTTTAAAGCACTGGATGCATGTGACTTAAAGCCTCCAAGAAAATATCTGCATTACTCAATGTATTAAGTTACAATTAACATTAATTCACAATTTCGTGTTTATTAGCTCTATAGTTGTTGCACAACAGGAATTAATCATGGACAGAAAAACATACCAAAGATACGAAAAGCTATATTTTTGCATTGTTAAAATCTTACTACCTGGAATGGAGTAGGGATGATTTTATCATTCTGTTGCCTCTTACTGCAAAAGTTAAGATTTCAAAAGAAAGGCAGATATATAAATGCGATACATGTGATTCTGAAAGAATGTAATTAACTGGTCTCGGCTTGCAGCTTTTTTGCATACTCCAGATGTTTTAAAAATCTATTATTTCAAGCTGCTTACAGATGAAGGCCACAGGCACATCTTAATTAACTATCCTTAGAGATCCCAATGTCAGAGCATCCCTCCGCCCCACATCCCCCATCGCCAACCTCCCCACCACTGTAGTATTCAACAACTATTTTTAATTCCAGGCTTGTGTTTCACTAAGGTGTATGCATTTCAGCCATTTGAGACTGCTCTGTCATTCAATAAGACTATCCTGATCTTCTGCCTCAACTCTAGTTTATCTCACTATCTTCCTATCCACTAATTCCATTCGTACTCAAAAATCTATCGATCTCTGTCTTGAATATACTCAACGAGTGAGCATCCACAGTTCTCTAGGGCAGAGAATTCCAATGGTTCACAAAACTTAGGTGAAGAAATTTCTCCTCATCTCAGGCCTAAATGATCGGCCCCTTATCCTGAGAATATGACTCTTGTTCAAGACTCTCCATTCAGGGGAAATATCCTCCCAGCAGCTATCCCCTTCAAGCCCCTTAATAACGTACGTTTCAACAAGATCACCATTTATTTGTCTAGATTCTAGGAACATAACCCAAATCTACTCAATCTCTTCTTATAGGACAATCCACTCATCTCAGGAATCAGCCCAGAGAACCATCACTTCATTGCTTCCAAGACAAGGATATATTTTATTAGGTAAGGAGACCAAAACTACACAGTGCTCCAGGTGTAGTTTCAGCAATGGACCCATCAAGGTCCAAAAACATTGCTGTAAGACTTCATCACATTTATAGTCCAATCCCCCTGTAATAACGGAAAACATATAATGTGCCATCCCAATTGCTTGAGCTTGCATGTTAACTTTATAATTCATGTGCAAGAACACCAAAGTTTTCCAATTTCAAACCATTTAAAAATATACTTTTTTAAACATTTTTCCTACCAAAGTGGATAACTGTACATTTCCCCACATTGTGTTTCTTCTGCCATGTTCTTAATTACTCAGCCTGTCTATATCCTTTTGCATCCTCTATGTTCTCCTCAGTTTACTTTCACACCTACTTTTTATCACCAGTAAACTCAGATACATTAAACTCAGCCTCCTTATCTAAGTCATCGATATAGATGCCAGTAGCTATGATCCAAGCCCTGATCTTTGCAATAGTCTGCTTGTTAACATGCTGCCAAGCAAAATTAATCCTTGTTTTCCTACTGTTTTTCTCAGCTAACCAATCCTCAATTCATCTAATATCACCTCTAATCCCATAGCCCCAATTTTATGGAATAACCCATTTTGTGCGACATCTTGTGAAATGCATTTTGAAAATCCAAATATCTTATATCCACTAGTTCTTCCTTATCCATCCTACTAGCTATCTCCTTAAAAAACTCAATTGATTTGTCAAAAGCAATTTCCCTTTCATAAATCAGTGTTGACTCTGCCCACTAATTTATAATTTTCTTAGTGTCCTTTTACCATATCTTCAATCCTAGATCCAAGCATCCTCCTACTACTGTTGCTAGACTAACTAACCTATAGCAGCCCATTTCTTTCTCCTTCATTTTTGCATCACGAGTTATTTTCTAACTTGCAGTTAGTACTGTGCTCGTCTTTGGCTAGTGCATACAGTAAGGAAAATTTGCATTTTCTTTAAAATGTTGTGGACTCTAATTTCTTTTACGAATGCTTGAAACTGAATTTTCAAAGGTTTGCATCAATTGTACCCTTCATGGAAAGGAAGAAACACTGGCCCATTTGACCTGGTGACCCTTGAGTGGCTCACTGACACAAAGGAGAACGAAGACCATCAGCACACAGATGCAAAGAGAAGCAGACAGAGACAGAAAGGAACGCAATTCATGTGAGAAGAGGCCAGCAGAGCTCTTTAAAAAGGATGTTTTTTCCTGTTTGGTGGCAAGGTTATTAAAGTGACTTAACAACGTATTTAATTTTTAAAATCTAACCCTCATAAGAAATTCACATGAATCAATTAGATACTCTTGTAGAAAGGGGAGGGGTGCACCGGCACCTGCACGCTGGGAGTTGTGGGAGTTGGCGCCAGCACCCGCATGCCGGTGGGGGGGGGGGCGTCTCAACTTGTAAAGGAACACCAGAACAGCTACAGGATCAAGACTGATTAGCATGCACAGTGGGGGTGCTAACCATATCAAAGGACATCAGATGGAATATGCCTGCCAGTGAATGTGACTTGAGAATCAAATTAAATGAGGTGGAAGGACTGAGAGATGGCACAGAGGACTAAGACCATACTCTACTTATTTTATAAAACATATACATCATCTTGGCTAAATTATAATTGTTAAAAAAACTGGACAAAGGCTCTTTAAAATGACTGATGCCATATCTGCCCATGACTCAATTAAAAGGAGCGCTCCAGCATTGTGAGAAGCTGGCACCTCATTATCTCTAAAGATACGCTAATGACCCCTGTGATTGCAGAGGCCTATTTCCAAGGGAATTGTACAAAGGCCGTTTACATTTCTAAGACCAAGTCAGGCTGATGGAGACTACCGGTCTGATGGACAAAGGACACTGTAACCGTTTTTGAAATCCTTAGTGGATGAAACATTATCAATCTCAAGAATCCAGATCAAGGAATTTTTTTTTGTCCAAGCGAAAGTGGAGAGATGGAAGTCACCCTATTCCCCAGCCCCAGCTGGTGGAACAGGCAATATTGCCTTGTTGGAGCTGCTAAGCTAAGACTACCATTTTTCCATGTAGCAAGCAGCAGTAGAAAAGGGGTCTGTTCAGATTTGAGTAAATGGCTCTCCACCTATTCTATTTTTACTGGAACTCCTGATCCAGCACCTACATGACTAATTCATCTCTACATATTTCACATCATGAAAGTCTTTACTGGAAAAGCGAATTATCCAGCATCAGTCTTCAACCTACTGACTGTGTGAAAGGATACACCATTGCATTTGGATTTTGGACTTGGGACTTGTGTGAAACAATAATTCTTATTTGGTCTGTGGTCTTTGCCCTGTATTTTTGCTCGATCCCCTTTTATTGTACGAATGAAAAGGAGGCCAAGTTGCTAACCTCTTCTCACCTTTGGTTATGTGCAAGTAAATTAATCCTTTTCGTTCATCCTCTCTCGGGTTTGCTGTGGGTTACACATAAACTGAGGGGATTGGTGAATGTGCCGTCACTTGTAAACAAGGAGATCAAAACTCAAAAACACCTGTTTACAGATGGGTGGTGAGGGGAGAAATCAGGGCTGATTAAATTAAACCCCTTCCTGTGCATAATAACATTGAATTTGTGTTGGTTCTGATTTGTGTTAAAGTACAAGTTATAACAAGTTAAATCTTGTTGGTAATTTCTTCATTTGGGGATCATTTGGTAAGTTTGGTTGTTTTGATTTATGGTGACCCTGTGGATATCGTAACATCCCTCCAGAATTGAGAAAATTCCAGAAGTTCAAAAGCTATCTATCTATCCAGTATCCCTCTTAAAACCCTCGGATTTAAGCCATCAGGTCCAGGAGACTTGTCAACATTTATACTCATCGATTTTTCCAATATTATTGCTTCGCTGATGCTATTTGTTTTTAAGGTCTTCATTCTCATTAGACCCTTGGTTCCTCACCATTTTCAGATTGTTTTTTGTGTCTTGCACCATGACGAGAGGTACAGTATCTGCTTAATGCCGCTGACATTTTCTTATTTTCCATTATAGTTTCTCCTGTCTCTGTCTGAAAGGACCCACATTTACTTGCACTACTCTTTTATACATCCCTGAAAAAAATTACAAGCTATTTTAAATGTCTTTTACTGGTTTATTCGGATATTAATTTTTCTTGATCAATTTTTTGGCCATCTTTTGCTAAGCTATAAAATCCTCCCAATTCTCAGACATTCTACTCTTTGACAACATTACAAGCTGCTCCTTTAATACCATCTTCAATGTTTTTTCTTAACCTTGGTTCCTGTGGGGATTGCCTAATTCAATTCCCCTGTTCATTTTAAAGCATTTCTTCCCTACTCTACCAAATCTGTTTTGCAAACAGCCTGGTGGTAGATCTGATCTTTTCACTAACCTTCCATTTGTATATCAGATGTATTTTGGTCTTACTGTGAACTTATTTTTTTCTCCAGGTTTTCCAATCTGTGAAAAAAATCACCAAAAAGTTCATTTAAAAACAATTAAATATGCATGTTTGTAAAGATTGTCTAAAATATATATTTACTGAGAGATCCAGTGTTTAAATATCCTAATGCAGCATCTAAAATATTCAGGTTAAAAGTTGCAAGAACTGCAAAACAACTGTTACATTTTCTGGATCTTGTATTTGGATGGTATTGACATATTTTGAAATCACTTAATTCCAATAATTAAAGTTTCAAATTCGAGTCCATTTTTTAAAAAAAAGGATGATGTCGAGCTTTTGTTGAGAAAACAGCAACAAAAAACAAGAGCTGAATATTAGCTGCACGCTCAACAAATAGTATTGAATTAAGTATGACTTCCTGTAGACATCTGAACTTTGTCACTACTTCAATCTTTTGACATTACTTTTAGTTGTCATAGAGGTCGTCTTCGCATGGATCAGCTATAAAAATAGCATAAACCGTAGTAGCAATAATTGAGATGGTTCAATTAAAATTGTGTATACGTTTCACCTCAAAGCATCAAATTTGCAGAAAATTGCTCCACGAGTAAAGTTGCACGGCACTTAGCAACTGTCATAATCCAAAAAATGCAATAATGGCTGAGATCTCATGATCCTCCATTAGCTTCTCACCGAGCTGCTAACTCGCTTCTTTCTAGAAATTTTCCTATGAAGTCTCAAGCTCTTCTTTTTCCAATTGTCGGCAGCAACGCTTCTGAGAAACAGGCAATCTTTCGTTCAGTTCCTCATTTACTTTTGGATTAGCTGAAATGCGGGTGTTTTATTACATTAATTAAATGTACTGTACATGTCTCAGTCAATGCAGTTATAGAACTACAAAAAAGATGAATAATAATTTCAGTCTTTTAATATACCAAGACTTAGAAAGAAAGCAATTTTTAATAATCTCATGGGCATTTTAAAAGAAGACAGGCTGCCCTATTGTTCATAACATAAATCATAAATTTTATCCCTCCATAATTTACAGTCAATCTTCAGCACCATTTCCAAGCTAATGATTGCCAGCAATTAACAAAATGTAATCCCATTGCGCAATCATTTTAATGCTTTTAGCACTCAGAAAAGTAAACATCAAATTAATACAGCTGAAGCCACATTAGATCCTGGTTAGCTGCAGGCAATTATAGTTCAGCTCCTCAGGTGTAATTAAATGATTGAAATGATTTAGTTCAATAAATGCAAGTTAATTCATAAGTAAGCAACAAATAGACTGGGAGCAATTACAAGAAACACTGACATCCTCAGCTCATCCTATTGCTGTATACTGCTTAAATGGAGACGGCTGCCACCTGCTGGAAAAATTATACCAATGGTTTTTACTGTTAAGAATACTGTGCATCAGTGCAGCTATTAACACAAAGTCACTGATTCTTCCACATTTTATGACATTAAGATACAAACAATATTGTTTCAAGAATTTTCCATTTGAAAGGAACACCAAAATCCATGGTTTAGTATACGAATATAGTTTGCAATTCTCTAACCCACAAGGCTTATGGATGTATCAAGTATATTTAAGACGACATATGCTAATTTTTGACCTCTCAGGGAATCAAGGGATACGAGGAGCAGGCGGGAAAGGCATCAAGGCCAATAACCAGCCATGATCATATTGAATGGCAGAGCAGGCTCAAGAGGCCTTATAGCCCATTCCTACTCCTATTTATGTTCCTTACATTGTTTATGCTGAACGATGACCCAAGTTTGAACACCCACCCACCACACTTCCACCGACAATTGGATTTTTCTACCCTTTGCATCAAAATTTAATAATATTTTCAAATGGGGGAGGGGGGGGTATATCTCGGCTGTCAACAGGGTAACTAACATTTTAATGTCCTCAAAAACAAAGAATCCTCTTATTCTATTATAATTTTTTCGGCAAAGTAACCCAGTTAAGTTCAATGTTGCTGTTTGGTTAACTAGTATTTGTAGATGGATGTAATAAAGTGTTTAACCCACAATCTAAATAAATACAAATTAGACAATATGTAGAAATTGCATTCCAAGGTGAAGGACCCAGATGGTTCCATCATTGTATTCTTTCAGCAATTTACAGCAGACATTATGAGTTTAATATCACTTAGTTTTTTTTAAATTTAGGAAGTTAAACTATAAACAATAGAATGCAAGTCAGAGGAATTCATAATCCAACTCTTTAGACCTTTGGCCACATCCTGAATACTGTGTCCAGTTTGAGTCACCAAGATACAAAGTTGGAAATAATTCAAAGAGCCACAAGGTTGATCAGTCTTTGACCCTTAATTTGACAAAATACTTCTGCAGCTCAACCACTCCTTTGTATCCAACCTCTGATGTCCTTCACCTCATTAAAGCTTTAACTCTTTCCCATTCTCATCATTTGCTCTTATACACCCTATCTTCATCCCTCCAAATTCAAGTTGTGCAGACCAAAATGTACGTGGTGCACAACCAATTTAGGTCTGGTCAACATCAAACATTTTTTTCTAATAAACGACTCCTTCTTCAATACCATCCTGAAGAGTGAAGATAATCCCAAGCAAATCCTTAAACACTGCTCTACTTGCCCCTCCATCATTATCTCCAACTAGAGGTTTGGGGAGCTTAAACTTCATTATCACAAAGATTGAGACCATCCATTCATCTGCTGCTTCCCCAACCTCTTTGCACATCAAGGTGAACATCAATGCTTCACCATGCCCCAGTCCTGATCCTACAAATTTCTCCAATTTCTTTTTTGTCTCTTCAAGCAGGCCATTAGATCCAGCTCTTACTCCCTTGACCGCATTCCAATTAAGCTGCTGCCCACCTAACCTCCCTTCCTGGCTTTATATTAACCAAAATTGTGAATAGTTGTTTTGCAGGGCTTTGTTCCCGCTCTTGCTTAGTAATTTTTTATAGCATCTGTATTTTGGTGCTAAATTCTCATTCAAAATATTTCTTTCAGGACAGCATCTCAGTTCAGCCCTGAGCAGACTGGTTATGGTTCATTTCACCTATGCAATGGATTAAACTGAGAACAAGAGAAAGACAACTAAGCGGAATTGTTAGTCACATTCTGGAAATTTTTCGAAGATAGAATTTGGAAAAAAGTCACTTAAATGTTGTGTTAACCAATTTTATATTCAAATAGATGTTAACTAAAATAGTCTGAAAGGATAGAATGGTCAAATGCTAATTAGTTGGCTTTGATGTTGTTTCCTTGCACTCTAAATCATGAGCAAGTTATTAACCAATTTCAGTAATCGATAAGCACCTCACCGATCATATTGGAGAATTTTGATCCCAAGCACTCAGCAAGATGTATGACAAGCTTTCCTTCTCTGCTGTGCACAGAACAAAGAACAATACAGCACAGGAACAGGCCCTTCGGCCCTCCAAGCCCATGCCGCTCCCTGGTCCAAACTAGACCATTCTTTTGTATCCCTCCATTCCCACTTCGTTCATGTGGCTATCTAGATAAGTCTTAAACGTTCCCAGTGTGTCCGCCTCCACCACCTTGCCTGGCAGCGCATTCCAGGCCCCCACCACCCTCTGTGTAAAATATGTCCTTCTGATATCTGTGTTAAACCTCCCCCCCTTCACCTTGAACCTATGACCCCTCGTGAACGTAACCACCAACCTGGGGAAAAGCTTCCCACCGTTCACCCTATCTATGCCTTTCATAATTTTATACACCTCTATTAAGTCTCCCCTCACCCTCTGTCTTTCCAGGGAGAACAACCCCAGTTTACCCAATCTCTCCTCATAACTAAGCCCCTCTATATCAGGCAACATCCTGGTAAACCTCCTTTGTACTCTCTCCAAAGCCTCCACGTCCTTCTGGTAATGTGGCGACCAGAACTGGACGCAGTATTCCAAATGCAAAAGTATTCCAAATCCAAATAGCAAAAGATTAAAAACAGACACAGGCAGTCCAGCAGGAAGGTTTTGAAATTGAATGCTGCACAAGTAGTCAAGTCTTTATGCAGAAAACTGCAAAGGTAAAAGGCTATGAAAGGATGCACTACAGTGGTCATTAGAAATTAGTTTAAGTCAGATGATCCCCAAATATGGGACAGTGTAGTACATTCATTATTTTTGTTTAATTGTTCAAGAACAAATTGTACTGATTGAACAAAGTAAATCTGCCCATAACTGTTGCTATGCTATTGACTTGCTATTCATATCAAGTATCATCTCACCAAGTGTTTACTCAGAGAGATTGAAGAAGTACATGCATGAAAGACACAAATAGTTGGTTCAGGTCACAAAGGAGTATTATTTCAACCCAAAGTTATGTTTTTAGCCTAGCATTTAAAGGGCAGTGTACATCAAATCCAGAAAAAAAAGTGCGCTGACAAGTTACAACAACAGCACTTCATAAAGGCATGATCTGATAAATGGGCACCAAAATAAAGGAGATAGTAGGAGGGCGAGCCGAAGAGATTGCTTCTAAGGATTGCCTTAAATGAGGGATTTAGGGAAGGAATTCCAGACCAGGGGTCCAATCTGACCTAAGGCCAAGTTAACAATGGTTGGATGAGGGAGTATGGGAATGCACAAGAAGAAGTTTAACAACACCAGGTTAAAGTTCAACAGGTTTATTTGGTAGCTGGTGTTGTTAAACTTCTTCTTGTGCATTCCCATACTCCCTCATCCAACCATTGTTAAACTTCTTACTGTGTTTACCCCAGTCCAACGCCGGCATCTCCACATAATGCACAAGAAGACAGAGTTGAGGAACGCAGAGTGGATTGGGGAAGGGGGGGGGGGAAGGAGGAGAAGAGAGACAATGGTTTTGGAGGAAGAACAGAAATAGGGAGGAGAAAGACAAGTGAAGGCTTTGGGTAATTGGGGGCCAATGCTGGTCAGCAAAATCAAGACTACTAGGCGAGAGGACGATGTTTTGGAGGAGCTGAATGAGAGACTAAGTATGGCTCTATAAATCCACAAGGTTACCTATGATATATTCAAACTTGTAACAATGGCATCCCATTGTCAAGCATCTTAGGCTATTAACATTGATTGCTTCCATTCAATATCGCTGAGTAGCCATTTAAAATTAACCAAGGAAAGTGCATAATCTATGACTTTGGTTTAAGGACCCTCTGGGGCATTGGGGATTAGCATTCCAGTACCTGATGTTTGGAGTAAGGGCTCTCAATTATAATGCCTGAGCAATGCTATTGTTCAAAAATTGTGCATAAAATGGTGTACATCAAAGGTGACAGTGCCCTGACTAATTCACACTGACTGACAATTGTCACAAAATGTCATAATGTTATTAAAATGAATGTATAGTTTTTGCACAAGTAAATCAAACTGCCATGTATTTTTGTAAACCATGTCTAAGCAGAACCTAAGAGAAAGGAAGGGAAAGGAAACAATCGGGAACAGGGTGTTCTTTGCAATTGATACAATTAGTAGTAAGAGTGCTGTGAGCTAGGAAGCAGTTTAGACACAGATGGGGTGTTGAAGCAGCAGCAGCAGAGAGAGGGGCAGCCAACTTCAGGAAACAGCTCAACTAGGCATGGGAGTGCCAAAGGCAAAAACCAGTTTGCGCACAAGATCGTTTTCTTTGCTGAACCGAAGACCTTTCCCAAGTTTTGGCCATGTAAAATGTACGTTGTGGTAATCCCTGGCTAGATTTGACCAATAAGTTTATGGTTGTTGTTTGAGAAACCGGGTCTCAGCAGAGTTTGGGATTACAGGTGAAACATACTTTTGCGTTTTCAGTCTTTGCGGGACTAAATGCTTATTGTTAATTTGCTGAGGTACAAGATTTTTTTTAGTGTTTTATTATCTTTCTTCAACTTTAATAAATACTTATTTGTTTGTTTAATGAAAAGAGAGGTTTGAGTTCTCACTATTTCTGCAGATGCTTCTTGCTAATATCCAAACAAATACACCATAGAAAATCAGTGTTTCAGGGTGTTTCTTGCACATATCAGCAGGGTTTCATAACATAATGTAAATTGTCACTTATTTATCCAATAAAGAGTGCAGCAGTAATTGCCATTGTCTTCTGCAGTATGGTTGATCAGGAAACATTCCCAATCTTTAATGCCTGCCATCAGGTGTATTGGAAGGATGTACCAGGCTGATAATCAACCTGCTTGGCCACATTATGAACACACTGTGGCCATAAAATTCTGGATTGAGACTTGAACCCAGAACATCTGGCCCAGAGGTAGAGACGCTACCACTGCATGAAAAGATCCATTTAAATCTATGATTAGTGAACACAATTGAATTTAGTAAAATTAAACAATTTAGCCTATTGCAAATTGATTTAGTAAAATCCCACATGTATGAAAATGTTTATTGTACATAAGATTGAGTGCATTTTTACTTTGAGATGAACTAATAATGAATTCATGTAAATAAAATAACCACATTAAACAATTGAATCTTCAACTGCATTGAAAATGTGAAACTACTGATAGTTATTTTAAGTCTCAATTATGGGTCAAGACTGTCTCACATTATTCAATAACAAGTTGTAGATGCAAAATAATTTATTCACAAGACATCCGATTGCACAAGTTTATACAATATGTTACAACACAGCAAACTGGAGTTATATTGGCAAATTGATTTATTAATTTAAAATGGCATTGGGCTTGGGTGGGTAATATCAAAGGCAGCTGTTAAGTTCAAACATGTTTCCATGTGTTGAGAAGGTTGATCATCTAGTCATGGATTTGTGCAGTAGCAGGGACGTGCTTATACTTAAGGCTACTAAAGTGTGAAGGAAGAGGCGTTCAAAATCATAAGTCAGTTCCTGATAAACCACAAGAACTGGTTAAAAGTAAAATATTTTTATTATTCTATCAACTAATTTGCCTGCTCATCGTCTCATTTGGTAGCTAAGTGGTCAGTTAAGCAAGCTGACAGTCCTGTCACTGAGCTAAGGACTGTGATACTTAACTGTTGCACCCCTCTCCAACCAGAAAAGTAGCTGGCACAGTCTGGAAAAATGCACCTAACAATCATACAAAGTCTGCACAAACTGACTTGTTGACCACCATCACTCCACACAGAGTTAGTTGAGACTAAGCTTTTGGGATCGGTTCAAATCTATTATCCCTTGGCATAGATTATAGAATCCCTATAGTACATTTGGCCCATCGAGTCTGCACCGACATTGAGTGCAACCACTGGACCAATCGAACACTGAACAGTATTGCACTGCACCATTCATTATTCATCCATCGAAAAGGGAAGGGTCAATTAAAAATGATGTTCAGTGAAAATGATTTGAGGCTCTGTATCTCGCACTTGTTAGTTCAAAGGTATGAGAAAAGGTCTCAACCTCAAACAGGCTGTCTACCTGATCAGGAAATTGTTAGATCCAAGACTCCTTTGCTCACACGTGTTACCAGGACACCACCGCTGCTTTGCCTGTGATTTCCTATTGTTATAAAGCAGAGGTTGATCCCCCACCTCTGAGAACTAACACCTAACCACTCAAAGTGGAACACCTCACCCTATAATCTGTAAGGAGTGTGTGAGAAGTGGTATGATCTGCTCTTCAGCAACTTTTAGTGGTTAAGTCAAAATAATTACCTGACATACACAAGTAACAATTTATTTTTCTAACAGTGAACACACTCTACAATCAACAAGTAACAATTTATTTATCTAATCAACAGTGAACAAGTTAACTAAACTATTAACAAACCGAATAAAGCACAATTCTAAGGAAATGCTGCTCCAACAAATACAGTTCCCACTCATTAACAAACAAAAAATAGAATTTTAGTCACTCTCTAAATTACAACCAGGATTTGTGTCTTCTGGAATATTCTGGGCCTTCTCTGCTGATTCTTCTTTGCTATCTCAATGAGGCTTTGAGCTGTGGCAGGTGGCAGTTGCTCTCTCTCCTTGTCCCATTGCTCCCTTCCTTTTATACTTGCAATGACATATCAATATCCCCCACAATATGATTAATCCTAAATTGTCAAAAACCATCAAATTTAAATTTAATAGGTGGCTGGTATCTAAGTGCCTGATTGGCTAAAAGACTGCTCTGATTCAAATTGATTGGCTAAATTCAAAAGCCTGTAGCCTTGGTAACACTGCTGCTTGGCTTTGATACAAATGTTTCATTTTGGGCACTCAATACATATTTGCATTTTTTTAAACTTTCCATGCACAGAAAAAAACACCACCTTTTAAAGGGACCATGCAATGCTTTTTCCCCAGCATTTTACAATTTTACAAACACCAATCTACAATTACTCTACTCAACTTCACAACACTATGACTTAAATACTGTGGTAAGATGATTTGGCAAGCCATCTGTTGCACGTGTGACCTTGCGATCTGTTCAAGGGCCTCTTATGATCTTGACCTGCAGGTAGCAGTTTCACTCACTTCTTCACTGTTAGACAATGCTATTCACTAACTTTGGGTAAAAGGCTACAAACCCTGAGTGACAACTTGCTTAATGGTCACTCAATCAGGTAATGCCATATGATTTTATTTTGCAAATACAGTTGGTCGAATACATATGTAATTTAGGAACTGTTGAGTACCTTGCAATATTACTGTTAATGTTTCTATTTTAACATAGATTTCCAATGCAGTCCGGCCACATCGTCGTGAATGCTGATGGACAATTAAACAACTGACCAGAGGTGGAGGCTTTCGCAAATATCCCCATTCTCAAAGCTGGTAAAGCACAGCACTTCAGTGCAAAAGACAAGGCAATGCATTTGCAAATACCTTCAGCCAGAAGTGCCAAATAATCCCTTGCAGCCTCCTCCCATGGTTCCCAGATTGTAGATGACAGCATTCATTGAATTTAATTCACATGATATCAAAAACGGTTGAAGGCATTTGATACAGCAAAGTCTTATAGGCCCTGACAACATCCAGGCTATATCACTGAAAACATGTGTTCCAGAACTAGCTGTCCCCAGCTAAGCTGACCCATGTATAGCTACAACATAGGCATCTTCCTGACAACATGGGAAATTATACAGGCTTTGTATTCGCCTCAAAGAGCAAAACAAATTCAATTCAACCAATTACATCCAATCAGTCTATTCGCAGCCAGCAAAGTCCTTTCAAGCAGCATTTAACAATAACTGTATCTAAGTGCCTTCAGCCTGCTCACACAATCAATTTGGGTTCCATCACGGCCAGTCAGCTCTAGATATTAAAGCCCTGATCCAAACATAGACAAAAGAGATGAATTCCTAGAGGGGAGATGTTAGTGACTGCCCTGGATATCAAGGCAGCATTCGACAGAGTGTGGCAAAGAGCCTTAACATAACTGAAGTCAATTGAAATCAGGGGGAAAATTTCTACTGGTTGCATTCGTTCCTAGCACATTGGAAGACTGGTTGTTGGAAGCCAAGCATCTCAGCTGAAGGACATTGCAACAGGAGTTCCTCAGGCCAGTAGCCAGGTCACACCATCTTCAACTGCTTCATCAATGATCTTTCCTCCAATATAAGGTCAAAAGTAGGAGCATTCCATGATGGTGGCAGTGTTCACTACTATTCACGACTCCTCAGATACAGAAGCAGTCTGTATCCATATGCAGCAAGATCTGAGCAATATTCAGATTTAGACAGATTAGGAGCAAATAATATTTGCACCACACAAATGTCAAGCAATGACCATCTCCAACACGAGAGAATCGAACATTCTTCCCAGCAGCAGCCTGGGAAGGTTTTGGAGGGTTTAAAAGTGCTTAACTTGGAGGTTTCAGCCTCATTGTTCCACAGGAGCAGGCTGAGGGTAAGGGAGCTTGTTTGTGCACTAATTTATTTAATTAATTTTCAGTTAAATTTGTGAAAAAAAATCGGAGGTTTTTTTTCAAAACAGGAAATAGGCCCAGCAGCAGCCTGGGAAGGTTTTGGAGGGTTTAAAAGTAGGCCACGCCTTTGAGCGGGCAGCGTCGTTAGCGGGCAGCAGAGTGAGCAGGGGGCAGAGTGAGAGCTGAAGGGCTTTGGCTCAAAACAGGCTTCGGCGAGAACAGGCAGAGGCGAGAGTAGGTTATTTTTTTCTTTTCAGAAAGTTTATTCCTGTATTTCCCCAGAGCAAAAAAAAATATGCCCGGCAAGATATTGAAATGCTCCTCTTGCAGGATGTGGGAGATCAGGGAGACCTCCGGTATCCCTGACGACAGCACCTGCAAAAGATGCATTCAGCTGCAGCTGCTAGCTAAGCGTGTTAGGGAACTGGAGAAGGAGCTTGATGACCTCCATCTAATTCGGGAGAATGTGACGTATATAGACAGTAGCTTTAGGGAGATAGTTACACCTAAGCAGCAGAGCACAGGAAATTGGGTTACTGTAAGGAGAGGAAATGGCAGTGTGAAAGGACAGGCAGAGCAGGGTTCCCCTGTGGACATACCCCTCCACAACAGGTATACTGAATTGGATACTGTTGTGGCAGATGCTTTACCTGGGACAAGCTGCAACAGCCGGAACTCTGATACTGAGTCTGGTTCTACAGCGCAAAAGGGTGGGATGAAGAAGAGGAGAGCAGTACTGATAGGGGACTCGATGGTCAGAGGTACGGACCGGAGGTTCTGTGGTCGGGACAGAGACTCCCGCATGGTTTGTTGCCTCCCAGGTGCCAAGGTCAGCGATGTCTCTGATCGCGTGCACAGCGTTCTAAAGAGGGAAGGTGATCAGCCAAATGTCGTGGTACATGTCGGTACCAATGACGTGGGAAGGAAGAGTGAGGAGGTCCTAAAGAGTGAGTACAAAGAGCTTGGAAGGAAGTTAAAAAGCAGGACCCCGAGGGTAGTAATCTCAGGATTGCTACCTGAGCCACATGCCAGTGAGGGCAGGAGTAGGATGCTTGGGCGGATAAACACGTGGCTGAGGAAC
The DNA here is from genome assembly GCF_964213995.1 of Mustelus asterias. Taxonomy (NCBI): domain Eukaryota; kingdom Metazoa; phylum Chordata; class Chondrichthyes; order Carcharhiniformes; family Triakidae; genus Mustelus; species Mustelus asterias. The sequence goes on from NC_135818.1 coordinate 38,188,229, forward strand.
TGGTGCAGGGGGCAGGGTTTCCAATTCTTGGATCATTGGGACCTCTTCTGGGGCAGGTGGGACCTGTACAAGAGAGACGGGTTACACCTAAACTACAAGGGGACCAATATACTTGCAGGGAGATTTGCTAGTGTTATTGGGGAGCGTTTAAACTAGATTTGCAGGGGGGTGGGAACCAGAGTGCCAGAGCAGATAGTGGAGCAGGGGTAAAAAGACAGGTTAGTTCAAGCAAAATCACAAATGGAAGGGTAGAGTGTGGTGGAAATAATTTTTTGAGGTGTGTCTATTTCAATGCCAGGGTATTGTAGGGAAGGCAGATGAGCTGAAGGCGTGGATAGACACGTGGAAATATGACATTATAGCCATTAGTGAAACTTGGCTACAGGAGGGGCAGGACTGGCAGCTCAATGTTCCAGGGTTCCAATGTTTCAGGCGGGATAGAGGCAGAGGGATAAAAGGTGGGGGGGTGGCATTGTTGGTCAGGGAAAATGTTACAGTGGTACTCAGGCAGGATAGATTAGGGAGCTTGTCTACAGAGGCCCTATGGGTGGAGCTGAGAAACAGGAAAGGTATGACCACATTAATGGGCTTGTATTATAGACCACCCAATAGTCAGCGAGAACTGGAGGAGCAAATCAGCGGAGAGATAGCTGACAACTGCAAGAAACACAAAGTTGTGATAGTAGGGAATTTTAATTTTCCACATATAGATTGGGACTCGCATACTGTTAAAGGTTTAGACGGGGTAGAGTTTGTAAAATGTGTTCAGGAGAATTTTCTACATCAGTATATAGAGGTGCCAACTGGAGAGGATGCGATATTGGATCTCCTATTGGGAAATGAGTTAGGGCAGGTGATGGATGTGAGTGTGAGGGAACACTTTGGATCCAGTGATCATAATGCCATTAGTTTCAACCTGATCGTGGATAAGGATAGATCTGGTCCTCGGGTTGAAGTTCTGAACTGGAAAAAGGCCAAATTTGATGAAATGAGAAGGGATCTGGGAAGTATGGATTGGCACAGGCTGTTCTCTGGTAAGGATGTAAATGGAAAGTGGGAGGCCTTCAAAGGAGAAATTTTGAGAGTGCAGAGTTTGTATGTTCCTGTCAGGATTAAAGGCAAAGTAAATAGGAATAAGGAACCTTGGTTCTCGAGGGAGATTGTAACACTGATTAAGAGGAAGAGAGAGTTGTATGAAATGTACAGGCAGCAAGGAACACATCAGATGCTCGAGGAGTATAAAAAGTGCAAGAAGCTACTTAAGAGGGAAATCAGGAGGACTAAAAGAAGACATGAGGTTGCTTTGGCAGACAGAGTGAAGGAAAATCCAAAGAGCTTCTATAGGTATGTTAGGAGCAAAAGGATAGTGAGGGATAAAATTGGTCCTCTTGAAGACCAGAGTGGTAGACTGTGTATGGAACCAAAAGAGATGGGGGAGATACTAAATGGTTTTTTTGCATCCGTATTTACTGAGGAAACGGGCATGGAGTCTACGGAAATAGGGCAAATTGGTAGGGAGGCCATGGAACCTTTACAGATTAAAGGGGAGGAGGTGCTCGCTGTCTTGAGGCAAATCAGAGTGGATAAATCCCCAGGACCGGACAGGGTATTCCCACGGACCTTGAGGGAAGCTAGTGTTGAACTTGCAGGGGCCCTGGCAGACATATTTAAAATGTCAGTATTCACGGGGGAGGTGCCGGATGATTGGAGGGTGGCTCATGTTGTTCCGTTGTTTAAAAAAGGTTCCAAAAGAAATCCGGGAAATTATCGGCCAGTAAGTTTGACGTCGGTGGTGGGCAAGTTATTGGAAGGTGTGATAAGGGATAGGATCTACAAATATTTGGATAGACAGGGACTTATTAGGGAGAGTCAACATGGCTTTGTGCGTGGTAGGTCATGTTTGACCAATCTATTAGAGTTTTTCGAGGAGGTTACCAGGAAAGTGGATGAAGGGAAGGCGGTGGATGTTGTCTACCTGGATTTCAGCAAGGCCTTTGACAAGGTCCCTCATGGGAGGTTAGTTAGGAAGGTTCAGTCGCTGGGTATACATGGGGAGGTAGTAAATTGGATAAGACACTGGCTCAATGGAAGAAGCCAGAGAGTGGTTGTGGAGGATTGCTTCTCTGAGTGGAGGCCTGTGACTAGTGGTGTGCCACAGGGATCGGTGTTGGGTCCATTGTTGTTTGTCATCTATATCAATGATCTGGATGATAATGTGGTCAATTGGATCAGCAAGTTTGCTGATGATACAAAGATTGGAGGTGTCGTGGACAGTGAGGAAGGTTTTCAAAGCTTGCAGAGGGATTTGGACCAACTAGAAAAATGGGCTGAAAAATGGCAAATGGAATTTAACGCAGACAAGTGTGAGATATTGCACTTTGGAAGGACAAACCAAAGAAGAACGTACAGGGTAAATGGTAGGACTCTGAAGAGTGCAGTTGAACAGAGGAATCTGGGAATACAGGTACAGAATTCCCTAAAAGTGACGTCACAGGTGGATAGGGTCGTAAAGAGTGCCTTTGGTACATTGGCCTTTATAAATCGGAGTATCGAGTATAAAAGTTGGAGTGTTATGGTAAGGTTATATAAGGCATTGGTGAGGCCGGATTTGGAGTATTGTGTACAGTTTTGGTCACCTGGTTACAGGAAGGATGTAAATAAGATTGAAAGAGTGCAGAGAAGGTTCACAAGGATGTTGCCGGGACTTGAGAAGCTGAGTTACAGAGAGAGATTGAATAGGTTGGGACTTTATTCCCTGGAGCGCAGAAGATTGAGGGGAGATTTGATAGAGGTGTATAAGATTTTGATGGGTATAGATAGAGTGAATGCAAGCAGGCTTTTTCCGCTGAGGCTAGGGGAGAAAAAAACCAGAGGGCATGGGTTAAGGGTGAAAGGAGAAAAGTTTAAAGGGAATATTAGGGGGGGCTTCTTCACGCAGAGAGTGGTGGGAGTGTGGAATGAGCTGCCGGATAAAGTGGTAAATGCGGGGTCACTTTTAACATTTAAGAAAAACTTGGACGGGTTCATGGATGAGAGGGGTGTGGAGGGATATGGTCCAAGTGCAGGTCAGTGGGACTAGGCATAAAATGGTTCGGCACAGACAAGAAGGGCCAAAAGGCCTGTTTCTGAGCTGTAATTTTCTATGGTTCTACATCCAACAGCATGACAATCGCTGAAAGCACCAGTAATCAACATCATGGGCATTAACACTGACCAAAAATTTAACTGAACTAGCCATATATGTTCTGTGGCTACAAGAGGTCAGAAGCTGGGATTATGAGATAAGTAACTCACCCCTGATTCCCCATCGACAAGGCACAACTCAGAAATGTGGTGGTTATCCAAGTTGACTGGATAAGTGCAGCTCCAACAACACAAAAAACTCAACATCTTCCGAAACAAAGCAGCCCACTTGGTTAGCACCTCATTGACCATCTTTAATGTTCATTCCCTCTACCACCGCTGCACATTGGCATCAGTGTATGGACCATCTACAAAATCCACTGCAGCAACTTCCCAAGGCTCTTTTGACAGCACCTTCCAAACCTACTACTTCTAAAATCCACAAAGACAAGGGCAGCAGATACATCGGAACACCCCCTCATTTGCAAGTTCCCTTAAAGTCACAAGTCCATCCTGACTTGGAGAATTATACAGCCATTCCTTCACGATCACTTGAATCAAAATCATTGAACTTCTTGAACAGCACCAAGCGTGTACCTACACCACATGGGCTGCAGCAGTTCAAGAAGGCCACCATCACATTCTCAAAGGCTCTGACAAGGGATCATCCAGACTCGCTGTTCTCTCTCCAGATGCTGTCAAGACCTGCGGAGATTTTCCAACATTTTCTGTTTTGGTCCCAAATTTTATTTTTGTACACAATCTTCAATTCAATGAATTTGAATTGCTTCAGTTGTTCCAGGACCCCATGGAAGTTCCAATGCAGTGACTATGTGGGAATTGCCCAGGAAGTTGCACTTCCAATGGGCAATCCTCCTGTTGCCTCGGAGACCCTCCGACAAAGTCTCCAATTGAGTTAGAGTCAGACACTCACTGACCTGAATAGTTTACCAGAAAAATCCTCAACTAACTCATGGGTAACTTGGTAAAACTGATCACCACTCTCAACGATTCCCATCCTTGACCTCTCCCCCGACCATACCCAACCTAACCAGACTAGCCCCCCCACCCTGATATCCACTCCTGACCTGACTAACTCCCAATTCAACTCCCTACCTGCCACCCTGTCCACATAACCCTACCCACTTACGTCACCCATTCACTAATATTCATCCATCACCCACATTAGACATTTAAACTTACCTTATAGCAGGTTCTGCACTGATTATCTATGTTGCTTTCTGTGAGGATTCCTGCATGGAGGGAGTTCTTCTGCATCATGGATCAGAAGTTGGAACCTTTTCATATATCAAGTGTGTAGTTTTCTCTCTGATTAACATTGGCCATAGGGTGCCAGGATGCCTGAGCTGCCTGCAACATGTTGGTGATGGGAGAAGGCTCGCCACTGGCTGGCGGTAAGAACTTGTGGTCCGCCACCGTCAATGGGATTTCGCATTGAATTACACCCCGCCACCGGGAAACCTGCGGCAGGGATCCACTGTCGGCAGGACCAGAAGATCCTGCTAGCGGGAAGAGCCAGAACATCCCGCCCAGGGGTTCTAACTCTTATCAGAATGTTTAGGCCAATGCATCTGAATTTAGATCACAACTTAGAAAATGTCACCTCAAAATAAATGGCTGCATTTTCCCTTTGACAAAGCAATGGCAACTTGGAATCTTTTTAAATTTAATATCCAATTGATTCTCTGAGGCTACAATGTTCATAGTAAGGCACATTGGTCAGTTTGTGGACCAGGAAGTTAAGCAGACCTTTTGGTCACTCATTTGGTTTTACCAGACTCTGGATTATAGGAGGGAATTTGGAGCAATATCAACAGCAGGATCATCATCAAGGGCAGGAAAGACTAACAGGTACTTATGATGGACCGTACCAAGAGTTCAACAAAGCCTCACAAGGTCACCAATTAACCCACAGGACATACAAGAACCATACCTTTTGTAGGGAAATGCTTTACTTCTAGTAAGGTTGGAGTGTGTATGGAGGTGGTTGGGGATTGGGGGTGGAAAGAGTATGAGGTTGCTTTTGCTATTGCCCTGGTTGACATCGGTTTCATGCTCCAGAGAATAATCATACACCATCATTCAATTTTACATCATCCTGTTATTCATTTTTAAAATAGGTGACATGCAAAAAAGATATTTTCCTATATTGCTCACCTTGGATATGTTTTGCACAATAACTTAGTGGAAGTACAAGCTGAGAATGGCATGGTGTGGACAGTGAAAACCGGTATCAACAGTAAGCTATGATATTAAAGGATTGAGATTTATGCTGTTTCAGCAAGGAAAATGCCAGAGCAACATAAATTGACCAGCAAATTCATGAGACTCAACTCGTGTCAGAGCTTTTCACCTTCTGAACTTGCTGGCCAATTTGCACACTAATAATGGCTGAGTTGTTAAACATATTACTTTTTCAAGGAGATTTGGCTCACTGTCTTTGCCATGATCAATTTAGTTAATGAATGTTATCAGAAATAAAATTAGGTGCCAATATTTCACTGAAAAAAAAAATATTGCAATGTATGTTTTCAAACGAGTTTGCAGCTTTTTTCTAGCTTGAAGGTCTAGACTCTTTTTCTTGACAGATTTCAAGTTTTAGAAACCCAACGTAGCATGAATCATTCATGTTAAAAAAATGGCACTCGATCTTTCCTTCATCATGCCTCACAAAATAAATATTCATACATCTGCATTATAATCTGACCAAAACGCATTTGCACACTGTCAGAAACATTAAGTTGCTGTAATCGCATCCTAGCAAAAAGTTCTAATTTCAGTTTTGACAAGCACTGCTAGATTTTCATGATCCTCTAATTTAAACAAAATACCATTAATTTTTTAAGCTGAATTTTAATATATTCACCCTGTGAAAACATATGAAATCTCAGCTTCCTATGACTGTCATTTGTATTCAAGCTGACTTTATGAATATTAATAGCTGTGCTATTCTGATTAAACAGGCTTCATATAAAATCCCCATGAATCCTGTCGCTCTAATAACACCTCATTTTTCATATTCTTTATGAATTTTTGTTCAGACATAAAACTGGTGAAAAATACTTAAACAAGATTTAATTTTATCTTTGATTGCCTTCTGAGGCAAATTGGCAAATATAATGACTAATTTATCTGCATCAAATCACAACTGCTTATTTCAGGAAGGAAAATTTTAACTTCTAATTATTAAATAATACAGGTGCCACATGGAATGTAATAAACTTTGTTACATTAAACTTTTAAAAAACGAGGCTGTGTTCTATTGTGAACTCTAGCAAGATTGGTCAAATGTAAGTAAATAACAGTTTATAGATTTCACTGTCATGATAAAAACAGACCAGTCTTCTAAAAGAAAGGATGTGCAAATAATCCAGATTATTCTTCCGCTTGCTTGATGGAAATAAAATATTCTAAATTATGTTCATGTCTAAAATTAAAAACAGATCCCTTTCTTCCCATAGTTGGCATGTGGGCAAATGTGGCAACCAATTTGCTGAGGTCTGCCAACATCAATGACATAATGACCAGCTAATCAGGAGACAATTTGCACACAGGAGGGTTCTATAAATGGCAAATTAATGATCGGACAATATAGTTCGGGTGGAGGTGTTTGACGAGCAAATGTTGGCCAGTATATCAGATAAACTCCAAACTGCTTCTTCAAATAATGCCATATGATCTTTTACATCCAGCTGCCCAAGCAAATGAGTATTTAATTTAATGTCTTCTCAAAGACACACCTTCAGAAATACAACATTCTTCATTGCTGAACTGAGGTGTCAGCCTAGATTGAAAACAAGTGACTCCAAGTATCTCCAAGGTATAGCCCTAAGTAGGTGCTATCTTCATGTCAACTTCTTTCAAACACACTCTCCCACAGTTGATCACCATGTGACTCTCTACATCATAATGTGGGCAGTATCGTTTCCCCAGTCTCACCTTAACCCTTACTAACCCAAACACCCTTAGGCTGGCTATACATCCCCCGGTTTTTACCAAAGACATTTGCAAAATATTTATTTCCATGCAGCTTCAAGTCACTGACTTTATAAATTCAGACAATCCAGACGTTTTATGATTATTCCAGATCTTCTTCTTGTCACAGTCATAACAGTGGTAGTTTCAATTGCTTTGGGTGGACTTTGTTGATTCAGAGTTGACATTAACAGTGTTTCCAGTACTTGGGTGTTGCCATCCAATTTGCTTTTTGCACTCTAAGAGTTGCTCACTTTATTCACAGCCTATATGCTTTTTTCAGACAACATGGATTTCGGAGAGACTGTTCGCCCCTTTCATTTATGGAAGACTCAGACACTCATTTGCCAGAGACTTCACCACATTTTTCTTGGAAGTTGAAGTTCAAGAAACTTTCATTTCTACTTACTTAACAACTTTACCTAATTTTTCTTTACTTCCTTATTTTCCAATTCGTTTAAAAGCTCATTAATCCTTTCTTTCAGCTCAGCAACTACTCCAGGAGTTCAACACTAAGATAAAGGCAAAACACTGAGCATGCTGGAATGTGAAACAAGAACAGAAAATGCTGGAATCAGCAAGTCTGACAGCATATGTGGAAAGAGAATAGAGCCAACGCTGAGTCTGGATGACCCTTCGTCAGAGCTAAAGACAAAAGGAATAGCCTGGTGATTTATATTGTGAGAGCGAGGGAGGTGTTGGGGTGGCTATAGTTGATGGGAATGCCATTCCCATCAATTACAGCTACCCCAACACCTCCCTCACCCACACAGTATAAAGCTCGTGCTACTCCTTTTGTCTTCAGCTCTGACAAAGGATCATCCAGACTCAGCATTGGCTCTATTCTCTTTCTACAGATGTTGTCAGACCTGCTGAGAATTTCCAGCATTTTCTGTTTTTGCTCCGGGTGTTCAGTTGTCTTTGTTTCAGTGTTATCTGCAGAACCTAAATACAAACTCAACAACTTCACCTGGACAGTCAGTTCCTTTTGGAATCTTTCTTCCATGGTCACTGACTGTTTCTTAGACTCTTTCAAATCACTCATTAGACCCTCAAACCGTTTCTTAGAATTTTTCTTACCTGCTTTTAAAAGTGTGGATTTGCTCACCAATACTGCACATCTCATTTTTCATCAGATTGGACCAAAGTTCAAGAATTTAATTGCTCTTTTTCGATGAAGTTCCAACATTTCATCAATTTTGTTGTTAATTCTGCATTCAACCAACTGTTCTGATTCATCAGCAATCCCTTTTCCTGGTCAATGCTGAGAGACTTCTGACACTTCAAGTTCTAATTTTTTGTAACCTCATCTTTCATGTGTGAAAATTGCTTCTCTCTACTGGATGGCTTTCCCTTAGCAGAGTTTAATCCCTGTGTGCTACCCTTCAAGCTCACGTTCTTTAATTTTACTTCTGCTAATTGTTTCTGAAACTCTTCACGTTCCTTAGTGAGAAAGTCTACTTTGTCTTGCAATTGTTCAATCTTGTCTTGATAAACTAGGTTCTTGATACTTACTTCAGCCTCATCATTTTTCAACAGCTCAGGTGGATCTCCGTAGGTTCGAGACATCCAATGCATTTTCTTCTAGTTCCCTGATTTTCTGTGCTGGATTTACATTTACAAATCTTATTTTTGTCTTTTCTTTCTCCATCTGCAGCAAAGCTTCAGCCTTGTCTTTCATTTTGGTCTTACTGTTGGCCAGGTCTGTCTCTGGCAAAGACTTAACTGGTTTCAGTTCTGTAATTGTGTTCTGCATGGCTTCAGCTCTATGGCTTTTCCTTTCAATGTCTCTTCTTTTCCATTAAAGCTGGTTCTTCAGCTCTTCAGTTTCTTTATTGTACTCCCTGGATTCCTCCTGGAAGTGCTGAGTCTTCTCTAGTCAGCTCATTCTTCAGAGTGACATTAAATTCATTTTGCTTCTCTTTGTAATTTTCCAAAGAAACAAACTTTGACCCGAGGGATCCACGTACTGTGAGAAGGTCCTTCATCACACTTTACTTTTCTTTGTGAAGTTCAATTGTTTCGTCTTGAGTTTTCTTATAATTCAAAGGCCGCAACTTTGTTTTGCTGTACTTCCATTCTGCTGTTCAAGGCAGTCTTCATTTCTTCATGCTGCTGAAAGTTGTGTACTCATTTTGCATTTGATCTTGAAAGATGATTCGCTCTTCTTTTCTTGCCAACTCACGCTGTGCATTGTATTGCATTGCATTGCTTTGTCGCTCATAGTTCCAATACAGCTGTTGCCAAGTAGTATTCTACATGTTTTTCAACTCATGTTTTTCCAGGGTCATGTATTGATTCTTCAGTCTTTCAGGACAGCAACGTATTAGAGTACCTTTGCTACCCACTGCTGTGTCTGGCTGTACTCTGGTCAAGTTCTTCCAACTCAGCTTTGATTTAAACATCTTCCTGTGGAAAAACTTAATTTTGTTTTTGCAGGTTTTGTTCTTGTGTTATATCGGTTAGTTTTTCTTCATCTGCAGGCGTCTGCTCGCTGCTGTAGCAGTTTGAGTAATGTGCTGAAAATGGCATAGAATGCATTGAGCTTACCAGGTAGGGGTGCATTGGTGCCAGCGATACTACATGCCTTCATCTTGTAGCCTGTTGCGTCTTTCACACCTTGCCATAGTCGGCGGGAGTACGTGTGGCTAGCTTGGGGCTCTAGCTTGGTCCGGTACTGTCTCTTGGCATCTTTGGTTCTCCGTAGATCATATCTGATTTTCCTGTATAGGTCAGTGTCACCTGACTTGAAGACCTGAGACATGGACTTCAGCAAGCAGTGGATATCCCTGTTTATCCATGGTTTCTGGTTAGGAAACACATGGATTTACTGCTTTGGCACAAAGTCTTCTACACACTTACCAGTGAAGTCTGTTACCGTAGTGGCATACTCATTCAGGTTGTTCGCTGAGTTCTTAAGTATTGACTGGTCCACTGATTCGCAGCAGTCCTGTAGATCATCCGATTCCTCAGACTAATATTGCACGACTTTCTCTCTCGGATTCTCCCGTTTCAGCTTTTGCTTGTAAGCTGGGAGCAGGAGCACAGCCTTATAGTCGGATTTGCCAAAGTGTGGGCGGGTGATAGAGCAGTAGGAATGTTTGGTGTTTGTGTCGTAGAGTTAGAGGATGTTTGGGCCTCTGGTGAAACAGGAGGCATGTTGGTGGTATCTTTGTGATAATATATCTTCCTTAAAATAAGGGGACCAAAACTGTACACAATATTCTAAATGTGATTTCACGAGTGCCTTGGACAGTTGCAGCAACACCTCTTTACATTTATACTGCAAAACCCTTGAAATAAAAACCAGCATCCCATTTGCCTTCCCTACTATCTTCTGCAACTGTAAGTTAGCTTTTTAGGTTTAATGAACAAGGACCCCGAAGGCCCTTTGTGTTACCGCTTTCTGCAGTCTGTCTCCATTTGACTAATAATCCGCCTTCTCATTCTTCCAAACGAACAATCTCACATTGAACCCTGACTGAGTAATAATGGCAGGTTCATTTTCCTACAGGGACATGAGTGATCCATGAATTACTCGCTCAGAAATACAAGCACAATGCTATAATATACCTACAGTGTAGGCTGACTGTTTCACCTGCAAACAACATTTCCTGAATTTTGCACTTCTGATTTGACCAACTTTGAAGGCACTACTACAGTTGCAAAAAATAGAGGCTTTCCCATTTTAATAGCTATTTATTTTTAGAAATTTTAATCCATTTAAATTCTTGGGAATTCTTTTATGATGAAAGAAAGAAACACTTGCATTTACATTGTGCTTTATTTCCCGATGACGTTCAGCCACTGAATTATTTTAAAATCTAATTGTTTTTGCATGGTAAATGATACACCAAATTTACACATGAGAGTTCACTGACATGCAGTAAGATTTGGCCAGTGATTTGGTTGAGGATTAAATGTTGGCAAGAACAGAAAATTCCCTTCTCATCCATGCTTGAAGGGTTGAGGGAGTTGTTTCTGAACAAAACTGACACCTAAAATTTCTTTATTAAATATTCAATATGTTCAAACAAAGCAAGCTTGTTGTAACATGAATGGTGGTAAGCTACTCCTATGGCACTTAGGGTTACTTGCTATATTATTCATACAGCACATCAGTTCAATTTATTTGTTGATGGAGCTTGCTACAAGAGTCTAACAAAAAGACTCCCATATGCATTTTAGACCAACTTCACTTGTGAAGTAGGAGCAACCGTAATTCCCAGTAGATGGTTCCTTCAAAAGTTTCTTTCTTTGTGCACTAAAGCAGCAAGTTTAGTAGTTATATTTTACATTTATATCAGTTTAAATTAAACACAAAAAAAAGAACAATTTTGAAAACATTTTGTGGCTGTGCAGGTAAAGCTGTTAAACACCTCTTTCAAAAGATTCAAACAACCCTTGTACTGCTGGACCCGATCCTATTGGTCAGGATCAAAGTATCTATATCCTGTCTAAACTTTTCACCCAGAATCAGTTTTCAAGGCGCTTGGAAACTGAACTTCATTATTCTATGCATTGCAACCTGGCTCACTTCGGACCACAAAATAATACTCATCAGCATTGCAACATATCTAAGTAGACGTGATGACTTATACATCAACAACCCTAAAGCAAAATACTACAGATACAAAAAAGCTGAAAAACTGAAAGTTGGAAATAATGAGGTGTGGTAGCATCGACGAAGAAAGAGATGGAATTAACAGGTCATGATCTTGCATCAAAATTGGGAAAAGTTAGAAATGCAATAGGTTTTAAGTTGATAAAATGGGAGAGAATGGACAAAAAGATTTGAGAGAGGACAGAAGATGGGCGACATGAAATGACAGGGAAGAGTCAAAAAGACTGGTAATGGGAGACATAAAAAAAGCAAAAAGAGGGTGCAAACGAGGTATAAATGGTAGAATCATGAACTGCTGCCATCTGAAAACAAAAACAAGAAAAACAAGTTTGAGATTGAGACATGCAATGAAAAGGAAACAAAATAGGAAGGTGGAGATTATTGAACTCAACATTGGGTCCAGAAGATTGTAAAGTGCTGAATCAAAAAGTGAGGTACTATTCCTGGAGCTTGAATTGAGCTTCAGTGGAATACTGTAGAGAAAGCAGAGTTATAGCAAGGTGGAAAATTAAAACACCAGGCCACCAGAAGCCCTGGGTCACACTTGCATTCTGAATGGAAGCGTCCTACAATGCAGTAACCCTGTCTGTATTCAATATCCCAAATATAGAGATCACATTGTGAGCAGCTAGTACAGTATTCTGTAAGAAGATCACTAAATTGCTGCTTCCCCTGGAAGGAGTGTTTTGAGATCTTGGATGGTGCAGAGAGGGGAGGTAAAAGGGCAGATGTTACTTAGAACATAGAACAGTACAGCACAGAACAGGCCCTTCGGCCCACGATGTTGTGCTGAGCTTTATCTGAAACCAAGATCAAGCTATCCCACTCCCTCTCATCCTGGTGTGCTCCATGTGCCTATCCAATAACCGCTTAAATGTTCCTAAAGTGTCTGACTCCACTATCACTGCAGGCAGTTCATTCCACACCCCAACCACTCTCTGCGTAAAGAACCTACCTCTGATATCCTTCCTATATCTCCCACCATGAACCCTATAGTTATGCCCCCTTGTAATAGCTCCATCCACCCGAGGAAAGTTGGAAATAATGCACTTACCTGCACTTCCTGCACCAGCACCTGCACTTACCTCACTCTCCTGCACTTACATGGAAAGGTGCCGTGGGAAGGAGTCAACATGCTGGGAGGGTGATTAAGAAAGCCTGGAAAGGGAATGATCTATCTTAAAGATGATCATGCTAAAGATGGACATTGATCCCCCTTGTGGGACAGTCCAGAACAAGAGTCATAGATATAGCATGAGAGGAGGTAGGTTCAAAACGGAGATGAGGAGAAACTACTTCTCAGAGGGTTGTGAATCTGTGGAACTCACTGCCCAAATGCAGTGGATGCAGAATCAATCAACAATTTCAAGAGAGAGATAGGATGTTTCGCATGAAAAGCAGGATAAAAAGGGTTATGGGGAGCAGGCAAGAAAGTGGAGTTGAGATCAGGATAAGATCAGCCATTATCATATTGAATTGCGAAGAGACTCAAAGGGCTAAAGTGCCTACTCCTGCTCCTAATTCCGATGTTCCACCACTAAAACAATACCTTGGCCACTCCTGACTTCACACCATCCCATGCAAGTGAGAAGCACAGCAAGGTCCACCAATTAATAACCTTGACATGCAGCAGGAAGTCAGGTTAGTGATGTTCCACTTGAGGGCCCGCAAGAGCAACACACTTGGGGTCAGTACTTGGGAGAAGCAGGGGCCGATGTATTTCCATCTATGAGAGTTCTGAGAGACTGGGAGGGCTCATAGTCTGTGAATGGAAGAGTCCATGCAACGGATGAGTCAACCGTATCTTGGGACTTGGAGTGCATGAGCTTCTCCCATGAGCAGATGGTAAACCTCATGGAGAATCAGGTGCAGCAGCAGCAATGCACAGTCCTGCACATAATTCATGATGCTTTATGTACCAGTCAGTTCAGTACTTGAGTACGAAGGTCCTTGGAATACCATAGATGTTGGCATATAGGTCGGCCTTTGAATCAGACACACAAACCCCTGTTTAATTTATGGTCATTTTTAAAGTCATAAATGTAACTTTAGCCCAATTTATGACCAGTACAAATACAGAGCTTACAGTTATGGCTTAAAGTAAAAAAAGAAAAAAAAACAAGTTCAGTTGGTACAGAACATTGTGCAAGGTTGGGTTTCTTACATCTTTCCCATTTTCAATATTGGAACCAAGGAAGTTTAATTTAACAGGCTGAATTTGACATTTTTAACACTAGATATTCAACAAGCAGCCACTTTGAATCACATAGTTGATTCTTTTTTTGTAACATAATTCCTAAAAGCATGAGAAATGTCCAAATCATTTTTGAAACAATTTTGCCATTTATCAAAATACGAAGACAGATGTGTAGAGGAAGCAACAGATCAAGGCTGCCATTTATAACTTTTCAAATTATTGATATTTGTCAATAATGTAATTTGGAAATAATCTGATATTCTGGAAATGATGTGTCAAATGCCAGGGTATGAATGAAAAGATGTATGTTAAAGCCTCTGCAGCTTGGTCCTTTGTGAATCAGGTAATTCCTTTCTTCTTTTTCTACTGGCTCCAAAACGAGTTTTGAAAAAAAAAGTACAAAGAATGAAACATGATAGACTTACAGATCAGATTAGCATTTTGTTATAAATTGCACAGGTGTAACTCAACAAGCTTTAACAAGTTGAACAAAAGATATTTTCAGATACTGTAGACTACTTGCTGAAGCAAACTTTAGACTATGCTGATCCCCTATATAAGCTGGCTTTAGTGTGATGACAGATATCCATGACTTAGGCCACCATCAGTAATATCCCTCTAATATAGAAAGGGAATTATCCTTTTAACAAATAACAGTGTTTTTTTAATGTGTTAAATGGGTAAAAAAAAACTGAATATACTCATAGAAAAACAAAAATTAAATGAACTGGCACTACAATAAAGTAACCTGCAAAAATGATTTGGGGATCTGAATTTGCATTATCTCCTGAATTTTACTCACTCAAGAGCTTACAAGTATGGTATATCTGAAGATATTGATTGCCCTTTGGACAAAATGCATACTGAATTTTATTTTACAATTTATGGGCTAAATCTCTCATTTATCTTATAACGAGATAATTTTATTGAAATGAAATATTCAGAAAGGGCTTGACAGGATAGGTGCAGATGGAATGTTTTTCCTTGTAGGATATCTACTAGAGACCCTGTTTCAAAATAAGGAGGCTCTTACTTAAGACAGGAATGAGGAGGATTTTCTTCTCAGCTCATGAAGCAGTTGAGGCTACCTTGTTGAATGTTTTTAAGGCAAAGATAGATAGGTTTTTGAACATTAAAAGGAATTAAGCATTATGATGAGCTGCCGGGTAAGTGGAACTAAGTCCACGAAAAGATCAGCCATGATCTTATTGAATGGTGGAGCCGGCATGAGGGGCCAGATGGCCTACTCCTGTTCCTAGTTCTTATGTTCATTATTAACCTTTGGAATTAAGTATCCCAGAAAGGCTTTGCTGGATTTTGATTTATAAGGGAGTCAAGGGTTATGGGGTACAGATAGGAAAGTGGAGTTAAGGCCACAATCAGATCAGTCATGATCGTATTGAATGGCAAGAGGCTTACTGCTCTTGCCCTAAAAAGATGTCCAGTTTTTCTGCTCTTCCACGTCCTCTTTAAACTCCTGTCCATGAAACCTACCTTTTGTTCACTAGACCATATTCTAATTAGATTGCCAACCTAGCATCCTACCTAACTCGCATGTTAACATTTGAAATGGTTTCCTCCATTGAACTACTATTCCCTTGTCTTCGAAAAAGAAACACCATGCCACTCCTCTTCAAAAACGTACCGACATTTTATCCTCACAGCTGCCACTGCATCTCCAATCCCCTTTTCCCTTTAAAATGCAGTCATCTCTTAAGTCTATGCTCATATTTGCTGCAACTAATTTGAATCTCTCCAAATCAGGTTTCCATCTGCCACAGCTAACAGCCATATCCAAGTGACATATTTTTTGACCTTGTGGCATATTATCCCTCCTTGTCCTCCTTTATCTCTCCACAGCCTTTGGCATAGCCAATCATACCATCCTCTGCCAACATTTTCCTCCACTGTTCACGTTGGTAGAATTGTCCTAGTATGACAACACTCTCAGCTATACAATCATAGCGAAAACGGCCCCTGTAATGACTTTTCTTGCTGTCCCCACAGCAGCATTCTGAATTCTTCCAAGGAATAACCCTTGGCCCTGTCCTCTTATTTACATCATGCCTTTTGGAATTCATCAGCAGATTGGGATCAGCTTCCACATGTAAAGTGATGTATAGCTCTATTTCTGCACCATCGTTCTACAATCACAGTTGTCAAAATGCTTTCCCAAAATAACATTGATGAACTGTAATTTCTCCCAGTTAATCACTGGCAAAGGAAATTTAAAATGACTTAATTAATGATGATTTAGAAGAGAGTGATGAGAAGAAAAATTACAGATTTACATTTAAAAAGCTCTTTTCACAACTGCCAGATGTCTTACAGCAAATAACTACTTTTCAACAAAGAACAATACAGCACAGGAACAGGCCCTTCGGCCCTCCAAGCCTGCGCCGCTCATGTGCCCAACTAGACCATTCGTTTGTATCCCTCGATTCCCAGTCTGTTCATGTGACTATCTAGATAAGTCTTAAACGATCCCAGCGTGTCTGCCTCAATCACCTTGCTTGGCAGTGCATTCCAGGCCCCACCACCCTCTGTGTAAAATACGTCCCCCTGACATCTGTGTTGAACCTTGCCCCCCTCACCTTGAACCCATGACCCCTTGTGTTCGTCACCTCCGACCTGGGAAAAAGCTTCCCACTGTTCACCCTATCTATGCCCTTCATAATTTTATACACCTCAATTGGGTCGCCCCTCATCCTCCGTCTTTCCAGGGAGAACAACCCCAGTTTACCCAATCTCTCCTCAAAGCTAAGACCCTCCATACCAGGCAACATCCTGGTAAACCTTCTCTGCACTCTCTCCAATGCCTCCACGTCCTTCTGGTAGTGTGGCGACCAGAACTGGACGCAGTATTCCGAATGTGGCCTAACCAAAGTTCTATACAGCCACAACATCAAATGCCAACTTTTATATTCTATGCCCCGTCCAATAAAGGCAAGCATGCCATATGCCTTCTTGAAAACCCTCTCCACCTGTGCTGCCACCTTTAAGGATCTGTGGACTTGTACACCCAGATCCCTCCGTGTGTCTGTACTCCTGATGGTTCTGCCATTTATTGTATAGCTCCCCCTTACATTAGGTCTACCGAAATGCATCACTTCGCATTTATCTGGATTAAATTCCATCTGCCATTTCTCCGCCCAATGTTCCAGCCTATCTATATCTTGCTGTATTCTCTGACAATGTTCATCACTATCCGCAACTCCAGCAATCTTCGTGTCGTCCGCAAACTTACTGATCATACCAGCTACATCTTCCTCCAAATCATTTTTATATATCACAAACAGCAGAGGTCCCAGTACAGAGCCCTGCGGAACTCCACTAGTAAGAAGTTTAACAACACCAGGTTAAAGTCCAACAGGTTTATTTGGTAGCAAAAGCCACACAAGCTTTCGGAGCTCTAAGCCCCTTCTTCAAGTGAGTGGGAATTCTGTTCACAAACAGAGCTTATAATGACACAAACTCAATTTACATGAATAATGGTTGGAATGTGAATACTTACAACTAATCAAGTCTTTAAGAAACAAAACAATGTGAATGGAGAGAGCATCAAGACAGACTAAAAAGATGTGTATTGTCTCCAGACACGACAGCCAGTGAAACTCTGCAGGTCCACGCAACTGTGGGAGTTACAAATAGTGTGACATGAACCCAATATCCCGGTTGAGGCCGTCCTCGTGTGTGCGGAACTTGGCTATCAGTTTCTGCTCAGCGACTCTGCGCTGTCGTGTGTCGCGAAGGCCGCCTTGGAGAATGCTTACCCGAATATCAGAGGCCGAATGCCCGTGACCGCTGAAGTGTTCCCCAACAGGAAGAGAACACTCTTGCCTGGTGATTGTCGAGCGGTGTTCATTCATCCGTTGTCGCAGCGTCTGCATAGTTTCCCCAATGTACCATGCCTCGGGACATCCTTTCTTGCAGCGTATCAGGTAGACAACGTTGGCCGAATTGCAAGAGTATGTACCGTGTACCTGGTGGATGGTGTTCTCACATGAGATGATGGCATCTGTGTCGATGATCCGGCACGTCTTGCAGAGGTTGCTGTGGCAGGGTTGTGTGGTGTCATGGTCACTGTTCTCCTGAAGGCTGGGTAGTTTGCTGCGGACAATGGTCTGTTTGAGGTTGTGCGGTTGTTTGAAGGCAAGAAGTGGGGATGGCCTTGGCGAGATGTTCATCTTCATCAATGACATGTTGAAGGCTCCGGAGGAGATGCCGTAGCTTCTCCGCTCCGGGGAAGTACTGGACAACTCCACTAGTCACAGACCTCCAACCGGAAAAAGACCCCTCCACTGCTACCCTTGGTCTTCTATGGCTACGCCAGTTCCCCACCCATCTAGCTAGCTCACCTTTTATCCCATGAGATTTAACCTTTTGCACCAGCCTGCCATGAGGGACCTTGTCAAACGCTTTACTAAAATCCATATAGCCGGGGTACAAGTGTTTTAGGCGAGACAGAGGAGGGGTGAGGAGAGGTGGGGGAGTAGCAATGCTGGTTAGGGAGCATATTACAGCGGTACAGAGGGTGGACAATATGGAAGGGTCAGGTAACGAGTCACTGTGGGTGGAGCTCAGAAACAGGAAGGGCACAGTCACTATGCTGGGGGTATACTACAGGCCTCCCAACAGCCCACGGGAAGTTGAGGAACGGATATGTAAGGAGATTCTGGACAGGTGCAGAACAAATAGGGTTGTTGGAGTGGGAGACTTTAATTTCCCTCACATACACTGGAAATCGCTTAGGGCTGGAGACCTGGACGGGGAAGAATTTATAAAATGCGTACAGGAAGGTTCTTTGGAACAATATGTTGACAGTCCAACTAGAGAGGGGGCTATACTGGACCTAGTACTGGGGAATGAGCCCGGTCAGGTCATCAAAGTTGCAGTAGGGGAACATGTGGCCAATAGTGACCACAATTCTGTAAACTTTAGGGTAGTAATGGAAAAAGATGAGTGTTGTCCTATGGGTAAGGTGCTGAATTGGGGGAAGGCTAACTACAGCTGGATTAGGCAGGATTTGGTGGCTGTTGATTGGGAGAGGCTGTTCGAGGGTAAATCCACATCTGGCATGTGGCAATCTTTTAAGGAGCAGTTGACAGGACTGCAGGACAGGCATGTGCCTGTAAAGAGGAAGGATAGGAAAGGTAGGATTCAGGAGCCATGGATAACCAGTGAAATTGTGGGTCTAATCAAAAAGAAAAAAGAGGCATACATGAGGTCCAGGTAGCTAAAACAGATGGGGCACTGGAGGAATACAGAGAAAGTAGAAAAGAACTCAAACAGAGAGTTAGAAGGGCAAAAAGGGGTCATGAAATGTCCTTGGCAGACAGGATTAAGGAGAATCTTAAGGCATTTTATACATGCGTTAGGAACAAGAGGTTTGTTAGGGAAAGAATCGGACCTCTCAGGGACAAAGGAGGGGAATTATGCTTAGAACCAAAGGAAGTAGGTGAGATCCTAAACGAATACTTTGCATCAGTATTCACAAAGGAGAGGGACATGTTGACTGGTAGTGTCTTAGAGAGATGTGTTGACCAGTTAGAAAAAATCTCAATTACAAGGGAGGAAGTGTTAGGTTTTTTAGGAAACATTAAGACAGACAAATCCCCAGGGCCGGATGGCATCTATCCTAGACTCCTCAGGGAGGCGAGAGATGCAATTGCTGGGCCTCTAACAGAAATCTTTGTCTCTTCACTGGACACAGGTAAGGTCCCAGAGGATTGGAGGATAGCAAATGTGGTCCCGTTATTTAAGAAGGGTAGCAAGGATAACCTTGCCAGTGAGCTTGACGTCCGTGGTCGGGAAGTTGTTGGAGAAGATTCTTAGAGATAGGATATATGCGCATTTAGAACTGAATAATCTCATTTGCGATAGACAGCATGGTTTTGTACGAGGGAGGTCATGCCTCATAAATTTGGTTGAGTTTTTTGAGGAGGTGACAAAAACGATTGACGAGGGAAGGGCCGTGGATGTCGTCTATATGGATTTTAGTAAAGCGTTTGACAAGGTCCCTCATGGCAGGCTGGTGCAAAAGGTTAAATCTCATGGGATAAAAGGTGAGCTAGCTAGATGGGTGGAGAACTGGCTTAGCCATAGAAGACAGAGGGTAGCAGTGGAGGGGTCTTTTTCCGGTTGGAGGTCTGTGACTAGTGGAGTTCCGCAGGGCTCTGTACTGGGACCTCTGCTGTTTGTGATAGATATAAATAAATGATTTGGAGGAAGATGTAGCTGGTATGATCAGTAAGTTTGCAGACGACATGAAGATTGCTGAAGTTGCGGATAGTGATGAACATTGTCAGAGAATACAGCAGGATATAGATAGGCTGGAACATTGGGCGGAGAAATGGCAGATGGAATTTAATCCAGATAAATGCGAAGTGATGCATTTCGGTAGATCTAATGTAAGGGGGAGCTATACAATAAATGGCAGAACCATCAGGAGTATAGACACACAGAAGACGCACAAGTCCATAGATCCTTAAAGGTGGCAGCACAGGTGGAGAGGGTGGTGAAGAAGGCATATCATAGAAATCATAGAAACCCTACAGTACAGAAAGAGGCCATTCGGCCCATCAAGTCTGCACCGACCACAATCCCACCCATACCCCCATATCCCTACATATTTCACCAGCTAATCCCTCTAATTTACGCATCCCAGGACAGTAAGGGCCAATTTCAGCATGGCCAATCAACCTAACCCGCACATCTTTGGACTGTGGGGGGAAACCGGAGGAAACTCACACAGACACGAGGAGAATGTGCAAACTCCACACAGACAGTGACCCAAGCCGGGAATCGAATCCAGGTCCCTGGAGCTGTGAAGCAGCAGTGCTAACCACTGTGCTACCGTGCTGCCCTGTAATGTATATGGCATGCTTGCCTTTATTGGATGGGGCATAGAATATAAAAGTTGGCATTTGATGTTGCAGCTGTATAGAACGATGGTTAGGCCACATTTGGAATACTGCGTCCAGTTCTGGTCGCCACACTACCAGAAGGAGGTGGAGGCTTTGGAGAGAGTACAGAGAAAGTTTACCAGGATGTTGCCCGGTATGGAGGGTCTTAGCTATGAGGAGAGATTGGGTAAACTGGGGTTGTTCTCCCTGGAAAGACGGAGGATGAGGGGCGACCTAATAGAGGTGTATAAAATTATGAAGGGCATAGATAGAGTGAACAGTGGGAAGCTTTTTCCCAGGTCGGAGGTGATGAACACAAGGGGTCACGGGTTCAAGGTGAGGGGGGCAAGGTTCAACACAGATGTCAGGGGGACGTATTTTACACAGAGGGTGGTGGGGCCTGGAATGCACTGCCAAGCAAGGTGATTGAGGCAGACACGCTGGGATCGTTTAAGACTTATCTAGATAGCCACATGAACAGACTGGGAATAGAGAGATACAAAAGAATGGTCTAGTGGGCACATGAGCGGCACAGGCTTGGAGGGCGAAGGACCTGTTCCTGTGCTGTATTGTTCTTTGTTCTTTGTATAGACGGCCCTTCCCTCGTCAATCGTTTTTGTCACCTCCTCAAAAAACTCAACCAAATTTGTGAGGCATGACCTCCCTCGTACAAAACCATGTTGTCTAATGCTAATGAGATTATTCAGTTCTAAATGCGCATATATCCTATCTCTAAGAATCTTCTCCAACAATTTCCCTACCACGGACATAGTAAATGTAGTAATTGTTATAATGTAGGAAATGCAGCAGCCAATTTGCATACAGAAAGCTCCCATACAAACAGCAATGCAATAACAACTAGGTGAACATTAGCCAGGACACTAGATAAATCTCCTGCTCTTATGCAAAATAGTGCCTTGGCATCTCTCACATCCATCCGAGAGAGCAATTTAACATCTCATCCAAAAGATGAGGCAGGAGTCATATGCACTCTTTTTTATTCATTCGTGGGACATGGCTGTCGCTGGCTGGCCAACGTTAATTGCCCATCCCCAGTTGCCCTCGAGAAGGTGATGGTGAGCTGTCTTCTTGAAACACTGCAGTCCATGTGCTGTGGGTTGCCGTTAGGGAGTGAATTACAGGATTTTGATCCAGTGACTGCGAAGGAATGGCAATATATTTCCAAGTGACGATGGTGGGTGGCTTGGAGGGGAACTTGCAGGTGGTGGTATTCCTATGTATCTGTTGCCTCTGTCCTCCTAGATAGAAGTAGCCGTGTGTTTAAAAGTTGCTGTCTAAGGATCTTTGGTGCATTTTTTCAGTGCATCTTGCAGATACAGCTACTGAGTGTCGGTGGTGGAGGGAGTGGATGTGGTGCCAATCAAGCTGGCTGCTTTGTCTTGGATGGTGTTCAGCTCTGCAGATTAGAATGTCAGCCTTCCGTTTTTGTGCTCAAGTCCTGGAGTGGAACTTGGACCCAGAAACTTGTGACTTTGAACCACAGCTGACACAATTGGATGATCATCACAACGTGAACACAGAAGATTCTGGAAGTGAATTGTGATCATGAAGCAAAGAAAGTGTTAAGTGAGTTTGAAAATTTATTTATTTATAATCACTAAGAAAGCCAAAGCCAATTTCATAACATCATTCCTCCACAAGCTTCATTCCCTTCTTCAGCAATTCCATCTCTCTCTAGTTGTGTTAGGGGATCAGATTGTTCACACATACATTGGACGATGAGCTCAGATTCCGACTCCACTTAATCAAGAACGCCAACCTTCCACATCCATTTTGTTGGGTACATGGAACATTCCTTGTTCCAGTCTTACTCAGGCCCTCTCCCTCACAACGCTTCCTCCGTTAAATTCATGACTACATCAGTGCTGCTTCATGCTCTTGTCAGGGCCTGGAAAAATGTATCCATTTTGCTTCCAATTTCCACTCCTCTCACCTTCACGTGGTCTACCTCCAACTATTATCTTTCCTTCCTTGCCATAGCCTCCCATCCATTGACTCTCACTTCCCACTGCCTTGGCAAAGCAGCCAGCATAATTAAGGACATTCTCTCTTCCACCTTCTTCCTTCGGGAAAAAGCTACAAAAGTCTGAGGTCACGTGCTAACCGACTCGAGAACAGCTTCTTCCCTGCTGCTGTCAGACTTTTGAATGGGCTTACCTTGCATTAAGTCGATTTTTCTCTACACCCTAGCTATGACTAACACTACATTCAGCACTCGCTCGTTTCCTTCTCTATGAATGGTATGCTTTGTCTGTATAGCGCGCAAGATACAATACTTTTCACTGTATGTTAATACATGTGACAATAATAAATCAAATCAAATCTGTCTGGCGAGGGACTAGCCACCAATATTCATTACAAACCCACCGTCTCTCACAGCTACCTTGACCACAGCTCTTCCCACCCCTGCACCCTGTAAGGACTCCATCTCATTCTGCCAGTTTCTCCATCTCTGCTGCATTTGTTGCGATGATATCACCATCAAAAACAGCGTGTCAAACACACGTCTCTTTCCTCAACTGAGAGTTCCCACCCCAACTGTGGTTGACAGGGCACTCAACCATGTCCAACCCATCTCCTCCACCTTTGCCCACAGCCCTCCTGCTCCCAGAAAAATGGCAAGGTCCCTCATGCCCTCACTTTTCAACCTCATGGGCAGCACGGTAGCACAGTGGTTAGCACTGCTGCTTCACAGTGCCAGTGACCCGAGTTTGGTTCCCAGCTTGGGTCACCGTCTGTGTGGAGTTTGCACGTTCTCCCCGTGTCTGCGTGGCTTTCCTCTGGGTGCTCTGGTTTCCTCCCACAGTCTGAAATATGTGCTAGTTAGGTGCATTGACCTGAACAGGTGCCAGGCTGTGGCGACTAGGAGAATTTCACAGTAACTTCATTGCAATGTTAATGTAAGCCTTACTTGTGACTAATAAATAAACTTTAACTTTTTTTCAGCTACCACATTCAAAAGCTCATCCTCTGTCAGTCTCTCCATACAAGCCTGCTCTATGCCTCCATCGCCTCCAACCTCTCATCCCTTTCTCATGCAATCGCAGAAGGTGCTACACCTTTTGGGGAAATTTATGGGATTGAAGATGGATAAATCTCCATGTCCTGATAATCTTCATCCCAGAGTACTTCAGGAAATGGCCCTGGAAATAGTAGATCTATTGATGGTTGTTTTCCAAAATTCTTTCGACTCTGGAATAATTCCTACAGATTCGAGGGTAGCTAATGTAAGCCCGCTATTCAAAAAGGGAGGAAGAGAGAAAACTGGGAACTATAGACCAGTGAGTCTAACGTTGGTACTGAGGAAGTTGCTGGAGTCTATTATTAAAGATTTCATAACTCAGCATTTGGAAGACAGTGGTATAATCAGCCAAACTCAGCATGGATTCACAAAAGGGAAATCATGCTTGACAAATCTATTGGAAGTTTTTGAGGACGTAACTAGTAGAGCTGGAGATGGATAGAAAGCTGGTTAGCAGATGGGAAGCAAAGAGTTGGCATAAATGGGTCTTTTTTCTGATTGGCAATCAGTGACTAGTTCCCGCAGGGATCTGTGCTAAGACCCCAACTGTTTACATTATATATTCATAATTTGAAAGAGGGAATTGAATGTATAATCGCCGAATTTGCAGATGATAGAAAAGTTGGATGGGAGGATGAGCTGTGAGGAGGATGCAGAGATGCTTCAATGTGATTTGGACAGGCCGAGTGTGTGGGCATCAGCATGGCAGATGTAGTATAATGTGGATAAATGTGAGGTTATCCACTTTGGTAGCAATAATAGGAAAACAGATTACTACTTGAATGGGTGTAAATTGAGAGGTGTGGGTGGTGAACGAGATCTTGGTGTCCTCGTGCATCAGTTGCTGGAAGTAAGCGCACAGGTACAGCAGGCAGTAAAGAAGGTAAATGGTATGTTGACCTTCATAATGAGGGGATTTGAGTATAGGGATAGGGATTTTTTGTATTGGATTGGACGTTGGTGATGCCACATCTGGAGTTGTGTGTGCAGTGTTAGTGTCCTTGCTATAGAGAGAGTACAGTGAAGGTTTACCAGATATATTCCTGGGATGGCAGTTCCATCATATGAGAAAAGACTAAGTCGGTTAGGATTATATTCACTGCAGTTTAGAAGAGTGAGAGGGGATTTCATAAAAATTTATAAAATTCTAACAGGGTTAGACATGGTAGACTCCGAAAGTATGTTCCCAGTGGTGGAGGAGTCCAGAACTAGGCGTCATAGTTTGAGGATAAGGGGTAAACCTTTTGGAACTGAGGTGAGGAGAAATTCTTTTCACCCAGAGGGTGGTGAATGTGTGGAATTCACTACCGCAGAATGTAGTTGAGGCCAAAACATTGTCTGATTTCAAGAAGGAATTAGATGTAGCTCTTGGGGTTAAAGGGATCAAGAGATATTGGGTTGGGGGGGGGGGGGGGCGGGGGGGAAATCAGGATATTGAATTTGATGATCAGCCATGATCATAATGAATGGCGGAGCAGGCTCGAAGGGCCGAATGGCCTACTCCTGCTTCCAGTTTCTATGTTTTTACCTGCCCCTTTATGTCCTCACTGTCCAAGGATCCAAACACTCCTTTCAGGTGAAGCAGCATTTCACTTGAACTTCCATCAATTTCACAAAGTCTCTTAGGGATCCAGTCACCAATTGCTTCTACCGTTTACTTCACCGACTCTAATAAGACATTTTCAACTTTAGGAGTGCTTCAGATGTCACTGGTTTTTCACTTGTTAACTCCATCAGGTCTGCACTTTCCAGTTCTGAGTTCAATGTACAGTCCTCTATTCACACCTTTTTACTTTAATCTTTCGAGAAACATCTCTTCATTCTCCAGTTTCTAGAAATAACTGTCCTTTAACTTCTGGACTTGCTTCCTTGTCCATTACTCTAGGTATAACTTTGCTACTTCGAGCTCCTTCACTCTCAATGCTAAGCTCCAACTGATACAAATTAAGCTAAAACTAAACTCAAAAAGCCTTCCGACTTTAAGCTAGTGTTTACTTTTTACTTCCTAAACTCCGTAAACACAATACAGACAACCTGAATTGAAACCAAATGCCTTCTTCACCACTTTGTCCACCTGTGACTCCACTTTCAAGGAGCTATGAACCTGTACCCCTAGATCTCTTTGTTCTATAACTCTCTCCAGCACCCTACCATTAACTGAGTAAGTCCTGCCCTGGTTCGATCTACCAAAATGCATCACCTCGCATTTATCTAAATTAAACTCCATCTGCCATTCATCAGCCCACTGGCCCAATTCATAGAATCATAGAAACCCTACAGTGCAGAAAAAGGCCATCTGGCCCATCGAGTCTGCACCAACCATAATCCCACCCAGGCCCTATCCCCATATCCCTACATATTTACCTGCTCATCCCTCTAACCTACACATCTCAGGACACTAAGGGGCAATTTTAACATGGCCAATCAACCTAACCCGCACATCTTTGGACGGTGGGAGGAAACCGGAGCACCCGAGCGAACCCACGCAGACACGAGGAGAATGTGCAAACTCCACACAGACAGTGACCCAAGCCGGGAATCGAACCCAGGTCTCTGGAACTGTGAAGCAGCAGTGCTAACCACTGTGCTATCGTGCCGCCATTGATCAAGATCCCGTCACAATCCAAGATAATCTTCTTCATTGTCCACTATGCCACCAATTTTGGTGTCATCTGCAAATTTACTAACCATGCCTCCTAAATTCTCATCCAAATCATTAATATAAATGTCAAACAACAGTGGACCCAGCATTGATCCCTGAGGGACATTGCTCGTCACAGGCTTCCAGTTTGAAAAACAACCCTCTATAGCCACCCTCTGTCTTCCGTCAACAAGCCAATTTTGTATCCATTTGGCTACCTCACCCTGGATCCAGTGAGGTCTAACCTTGTGCAACAACCTACCATGTGGTACCTTGTCAAAGGCCTTGCTAAAGTCCATCAACTGCGGTGCCATCATCTACCTTCTTGGTTACCCCTTCAAAAAACTCAATCAAATTTGAGAGACATGATTTTCCACTCACAAAGCCAGGCTGACTGTCCCTAATCAGTCCTTGCGTCTCTAAATGCCTGTGGATCCTATCTCTCAAAATACCTTCCAACAACTTATCCACCACAGATATGAGGCTCACTGGCCTGTCGTTCCCAGGCTTTTCCCTGCAGCCCCTTTTAAACAAAGGCACAACATTTTCTACCCTCCAATCTTCAGGCACCTCACCTGTGGCTGTCGATGATTGAATTATCTCTGCTAGGGGACCCGCAATTTCCTCCCCAGCCTCCACAACACCCTAGGTTACCCTTCATCAGGTCCCGGGAATTTTTCTACCTTGATGTGCTTGAAGACTTCCAGCACCCCCTTCTCTGTTATATGCACACTCCTCAAGACATCACTATTTATTTCCCCAAGTTCCCTAACCATAGAACCGCTACACTGCAGAAAGCGGCCATTCGGCCCATCGAGTCTGCACCAACAACAATCCCACCCAGGCTCTATCTCCATATCCCTACATATTTACCTGCTAATCCCGCTAACCCTCATATTTACCCTCTAATCCCTCTAATCTACGCATCCCAGGACACTAAGGGGCAATTTAGCTTGGCCAATCAACCTAACCTGCACATCTTTGGACTAACATCCATGCCTTTCTCAACAGAAAGTACTGATGAGAAATATTCATTTAGGATCTCACCTATCTCTTGTAGAACCGTACATAGATGACCTCTTTGAACTTTTCATAATCTTGTCGTTTTTCCCAGTCCTCTTTCAAACAAGTTATTTTCAATTCTGTTTGAGCCATCACTTCCTCCCTTAGGAGTTTCAGAATTCATTCTAACCCTCCAACATTTTTTGCATAATTTATGAACTCGGTTCAGTTTTTAACAGATTTTGAATTATCTTTGGCAAACTTCACTTGCTTTTATTCCAACTATTACATCTGTTGTAGTATCACTGGCAGACACTTGTAAATCAGTGTCTCTGGTCATTGATTCAGAAAGATTATTTTGCATTTTCAGTCCTTTTGGGTGATCATTCATAATTTCCAATTTTGCAGGTGCTTCAGCTGTTTTCTTATTGCCCATTACTAACTTTGAGACATCAGTAATATTACTTGGATCAGTTCTTTACTCAACTGGATCATTATTCAGCAATTGGTTTTTACGCATGGGAACAACTTTAGAATGATGGTATTCCACACTCTCCATCTTCTTCCTTTTTTCCAGTTTGGTTCCAAGTTCCATAATCTCATTTTTCTTTCCACAATGAAGTTTTAACTGTTCATTAGTTTTGCTTTTTAGTTCTGCGTTCAACCAACAATTGATTTCCCAGAAATTATAAAATTTTAACTGAAGATCACCCTTTCATAAATTTGCTCTTTCAAGTTTAGCATTTAGACATTTCAAATTCTTAGTGAAGTGTTCCACTTTCCAAGACTGATTCTCAATTGTTCTTACCAATTCTCCTTTCTGGTTCGCGAACTCCTCTTTCGTAGGTGAAAGCCAATCTGTGTTAATCAGATTTTCCTTCAACTGCTTGTTATCTGCAATAAGTATCTCACCTTTGTCCATAGTAGTTTTCAAAAGTTTGTTAAGATCAACATGATCACATACATGCCTGCTGTAATACAGTTATCACATTACTGTCTCCACATGCCGAATCATTGCCCAGAATGAAATCTATCCCTCCAATAAGTAATTTAGGAATAATTCCCACCATAACAATTCCAAAAGTTACTTCCTTATAAAAAGAAACAGATTCACCCCTTATTAGCATTCGTAAAACCATCTGGAATGCAAACTGTATCAGTCACCATTATTGACTGAGATGCCCTCATATCTCTCAACATTTTGATTTATTTATTTTGCTACTCAAATCAGGGAATACTTCTCCCTTTGAAACAAAACATCCAGAACCTCACATAGCCTGACTTCCTTCATCAGTACTCAAATAATTCTGTGAACTATCTATCTTGAACTATATCCCCCTTTCTCATTGATTCTAAGGGAGCATGGTTCGTTGTACCACTGCTAGTTTTAACAGCCATTTCCTTTCCTTGTGCTACCTTTCCTACTACTGCAACTGGTCTTCCACTTGGTTTCCAATAATCTCCCTGAATATCTCCCACTTTGTTACAATGGAAACACTTGGGCCTTCGAATGTCACTTCCGCCCTCAGCACTTTCCCTTCTGATCGGAGGTCAAATTTCCTTACTATTCCCAATTGTTCCGTATCTTCCTTGACTATTTGTTTTCCTTCCTTTCACCTTCCCACCTTCTGTCCTTTTCAAGTTGAAAAGGATGACAGACAAAAGATTTGGTTCGATGGACCAGCAGATAATCATCTGCTTGTTCCACTACCTGGCTAGCTGTTTTAACTTTTCATTCCTTAACACGAGTTCTAATAGCCGAAGGAAGTGAATCTTTAAATTATTCTAAAAGAACCACCACCTATGTTACCTCTACCCTTAAAACATGTATCCAGCGATCAAAATTATTTTGCTTTACTCTCTCAAATTCAATACAAGTTTGTCCAGGCTGTTTTCTTGCATTTTGAAATTTCTAACTGTATGTCTCAGGAACCAACTCATTAAGGATAGATTTCTTTACTGCATTATAATCTTCAGCTACCTCTTCTGACAAAGATGGATACATCTCACTAGCTCTACCTGCCAGTCTACTTCGTAAAAGTAATGTCCAAATTTATTTTGGCCATTTCATCTGTTTTGCTACCTTCCCAAAAACAAATAAAGAATGCTCCCATATCACTTTCCTCAAACTTTGGAAGAGCTTGTATAAAGATAAATATTTCCCTCTAGAATCTTGTCTTGAAATACATCCTGCCTCAATTTGCTCAGGTTGTTTCTGCTTTAGCCATCAGTTGTTTAAGCTGAAATTCTTTCTTTCTTGCTTTTCCAATTTATTTTTCCAATTCAAATTTTCCATTTCTCTTGGAAAAAATCTCTCTTTGTCCTCTCTTTCCCCTTCTTTTTCCTGCATTTCAAGTTTCTTCGTTGCTATTTCTCTTCAGAATTGAATTTTTTGCCAATTCAATTGTCTCACCTTTCGGAGAACTTGGTCTCTCAGGCATCCCTTCCAGTTTTAAATGCTTATCTATACTTGCCATAATATCAGCTTTCCTTACCCCTGCAGGTAATCCCAACTCCAAATTTATTTAGCAATTCAGTTTACTGACTCTTGGTTACTTTCTGTAAACCAGAGTTAAATCTTCCAGCTCTAGGAAAAAACCTTAGCAATTTCCAGCGCATTTTAGATTCTAACCCATACAATATACTTCACAGGTACTCCAATTCCTATGTCCAGAACCACTTACTCTTTTTTTTAAAAAAGGATTCACAGATCCCACCTATTAACAATAAATCCCAAACCAACTTTTACAAAGCAACATCCAGTCATTTGCTTTTCACGTTTCAAAACCTCCCAATTAATCATCACTAATCAACATCCAATAACCCTTTCTCCAAGTTTTAAATCCTGCAATTTGTTACAATCCTAGTTGGTGTTGCAACTAGACGGGAGATCCCAGAATGGAACCCTAGCTCAAAAGATTTTAACTTCTACTTTTTAAGAAAATGTAGATGAACAGAGTCACATGACTGCTGATTAGCTTTTAAGAACAAAAAACAATTAAATATGAAAAGTTTAACTACATTACGATATTCCTTCATTTATTTCTTACAACTGTACACAGATTTTAAGGATAACATAGGTTACAAAGTATATCTCATGCTATAAGTTTTTTAAAAATTAAAAACACAGTCCCTGTAACCTAACAGGTTAACTGTAGTCAGACAACAACCCAAGTGGTGGATGTCATCCAATCGAGCTTCTGTGAGTATTCTTCCAAACTCCCCCCAGATGATTTTCACATGAGGGTTTCCAAACATCTCTCTGTAAAGACACAATTCTCACAAAAAATGCTTTCCCCCAACTGTTTTCAGCAAGGGTCTGCCTCTAGGTTTTCCAACTCTCCTTTCAGTATTCCTTTGCCTTGTATAGCCTGGTGCTTTCAAACTTTCACACAGTCTCTCAGGGATCCAGCCACCAATTGCTTCATGATCGCTTCAACCTTTTACGTCACAGGTTGGAATAAGATATCAACTTTAGGAGCTGCTTCAGATGGCAGTGGCTTTTCACTTGCTTACTCCATCAGGCCTGCACTTTCCAGCTCTGACTTGAACTTCAATGAACAGTATCCTACTCCAATGGTAGTTCCTCTTGGTTCCTTTTTTATCCTGGAAACAACTCTTCATTCTCCAGTTTCTCGAAGTAACTGTCCTTTAGCTTCTGTACTTGCTTTTTTGTCCATTACTCTATGGTATAATTTTCCTGCTTCGAGCAGGGCTGAGTTACCTTCTCTCTCAATGCTAAGCTCCATCTGCCATGAATTAAGCTAAAACTAAACTCAAAAAACCTTCCTAATTTAAAGGTGCCCCTGGTTCTAAGCAGCAGCTTATTCTTTATGCAAGTTCATGTTTACTTTTTACTTCGTAAATTCTCTAAGCACAATGTAGATAATTTCAACTGAAACCAAAACCCTCCCATACGTATACACACCATTATTTAACATGAATCTAAAGAGAGTTTTACCCTCTTACGCAAAACCACTAAACTCAATTGCATCTATACTTCAGTTCTAATATCCAACAATACAACCATTGATCACTTCCTGACAATTTCAACTTCGCATCCTCATGTCTTTTCTCAGCCTGTTGGAATGCTCCAGTAATACCCAACGTACACTGAAAGAACAGTAAGAAGTCTCAACACCAGGTTAAAGTCCGACAGGTTTATTTGGTAGTATGAGCTTATAGAGCACTGCCCCTTCATCAGGTATCACTCACCTGACGAAGGGGCAGCGCTCTGAAAGCTCGTGCTACCAAATCAACCTGTTGGACTTGAACCTGGTGTTGTGAGACTTCTTACTGTGCCCACCCCAGTCCACATCACACTGAAAGAACACTTGCACTAGGCATGTTATAGGTTTCTGGACTCAATGTTCAGTCTAACAACCTTTGACTGGGAACTTTCCCCTCCACCATGGCTTGCCCCAATAAAACCCCATTCTTCCACGCTGCCAGTTGTCCCTTGTTTTTCAGTTTTGCTCCCACTGAGCACTGACTTTCGTTCTCTTACTAAGATGTTCCATTATCTTACCTTTATGCCACTATAAGCACTTCCTCGGTCCTTAAAGGCACCATTCACACCCCCTTTATCTTATGCCCATGCCATCTGACGCAAGACTCAACCGGTCTGTCTCCAAGGAGGGTGGTAGAAATGAACCAGGAAATTACAGACCAGTCAGCTTCATGTCAATGGTAGGCAGACTATTGGAGAAAATTCTGAACGAGAGAATTAATATCCACTTGGAAAGGCATGGGTTAATTCGGGATAGTCAGCATGGTTTTGTCAGAGGGAGGGCATGCCTAATAAATCTGTTAGAATTTTTCGCAAATGTGATCAAGTGTGTGTGGATGAGAGATGTTCAGTTGATGTAATTTATATGAAGTTTAGCAAAGCTTTTGACAAGATCTCACACTACGGATTGAGAAGGTTAAAGCACATGGAATTCAGGGAAACTTGGCGAGATGGATCAAAAGCTAGCTTAGTAATAGGATTCAGGAATAGTGGTAGAAGGCTGTTCGAGTGACTGGATGCCGGTGTCCAGCAGTGCACCACAAGGATCAGTAATGGGACCCTTATTGTTTATCATATACATAAACAACGTACGTGAAAACGTGGGGGGGAACGTTAAGCAAGTTTGTAGACGACACCAAGATTGGTAGGGTGGTTAGTGAAGAATTTGGTTGTAGGTTACAGGAAGATATAGATGGGTTGGTCAGATGGGCAGAGCAGTGGCAAATGGTACTTTGATAAGTTCGAGGTGATGCACTTTGGAAGAAAAAACAAGACGAGCAAGTATATAATGGCAGGACACTGGGAAGTTCAGAGGAATGTTGAGGTACTTATGCACAGATCCCTGAAGGTGGCAGAGCACATAAATATAATAGTAAGAATGCATTTGGGACACTTGATTTCATCAGTCGTGGCATTGAGTCCAAGAGCAAGGAGGTAATGCTAAAGTTGTACAGAGCATTGGTTAAGTCACAGTGGGGTGGCTGTGTGCAGTTCTGGTCAACTCACTCGAGGAAGGACATGACAGCACTAGAGGGGGTAGAGAGGAGATTCACTAGGATGCTGTCTGGGATGGAGCATTTGAGCTATAAGGAGAGATTAGATAGGCCTGGATTGTCTTTTTTTTAAATTAGAGCAGAGAAGACAGAGGAGGACATGATTGAGCTGTATAAGATTATGAGGGGGATGGACAGGGTGACTAGGGAGCAGCTGTGCCCCTTGGTTGAGGGGATCAATCAAGAGGGGGCACAGTTTTAGGGCGAGGAGCAGGAGATTCAGAGGGATTTTAGAAAAAGCTTTTTCACTCAGAGGGTGTTGGGAATCTGGAATGGTAGCCTGGGAAGGTAGTGGAGGCCTGAAACCTTATAAGAAAAAATATCTGTTATTTCGGAACTTTCCTGACCATAGCCTATCTCACTCATGTGCTCACTCACCCCAGTGCCCCAATGCCTCCAATGTAAAATACTCACTACATTTGAATCCATGCCTGTTTCTGTAGACTCTTTCATCCCTACAAACCCTGCCACCGAACTCTTCTCCGGATTCTTATATATTGTTTATTCCCCTTAGCCCACACCCCTCACATCACACCATGAGCAACCACGTATTAAGTTGTCTTTGCCCCATGTGTTGATATTCCCTCCTTAACACCATCCATCTCTCTGTCAGGAGTTTCAGCTTTGACAAACTTCCCTCACAATATTCCCAGCCTTCAACATATAAAGCTTCAGATGCTCCTTTGAATACTTTTCTATGTAAAAGGCCCTATCTCAAATTTGAGCTATTGTCCAACATCAAAATGATTCGTGCTGAAAGTTCCAAAGTGAAATGGGCATATTTTGTTCTTAAAAAGTGGAAGGCGAAGCGCCATTTCCAAGAATGTGACAAGAAGGGACAGACCATAGAAACAGTGCACCAGCAAATGGAGTGCGAGCAGGTGAAAAAACATGCTTAAGTGTTCTTTATCTGAATACATGCAACAATCATACTGAGATGGAAGAACTTATAGCATAAATTGAAATAAATGGGTATGATATGACAGCCATTAGAGACATGATTGCAAAGTGACCAGGACTGGGAATTGAATGTTCAAACGTTTTGACATTTCAGAAGCATGGGAAGAAAGCACAATGAGGTGGAGTAGTTCTGTTAATCAAGGCTTTGGTCAGTAAAGTAGTGAGAAATGATCTTGGTTCAGAAGATCAATGAGCAGGATTTTTCGCACCCGGCAGTGGAGGTGGCTCACCACTGGCTGGCAGCAGGATTTTCTGGTCCCACCATTGTCAACTGAATTTCCCGTTGAATGTACCCCTTGCCACTGGGAAACCGGTGGTGGGGGTTCGCCATCAGCAGGACCAGGAGATCCCGCTGGTGTGAACGCATTGAAAATTCCAACCAATTTGAAAAATCAATTTGGGTGGGAATAAAAAAAACTCAGCAAGTCAAAGAAGTTACTGGTGGGAGTAGTTTCTATGCCCCCAACAGTAACTACACTGTAGGACAGAGTATTAATCAAGAAGTACAAAGGGCTTGCAATGAAAATACTGTAATAATGGTGGGCTATTTTAATCTTTGTACAGAGTGAATGTATAAAATTGGCAAAGGTAGCCTTGAGGATGAATTCAGAGTGTGTATTCAGGACAGTTTCTTAGAACAATGCATTCTGGAAACAACCAGGTGTCAAGAAAACAAAGAAATTCTAATATTTTTCTGTTGGTAATGTCATTGTCATATTTCTTATGTACTGGAAGACAGACGGATATGTGAGTTTTGAAATCAAGCTAGGAGGCTCTTTTAAGGTGTATGGCCTTCAGATCCTTATAGGCAAAGGTAACACAGCCTACTACCAGCCCTTTTGATGTTTCACTGCAGACTGCCTAGATCTTTGCCTCTTTAGATTAAAACTTATTTCCAGCTAGTTTCAGTCATACTGGTATTGTCCATTCACAATGGCTTAGCTGAAAGTTATTGCTACACGATGGGGATAATTGACGAATACTTCACATTTACTCAGGATGAATCGGTGTCTTCCCAGGCCTCATTGCAAAAGTTCCAACTTCAAGGCACGGAGTCTGCCCTTGTATTTTGCATAAATTCTCGAACAATAGCAACTGTGAATTCCACAGAATGAACATATCAAGGCGAATACTGTCTATGTGGTGGCCCCCACTTTGTGGTGATGCAATTAGGAATTTTCCAGAAGCTACGGATTATCTGTGAAATTGCAATGGTCATCAATAGACATTTACAGGGGCATACCAAAGATATATTCCACCAAGAAAGGAAGACTATGGGAAGGATGTACTGCTAAGTAAGGATGTTAAGGATGGCATCAAATTAAATGATATGGCATACAGTGCTCTAAAGATTAGTGACAGGCCAGGAGATTGGGAAGTCAGAAACCAATTCATAATAAAGCATAAAATAGTCAAACATTGCAATAATATTGCAATTCTAGAAAATGAAAAACTTTTGAAGTGAAATCTTAAGAAATGTGAATAAACCTATCTAGCCTTTGAAACATTGCCCCAGGCATCTGTAAAAGCACATGACAAGTTTATAATCTGTTCCCTAGCAAACAGCACCACCTTGAGGATGAATGAACTTAAAAGATCTCAGATCATTTTATAAAAAGTTCATATTGCTGTAATAAAACTTAATTATTGAATAGAAACATGGAATCCCCATAGTACTTAAGGCCCATCGAGTCTGCACCGACTCTCCAACAGAGCATCTTACCCAGACCATATCCCCATGACCCCACATATTTATCCTGCTAATCCTCCTAATCTACACATATTGGGACAATTTAGCAAGACCAATCACCTAACCTGCACATCTTTGGGCTGTGGGAGGAAACTGGAGCCCCCGATGAAACCCACGCAGACATGGGGAGAATGAGCAAACTCCACAGTCACCCAAGACTGGAATTGAATCTGGTTCTCTAGAGCTGTGAGGCAGCAGTGCAAGCTCCACACAGACACTCACCCAAGGTTGGAATTTGGGCAAGACACTGGAGATAACTTCCCTCTCTTCCTAATTGTATTGCAGGATCTTTTAAATCCACCTCAGACAGCAGACAGGGCCTCATTTAACGTTTCATCAGAAAGAAGGTGCCTCCACCAATGCAACACTCATTCAGTACTGCATTGCGGCATCAGTTTTTTGATATTTGTGCTCCAGTGCTGGAGTGGAACTTGAACCCACAACCTTCTGACTTTGAAGACAGGAATGCTATCAACTGAGCCACAGCGGACATATTAAAAGTACTTAGTTTGGCTGAAAAACACTTTTGGAGATCGCCGCCAAGTTGTGAAAATTCCAACACAAGAGAAAAGCCCTTTTCTTTTGTAATCTATGGGCATGTGAAATGATAAAAAAAAAAGCTACCAATTTTCTAGCATTTTATCACATTAAGTGTGTCAAAACAATTTCTACAACTAATTGTATTTGGACATTCTACGACAATTACGCAAGCAAATATAATGAATTCCTCCAGAGTTTTACAATAAATTACTACTTTAAAGCAGCTATATAACTGTTTGAGAATCATCGAATGGGGTCATGCAGAGTCAAGTCAATCAATTTTTCATTAAAATGTACAAAACTCAAATTAGAAGCTGATCATGTAATTTCCATTATACTATAGTGAATTAAATCAAAATTGACAGTTCCATCTACAGTCAAAACAGTATTCTGAGAATTAATAGTGCTCGGGCGCAAATCTACTGGCTGAATTGTTTGGTACACATGTGCAGGGTTTAGTCAATTAAGATAATTCTGGATGTCATCAGAAAAGTTATTCGACAAAACTGAAACAAATATATCCCATGTGGCAACACTTGAGATTGATAGCTAGAAATATGGAGATTTACTGT
Source organism: Mustelus asterias (assembly GCF_964213995.1). Lineage (NCBI taxonomy): Eukaryota > Metazoa > Chordata > Chondrichthyes > Carcharhiniformes > Triakidae > Mustelus > Mustelus asterias. The sequence continues at coordinate 38,225,144 of NC_135818.1, forward strand.
TTCAATTTTCTATTTTCTTAGTGACCAGGTGTTGAATTTTTAATGAGCTACGAAACAAACTTGGTTATCCAGTCAGTGACCAGCAACGGTGCTGAAAGCAAGCAAATTGCAACCGGTAGTGTTTTGTAATTACAACTATAAATAGCACCCCACAATACATTTCAGATATTTCCACAAAAAACAGGAGAATCTGAATTTCTTCCAAAACCCCACCATTAAGTTTTTTGTAAATATAACCATAAAGAAATGGGGAAAACATACATTTCCCTCTTCCATGAAAAGTTGCAGATCTATTTCAATTTTGTTCACTGAAGATAATAAAACTAGTGACCAGCATTCCAAAATCCAGCTGAAATTTAATTCCTAAATTCATATCCTTTCTAAACCATCAAAAAGTAAGCCCCAGAAAACAATATAGGATATATTCAAAAGTGAGCATTTTTCACACTTTGGACAAATATGGTGAACTTATTTATTCCTCGACAGCTCACTATTGCTCGTTATTTATTTTTTGTATTCTGAAACACCAAAGTTCCAGGGTTCCTGAGACTAAAACTCCCCACATATTGTCTTGATCTTCCCCCCATTAAGGTCAGAAGTGGAGTTATTAACAGATGGTTGAAAAATGTTTAGCACTATTTGCGACTCCTCGGGTATGCAGGAAGACCTGAAAAACATTAAGGCTTGGGCTAAGTAGCTAGTAACATTTATGTCACACAAGTGTCGGGCAATGACCATTTCCAAGCAGGAAAGAATCCAACCATCTCCCCTTGGCATACAATGGCATTAATTCCACTATCACCATCCTGGGGCTACCACTGAATAGAAACACTCATCTCCAAACTCCATGGCCTAGGACTCGGTTCCTCCCTCTGTAACGGGATACTAGACTTCCTAACCCAGACTGCAATCAACAAGGATAGGCAACGATACCTCCTCCACAATCATCCTCAACACTGGTGCCCTGCCAATTTGCGTTCTCAGCTCCTAACTAGACTCCTTATACACCTATGACTGTGTGTCCAAATTCCGCTTCAACTCCATTTTCAAATTTGTTGATGCCACCGCCATAGTGGGACGGATTTCAAACAATGACGAGATGGAGTACAGGAAACAGATAGAAAATCTGGTGAAATGGTGCAACAATGATCTTTCCACATCAATGGTGAAGAAGTGGAAGTGGTTGAGAGCTTCCTGTTTCTAGACATCCAGATCACCAACAACCTGTCCTGGCCCCTCCACGCCGGCGCTATAGTTAAGAAAGCCTACCAATACCTCAACTTTCTCAGGAGGCAAAGGAAATTCAGCATGGCCATTACAACTCTCACCAATTTTTACAAAGGCACCATAGAAAGCATCCTTTCCAGATGTTATCACAGCTTGGTATGGCTCCTGCTCTGACCAAGACTGCAAGAACTACAAAGGATTGTGAACATAGCCCAGTTCATCGCGTAAACCAGCCTCCCAGTCTCCGCCGACACTTCCTGCTGCCTCAGAAAAACAGCCAGCATAATCAAGGACACTAGCCACCCCGGACATGCTCTACTCCACTTTCTTCCGATGGGAAAAAGATACTAAAGTCTGAGAACATGTACCAACCAACTCAAGAACAGCTTCTTCCCTGCTGCCATCAGATTTTTAAAATATTAAGCTAATCTTTCTCTACACCCTGTGACTGCAACACTACATTCTGCACTCTCTCCTTTCCTTCTCTATGTATGGTAGGTTTTGTCCGCATAGCTTGCAAAAAACAATACTTTTCGCTGTATCCCAATACATGACAATAATAAATCAAATCAAAAACTGAACTGGACCTGCTATATAAATACAGTGGCTACAAGCCCCGTCATCTTCTCTACCATTCAACAAGATAATGGATGATCTAATTGTGGCCTCAAGTCTACATTGTGCCAACCCTTGATAACCCTAGATTCAGTTGTTAATAAAAAAAGCCATCCACGTCTGCTTTAAAAATATTCAATGACCCTGCCTCCACTACACTCCTGGGGAAGAATTCCATGATCTTTTGAGAGAAAACATTTCTTATTACTGTCTTAAATGGAAGGCCCCTTATTTTTAAACTATGTCCCTTAGTTCTCATCTCTCCCACAAGGGAAAACATCCTTCAGCATCCACGCTGTCCAGTCCCCTCAGGATCTTCATAGAATCCCTAAAGTGCAGAAGAGGTCATTCTATCCATTGAGTCTGCACTGACATCCTGACAGAATATCTTACTCAGCGCACCCCACCCCGCCCCCCCCACAATCCCTGCAAACCCACACATTTACCATGGTTAATCCATCTAACTTACACAACTTGAGTCACTAGGGGGCAATTTAGCATCAGACTTTGCAGCCTATTGCACTTGCACAAATCCAACAAGCATCTTTTTTAGCTTGCTTTCGAGCAAAGCTGTCCGGTGACGGTCAAACATGCTGCGCGTGAGCCCATTATCAACAATGGCATGCATTTTGTCAATTATAGTCACGTATGTTCAAGATAACTATTCCAGTTATCTTTACAGTGCTCAGTGTGGCACACTTGCACATGCTAGAAGCTACATATATTAATATACAGAGCCCTGTTCTTGGCAGACAAAATGTCAAGTTTACTGATATGTATATGTCTGAACTGACCTTGAGACATCGCAGTGCTACCAGACATGCGTAATGGATGTGAAAATCAGCCAAGTCATTCGGAGTCCTGCAAAATGCTAGCATGATTAGCTAGGCATGCTTTTGAGGATTCAGTAGATGCTTGTTTGTGGTGGCATAGCTGGGATTAGAGGAATTTAAACTCAGCAAATACCTCTTCCTATCTTATGTAGGACAAAAGCACACCAAACCTGAAATGATGTCCAACCATGCAAACCCTCTAACTCTTCGCAACAGGCAAGGTGCTGACCATACTCAACCAGCCCATGCTTGCAAAACTCAAGGCGCATTATCCAACAAAAGATGCGTTCCCTGATTGGGCATTTGCTAAACAACCCTGAGTATGCTAATAATTATGCTGACAACGAACTGGGTTTGCAGTGTGGTATACTTCTGCGCGAGAAGCTATATTTACGAATACACAGAGCACAGTTCTTTGCAGACAGAAAGAATATGCAAACATATTACACCTGCTTCAACTAAACAAAACATTTCTGTTTCATTCCCCCAGGGCAATGTCTTGATCAGAGTCAACCTGCCAAGTTTGAACTTGGCAGTTAATGGTCAATCTTCAATTAAAAGCATCTACCAATTAGGGTTCACTTGCCAAACAATCAGCACACTCCTCTCGTGAAGTATAAATTGTTGCTCCCTTTATATTTGGTATTCTTGCGAATATCCTGATCAGTGAAAGATGAAATGCTTTGAGTTGTCTTTTCTCAGCGAAACTCAAGTTTTGTAGCACGAAACGGTTATTTGAACACCAGATTTTATTTTGTTTAATGAGATTATCAGCATTGACGCCAACATCAGCATTTGTTGCCCATTCACAATTTTCCTGAGGAAGGTGGTGGTGAACCACCATCCAACCAAGATTCTGTACATGTAAAGGATGAAAACAAGGAAAATACTTCACTCTTAGTGTCTTTCAACTAATAGGTACTGTGTTTTTTGATAAATTTAAAGCTGTTTGCAATCTTCATACCATGGTGGTTCTGGGTGATAAGGATTGTAAGTTTGTGAGGTGCTGCGAAAGAAGCCATGCATAATGCATTGTAAAGATCAATTTGTGTCCGATACTTGATTATCTTCTCCAATTCCAAAATAAACTGCAATTTGAATTTTCAGCGTGAAGGATTTAGTGACATCAGTCTCTTTTTTAATATTTTCCATTAATTCCAAAAGTAGCCTCTTGTTTTAACTAGCCAAGCACAGCAGACAGTTTGAGAATCAGCATATGTAAACATGGAAAGGACCATGTAGATAGTGACTTCAAGTCTACACTAAGAAAACAAGTAGAATGCTGCTGCTGATACAAGAAAATCTGGAGAACAAACTCAAATAGGCTTTATTATAGAACAGATTGGCAAAATCGTTCAACTCACTGGCAGAGAAAGATTAAAAAGACAATTAATACCTCTTCCCCACCTGCCACCCTTAATATGGAGAGCAAACAAGTTTAAAGGAATGGGGAAGCCTTCACTTTCTTTCAGGTATTTAACCAGAATACAACTTACTTAAATCATAATGCAAGTAATGTACTTATTGGGTCATGTTAAATCCAACATTCCAGCAATATGGACGAGCTTACCTACCTAGATTGTATCTGGCTTTGAGGACTGATGGATTAGGGTTATTTGTGTTTCTCTCTCATTTAACACAAAGAACTAAAAATATTGATCAGATCATATCCATTATTGCAAGATTAAAGGCGACAGTCTTTGTAGTGCGAGATCTTCATTGAACTCAATATATTGGGGCTGCCTGCAGGGAGACCCTCATAGCTGAGGTCAGGCGACTATGGCAAGCCAGACAGAACATGTTGTAATGATTACATTTCAAAACCCAAAAATATTCCTCTTTTCATAACGAACAAAAACAAGTTACTCACTATATCACAACTGTTCTCATGGATTAACAAACATAAGAACAAGGAGCAGGAGTAGGCCATCTGGCCCCTCGAGCCTGTTCCGCCATTCAATAAGATCATGGCTGATCTTTTTGTGGACTAAGCTCCACTTACCCGCCTGCTCACCATAACCCTTAATTCCTTTACTGTTCAAAAATGTATCTATCCTTGCCTTAAAAACATTCAATGAGGTAGCCTCAACTGCTTCACTGGGCAGGGAATTCCACAGATTCACAACCCTTTGTGTGAAGAAGTTCCTCCTCAACTCAGTCCTAAATCTGCTTCCCCTTATTTTGAGGCTATTTGCCTTCCTAACTACCAATGCAACCTGCAAGTTAACCTTAAGAGCAGGTCCCTTTGTGCTTGAATTCGGAATTCTCTCCTCATTTAGAAAATAAGTCTATGCCTCTATTCTTCCCACCAAAGTGCATAACCTCTCACATTCCCACGTTGTATTCCATTGGCCATTTCTTTGCCCACACACCTAATCTGTCCAAGTCCTACTGCAGCCTCCCCACCTCACTACTACCTGTCCCTTCACCCATCTTTGTATCATCTGCAAACTCAGCTACAATGCCCTCAGTTCTTTCATCTAGATCATTGATGTATAAAGTGAAAAGTTGCGCTCCAACACTGACCCTGCAGAACTCCACTAGTCACCTTTTTCTAAATTTTACCCCTCTCCCACACATTCCACCCCCACATCTTCATCTGTCATAGCTTACCCTTTGATTTCAGCTTCTCTGCCATTGGGCCATTCATACCCTTTATTCTCTCTCTGGACTGCCGTTAGCAGTCTTTCCCCCTAGTTTTTGTGGCTATGACTTATCTTTCATTCCTTCACCCTGCAGTGTAAAGATCTCCCACTTTCTATGCCTTTTAGCTTTGACAAAGGGTTATCTGGAGTCAAAACGTCAGCTCTTTTCTCTCCTTACAGATGCTGCCAGATGTGCTAAGTTTTTCCAGCATTTTCTCTTTTGGTTTCAGATTCCAGCATTTGCAGTACTTTGCTTCCCCCCGCCCAGTGTCTCGTCAGTGTATAATGAGTCATCCCACCAGGCACCAAACATGTATTCTGATGTTTTTCCCAGCAAGTGGAAGCCTCTCACAGTCAACGAGTCTGTTACTTGCAGACAGAAACAGATTACTTTCACAAAGTAAACCCCTCCCTAAGATTATCTGCCTCTGGGGTGATCATGCATCACTGTGTAGGGCCCACTTGCACTGCTTGAAATGCCTCCTTCAATCATAAAGTATGAACGATGATCTTGGTGTCACCTAGAGGCTCAAGGGTCTGACAAGCATACACAATGTAATGCTCTGTAATGCTGTGCTCACATATGCCAGGCCCTCCTTATGGGTCATGGGTGCTTTAGATCCCAGCCCCCTTCCTCTGTCCCTAATGATTCCAATCTGCAGCTATCCTTAAAGGTCTCATTGGACGTACTTTCCTGTGGTACCACCACAATGAATTTTACAGCCCCCTTCACTGGACCTCCTGGTCAAATGACTACTAATTTATGTCTATCCCAGTGAATGGTAAGAGAGAGGATAAATAAATGTCAGGGAATGGTTCCAAATTTTGAATGTTGGACCTAACCTCACCTATCAGATCTCTGGCAAGATTGTTGCATGCCCGCCCTTTGACCTGGGCCTCAATGGTATTGATCATTCCTTTGTTCATAAGATATAGGGGCAGAATTAGGCCATTCGGCCCATCAAGTCTGCTCCGTCATTCAATCCTGGCTGATATGCTCCTCATCCCCATTACCCTTCAACCCATTATCAATTAAAAATCTAACTCCTCCTTAAATTTACTCACTGTTCCAACATCCACCACATTTTGGGGTAGCGAATTCCACACATTCACAACCCTTTGGGAGAAGTAGTTTCTCCTCGGCTGTTTTAAATTTGCTGCTCCTTATCTTAAGACTATGACCTCTTGTCCTAGAATGTCCCACAAGCGGAAGCGTCTGCTTCACATCTACTTTATCCATATCTTATATCATCTTGCATACTTCAATTTGATCTCCCCTCGTTCTTCTAAACTTGAGAGAATATAGGCCTAAACTGTGCAATCTCTCTTCATACGACAAACCCCTCATTTCTGGAATCAATCTAGTGAACCTCCTCTGAGCTGCCTCCAATGCCACCACATCTTTCCTCAAATACGGGGACCAAATGTCCAGGTGCGGTCTCACCAATGCCTTTTACAGTTGGTTCCACAACAATACTCCTTACCTTGATATTCCTTTATCTATAAATGCCAACATTCCATTCGCTTTCTTTATTATCTGCTGTACCCGCATGCAAGTTTTCTGTGACTCACGAACAAGGACACTCAGATCCCTCTGCACCGGAGCACCCCAAAGTCTCCCCCCACTTGCATAATAATTTACGACCAAAATGTATCACGTTACACTTATCTACGTTAAACTCCATCTGCCACATTTTGGCCCAGTCTCCTAACCTATCTACATCAATTTCTAAGGTTATTTCCTCATTGCAACTTACTGTCCTGCCTATTTTTGTGTCATCTGCAAATTTGGCTATAGAGCCTTCTATCCCTGTATCCAAGTCATTAATAGAGATTGTAAATAGCTGGGGCCCCAAGGACTGAATCCTGTGGCGCCCTACTAGTTACTTCTTGCCATCCAGAAAAAAAATCCATTTATCCTGTCTTCTGTCCATCAGCCAGTCACCTACCAAGCTAATAAATTACCCCTAATCCCATGTGATCTAACCTTTTGAGAGGCATTATCAAATGCCTTCCAGAAGTACTACATCTACGGGATCCCCATTATCCATTTTGTTTGTTACATCTTTGAAGAACTCTAGCAAATTAGTCAAACATGATTTGTCCTTCATAAAACCATGTTGACTCTGATGGGTGTGTTTTGACTTTCCAAGTGTCCTGATATTGTTTCCTTGATAATTGATTCTAACGCTTTCCCCAACAGATGTTAAACTGGTCTGTAATTTCCCACATTTTGCCTCCCCCCGTCCCTTTTTCAATGAGGGCATTACATTAGCATTTTTCCAGTCCCCTGGAACCTTTCCTGTTCCAGGGAATTTTGGAATATTATAACCAATGGACCCACTATCTCCACCGCCACTTCCTTTAATACCCTAGGATGTAGGCCATGAGGTCCGGGGGTCTGCCCTCAATCACAATAGTTTGCCAAGTACCTTTTTCCTATCAATGTTGATTGTTCCAAGTTCTACCCTTTCTATTACCTCTGACTTGCCCATTCCTATAGGAATAGAAATCGTGTCCTCTACTGTGCAAACTGAGGCAAAGTATTGATTTAGCCATTTCAGTGTTTCCCCACTATTAACCTTCCGGTTTCATCTTCCAAGGGACCAACCTTCACCTAAGCGACTCTCTTCCCTTTTATATACTTATAGAAGCTTCTGCTATCTTTTTTTTGCGCTAGTTTTCTTTTGTAATTTATCTTAGCTGTTTTTATTACTTTTTTAGTATCCCTTTGTTTATGTTTGAAAGTTTCCCAATCTTCCAGCCTGCCACTGGCCTTTGCAATATGGTATACCTTAGTCTTTATATTGTCCTTGACCTCCTCATTTAGACCTGGGTGTTTTTTTTAAACCATTTTTCTTTCTCACTGCGATATATTTTAGTTGTGAGGAATTGAGTATCTCCTTAAACAACTGCCTTCCTGCCCTTTCTACTCAGGCCAAATCTGTCCTCATGCCTATGTAATTTACTACTGTTTAATTCCAGAATTAATTTCTCACCCCTAAACTGAATTTTGAATTCTATCATACTGTGGTCACTATTCCCTAAAGAAGTTTTAACTAGGAGGTCATCAATTAATCCCTCCTCATTACACAATACCAAATCCAGAGTAGTCTGCTCCCTGGTTGGTTCCACAATGTATTGTTCCAAGAAACAATCTCTAATACATTCAATGAATCAGGCCACCCTTGCCAATTTGATTCTTCCAATCTATGTGCATATTAAGATCACCCATGATTATTGCCGTACCTTTCTTGCAAGCCTTCAGTATTTCCTGGTTTATACTGTGGAATTACTTCTTGGGGACCTATAGATTACTCCTACCTTTGGCTCCATGACTAAACGTTTCTAGGACTCCCTCACTCTGTAGGTCTACAAAGTTGAGCGCATACTAGGTTCCATACTGTAGTCCCTCCCCAACTTCCATAGCAACCCAGGACAAATAGCTATTCAGTTCAGATAATGATAATTAATTAACTGCCAAGTTTGCAATCCCAAGCAATCCCCCAATATACCCCTTTTACCTTGTATCCGTGATTCAGAAGCAATTTTAAGTATACGGCAGTTAGCACTGCTGCCTCACAGCACCAGGGACCATGACTCATTTCCGGAGTCGGGTCGCTGTGTGTGCAGTCTGCACATTCACCCTGCCCTGTGTCTGTGTGGGTTTCCTCTGGGTGCTCCAGTTTCCTCCCACAGTCCAAAGATGTGCAGGTTAGGTTGATTGGCCATGCTAAATTGCCCCTTAGTGTTAGGGGTTTGCAGGGTAAATACATGGGATTACGGGGATAGGACCTGGGTGGGATTGTTGTCAGTGCAAGCTTGATGGGTCAAATGCACTGTAGGGATTCTATGATTCTCTGCAGTTGGACTTCCACCCATTTAATGGCCTTAGGATGATCGTGGCATGTTGAATGCAGTATTGTTAATAGGCCCAAAATATCGTAGGTTACCCCTAGAGATACCATTGTTACACCATGTAGTAAAGTTTTAGCTTTCCCAATCCTGACTAACCCATCTGGGGGAGGCTCCACTATGTTTGGACATTGGGTAGGCATTAAGCTGGTAACATCTAACATCTCGACAATCAAGTCTTACATATTACATGTTTACATAGTTCTTCACAATACTGGCCCTCAAGGCCAGGTTCCGTGAGATTGAAAAAAGTTCCACAAACCCAATGTTTGAACAGTATATACCTTTAATACCCAAAATGCCCAGTGAGTCTCTTTCATCTGAGTCCCATCTCAGAGGAGGTTATGAATAGGCTGCTCCTTTTACTTCCCTCTTGAACTGCCACCTTATGAGAACATTATAGTACCATGTTCCCATCCTTTCTCAGACGATCCACAATCTAGCTGTGATTTGGGTTGGCATGATGACTAGTGGGGTCACTTCATCCAATGTCCAGATGTTGGGTTTCTTTATCCACTCTCTTGTACCTCCGGTGAGTAGTTGATGTACACAATTCCACCATAGTCAGAGTAAATAGGAACCTGTGAAAATATTAATGTTGGTCCCCACCAGTTGGGTAGTCGTCAGGTTTTTTAGGGTCCTCATACATTTTTAACAGAGGAAAATGTTTCCATCTTTGTATTTACAAGTGCACACGTATCACCTGTAATTATCTCGTATGGTCCATACCACTGCAGTTGGAGACGACTGCGCTCCTGTCCCACCTTTACCATCACCCTGTGGCCCCCTGCCTAACACTCTCCACTTGCCGATCACCTCATTTAATACCATTCAAAATAACATTATGCTTAGTCTTAAAATATTCCCCAGCTCTCCATTTACCTGCATCCATCTTGGATATTCCTTACTATGTTATTCCTTACTACGCCCTTAAATTGTTCTAATCCAAATTATTTACCCTTTCATTTTAATTTTACAGGTATTGATGTGCTTAATTCTCTCCCAATTGTTTGAAATCAGTTTCTATGGAGTGTGTTTCAGTGCCTTGATCATGAATGGTTTGACTCTACTGGCCCCACTAACCATTTCATGCCATGTTGTTTGTCAAGTAGTGTGATGCCCGAGACCTGTTCTTAAATGTATAATTGCAAGCTCTTCCAAACCCTTAAAATGGGTCCAATTTGGACTGATTTCCTACATATTAGTTACTTCACATACAACTCTTCTGCACACTTAAACGGTATCGCTATCATGCTAATACCTTGACCTTCAGGCGGTCATATCAAAAGATTTTGAAGTCTTTGCCCATCTAGCCTCGGATGATCCAGATGCCTCAGGTGGCGGTCAGAATATCAAATTCTGTTCTCTTAAAACCACAGTAAAAGTTTTAACAACACCAGGTTAAAGTCCAACAGGTTTATTTAGTAGCAAATGCCGTTAGCTTTCAGAGCGCTGCTCCTTCGTCAGATGGAGTGGAGTGGATATCTGCTCTCAAACAGGGCATACAGAGACACAAAATCAAGTTACAGAATACTGATTAGAATGCGAATCTCTACAGCCAACCAGGTCTTAAAGATACAGACAATGTGAGTGGAGGGAGCATTAAGCACAGGTTAAAGAGATGTGTATTGTCTCCAGACAGGACAGCCAGTGAGATTCTGCAAGTCCAGGAGGCAAGCTGTGGGGGTTACTGATAGTGTGACATGAACCCAAGATCCTGGTTTAGGCCGTCCTCAAAAACAGACAAGGAAACAGATATCACCAAGAAAAAGCTATCAATTTACTAGCACATCTATATTTTCCTTTCACTAGAATATGCATCAGTGCCAAGTCAAAATATTCCAATTAATTGAATTGCACTCAATATCCCAATTCCCTTTTGTGGTTTAAATTCCAGTTTCTATCTTCTCAATTACTTAATTCTATTCAGTTTACTTCATAACATCTTCAAAATAGAAATCAAACCTCTCTGTTTGATTCCAGACAGTAATCTATTTTGATTGCTCGTTCTGTCATAAATAGCATCCTTTTAAAGGTAGCTGGCATTCAGCACATTTTCCTATGTCAGAATTGTCCAAATTCAAAAAAAGTGTGTTGTGGCCTTTCAAATGTCCATTACTGCCCATCTTATTTCTTCTTTTAAAAAAAAACTTTCTTCCTATATCCATAGCTATCACCTAAAATGGGTTTTCTTTTCCCCTCTGAGTCCCTTTGAATGTTGCTTTTTTAAAATCACCATTGTCATTCTCATTATCCATCAAATGAATCCCACCTTTACTTCTGTTCTACCCTGTTCAACTATCAGCTCTCCTGTAACGTCCCTTCTATTACCCTGTTCACTTCCTCATCTCATCCGCACATCACATACATGGTCCTTTCCTTCAATGTTCAGCTATCCCACTGGGTGATTTCCCTTGTCCCCAACTATAATAAATCGCCAGTTTGGTGGCAGGAGCAGGTTTTCCCATTGAGCTCGCCTCGCATCTGATACAGGTTTTCAACCTTCCCATATTCAAAATTTGCACCAGGGTGTGTCTGTGTTTAGAGCCACTTCTCCCAGCACCATGATCGATTCACTAACTTTAAACACCTACACCACACAGTCCAGCTAGAATGCTGTTGGGTCACTATGGCAGTGTAACAATTCCCATCATTATCTGACAGCCCTAAAGCCAGTGCTGTTGCTAAAAGTAGTTTAGTATGGTGAATGCAACCTCGCACTCTCCCACCCTTTCTATCTTTTGTAACTCCTCACTAGATGCCTCCCCCGCCCCCCCCTCTTGTACCAGATTTCGATTCAGGCTGATAATTTCTGCTATATTGAAAGTCTACAAAAATTCTTGAATGTCTTGAAGCTACTGCAAATCTTGCTTTATTTGCAGTTACCTGCAAAACAAAAACATGAAGATCTATCCTGCGTGGAACAAAATGGGTTAGTCTGAACACATCAGACAATTCAAAATTTTGCAAGTTCTAGTTCCTGCTTAAAAGAAAATCTTCAGTTAACATTCAAAGGTTAATTCTCTGCTAGTTTCAAAAGGGGTGGAGTAAAGTTCTCAAGTGGACATCATTACATCATCACCGATGGTCCAGGAATCATTCTCTCCCTCTTGTTTTTTCCAGTATCTCATTTCAAAATTGTCCTTTTTGTGGTTCGAATTGTGTCAGGAGTAAATCTTTTGGCCTGGCAAGATGTTTTAACCCAAAGATCAACCAAATACAGGATGTGTCATAATCATTTCAAATATCCCAAATTTTAATCAACCATTGCAGTTAAATCTATCTCAATTTTGTGTGTGAATTTGTATCCCCCGTTTCTCAAAATATCCTGGAATCATGGCTTATGGCCATTGAAACATGAATCCAGGTCTATAACCTATGAAAAAGGAACTTCATCAATTACACTTCCTCTACGATCACAAAATCATGCAGAAACCATTAAAGCAGAGAAACTTAGCACCCACTTTAACGCAACAATGAATTTCGTAAGCACTCATGGTTCTGTTTTTTATCTTTGAAATTCCTATAATTAAAAACCCATAATGTTATCTCCCCAGATGGAAAGCCTCAACTTCAAATCCAAAATAAATGAATCTACTAATGTCCAGATAAGCTGTAATTCAATCCTTCCACGAGACAGATACTAATTGGTACCCGATTTGAGAGAGCTTGGCTCTCTCAAATGTGTTTTTAAAGAAAAAGTTAAGTATTTTAATGCGTTCAGCCTCGCTATTCAGTAATAAGTTCACGTTCTGCTTTTTCAGCTCTTGTCCTTTTGGCATTCGCCTTCTTGGCCGTCGACATGGCATTCACTTTCTCAGCTGCCACAGCTCATGGTCTTATTGACCACCGCACACTAACATTTTCACTCCCCTTGTCTGGTCTACTTTACTTTGGGTTCGGATTTCACTCTTTATATCGACTACTTTTGCTGGGTTTACAATAGCTCCACTCAAGAGTATCAGATGATTCATCCTCACCACTATCCCTAGCCGGCCTGAGTGAAATCCCATCCTGTCACCAAATCTGTTAGGGGCTGTTACAATGGTTTTCCTGTTGTATTTAAAAACTATCGTTCCCCTGAAGTAGCCAAAGTAACAGAGTGGTTCCAAGATGAACTTTACTACAGTCAGCTCCAGGACCTGGAATGTCCATTGAGGGCATTCAGAAAAATTCAGAAATACAAAGGTAATTAAAGTCTCAGCGTCAATTACAAGTAATTAGCATACACCAATAAAAGAGTAGGATTTATCTCTATCCAAATCTTATGTTTGCATGATGTATCCATAAATAAGGGTATAATGCCCAATTAAAACTTGTGCATGTTATATCGTCAAGAAATGATAGCTAGATCTCTGACCAATGGCATCTGATCCTCTCTTTCCATAGTTCCTTGTTCTGATGGGCAGGTATAAACTCCAGCTTCGCATCATTCCATTAGATAGTCCATGAGCATTATCTGGGCTTACTTTAATCAAAACTTGTCATTTGCTGAGGTTCAGCTTGCAGCTTGTGGTTTTTAAACTTGGGTGATTTTTAACCCTTTTTTGTCCAAAACCACAGGTCTTCCATATCACAGTACAATGGCTCAAAATCCTCTTCTCAAATCCCTCTTCTCAAATCCCTACATAGTCTTATTCTACAAATTCCATTCTTCTCCTACTTCAAATTTGGTCTTTCCCCACCTCCAAACTTGGTTTCCATGCAACCTCTCACCCTCTTTAGAGTTTGCATCACTTAAGAAAAGCAACATGATCTTTCCTGTCAGTTATCCTTGTTCAGCAATCAAGATTGCCAAATTGTAGTTTTACTGCTAAGTCACACTAATAAATGGTGAAGATTCCCAAAAATAATTTATCTCACCATAGTTACAGCTGGATAGAGATGCCAGTTTCAATCATTAATTGGACAGAAAAAGACCAACAACCTTGGCTCAGAATTTGAAGTTTCTGAATCCATGCCCAGAGACTTCAGCACCTGGTCAATATCGTACTGGAATTTACCCAAGTCTGCACTCGGCATAAAAGTTCCCAAAGAGGTGTTCTACTTGTGTGAAACACTGTATATGTACCCATACTTTGTAGGGGCGGGGAGGGGGGGTGGGGGGGGGGGGGGGATTTTGTCAACAGACAACCGTCATTTACTTCATTATTTCTCTGAAATTAATCACAACTGCAGGATCATAGGATCCCTACACACAGTGTAGGAGGAGGCCAATCAGCCCATTGAGCCTACACTGACAACAATCCCACCAAGGCCCTATCCTCTTTACCACACGTATTTACCCTGCTAGTCCCCCTGACACTAAGGGGCAATTTAGCATGGCCAATCAACCTAACCCGCACATTCTTGGACTGTGGGAGGAAACTCACACATACACGGTGAGAACGTGTAAACTCCACACAATGACCCGAGCCAGAATTGATTCCGGGCCCCTGGCACTATAAGGCAGCAGTGCTAACCACTGTGCCACCCTTATGTCAGGCATGTGTAATTAACGCAAAAATCCTGAAGCTGTGTCCCAACACTGCACTATGGGAGCCACCGTTAAAGCTGGTAATCGTGAGGTTAGCTCAAACTTTAATTTTCCCGCTCCCATACCGCCATAGAAAACCACACCTCAAAAAAATTGCACCTCACTCAATCAGGTCTACCTGGTTTTTAAAAGCACTGATTACTAAAAGTTGATCAGCAACAGAACTACTCACGGTATACAAAAGGTATTCCTTTTGCCATTTTAAAATTGATCCTCTACTTCTCAACTCTTCAACCAACTTCTTCCCAGTAAAGAACACTGCAATCAGTTACAGCATCACTGCAAGAGCAAGTGTGCTAAACCTCTCAGTGAAACACAATTTGGTGAAGCCTTCAGTCACCTGGAATTCTCTTTCTAATCCCCTTGATTTTGTTGCCTCCCTCCCCATCTTCACCTGCCTCTCTTTTTTATTTCTAAAAAAAATGACATGCTGTGGAAGCTTTTCATTTTGCATGCTTCAAAGAGAGGCAAGAATGCCAAATTTCCAAGGGAGCAGAATTTTAAAGGGAGCGACAATTTATACCCTAGTACAAAAGAGTGTCGATTGGTTGAATGGTTGACTGATTGGCTGAGGCACTGCCATGGGAGAATGCACCTTGGAAATTTGTTGCCCATGCTTCTGTTTCATCGAAAGATGCTATGCCTGGACATATTATTCCTGCTTGCTAAGGACAGGTCACTGCATATTAATCAAACGGGGAGGGAGGGGGAGGTGAACAACAGTTGCACTCTCTATGGCAAAGCCTTGACCAATCAGCACCTTTTTATCATGCAGTATAAATTGTTGCTCCCTTTGAATTTTGGCTTTGTATCTGCTCTGATGAGTGAAAGACAAAAAGCTTTTTGTCAGCATGTCTCTTACTTCAGCAATATTCAAGTTGTGTAATATAAAGTACTAACTTACACCAATGACTGAATGAACACAACCCAAATCCAGAAAGGCATCATAGCTTTGTTAAAGGCACGTCATATTTAACTTACTTGAGTCTTTTGATGAAGTAATCTGGTTGATGTACAGATGATGAAATTCCAATACGTGTCATGAGGCCTGTGATAAAAGTTGAATAAAATGAACAGTGACAGGAAGGATAAAAAGTTGGCTCAGTGACAGGAAACAGAAAGCAATGGTCAACAGCTGTATTTTTTGGATTGGAAGATAATGAGATTTTCCAGGGGCTAGTATTAGGACCATTGCTTTTCTTGATCAACATACGCTTCATTGAACCAAGATATTGTCCAAGATCAACATTCGATTTTAAAAACCGTGTGAAGGCATGAGAGAGGGTGCAGAAAAGATTTACAAGAAAAATTCCAGGGATGAGGGACTTAAAATTCCATGAAAAGATTGGAGAAATTGAAGTTGGTTGCCTTAGAGCGAAGGTTGAGAGTTGATTTAATTCAAAATTATGAGGGATCTGGGCAGAGTAAATAAGGAGAAACTGTCCCCGTTGGCAGAAGGGAAATTAACCAGGGGACACTGATTTTAGGTCAATGGCAATCCTGAGTGTCAGAGTGTGGCTGAATTGTGACTTTCAAAAGAGAATTGGATAATAGAACATTGCAGCGCAGTACAAGCCCTTCGACCCTCGATGTTGCGCCGACCTTTGAAACCAATGTAAAGCCCATCTAACCTACACTATTCCAATATCATCCATATGTTTATCCAATGACCATTTAAATGCCCTTAATGTTGGCAAGTCCACTACTGTTGCAGGCAGAGCATTCCACGCCCTTACTACTCTCTGAGTAAAGAACCTACCTCTGACATCTGTCCTATATCTATCATCCCTCAATTTAAAGCTATCTCCCCTCGTGCTAGCCATCACCATCCGAGGAAAAAGGCTCTCACTATCCACCCTATCTAATCCTCTGATCATCTTGTATGCCTCTATTAAGCAATTGGGCGGCACGGTAGCACAGTGGTTAGCACTGCTGCTTCACAGCTCCAGGGTCCCGGGTTCGATTCCCGGCTCGGGTCACTGTCTGTGTGGAGTTTGCACATTCTCCTCGTGTCTGCGTGGGTTTCCTCCGGGTGCTCCGGTTTCCTCCCACAGTCCAAAGATGTGCGGGTTAGGTTGATTGGCCAGGTTAAAAATTGCCCCTTAGACTCCTGAGATGCGTAGGTTAGAGGGATTAGCGGGTAAAATATGTGGGGGTAGGGCCTGGGTGGGATTGTGGTCGGTGCAGACTCGATGGGCCGAATGGCCTCCTTCTGCACTGTAGGGATTCTATGATTCGATGAAGTCACCTCTTAACCTTCTTCTCTCTAACAAAAACAGCCTCAAGTCACTCAGCCTTTCCTCATAAGACCTCCCCACCATACCAGGCAACATCCTGGTAAATCTCCTCTGCACCCTTTCCAATGCTTCCACATCCTTCCTATAATGCGGCGACCAGAACTGTACGCAATACTCCAAGTGCGGCCACACCAGAGTTTTGTACAGCTGCAACATGACCTCATGGCTCCGAAACCCAATCCCTCTACCAATAAAAGCTAACACACCTTCTTAACAACCCTATCAACCTGGGTGCCAACTTTCAGGGATCTATGCACATGGACACCGAGATCTCTCTGCTCATCCACACTACCAAGTATCTTACCATTAGCCCAGTACTCTGTATTCCTGTTACTCCTTCCAAAGTGAATCACCTCACACTTTTCCGCATTAAACTCCATTTGCCACCTCTCAGCCCAGCTCTGCAGCTTATCTATGTCCCTCTGTAACCTGCAACATCCTTCCGCACTGTCCACAACTCCACCGACTTTGGTGTCATCCACAAATTTACTAACCCATCCTTCTACACCCTCATCCAGGTCATTTATAAAAATGACAAACAGCAGTGGCCCCAAAACAGATCCTTGCGGTACACTACTTAGTAACTGAACTCCAAGATGAACATTTCCCATCAACCACAAGAACAGATAATATTTCCACGACTATGGGGAAAAGACAGGGAAGTGGAACTTGCTGAGTTTCTCTCCTGGAGAGCTGTTATGGACACAACTGGCAAAATGGCCTCTTACCACACTAACTTATTTCAGCTTGCCTATAGTATAATAACTAATTTCAGTTAATATAACAATTAGATAGAGATGGCACTTTTAATAGTTCAACATCAGCTGGTGTTGAATCCAGGTTTCAGAGACAAAAGAACAATGGCTCCACAAATTGATTGTCCCTCTTTGGTGATGCCTCAATGAATAGATAGTTTTTCAAAAAATTGTGACTATAGGTTATACTAATAAGCAGATTGATTTTAGCCCATATTTCAAAATTATGGATAGAGCTTTTTATCCATTTTCTTTTGCTAATAAACTTTAAATCCTCATCCATTTTGAGTTAATAATGGATACTAATATTGATGGTAAAGCTTCTTATCCACTACATCTTTTGCCGATGAACCACACACCCTGACACTTGAGTAGACAATGGATAGTATTTTCAAATTTAACATGATTCTAATTGCTCAGAAGTAGCTTGCAAATTCTCTACTGTCGTATTCATGCAAGAATAAGATAGATACCTTAATATTTATTGTCTTAAGAAAGTTTTTCACATACAGACATTACATTATATGATAACAAAACCTGTAATAACAGTCAATGCAGCAGTTCAAGTACAAAAAGTTACTTTCAGCCAAAGTAATCACTGGAACATAAGCAATGCAATCCTATTATCCATGACTGGAACATTTCTGCAAAAATCTTACATATAACAATCCTAACACACCATACTCAATGAATACAACACACCAAACTTGTCAGTTCTGTAGATGGGCCATATGGACTAGAAACATGAGCTATTTCTCTCTCCACAGTTGCTGCCTGACTTACTCAATTTATCCAGTATTTTCTGCTTTTATGTCAATTAAACTGTTATCTGAAGATTGTTAAATCAAAAGTAATCCACAAAAGACATTGAACCATTCATGATCCCATTTATACATTTGGCTGTTTGAATGTTGTACTAATAAGTAAATATAATAATGTTAAAGATGTTATCGCAGAGCACTTCGAAAAATTCAAGGTAACAAGTCTACATGGTTTTGTGAAAGGGAAATCATGTACCAATTTATCAGAGCTCTTTGAAGGAGTCACATGTGCTGTGGATAAAAGGGAACCAGTGGATGTCCTGTATTTAGATTTCCAGAAGGTATTCAATGTGTCACATTAAAGATTGTTGTGGAAACTAAGAGCTCCTGGTATAGAGGATAACACACTGGCATCGATAGAAGATTGGCTAGCTAACAGAAAACACAACAGACATAAATGGGTCTTTGTCAGATTGGCCAGATCTAACGAGTGTGCCATCGGGATCAGTGCTGGGGCCTCAACATTTTACAATTTATACAATTGACTTGGATAAAGAGAAGGAAGGTATTTGATTTGATTTATTGTCACATGTATTAACATAGTGAAAAGTATTGTTTCTTGCTCGCTATACAGACAAAACATACCATTCATAGAGAAGGAAATGAGCGAGTGCAGAATGTTACAGTCATAGCTAGGGTGTAGAGAAAGATCAACTTAATGCAAGGTAAGTCCATTCAAAAGTCTGACAGCAGCAGGGAAGAAGCTGTTCTTGAGTTGGTTGGTATGTGACCTCAGACTTTTGTATCTTTTTCCTGATGGAAGGTGGTGGGAGAGAGAATGTCCAGGGTGTGTGGGGTCCTTAATTATGCTGGGTGCTTTGCCGAGACAGCAGGCAACGTAGACAGAGTCAATGGATGGGAATGGTTGCAAAATTTGCTGACACAAAGGAGGATATTAAATTGTGAAGAGAACATAAGGAGGCTACAAAGGAACATAGATTGGTTAAGTGGGTGGACAAATATTTGGCAAATGAAGTATAATGTGGGAAAATGTCAAAATGTGAAAAATCACCTACATGATGAGAGACTGCAGAGCTCTAAAGTGGAGAGAGATCTGGGTGTCCTAGTGCATGAATCACAAAAGCCAAGTACGTAGGGACAGCAAGTAATTGGGAGAGCTAGTAGTTTATGAGGAGGAGAATTGATTACAAAAGTAGGGAGGTTATGCTTCAGTTGTACAAGGCACTAGTGAGATCACATCTGGAGTACTGTGTACAGTATTGGCCTTGTTATTTAAGGAAGGAATTGTAAATGCATTGGAAGTAGTTCAGAGAAGGTTTAGAATCATAGCATCCCTATGTGCAGAAGGAGGACATTCAGCCCACTGAGCCTGCACCAACCACAATCCCACCCAGGCCCTATCCCTATAACCCCATGTATTTACACTGATTATCCCCAACACTAAGGGGCAATTTAGCATGGACAATCCACCGAACCTGCACATCTTTGGACTCTGGGAAGAAACCAAAGCACCCGGAGGAAACCCACGCAGACACAGGGGAGAACATGCAAACTCGACACAGTTACCTTGGGTCTCTGGTGCTGTGAGGCAGCAGTGCTAACCATTGTGCCACCCCGATTAGATTAATAGTTGGAATGGATGGGTTGCCTTAAGGAAATTTGGAAGGTTAGGTTTGCATTTATTGGGTGGCACGGTGGTTAGCACTGCTGCCTCACAGCGCCAGGGTCTCAGGTTTAATTCCGGCCTCAGGTCACTGTCTGTGTGGAGTTTGCACATTCTCCCCATGTCTGCGTGGGTTTCCTCCAGGTGCTCTGGTTTCCTCCCACAGTCCAAAGATGTGCAGGTTAGGTTAATTGGCCATGCTAAATTGACCCTATGTCAGGGAGATTAGCAGGGTAAATGTGTGGGGTTACGGGAATAGGCCCTGGGTGGGATTGTGGTCAGTACAGACTTGATGGGCCAAATGCCCTCCTTCTGTACTGTAGCGATTCTATGAGTTTGGAAGAGGGGAGTTGATTTAAACATAAAAGATCCTAATTGATCTTGACAGTGTGGATGTGGAGTGTATGTTTTCTCTTGTGGAAAAATCTAAAACTAAGGGTCACTGTTTTAAAAATAGAGGGTTGCTCATTTAAGATAGAGATGAGGAGAATTACTTTGGAGAGTCGTGAGTCTTTGGAACTCTTCCTCAGAGGGAAAAGAGTCTTTGAATGTTTTAAAGGCAAAGATAGATATATTCTTGATTACAAGGGGGTGAAAGATTATTGGGGGCAAGCAGGAATATGGGGTTGATGTTACAATCAGATCATCCATGACCTTCATGAATGGCAGAGCAGGCTCAAAGAGCTGAGTGGCTTACTCCTGCTCCAAATTTGTATGTACCACATAAGTGGCTGTTTATCTCCATCTTCAAGTACGACCCACAATATAATGATGTAGAGAATCACATGATATTGGACTCTGTAGCGGAGTCTGGAAGGGGCCAATATGGCGACTGCACCCATACAGCGCTTATCTTTGAGATGTATACGGTTATGGGTTACCAATAAACAGTTCAACGTTGCAAGCCTCCGGAACTCCAAGATATCAAACAATCTTCCAACATATTGGCAATAAAGGATGGATCCTAAAACCATGAAAAACTCTCCGCTTGATCAGCTCTGGCAAAGTATCTTCACATGCCCTGGTGAAATTCTTCAGCTTCCACGTCTGCAATTTTAGGCTAACTGTGTCTTCAATTTAAGTGCACTTCTTTCAAGTCAGGCTTCAATTTCTTTAGTTTTTCATGCTTTCAGGATCCATCCTTCACTCCCATTCTGTTGTAAGATTGTGCAGTTGGCTCCTTCCAGACTCCACTACATACAGTCCAATGTGTGACTCTCCACATCATACTGTGGGTGGTACTGCTCTACATGCCCAAATTAATTCAGCCCGAACACCATTATACTACATAGTGTAATAAGGCTAATTAATATTGCTGTACGATGACTACACAGAATTTATTCAGGACTTATGGTACTAACTTATTTGAACTGGAGATAAACAGCCACTTGTGCGGTACATAAAAATTGTGGCAGCTGTGGTGCCACTTTGAAGAAAAGAATTTAGAGGTACTCTAATGAAAATGGCTATGGATGGTAAATTAAAACAACTGGACCAATTTAAGCTAAGACAAGGGCAAAGAGAGACATGCAAAGAGGAATATAACTGGGTGCCTTGAGCAGAATATTTTTGGATCACAGAAGCACATCAGGATTAAGCAAGAAATCAGGAGAATCCCAAGTTAATACTTTTTTAAAAAAAGACTTGTTTGGTGCATTTGCGGATTAAGAAATCCTAAAACAATGGGTACATGAATTCTCAGCTACAGTTGGCGAGGTATTAAAAGCCTTCGACAAATATTTTAAACTCCAAGTTGTGAAAAGACCTAAATGTGTAGGACACCTCCAATAAAGCACTGGGAGACAGGAGACCCTGGGCCGAGACAGACAATCCCCAAACAAAACCACAAGATAGTTACATGACATGTCAGAGCAATGAAGTGCATGAGCTGAACAGTTTATTGTAGAAGTAAAAGAGGCCAAGAAGCAGCTGGAAGACATAAAAATAGACTTTTTTGAAACACCAACACAGGTGGCACTTTGGAACAAGGAGATGACTGTGAATGAAGGAAAGTTATCTGCGGTAACCTAAAAGAAACAAACCTTGAAAAAAAACTGCTGTATCAGAAAATGTTTGCGTCAAAGCTGAGTTGGAAGAACTCAATCAGAAGTTCAGCATGCGTAGGCAAGAAGTCAACAAAAAAAAACACAGTTGAAAGAGCTAGCTAATTGCCCTTCAAGATCAAATGCAAAGAGAGTACGTAATTGAACAAGTCTCAGGAGTAGTCAGTGACCATGGAAGAAAGGAACCAAATGCCCAAGTTGTTAAGCTTGTTTACGGATATCACAAGTAACTTTGAAATAAAGACAACTGAACTCACCAGAAGAGTTGCTAAGCTGAATGAAAAGATTCATAACCCTTGTTACGTCAATATGAAAGAAATCCAAACTGCGTACATCAGAAGTTTTTTGTTTGCTGTTTTTAAACAGAACCTAACAAGATGGCTTATACAAGTTATATGACCACAGGATTGGCCTTTTGTTCTCAAAGCTTACACCAAGATTAAAAGAACGCTCCTCCCATCATTGTGGAAATCTCACACCCAAATATGAGGACATTATAATCACAAAACCAGGGGACTCGCAGACAAAACTTGTTATAAAGTCATAGAGGTTTACAACATGGAAACAGACCCTTCGGTCCAACTTGTCGATGCTGCCCTTTTTTTTTTAGAACCACTAAGCTTGTCAGTCCCAATTGCCTGTGTTTGGCCCATATCCCTCTATACATATCTTACCCATTGTAACTGTTTAAATGCTTCTTAAAAAAAAGAATTGTACCCGCCTCTACCACTACCTCTGGCAGCTTGTTCCAGACACTCACCACCCTCTGGACCCTTTTGTATCTCTCCACACTCCCCTTAAACCTATGCCCTCTAGTTTTAGACTCCGCTTTAGGAAAAGATATTGACTATCTAGCTAATCTATGCCCTTCATTATTTTATAGACCTCTGTAAGATCACCCCCAAGTCTCCTACATTCCAGAAAAAAAAAATCCCAGTCTATCCAGCCTCTTTATAACTCAAACCATCCTGGTAGCATCCTAGTAAATCTTTTCTGCACTTTTTCTAGTTTAATAATATCTTTTCCATAAGAGTGTGATTAGAACTGTACACAGTATTCCAAGTGTGGCCTTATCAATGTCTTGTACAACTTCAACAAGGCATTCCAACTCCTGTATTCAAATGTTCTGCCCAATGAAACCAAGCATGCCGAATGCCTTCTTCACCACCCTGTCCACCTGTACCCCTAGATCTCTTTGTTCTATAATTCTCCAAAACATCCTACCATTAACTGAGCAAGTCCTGCCCTGGTTCGATCTACCAAAATGCATCACCTCGCATTTATCTAAATTCAACTCCATCTGCCATTCATCAGCCCACTAGCCCAATTTGATCAAGATCCCGCTGCAACCCCAGAGAACTTTCTTCACTGTCCACTATGCCACCAATCTTGGTGTCATCTGCAAACTTACTAACCAGGCCTCCCAAATTCTCATCCAAATCATTAATATAAATGACAAATAACAGTGGACCCAGCACCGATCCCTGAGGCAGACCACTGGTCACAAGCCTCCAGTTTGAAGAACAACCCTCTACAACCTCTGTCTTCTGTCATCAAGCTAATTTTGTATCCCTTTAGCTATCTCACCCCTAATCCCCTGAGATTTAACCTTATGCAATAACCTACCATGCGGTACCTTGTCAAATGTCTTGCTAAAGTCCATGTAGACAACGTCGATTGCACTGCCCTCATCTACCTACTTGGTTACCCCTTCAAAAAACTCAATTAAATTTGAGAGACATGATTTTCCACTCACAAAGCCGTGCTTAATGTCCCTAATCAGTCCTTGCATCTCTAAATGCCTGTAGATCCTGCCTCAGAATACCTAACAACTTACCCACTACAGATGTGAGGCTCACCGGGCTGTAGTTCCCAGGCTTTTTCCTGCAACTCTTTTTTAACAAAGGCACAACATTTGCCACCCTCCAATCTTCAGGCACCTCACCTGTGGCTGTCAATGATTGAATGTCTGCGAGGGGACCCGCAATTTTCTCCCACATACACTTCATCAGGTCCTGGGGATTTAGCTACCTTGATGCGCTTTAAGACTTCCAGCACCTCCTCTGTAATATGTACACTCAAGATATCACTATTTATTTCCCCAAGTTCCCTAGTATTCATGCCATTCTCAACAGCAAATACTGATGAGAAACATTCATTTAAGATCTCACCCATCTCCTGTGGATCCGCACATAGATGACCTTGTTGACCGTCAAGAGGCCCTATTCTCTCCCTTGTTACTCTTTTGGCCTTAATGTATTTGTAGAAGCTCTCGAGATTCTTTTTTGCCTTATCTGCCAAAGCAATCTTGTCCCTTTTGACCCTCCTGATTTCTCTCTCAACTCTACTCCTGCACCCTCTATACTCTTCAAGGGATCTACTTGATCCCAGCTGCCTATGCATGCCAAGTCCCTCCTTCTCCTTCTTGACCAGGGCCTCAATATCCCCGAGTCATCCAGGGTTCCCTACTTCTACCAGCCTTGCCCTTCATTCTAAGAGAAATGTGCTTACCCTGAACCCTGGTTAACACATTTTTGAAAGCCTCACACTCACCAGCTGTCCCTTTGCCTGCCAACAGACTCCCCCATCAACTTTTGAAAGTTCCTGTCTAATACCATCAAAATTGGCCTTGCTCCAATTTAGAATTTTAACTTTTGGGCCAGACCTATCATTCTCCATAGCTATCTTAAAACTAATTGAATTATGATCACTGGTTCCAAACTGTGCTCTCACTGATACTTCTTTCACCTGCCCTTCCTTATTTCCCTAGGGGAGGTCAAGTTTTGCCCTCTCTCTATTCAGGCCATCCACATACTGAATGAGACATTCCTTCTGAATACACTCAACAAATTTCTCTCCATCCAAGCCTCTAATACTATGGCTGTCCCAGTCAATGTTGGGAAAGTTAAAATTCCCTACTATTCTTGGAGCCATCTGTAATCTCCTTACATATTTGCTCCTCAATTTCCCGCTGACTATTTGGGGGCCTATGGTA
Source organism: Mustelus asterias (assembly GCF_964213995.1). Lineage (NCBI taxonomy): Eukaryota > Metazoa > Chordata > Chondrichthyes > Carcharhiniformes > Triakidae > Mustelus > Mustelus asterias. Next base: position 38,250,470 of record NC_135818.1, read on the forward strand.
CACCCTATCAAAGTGATGTCCCCCTTATTTCTCAGTTCTACCTATATAGACTCAGTGGGCGAACCCTCTCAGTACTGCCGTGAGGTTTTCCCTAATAAAAAGTGCAAATCCCTCTCACCTCCTGTTCTATCTTTCTTATAGCATCTGTACCCTGGAACATTGAGCTGCCAATCCTGTCCCTCCCTTAGCCATGTTTCAGTAATTGCTATAATATCCCAGTCCCACGTACCCATCCATGCCCTGAGTTCATCTGTCTTGCCCGTCAGACATCTTGCATCAAAATAAATGCAGCGTAATCTGGACTTCCCTTGCTTTCTGCCCTGCTTTTGTCTAAAATATCTGGAATTAAAAATCTTCTGATGACCATGAAATCCTTGCCAATTGTCAGAAAAACCCATCTGGTTCACTAATGTCCTTTAGGGAAGGAAATTTGCTGTCCTTCCCTGGTCTGGTCAACGTGACTCCAGAGCCACTGCAATGTGGTTCCTGTCATCCCGCATACTCCCTGTGTTGGAGATCTCTACTGCCTCCCGAAGATCCACAAGGCAAACACACCCGACCGTCCCATCGTATCGGGCAATGGGACCCTGTGCGAGAACCTCTCCGGCTATGTCGAGGGCATCCTGAAACCCATTGTACAAAGAACCCCCAGCTTTTGTCGTGACACTACGGACTTCCTACAGAATCTCAACGCACATGGAGCAGTTGAATCAGGAGCACTCCTCGTCACAATGGATGTCTCGGCACTCTACACCAGCATCCCCCACAATGATGGCATTGCTGCAACGGCCTCAGTACTCAACGCCGACAACAGCCAGTTTCCAGATGCAATTTTACAACTCATCCACTTCATCCTGGACCACAATGTCTTCACCTTCAACAACCAGTTCTTCATCCAGACACACGGAACAGCCATGGGGACCAAATTCGCACCTCAATACCTTCATGCACAGGTTCGAACAAGACTTCTTCACTGCACAGGACCTTCAACCGATGCTATACACTAGATACATCGATGACATTTTCTTCTTTTGGGCTCATGGTGAACAATCACTGAAACAACTATATGATGACATCAACAAGTTCCATCCCACCATCAGACTCACCATGGACTACTCTCCGGAATCCGTTGTATTCTTGGACACACGCATCTCCATTAAGGACGGTCACCTCAGCACCTCACTGTACCGCAAGCTCACGATGCTCCACTTCTCCAGCTTCCACCCTAAATACATTAAAGAAGCCATCCCCTACGGACAAGCCCTCCATATACACACGATCTGCTCGGATGAGGAGGATCGCAACAGACACCTCCAGACGCTGAAAGATGCCCTCATAAGAACAGGATATGGCGCTCGACTCATTGATTGACAGTTCCGACGCGCCACAGCGAAAAACCGCACCGACCTCCTCAGAAGACAAACACGGGACACGGTGGACAGAGTACCCTTCGTCGTCCAGTACTTCCCCGGAGCAGAGAAGTTACGGCATCTCCTCCGGAGCCTTCAACATGTCATTGATGAAGACGAACATCTCGCCAAGGCCATCCCCACACCCTCACTGCTTGCCTTCAAACAACCGCACAACCTCAAACAGACCATTGTCCGCAGCAAACTACCCAGCCTTCAGGAGAACAGTGACCACGACACCACACAACCCTGCCACAGCAACTTCTGCAAGATGTGCCGGATCATCGACACGAATGCCATCATCTCACGTGAGAACACCATCTACCAGGTACATAGTACCTACTCTTGCAACTCGGCCAACGTTGTCTACCTGATACGCTGCAGGAAAGGATGTCCTGAAGCATGGTACATTGGGGAAACCATGCAGATGCTACGACAACGGATGAATGAACACCGCTCGACAATCATCAGGCAAGACTGTTCTCTTCCTGTGGGGGAGCACTTCAGCGGTCACGGGCATTCAGCCTCTGATCTTCGGGTAAGCGTTCTCCAAGGCGGCCTTCACGACACATGACAGCACAGAGTCGCTGAGCAGAAACTGATAGCCAAGTTCCGCACACATGAGGACGGCCTAAACCAGGATCTTGGGTTCATGTCACACTATCAGTAACCCCCATAGCTTGCCTCCTGGACTTGCAGAATCTCACTGGCTGTCCTGTCTGGAGACAATACACATCTCTTTAACCTGTGCTTAATGCTCCCTCCACTCACACTGTCTGTATCTTTAAGACCTGGTTGGCTGTAGAGATTCGCATTCTAATCAGTATTCTGTAACTTGATTTTGTGTCTCTGTATGCCCTGTTTGAGAGCAGATATCCACTCCACTCCATCTGACGAAGGAGCAGCGCTCCAAAAGCTAACGGCATTTGCTACCAAATAAACCTGTTGGACTTTAACCTGGTGTTGTTAAAACTCATACTCCAAGGGCAACCAGGGATGGGCAATAAATGTTGGCCAACCAGCGACGTCCATGTCCCATAAATAAATTTTAAAAATATGTCTCGTACTAGGATTACTGACACTGCGTTTACTATTTCATGTGCTCTCTTTAACTTCCGTGTTGTCTTCAACCTTCCCTTCTGTATCCCTACTGCTTTCTGTCCCACCCCTCTGCCAAACTAGTTTAAACAAAGTGGTTCAAGCAAATCTCCCCGCCAAGATATTAATCCCTCTCTAGTTCAGGTGTAACCCGTCTCTCTTGAACAGGTCACCCCTTCCCCAGAAGAGATCCCAATGATCCACAAATCTAAATCCATGCCCCCTCCACCAGTTCTCAAGCCACGCATTCATCTGCCAAATCTTCCTATTCCGACTCTCACTAGCACATGACACCGGCAGTAGTCCAGAAATTACTACCTCTGAGGTCCTGCACTTTAGTGTTCTGCCTAACTCTCTATATTCACACTTCAGGACCTCATCCCTTTTCCTACCTATGTCATTTGTACCAGCGTGTACAACGACCTCTGGCTGCTCACCCTCCCCCTTAAGAATGTCCTGCAACTGCTCAGAGACTTCCTTGACCCTGGCACCAGAAAGCAACACAGCATCCTGGAGTCTCAATCACGGCCACAGAAATGCGCATCTGTGCCTCCAGCTAGTGAATCCCCTATTACTACTAGTCATTTGGTCTTTGCTTGATCCTGCTCTACAGCAGAACCAGGTGTGGTGCCACAGGCCTGGCTGCTGCTGGTATTTTCCCCTGAGAGGCTACTCCCCTCAACAGTATCCAAAACGGTATACCTGTTTGAAAGGGGAATAACAGGAGACTCTTGCACTACCTGCCTGCCAGCTATCTGACTGAACCTGTGGTGATAATTTCCCCGTAACTAGTGTCTATCACACTCTCTGCCCCCTGTATACCCCACAATGCGTCCATCTACCACTCCAACCAAACAATGCGATCTGTGAGGAACTGCAGCTGGACACACTTCTTGCAGACAAAGCTGTCAGAGAGACTAGATTGCTCCCTAATTTCTCACATTCACATCTGGCAGGAGGAGCATACCACTGCCCTAACTGCCATACTGCCCTTATACAGATGAAAGGATAAAATAATCTCAACTCACCTTTCCCTTGCTTGTAATCCTCACCATGACGTTTTTTTGGTTAGAGGAGGTGGTAGGAAGAGAAAGACTGAAGTTGTAGTTGTTATCCTACAAACCTGTTAACAGGCCCATTTCATCCCTGAGACTATCCATGTCCAATTCAAAAGGTCCATTAAGGAGACACTGAATTCTTATTTGCATCTTGATAAGTTTATCACTCCAGCAGAGTCAGACAGTCTGTGCAGATAAGGACACTCTGACCCAAGAACCTCAACATGGATTGTAACTCTTTCAAAAGCTAATGACTAGGACATTATCAGTTCCGAAACCAAAGCCAGTCCCATACAACAGGTAAACATCCCTTTAAAAATAATTGGAAAGGTCACATGACTCAAGCAAACATTGAAATCTCTATATTCGTTTGAGAACTGAGAAAGCCTAAGTCTGTTGAATTATCAACTAATCAAACAGACCTAAAGGGATCATATCTGGTCACCGAGTCTCAACTCCTTGAAACCTGTTTGATTTTAAAAGTCTCTGATTATCACATGCCATGCAGTCCAAGCACAGAAATCCCATCATACAGGATTGTCCTTCAGTTTAAGGATACTTGTGTTACTGTCTCAACCAGAAACTCACCTGGGCTGAATTCTGCCAAAGAGGGAACACCCACTGGATTTTGACTTTCTAGACTTTGGCAATTACATGAATTTCTGTGATAATTTTACTATTGTTATCGACAGTTATAAAAACTTCCTTTTTCCTACAACCCCCTTACTATACCTGCACTTGTCTGTGCGAGGTTGCCAATGATCCCCCCTTATCCCACCGCTGGGTTTGAATGTAAAATAAAGTAACCATCTGAGTTAATCACAGACAATTTTCAGCATGCTACCTGTAAAATTGAATCACACAAACTGATGGCTTGGGGATATACGCTACAACCTACTTTTTAAAAATTCAAAACACCTCTGCTTACAGACACCAAGAGGATAATGTAACAAGAACAGAGGATGCTGGAAAAACTCAATGTTTTGAGTCCTTCTGGCTCTTCATCAGAAATGGAGGGAGAATAGATATTAAAGTGTTGCTGGGAGGGATTGCAACAAAAAGTAGCAACTTTAAGAACAAAAGACAGATAGATGGCCTGGTATGGGACACGAGGTGGTTGCATTTAGGCAATATATGTGTGGGATATTTGAAAAAAGTGGTTTAAGATGAAGGAGAAAGGTCACAATCTAAAGATGCCAGACTCAACATTGAGTCCCAAGGGCTGCAACGTGCCCAGCCAGAAGATGAGATGCTGCTCATCCAGTTTGCACCGGGCTTCACTGGAGCATTGCATCAGGCCAAGGACAGACATAAGAGACGATGATCAGTTAAAATGGAAAGCAGGTTGGGGGTCATACTTGCAAACTTAGCAAAGGTGTTCTGCAAAGTGGTCAGCAAGTTTACATATAGTCTCCCTAATGCAGAGACCACCTCACTTTAAAGAAAATATCCCATACACATACGTCCCACCTCTGATTTGATTTATTATTGTCACATGTATTAACATAGTGAAAAGTATTGTTTCTTGGGCACTATTACAGACAAAACATACTGTTCATAGAGAAGGAAACGAGCGAGTTCAGAATGTTACAGTCATAGCTAGGGTGTAGAGAAAGGTCAACTTAATACAAGTTAAGTCCATTCAAAAGTCTGACAGCAGCAGGGAAGAAGCTGTTCTTGAGTCAGTTGGTACGTGACCTCAGACTTTTGTATCTTTTTCCCAATGGAACATAGAACATAGAACATAGAACATTACAGCGCAGAACAGGCCCTTCGGCCCACGATGTTGCACCGACCAGTTAAAAAAAAAACTGTGACCCTCCAACCTAAACCAATTTCTTTTCGTCCATGAACCTATCTACGGATCTCTTAAACGCCCCCAAACTAGGCGCATTTACTACTGATGCTGGCAGGGCATTCCAATCCCTCACCACCCTCTGGGTAAAGAACCTACCCCTGACATCGGTTCTATAACTACCCCCCCTCAATTTAAAGCCATGCCCCCTCGTGCTGGATTTCTCCATCAGAGGAAAAAGGCTATCACTATCCACCCTATCTAAACCTCTAATCATCTTATATGTTTCAATAAGATCCCCTCTTAGCCGCCGCCTTTCCAGCGAAAACAATCCCAAATCCCTCAGCCTCTCCTCATAGGATCTCCCCTCCATACCAGGCAACATCCTGGTAAACCTCCTCTGCACCCTCTCCAAAGCCTCCACATCCTTCCTGTAATGTGGGGACCAGAACTGCACACAGTACTCCAAGTGCGGCCGCACCAGAGTTGTGTACAGTTGCAACATAACGCTACGACTCCTAAATTCAATCCCCCTACCAATAAACGCCAAGACACCATATGCCTTCTTAACAACCTTATCTACTTGATTCCCAACTTTCAGGGATCTATGCACACATACACCTAGATCCCTCTGCTCCTCCACACTATTCAAAGTCCTCCCGTTAGCCCTATACTCAACACATCTGTTATTCCTACCAAAGTGAATTACCTCACACTTCTCCGCATTAAACTCCATCCGCCACCTCTCGGCCCAACTTTGCAACCTGTCTAAGTCTTCCTGCAAACTACGACACCCTTCCTCACTGTCTACCACACCACCGACTTTGGTGTCATCAGCAAATTTGCTAATCCACCCAACTATACCCTCATCCAGATCATTAATAAATATTACAAACAGCAGTGGCCCCAAAACAGATCCCTGAGGTACACCACTTGTAACCGCACTCCATGATGAATATTTACTATCAACCACCACCCTCTGTTTCCTATCCGCTAGCCAATTCCTGATCCAATTTCCTAGATCACCCCCAATCCCATACATCTGCATTTTCTGCAGAAGCCTACCATGGTGAACCTTATCAAATCAAGAGAGAATGTCCGGGGTGCGTGGGATCCTTAATTATGCTGGCTGCTTTGCCGAGACATCGGGAAGTGTAGACAGACTCAATGGATGGGAGGCTGATTTGCATGATGGATTGGGCTACATTCACAACCTTTTGTAGTTCCTTGCGGTCTTGGGCAGAGCAGGAGCCATACCAAGCTGTGATACAATCAGAAGGAATGCTTTCTATGGTGCATCTGTAAAAGTTGGAGAGAGTCACAGCTGACATGCCAAATTTCCTTCTCTTCTGCACAAGAGCCAAAAGGAGTCAAAATGTTAACTCTGCTTTCTCTTCATACAGATGCTGCCAGACCTGCTGAGTTTCTCCAGCAACCTCCATTCTTGCTTCAGATTCCAATATTTTTGCTTATTTGGAGGGGATAAAAAAGTTCAGTATGCCTCTCTCCTCTCCATAACAGCTTGTAAAAGGATGGGAAAATAAGAGTAAACAAATATTTGGTTAAACTTGTGGAAGGGGAAATGGAGTGGAAGGGGAAATGGAGTTTTCATTTTTGAAATGTCAACGTCCAATAAGAACATGATTGACCACATGGAAAAAGAAAATATGAGCCCACTGTAGCAATGAACATCCCTTTCAGAAGGAACGGGACAAACCAATGATCTCCCATCAAAACATATTGATAAAGTGTAACGCAAAAGCCAAATCAAATGGAGACAATCAAGTGCCAGAAACACACAGTAGTACAATTTCAACACCAAACCAACATCAACCCAAAGTAACTGAGACTACCATTGCTCCAAATGTGATCTGGAAGAATTGTCAAGCCTCCAGTCAATCTGAATTTATCAAATCACAAACTTGGGAGGAGGGAGAACGGATGTCATGGAAAAAGACATTGCACATATATTTAGGTTAGGTCTTGGAGAAGCTGTCGTATAAAGGTGTTTGGGCAGAGCAACAGTTAATGTGGGACTGGAGAACAGTACTGCCCATGTACAATCACATGATAGTGTAGTAGAGTTTGGAGGAGCCAACATCCATTCTAGATTTTTAATTTGGAGAATGCATATTATCATCGGTCTCAATAAATGGTTTATGAACCATACAAAACTCCAGATCGTTTAGCGAGGCACCAAACAACCTTACACCACAATCTATAACAGTATTCGTTGTTATTTATTTTTAACAATGCATGAAATCAATTAGGATTAGACATATTCCGTCCAGCCCACCTCCGATAAATTAATTGCAATTTGCAATAGACGAGATAATTATATCTATTGTCCCTATAAACTGTGTTTAAGTTTGCTGTAGCGACCAGGATGTTATCCGATATTACAGTTTATTTAGTAAATCATGCTTTCCTTTATCTTTGACGTTACCAATGACATGGGATTAATAACTAGCCTGACGTTAGAGACAGAGGTAAAACCAGATAGTCATAACACAAAATTCTTCCCCTCGCCCTCCCAAACTAACACCACAAGCTCACTCACTCGCTCGCTCATCGACTTACTTTTCGCAGAACCGGAAGCTTTAATGCTTATGCCCGACGCTGTGGACTACAACTCATTACCTTAGCAGCGCTCCAGCTGCTTCCAGCTCATTACCTCAGCCCGGACTCGCTCGCGCTTCCAGCCAACCTTCTCCAACCGACCGACATTCAAACGCAGCTCGAGCGGCGTCGCGCAGCGCTTCCGGGTCACGGGCACCGTCACCTGCCGCCTCTCTGGAATCACCGTGGACTGATTTTAGGTAGTCAGCTGCCGCTGCTCCTTGTCAAAGTCGGCATCGCAAATCAATGCAGCTTCTCTATCGACTGCCTGAAAGCGATGATAAATGGCAGGGCTCACCTGATGATGATTATTTATTGTCTTGCTCTCAGTCCCCCGTCGCAATGCCAGCTCAGGATTTGATTTCTCGGCGAAAACGACTACCTTCAGGACGCACAGCGTCACCTTGCTGCAAAAGGCCGCAAGTGCTTGGAAACAAGCTGTAGATTAAACACTCTGGAGGGGCAGGGGGTGCATGAAACACAGGTTAGTTAGCATAATCATATCAAAACAAAATACTGCGGGTGCTGGAAATCTGAAATAAGACTCAGCCGGTCCGGCAGCATCTGTGGGGAGAGAAACGGAGTTAACGTGACGAGTTTTTTTGTTCATATATCCAATTCAATTCAATCAAAGTCCAATTCAGAGTCTCATCAAGTGTGACATTCCGGATCCAAGCTGACAAGACAGGGCTCTCGCGTGCTGTATTGGTCTTGATCTTCATGATCCAAGCTGATTGGAGTAGGCATTGCGCCTCCTCCAAGGCTTGACCTCATTTGCCAAGAGGCCTAGATGCCATTTTTAAAAATTGCTTCAAATGAAGCCATAAAGTAACCTTATGACTTCAGCCAAGTACAGCATGTCAATACTACACTTGATCTTAGCCAAAAGGCCAAGAAGCAAGGCATGACGAGTGTTTGTGTCAGTTAGCATTTCTAACAAGGGTAAGGACAGGTTAACATTTTGCTAGTACCCCTTTTATCCCACAATATCATGGGTAGAGTGGGAAATGCAAAAGCAAAATGGTGACCCAGGCCATCTTCAAATTTATCTGGAGATCAAAGATGGATCATGTCTGGAGGGAAGCAATGCACAAATCTCCAGAGAACGGAGGGAAAAACGTTCCCAATGCCGCCCTCATCCTGATGGCCACCTTTGTGTGCGGCTGAAGCTGTGTGTAGATCCTTGGTACACTAGCAGCAAGTGCCACTACTTTTTGAGGTTCTACCTGTCCCAAGTGTTGCGGAGGATGGGTCTGGCCACACTGCCGCGGAATGCTCCAAGTAGTTGGACCGTACCGCAGCACCTGTCCTTCGTGGATAAATTTTTCTGCAAACGCACCTTTGACCATATGGCAATCGAGCAGTAGTCAGCACGTAACGTCCTTGAGGCCCTGAGAGAAAAGGAGATGGCGGATCCTGTCGGATGGTTCCCTGAGCAGACTGTCAGTGTCATCTGGCACAATGCCTCCTCACCAGAACTCACAAACAAGCACCAAGACCTGGCTTGGCTGGTGGTGAGAAGGGCACTCCCCATCAGATCCTTCATGCACACTCGAGGTCTCAACATCACCGCACGCTGCCCTCGAAGCGGCTGCGGGGGTGATGAGATGGTCGCACACCTTGTGGAATGTGCCTTTGCAAAGAAGGTTTGGAGTGAGATGCAGTGGTATTTGTCGAGGTTCGTCCCGAGCAGCTCGGTGACGCAGGACTCTGCTCTACGGGCTGTTTCCGGGGACACACACCGAGACAAATATCAACTGCTGCTGGAGGGTCATCAACTTGGTGAAGGACGCACTTTGGTCCGCCCGAAACTTGCTGATCTTCCAGTTGAAAGATTTGTCCTCGACCGAGTGTTGCAGACTGGCACATTCCAAGGTCCAGGACTACATGCTGAGGGACGCGCTCAAGCTTGGGGCAGCCGCCGCAAAGGCACAATGGGGAAAGGCCACCGTGTAATGCCTTTCAACCAAGGCAGACCGAGGGCCCGGTAACTGCAGAACGCCCTCGGCCTGCGTAACTGTGTGCTTATCTGAAAAACAAAAAGCACACAGTAAAATCTGATGTATGTACATAGTTTAAGTACTGAAATGTAATTAATGTAATGTCATGTAAATAAGCATAGTGTAGTACTGTAAAAATTACCTTTTTTTGCACTGTTTGTAATTTTTGGACATGTTGTTTTGCAATGGTTTATTTGAGTTTTTTTATGAATAAAGTATATTTTTGAAATAAAAAAAAATTTGTTTCTCGGCCTTTTGGCTAAGATCAAGTGTGGTTTTGGCATCCTGCACTTGGTTGAAGTTATGAGATTACACTGAGGCTTCATTTGAAGCAATTTTTTAAAGCAGCATCGAGGCCTTTTGGCTAAGATGCAAATAAGATCAAGCCTTGGAGGAGGAGCTATGCCTACTCCAATCAGCTCGGATTATGTAGATCAAGCCCAAGGCAGGAGGTGAGAGCCCTGTCTTGTCAGCTTGGATCGCGAATGTCTCAACTGAGACTCTGAGTTGGACTTGATTTGATTGAATTGGAATAAAAACAAAAAAATATATTGTTTCTCGGCCTTTTGCCTAAGATCAAGTGTAGTATCAACATGCTGCACTTGGTTGAAGTCATTAAGTTACATTTTAGCTTCATTTGAAGCAATTTTTTAAAGCGGCATTTCGGCCTTTTGGCTAAGATGCAAATGAGATCAAGCCTTGAAGGAGGAGCTATGCCTACTCCAATCAGTTTGGATCATGTAGATCAAGCCCAAGACAGGAGGTGAGAGCCCTGTCTTGTCAGCTTGGATCGGGAATGTGTCAACTTGTTGAGACTCTGAATTGGACTTGATTTGATTGAATTGGGATAAAAACAAAAAAAAAATTGTTCCTCGGCCTTTTGGCTAAGATCAAGTGTGGTTTTGGCATCCTGCACTTGGTTGAAGTTATGAGGTTACACTGAGGCTTCATTTGAAGCAATTTTTTAAAGCAGCATCTCAGCCTTTTGGCTAGTATGCAAATGAGATCAAGTCTTGGAGAAGATGCAATGCCTGCACCAATCAGCTTGGATCTTGTAGCTCCAGCCCAAGACAGGAAGTGGGATGCCTGTCTTGTCAGCTTGGATCTGGAATGTCTCACTTGCTGAGACTTTGAATTAGACTTTGATTGGATTGGATTGAATTGGATATAAACAAAAAAAAAATGCTTTTATCCAGTGTTTAACTCACTGCCACTTCTCTTTCAGGAATGCCTACCCTGAAGAAGTACTGCTCTTCCCTCCCATTAGCTTTGACAAAGGGTTGTCTGGACTCGAAACATCAGCTCTTTTCTCTCCTTACAGATGCTGCCAGACCTGCTGAGATTTTCCAGCATTTTCTCTTCTGGTTTCAGATTCCAGCATCCATAGTAATTTGCTTTTATCTAGTTTTTAAAATATTGAGGATGTTAGAAATCTGAAATGAAAGCAGAAAATGTGCAAGTCCTCAATAGGTCTTGCAGCATCTTGGGTAGAGAAACACAGTTAACATTTTAGCTTGATGATCTTTTGTCAGAATGGGAAAAAGCTGGAGATATAACAGCTTTAAAGTAAGCACAAAGGCATGGTAAATGGGCCATAGATCAGCCGGACAGTGACAAAGAAGCCATGCATGTTGTTAGTCCCATGAATTTTTGGATCTCCTGTGCTCTTTTGGATCTCCTGGCTGTCTTGTCTGGAGACAATACACATCTTTTTAGCCTGTCTTGATGCTCTCTCCACTCCCATTGTTTTGTTTCTTAAAGACTGGATTAGTTGTAAGTATTCGCATTCCAACCATTATTCATGTAAATTGAGTCTGTGTCTTATAAGTTCTGTTTGTGAACAGAATTCCCACTCACCTGAAGAAGGGGCTCAGAGCCTCGAAAGCTTGTGTGGCTTTTGCTACCAAATAAACCTGTTGGACTTTAACCTGGTGTTGTTAAACTTCTTACTCTTTCTATCCACCATTTATTCTTAATGTTGTGGGCTTTATGCCGTACAACTGCCTTCAGGTGTTTGTAGGACTGCTGCTTTTCTTGACCATGAAAGCTCTGCAATTATGATTGTTTAGCTCTAGTATCTCTTGGTCATTTTTGTCAAACCAGTCACAATGTTGCCTGAGAGACTAAGGACCGCTTCACAGGTCCTTGTTATGGTGGACTTTAAGGCTGAGTGGGCACGATGGGCACCTTGGAGTTGGCAGTGAGGTGCTGACTGAGAAGGGCCTTTGTTGGGACCTTTGAGTCTCTCGAGGTTCATTTTCTTGCAGCATTGCTACTGTTGCTTCTGCTGTTTAGGGGCCAGACTGATGGAGAAGATAGTTTGGATGAGACAGTTCAGCACTCAGTACTGACCTGTCAGGGTGTGAGTGAGGGTGTGAAATTCTCTGTGGTCCCTTGTTGAAATTATGACATTGTCAAACAGGTTTCAGGTCAATGCTTGGACTGCATGGGTGTTGCCATTGTGCTTGTCACATTGACAGAACAGTGTGTTGGTTATGACTAGATCATGTTCCAGATACTTCATCAGGAGAACAACTCCATTGGAGTTAGCTTCTCTTGATCCTTCATTGCCACCCTTGCAGAGATTCAGTCCCTACTCACTCTGGCATGGAAATTTTTGAGGAGGATCAGTTTGTCACCTACTGGGACTTGGGCTGGAAATTGCTCAGGATCAGTTTGAAATCCCTCCTTGGCTTTGTTGCCTTGTATTTAGGGGCGTATTCACTGTTAATGGGGGCATTCTTCTGAGGGTTAACGGGGCAGTCATGAGGTGCTTGCTAATTGCATCACTGTGGTGCTAGACAAGCTCTGAAAATTCTTGCCAGAAATTTGCTCCTGCAGTTGGCCTTCTCCTGCACATTGTGCCTCACTTCGGGTGTAGTTTTTATGTGAAGGTGAATCCCCAAGCCATGATGACCGTCACAGTTGGAGTTGTCCAAGAGGGTCCTGACCTTCCAGGTCCCAAACTTAATTTTGATGAGTGGAAGGTGCCTGTGCGTGATTTTGCTTTTAAAGATGGGTTGGCATAGTCATTGTGAGCTGACCACATGGTCTCAGCAGAATGGGACCTTGATCCACTGACAAGGGGGTTCCAAATGATTGGAGACCAGGCTCTGTTGAGACACATTAGTACAGTTTGTGCAAGATCATACACAGGTCATTAAATAACAACTGTCCAGAAGCAGAATGAAGCTGAAAAATCAGCCAAATCAGTAGCCATACACATTTGAGATGTCTCAATCATAGCAGTGATTGGGGAAGGGGAGTAGGCTGCTCCCCAAAAAATTGCAAAAGAACAAGTCATAGGATGACCAGATTTTCAAAAGTCAAAACCAGGACATATTAGTAAGTCTCAGAAAGGTGGATTCCTTGAGGATTGACATGTTGGGCAACCAATGGCAGGAGTTTGGCTGAGAGCCGGTTGATGGTTGAGGTCATGTGATATCATTTCGCAGAATATGTCCATCCAGAGTTGGCAACACTGTTAAGACACCCAATCATTGAAAACAGCAAACAGAAAAAATATGCCATATACATGAAAAGTAAAACTATTATTTCAAACTGATTGAAGATTCAATAGATTTGAGGAAACTACTTTTAACTCAATGCTCTTGCAAAGGTTGGTTTCAATAAACAGCCTGTCTGGGAATTCTGCCTTTACCTCTCAGTAAGAAATCAGCAATATCATAGAATCCCTACAGTGCAGAAGGAGGCCATTCGGCCCATCGAGTCTGCACCGACCACAATCCCACCCAGGCCCAACCCCCACATATTTACCCACTAATCCTGCTAACCTACACATCTCAGGACACTAAGGGCAATTTTTGACCTGGCCAATCAACCTAACCCGCACATCTTTGGACTGTGGGAGGAAACCGGAGCACCCGGAGGAAACCCACGCAGACACGAGGAGAATGTGCAAACTCCACACAGACAGTGACCCGAGCCGGGAATCGAACCCGGGACCCTGGAGCTGTGAAGCAGCAGTGCTAACCACTGTGCTACCGTGCTGCCCAGAATATCCTTGCATATCGCCGCTGTAAATTAGCAGGCATAGGCATTGACAGCAACCCAACCTCTCACAGAGAAAATACAGAAATACACACCTTAAGGAACAAACCCCCTGGCTTGTGGAGAATGAAATAAGATTACAAGCAATGGCTGAAGCAGGGTTGCACCAACCACTGAATATCTGGGACAAAGCTCAGATTTCTGCTTACTACCTTCGCAGTCAGTCAAATCCAGCTCATCTCAGTCAGTACTTCCCTACTCCCCAGTGTTGCAGATACCCAGGGAAGCTTAAGTTGCCCGTTGCTAGACTAGTTTGAACACAAAAACAGTCAAACGTGACTTCAAGCACAGGTCAAACTCCCTGTTTTCCAGGCTTGTTTTTTCGTAGCACACCACTTTGATTTCCTGTGGGCCCAACATTCCGTCTGGTAAGAATCTTAGAATCCCTACGTGCAGAATAAGGCCATTCGGGCCATCAAGCCTGTACCGACAACAATCCCACCCAGACCCTATCCCTGTGACCCCATGTATTTACCCTGTTAATCCCCCTGACACGAAGGGGCAATTTATCATGGCCAATCCACCTAACCCACACCAGATATCTTTGCTCTGTGGGAGGAAAGCAGAGCACCTGGAGGAAACCAATGCAGACACGAGGAGAATGTGCAAATTCCACACAGCCAGTGACCTGAGGCTGGAATTGAACTTGGGTCCCTGGAGCTGTGAGGCAGCACTGCTAACCACCATGCTGACCCATAAATCATAAAATCCCTACAGTGCAGAAGGAGGCCATTTGGCACATTGAGTCTGCACCGACCACAATCCCACCCAGGCCCTGTTCCCTTAACCCCACATATTTATCCTGCTAATCCCCCTGACACAAGGGTCAATTTAGCATAGCCAATCAACCTAACCCGCACATCTTTGGACCGTGGGAAGGAACCAGAGCATCTGGAGAAAACCCACACAGACACGGGGAGAACGTGCAAACTTCACACAGACATCAACCCGAGGCCAGAATTGAACACGGGTCCCTGGCACCATGAGGCAGCAGTGCTAACTACTGTGCCACCATGCCAGCCTGATTGGATAAAGCTTCCTGACATCATCCACCAGCTGAAGATTTTTCAACAACATTCGACCATGAGCACATTCCTCCATCCTGACCCCCTTTTTTAATCCAATGTTTTTAGTTTCAATGTACCCCCCCTCCCCCATAGGACCATCTGTCACTTGTTAAGTTTCACTTTCACAATGCATTGAACTTTTGTTCAGCTATTAAAACATTCTGCTACCTTATCTTTATGCTAGCATCAGCACATTTTTTCAGTCTGTAGCACTACTGTTAACATTCCTTTTGTCTTGTGCCCATAATATCTTTGTCCAGTCTCTCCTCATTCCCGCCTAACTTTGACCTTCTACTTTGCTCCACCTGTTCCACCACCTCTTAAACAGTATGAAGTCCATTACATTTCTCCCTATTTTTAGCTCTGGAGTGGAGTCATATTGACTAAACTCCATTTCTCTCTCCACAATTGCTGCTAGACCAGCTGAGTTTTTTTCCCCAGCAATTCTGTTTTTATTTCAGCTTTCCAGCACCTGCAGTATTTTGCTTTTATTATAGCTGAAGATTTTTGTTATAGGTCAATTTTCAGATGTCAGCCTGTCCCCATTCAACAATTTACAATTTGAAAGGAATCTGCTCTCAAACAAAGTTATGTTCTCTCCTGGACATGCTGCTGATGGTATGAATTGGAACACAATATGGTTGAAGGTGCGGGTACTCAGCAGAGCTGAAAACCTTGGATTTGATCAATCTGCTGAAAATTGTCAAGACATTTTCTGAAGTTTAGTAAAGAGACTAGGACTGTTCCTGCAAAACTGGTGTGTCTGGTCACCCTGGCAAATCGGACAGAAATTGGGTCTTAATCGAAAACCAGTGCATCCCAGATGACATCTTCTTGATGTCATGAGGAGTCCAGTAATTTGAAGCTAAGCTTGAAAATGACGTAGATCTAGATTTTTCCAGACCTTTTACACAGGTTGCAGATCAAACAATGAAAAAAGTAATCGGAGATTCTTGATATCCAGTGAAACTGGTTTGAGAGAAAATCCACAGCCGGGTGTAGGTTTATGAGAACTCACAAGGGAGCTCGGGATCTTTGAAGCATTAGACAGAGACCGTTTACAATTAGGTAACAAAGTATAAAAAGTTTATTTATTCGTCACAAGTAGGCTTACATTAACAGTGCAATGAAGTTACTGTGAAAATCCCATCGTTGCCACACTCTGGTGCCTGTTCGGGTACACTGAGGGAGAATTTAACATGGCCAATTCATCTAACATGCACATCTTTGGACTGTGGGAGGAAACCGGAGCACCTGGAGGAAAACCACGCAGACATGAGGAGAACGTGCAAACTCCACACAGACAATGACCCAAGCTGGGAATTGAACCCAGGTCCCTGGCGCTGTGAGGCAGTAGTGCTAACTACTGTGCCATCGTGCCACCACTAGCATGAAGTTTTGATTAAAATTAACCCAATGTTAGAATCAGGGGAACCTAATCAGCAGAAGTCTGAGTTTAGAAGTGGAGAAAGAGCAATGGATGGTAACAGATGACCACAGATAGATGGACACAGTGAAGAGCTTTCTGGGGAGCTGACCGGGGAGGAGATATCTTTAATAGAGATTGATATGGAATGTAGTGAAGTTATGTGCTTTTCAGTAACAATATTTTCATTGTATGGAGTATGTTATCCCAGATTAGATCATACTTTGGTCATGTTTTGTTCCATAGGATGCTTGAGGTTTTTCTGTTGAGTACAAGGAAAGGCCAAGCTGAAACATTAAGGTCCCAAACCGCAGAGCAAGAGTAAATACAAAGCCTCAAATTCAGATTTCTCAAATTATTGAACAACAATTGGTGCTGATAACTGTGAGAGAACCAAAAGAATGTAAGAATATGAGAAATATAGTCTGGAATAGACTATTCAGCTCTTCAAGCCTCCTCTACTGTTCAATAAGATTATGGCTGACCTCTGAACTTGACTCCACTTCTCCACACAATCCCCATATTGCTTAATTCTCTTTGGACCCAAAAATCTGTTAACCCATCTTAAATATACTTAGCAACTGAGCATCCACAGACTTTTAGAGAATTCCAAAGATTCATAACAATTTGAATGAATAAATTTCTCTATCCCTGTCCTGTATGGCCGACACCTTATTTTGAGACTATGTTCTAGTTTCCCCAGTCAAGGGAAATATTTTCTCTGCATTTACAATGCATTTGTGTAACTGCACAAAGTCTGGTGAATATGATTGATGAGGTACAAGCACAAATAGCCCATGTAGGAATATGATGTAATGACAATAATGGAAATGTGGCTTAAAAGTGATGAGAACGCTTAATATTTAAGGACATAAAGTATTCAGAAAAGATAGGGAAGGAACAAAGGGAGGTGGGGAAGCAGCACAGATTTGGGAAAACATTGTAATGTTGGAAAAATAATTCCCTTCAGGGGGCAAGAACAGAATCCATTTGGTGAGAAAAGCAAAATTCTACTGAGGATATTGTATGGGTCTCTAAATAATGAGGGAGAGAAGCAAATTTGCAAAGAAGTCAGAGATGTGGAAGAACTATAGTAGTGATGTTGGGGTCTTTGGACAGTGTTAGAGTAAAGGATAAGGAGCAGAGAATCAGCATGGATGCAATGAATGGCCTCCTTCTGTGCCATAAATGACTATTACTCTAGAGTCTAGATTAATATAACATAAACTCTGTCAAATCCCTTAAGAGTTTTGTTTCAATTAGATCACCTCTCATTCTTCTAAACTCCAGGAAATATAGGCCTAAGCTCAGATCTTCCAATCTCTGGATGATCAGAGACTGGATGTACTCTGCAGGATGTGCTACAGACCCCTTAGGAGTGTCAGCCCAAGGACTCTGTGGGAATTGCCCAGGAAGTTTCAACTTCAAATCTTTTCTCTTAAACTATTTTTAAAATCAGTCTCTAGTAGTTGAAACAAGAGAAGGAACTGTTTGGTGAGTAAGTCTACTTTAATTTCTAGTCTCCAGTTTATAGCAAATAGTCAAAAAATAAGCTTGAATACAGGGCAGCTTGGTCACAGGGAATGCCCATCCTGTGGCATGTGGGGTGTCCTGGAGACTTGATGTGGCCTAGACAAATGGATGTGCAAGAGATGTCACCAGCTGCAGAAACTTGAGTTCCAGATTTTAAAATGTGAGCGGCAGCTGGAATCACTGTAGTGCTTCTGGCATGCTGAGGATTACATGGATAGCATGTTTAAGGAGGTGATCATACCACAGGTTAGGAGGCTTGCAGGCAGAGAGGGAATGCGTGATCACCCGAAAATCAAGGAGAACCAGAGAGGTTGTGTGAGAGCCCTCTGAATCTCTCTCATAAACCAATTTTCCATTTTGACAACAGTGAGGGCGATGGTTCCTCAGGACCACGGGTGGCTCAGCTGCACGGATGGGAAAGACGAGTGGAAGAGGAGTAGTGGTAAGAAATTCAATAGTTAAGGGAACTGACAGGTGTTGCTGCTGCTTTAGACATGACACTAGCATGGTATGTTGCCTCCCTTGGTGTCAGGGTCGCAATATTACAGAGTGACTGCAGGACATTCTTAAACTGTAAGTGAACAACCAAAGGTCATGGTTCACATTGATATGAATGATATAGGTAGAAAAAGGGATGGTGTCCTGAATACAGATTTTAGGGAGCTTGGTAACACATTAAAAAGCAGGACCTCAGAGAGAGTAATCTCCAGAGGGTAGACTCAGATGGGACATAATCAGAAATGGTAATGGAAGGTAGAAAATCATTGAGTCAAGTGGAAGGCAGAGGAAACCAAAAATAGAAAATAGAGAGAGTTTGGCAGTGCTCAAGGGTATATATTTCAGAGCAGGAAGTATAGCAAATAAAGCAGACAAGTTGAGGGCACATAAACGTGGCAGTATGGTATACCTATTACTGAAACATAGCTTAAAGAGAGACAGGAACAGCAGCTCAACATTCCTGGTTGCAGGGTTTTCAGACAAGATTAGAGAAGGTGATTTACAAAAAGGAGGGGAAGGTGACACTTTGTTAGAGAAACAATTGCAGCTATCAGGGTATTTTAGAAGGGTTATCAATTGAGGCCATGTGAATTAAGATTATGAACAAGAAAGGGAATAGTTACACTAATGCGGGTATGCTACAGACCCCAAACAGAGGGATTTTTTTTATTATTTCGTGGAATATGGCAAGGTCAACATTTGTTACCCATACCTAATTGCACTTGAACTGATGGCTTGCTCAGCCATTTCTGAGGGAAATTAATAGTCAACTTCATTGATGTGAGTCTGGACTTGCATGTAAGCCCGACTGGGTAAGGATGGCAGATTGCCTTCCTTAGAGGACATAGTGAACCAGGTGGGTTTTTATGACAACTGATGACTAGCTTTTAATTCCAGAGAGCAGGTCAAGAGATGTGACCTGCAGGGCAATGGATCAAATGCTGGAAAGTGGAGTTAGGCTTGGTGGCTTGTTTTTTTTTTCTCTGCCCCCCACTACCGCCCCCCCCCCCCCCCCCCCCGGGCCCCTGGCTTTGATTTAACTAACCCACCCCACCTCCCTACTTATCTGCAACCTCCTACCCTGCCACCTGACCCACCCTGCCCACTAACCTCACTCACACTCATTCACTCACACTGAAAAGCTATTTAAATGTCCCAGCGCTCTTCATAGCATTGGTGAATGAACACTGACTGAAATACAGCAACTAGTTCCATAAAAGGGGGCGTGGCTTGACTCCACCCAACAATCCTGCACTATGAAGGAAGCCTCTGGGATCAGGCACATTCTGCATTTCTGAAGAGATCTGATTAAGAAGCTTGAGGCTGGAAATATGGAGCTCCATCTTAAATGTTAAAATAATAGGAATGGACTGTCAATCAGACAGTGAACATAGAACATAGAACATAGAACATTACAGCGCAGAACAGGCCCTTCGGCCCACGATGTTGCACCGACCAGTTAAAAAAAAAAACTGTGACCCTCCAACCTAAACCAATTTCTTTTCGTCCATGAACCTATCTACGGATCTCTTAAACGCCCCCAAACTAGGCGCATTTACTACTGATGCTGGCAGGGCATTCCAATCCCTCACCACCCTCTGGGTAAAGAACCTACCCCTGACATCGGTTCTATAACTACCCCCCCCTCAATTTAAAGCCATGCCCCCTCGTGCTGGATTTCTCCATCAGAGGAAAAAGGCTATCACTATCCACCCTATCTAAACCTCTAATCATCTTATATGTTTCAATAAGATCCCCTCTGATTGCCCATCATTGGAAGATTTGGCCTCTAGCCAACTCAATCCCTCTTCAGTCTGGTTTTGTAGTCTAGTAAACCATCATTGCACTCGCTCTCAGGGAGGTATGTTCTTCCTTGGGTAAAAGATCAAAGCTGTACACTGTATTTCAGGTGTGACCTCACTACTGCCCTAAACATGATAGAGGAGCTTCATGAACATATGCCAGTTACTTAACAACACAGCTTTTTTTGAGATCTTGTTACATGTGAGCAATAGAATTTTTAAATGCTTTTATTTGTTAAATAGTTGTGGAATTTTCAGAATGCATTCTGACAGCCACAGGATAGCTGTTTTTGCATCTGGCTCAAGTCTGTGGGGTTGAGAGCTGGGAAGGCAAAAATGTCAATGTCATTAGAGTTTTAAAGTTATTGAATGGCTAAGCTTGAATTACACTCAGTACAATTCTGACTTGTTCAATTAAAATAAACATTTCACAAAAATAGATAAAATGTGCCTTTCATAAAGTTCTGGCTCTTTGTAAAAGTACTCAGTTTGCTGCTATTATTTTTCAGATTCCTTAGGCCTTCATGGTGATTCTTAATGTTACAATTAACTTTGTATAAACAAAGAAAATCCTGAACAATTCTCGAAAATATTATATGGTTCCCTTTTCATTTTCTATTTATTTCAAATGCCTAATTTTTTAATCTTAATAGCTCACCTGGACCCTCATAGATTTGCCCTATGATGATTATATTTATACTTTTCAAATCTCATCCAAGTCCACAAAAATTGTGCCAAACACCTAGATAGTAATTCCCTGCAGCTATGAAGTACCTTTAATCCTGAATCCCCAATATTCATCTTATCATACTGTTCCAGAATGCGGTATTGCAATGTAAGTACACTGGTGCTTAAAATCTAAATAAGGTACAAAGGAAGCTAACAGAATAATGAAAGAAATGCTGGAGTAAACATGGCCAAAGCTGAGAAAATGCTTAATGAAATGGTACGCCTCTATGTCCTGCGTCCAATCCTGCCAGGGATATCTAGTTCACAATGTACGGACTTTGTCCGTAAACTGGATCAGTGCATGTGCAAAGTTCTTTTTCAGATTTTATTTCATGCAAGAAAATTATTGTGGGATTTACCCTTTATCGCAGCCTTTACATTTGCATTTGAACCAGTCATGAATATCTGGGCACCTTGTAAAATTTTCATGAACGTGAAATTTTATTGTTTTACTTTCACAAAAAAATAGAGCATAAGCAGAACTTCAAACATAATTTCAAGCTGTAAAAGCTTTAAAGATATAATTTCTTTGTGTTCAGACAAAATATTTCAACCCAATTTTATTTGGTATTTGTACGCAGAATTTTCTTTCAAATTTATTTACATTAAAACAAAACTAAGAAGATAATCATAAATGTTGATGGAATTCAGCAATGTGTATTTTGGGGCATGTTAGATCATAGGTAGTCCAGGATTGAAACTTAAGTCGTATTTTAAAAAATAGATTCAAGAGTTTTTCTAAAGTTAATTAGTATGTGTGCTATAAGGTATAATATTCCCTTTATAAGGCAGTAGATCTGTTCACTGCGAGCAACAATCTAAGCAATTCACTAGTCTATATTTAAATCTGATATAGGATAGCTCTTCCAGCCATGCAGCGACATGGTCTTATTTATATGTACAAGTTGTGCGGCAATGATTCTTGCATTTTCAGTATTTTCAGAATGCAACAACATGGTCAGTAAAAGGAAACAATTTTAAACTCTATTCTAATTTAACAAGCAGTAGTTAGTAACTATAAGTAACAACCTCTGCAAAAAATACACCTGTTTAATGGGGTCTTGTCTTCATGAAAATTCTACAATCAGATTGTGAATAATGGATTGCTGTATTATGAATAATTCTAGTTTGTAATGTTGGATAGGAATATAGGAACTCGGAGCAGAAGTAGGCAAATTCAGCCTTTCGAGTCTGTTCCACCATTCATTCAGCTCATGGCTGATCTCTCCCTGGTCTCAAATCCACCTCCCCACCTATTCTGCTTATCCCCTGTCCATTTTTTAATTAGAACTATATCTATCTCCTTCTTGAAACCATTCAACGATTTAGACTCCACCGCACTATGGGGCAGCGAGTTCCACAAATTCACCACCCTCTGCGAGAAATAGTTCCTCCTCATCTCAGTTTTAAATCTACCACCTCTCAACCTATGCTTGTGACCTCTTGTTTGAGATTGCCCCATAAGAGGAAACATTTGGTCTACATTTACTTTATCAATCCCTTTTAAAATTTTATAAGCCTCGATCAGATCCCCTTTCATCCTTCTAAACTCCAGTAAGGATAAGTACAAACTGTTTAATCTCTCCTTGTAAGTCAACCCTTTCATCCCCGGAATCTGATGAACCTCCTCTGATCTGCTTCCGATGCCATCACATCCTTCTTCAATTAAGGAGACCAAAACTGGACACAATACTCCAGATGTGGTCTCACCAATACCCTATACAATTGCAACAACACTCTTCTACTCTGATATTCCAGTCCCTTTGCAATAAATGCCAACATCCCATTTGCCTTTTTTATTACATGCTTACCTGAATACCGGCTTTCTGCAATTCATGATCATAGACACCCAGATCGCTATGCCCGGATGCATTTTGAATCTGCTTTCCATTTAGATAATTTGCCTTTCTATTTTCTCTGCCAAAATGGACAACCTCACACTTATCGACATTAAACTCCATCTGCCAAATTTTGGCCCATTCACCTAGCCTTTCTATATCCATCTATAAAATCTTTATAATCCTCTTCACTGCCTGTTTTCCCATTTATTTTAGTATCATCCACAAATTTTGCTATGTTACACTCTGTCCCTGCTTGCAGATCATTTATATAGATTGTAAGCAGTTGAGGTCCTTGGACTGACCCCTGCAGCACCCCGCTAGTTACATTTCACCAGCCAGAGAAGGACCCATTTATCCCGACCCTCTGCTTTCTGTCAGTCAGCCAATCCTCAACTCAATCCAGCACTCCACTGCCAATCCCCTGCAGTCTCACCTTCGGGATCAGTCGTTTATGTGGCACCTTATCAAATGCCTTCTGGAAGTCCAGATATACCACAGGTCCCTCATTATCCATCTTGCTGGTTATGTCCTCAAAGAACTCCAGCAAGTTTGTCAAGCATGACTTACCCTTACCCATGCTGACAATGGTGGATTGAGCTTTGTTTTTCCAAATGCTCATTCATCTCCTCCTAAATGATTGATTCCAGCAACTTCCCCACCACAGAGCTCGAGCTAATCAGCCTATAGTTTACTACTTTTTGCCTCCCTTTTTGAAAAAGGGTGTCACATTAATGTGTTTTCAATCCACTGAGACCTTACCAGAATCCAAGGAATTTTGAAATATCAAACCAATGCATCCACTATCTCTGCTGCCACCTCCTTTAATACCCTAGGGTGCAGGCTATCAGGTCCTGGAGACTTATCTGCCTTTAATCCCATTAGTTTATTCAAAACCTTCTTCCTAGTGATGGTTATTGCACCAAACTTCTCTGCGTTAACAACAGTTTTTGGAAAATCTTCTTTATTCTCTACCGTGAAGACAGAGGCAAAATATTTTTTCAGTGTCTCCACCGTCTCGGTGTTCCCCATTAATACCTCACTACGTATTGTCCTCTGAAGGGCCAACATTTACTTTAGCTATTCTCTTCCTCTTTATATACTTATAGAAGCTTTTGGTATATGTGTTTATGTTTTCTGCTAGTTTCCTTTCACAGTTCATCTTAGTCTTTTAATTCTATTTTTAGTAGCATTTTGCTGAACCTTAAAGTTCTCCCAATCCTCCAGCTTACCACTAGCCTTTGCAGTTTAGTATGCCTAGGTTTTGCCTTTATGTCCCCTTTGACTTCCTTGCTAGCCATGGAACGTTTTTCTTCCTTTTACAATTCCTCTTCCTCCCAGGAATATACTTTAATTGAGAGGTATTCAATATCTTCCTGAACATCCGCCATTGTTCCTCAACTGTCCCGCCTTCAATTATTTGTGCCCAATTTATTTGGCCAACTCTTTCCACAAGCCTCTGCCCAATGCTAAAACTTACTATGGCACTCTCTCTTCTCTTGCTCAATCTGAATCTGAAATCCTAACATGCTGTGATCACTCTTTCCAAGAGGATCTTTTACAACAAGACTGTGTATCAACCTTTCTTTGTTGCATAATACTAAATCTAGGATAGCCTACTCCCTAGTTGGTTCCATAACATATTGCTCTAAGAAACAATCCCTCATACACTCTATGAAAGCTCCCCCAAGGCTACCTTTGCCAATTTGATTGATCCAGTCAATAAACATGTTAAAATCACCAATGATTAGCATTGTACCCTTCTCACAAGCCTCTATTATTTCTTGGTTTATACCATGCCCCACTTTGGAAGTATTGCTCGAGGACCTGTAAATTACTCCTACCAAGATGTTTTTTCTTTTTTTTAAATTTCTGTCCAGGTTGATTCAAAAACATGTTGGCTCTTAGTGCAACTGTCATTTTTTAATATAGCCTTGATGTCATCTTTAACCAGTAAAGCAACTCCACCGCCTATTCCATTCTATCTATCCTTCTGAATACTGAGTACCCTTGGATATTCAACTCCCAGTCCCGGTCGTCCAAAACCATATTTCAGTAATCCGCACCAAATCATTTGTCTCTATTTGTGCCGTCAACTCATTGACCTTATTCCAAATACTGCATGCATTTAGGTACAGGGTTTTTAAATATGTCCTACTAGTTTGTCTTTCTCTTGCAGGATTTTCTTGTGCACTACACTTTTGCATCATGGAAGAAAAGTGTTGCTTCATCAAGTAAACATTCTGCAGTTTCCAGCCTCTTTTTTTTAGTTTTCACAGGCCAAGTACTGTTCTGTCATCATGATTGATGACAGTTGCTGTACACACGGTTAAAACTAATTCTGCTGTTGCATCTTATTTTTGAAGAACAAGCTCCAATTGCTCACTTCGCAGTATTTTTCCCCTTAATGAGAACGGGATTCATGCTAAGAGTAAAAAAAGGGAATAATATTATTTCATCCAGCACAATATTCCAAAGGATGTGTAAAAAAGAACCTTCGAAAGGAAGAACAAGTTATTGTTGAATCAGGAATCTTACATACCGTCAGAAAATAACTTTTGAATACTTTTTCCTCAACTACTGTTATTTTCTCTTTTTGTTATATTTCCAGACAATTGTGTGTTTATGGAACCTTTCGATCGATTCCAGTTTTATTTATTCTTGTCATGTCAGTGACACTGGCCAAGCAGTAATCATTACCCACCCCTCTTGACAGAAGAATCAAACTCATAGGGCAGAATTTTATGATCCCACGCTGGCAGGTTTGCAGCCGGGATGGTCCAAAGATTCCCCAGATAGCCTTCCCACTGCACTTGTGCCCCCTCCAAACTTTTCACAATTATACAGTGGGTCGGGTAAGGGCTAGGCTGGCCGACCCACCCTTTCTTTAATTGAGACCCTTAAATGGGCAATTAAGGACGACTTAACAGGCATTACCCACCCTGTCTCAATTTTCGGGTTAGTGGGAGGAGATCAGGAGCAAGGAAGCCTGGAAATTCACCATGCTCAAGCCTCAGGCAGGAAGGGAGGGGCACCTCCTTAAGTGATTTCCCTTTCACATCACCCATCTCTCCAAAAGATCAACCCCCCATCGGTGCTTGCTATTGCCCCTCACCTTTCCTTCAGGACCACAACCCATTTCTCCCCACCTCATTTGGCCTCACCTTCTGACCCCGCCATGGAATCATCTGCAATTACCTGGTCCTGCACTCGAGGCAAGGCCATGAAGAGAAATCATGGGCTTCGCCAGATTCCAAATCCCTTAAACACTTCCTCCATTGAACCCATCCCCTCACATAGCTCAGGTCCCCAGAATTGGAAACCATTGTCACATTGGGGTTGAACTGTTTACATAGGTTTAGTAAAGCACCTTAGCTTTTGTACTCTGGGTGGGAATATTCCCAAAAAATGACTATGTAATTTTGGCGAGAAAACCGGTTCAATCCATGCCAATATATCCGGTGCAAATCAGTTCGCAATCACCCCATAATTAGTGCACTGAAAGAATCCTCACGTGAAATACGTCAATATAGAGTCCCTAGGCATGTGACTCACCCAAACCGGCTCACAGCTGTGCACTGTTAACAAGGGGGAGTTGCATTTAAATGCTCCCTCTGTACCCTCAGCCAGTCAAGTGAGGTGGATGGCAATGCTGAGGGCAAATCTCGGAATGCTTCTGGATGCAGTGGAGGAGATGGGTCATCCTGTACCTCTGAGTGGATACACAACCTAGAGGCTGGGAAGTAAATGCGGCCTGGGATGTGGTGGCTGCGGCAGTCAGTGCCAGCTACCTGACATGGAGGACTGTTGTCCAATGCAGCAAGAAAATAAATGACTTTATCCTGCAAGGGTGAGTGTCCATCTGTCACATCCTGGCATCTGTCACACCCGGAATGTCCACATCAATCCACTCCCTGACATCCTGCGGCCTTCCGACACCTGACCCCTCTGTATCTTCCTCAAATCCCTCTGGCACTCATCGTCGCAACCTCTTCATGTTGAGGCACAGTGCTAACATTTGGTACCTGTTCCTCAACCCCCTCCCCCTCCCTCCCAGTCCCATCAGCCACCAGCTGTCAATTATCCTCTTTTATGCCTGCAGGAGAATATAGCCCATAAAAGAAGGGAGAGGGAGAAAACTGGCAGGAGAATTCCTGGGTAGCATCCCCTCACTGCCAATGAGGAGAAAGCAATGGAGAACTCATGGGCCTCTGGTGTGCTTGCTCTAGACACAGAGGGAAATTGCCATGGCTGTGGGCTTCAAGAGCATGGCCCAGCCACAGAGGGAAATTGCAGAGGTGCTCCCAAGGTTGGTCCAGAAACAGAGGTCCACTGCTGAGGGCTCTCACACCAGCAGATGCTGTTGGGCCTCCTGGACTGGCAGCACCAGGTGACGCAAAGGCTTCTGGAGCTCACCCCAAGCAGCTCCTCTGTTGCATGGAGTGTCCCGGGGGCCCACGAGCACCCTAAGGGAGGAGGAAGCACTGAAAATCATTCTGGGGCCTTCCAGCCAGGAGACTCCAGCAGTCTCCAGCCCTTCTGAAACACCCCTTCCTGACACCAGTGCACCTCAAGGTCAGCGGATTGAACAGAAAGACACGGCTACATCCGTGACACCCGAAAGTCGGCCAGAGCCCTCTAGTTCCCGGCCCTCCAGAGAATTCCCGCCAACAGCATCACAGGCTATGGGGCACGGAAGACAGCAGGCTGTCTCCACCTCTGATATGCATCCTGGGGAATTACCTCAACGTAGCGTTAGGCCATGCAATGTTAAGATTTAGGAGTACCAAGAGGGCACTTGTGAAAGCAGACACCACAGTTAGGGAAAGGGTAATTGGCATTGTAAATAATCAACATTGAAGAATATTGCAACTCAAAGCTGCAACTCCTCTGTCTTTGTCCTGTTTCCCCCAGGACTTTTATCTCCCCATTTGAACTCAGAATTTCCTACCATCCGTCACAAGCAGTCCCAACACTAAAAGCCATGAAGACCCATGGCAACAGATATCCTGGAATGACAACCTCGTTATTCACAGAACTCTAGGTCCCACCTCAGGAGAGTTGGGTTGAACAATAATTCCCCTGACCCTCACCAGACATGAGTCCAGAAGTCTGTGTGCAGTCAGAAGACAGGCAGGAGCCAGATGTAGGCAGCACCAGAACAGCATCCCAGCTTGCCTCACAGCAAGTTGTCATCACCCTCCCGCCTTGGCAAGTCACTCAGTGACGTAGCCAACCCAGGCCCCATTACTCTGGCATGATGTCAATGCGACTCGCAGAGGAGGGAAGGGGGAAGTGCTATTCTGGAGAGCGTGGACAAGGTTTCAGGAAAGTAGGCAAGGGTTTTGGTAAGGTGGTCAGGGTTCTTGGAAAGGGGGGGTAGGTCACAGGTTCTCCTTGGGGGAATAGGCCAAGGGTTGGTTGCTGGAGCTGCTGGACACCAAGCCTCTAAATCGGAGCACCTGGCGGTAATCAGGGCGTTCCTGGTCATCCTGTCTTCCTGTCCTCCATCCTCCAGGTCCTCCTTGGGCTCTTCCTCTACTCCGACTTGGTTTACCTCCTCCATAGGGGAATATGCATGGTCCTCCTCCCCCAGAATGTCACTCCGCTGCTACACAAGGTTGTGGAGGGCACTGCAGACCACCATGATGCAGGAGGCCCTCTGGGGGCTGCACTAAAGAGCACCGCCAGAGCAGTTCAGGCAGTGGAAGCACATCTTGAGCATACCAATGCACCGTTCAATGACAGATTGGGTAGCAACATGGGCTCGTTGTTGTAGGTGTCTGCCTTGGTCTCAGGCCTCCGCACCAGTGTCATCAGCCATGACTTCAGCTAGCAGTCCTTGTCTCCTATGAGCCATCCCAGCATCCTCGGGCAGTCCTCGAAGACCCCAAGGATATCCAAGTATCCCAGGAATAAACTGTCATGCTATCATCCTCAATGTAGTCAGTGCATGAACTGTGACTTGTTGCCTGACTATGAGTCAGATATTATTTCTCCCTCCTCCCCCCTCCAAACCCCTGCCCTCAGGATGCCTTCTCTCTCTGAGTGACGTACAGCCAGCCCCTAGGGCTGCACACATTAGTTGTGGGAGTCCCTCCCTCCCAGAGACAGACCCCTGGCACACCTGGCCATTGGCAGCAACATGTGGCAAATTGGCCTAAGTTCTGTGGCATTCAGGTAGACAATAAGGGTGACTGTGAGAAGGCCCTCTTTGAGAAACACTTGCAGTACAACTTTTGGGTGTACTCACCTGGACATCTGGTGCAAACTAGCCTCCAGTAATGGCATGCAGTTCAGGCAGAACAAAGAACCCTCCTAACTTGCACTCAATTAGACATCACGGTGCTCATTGTAGAAAGCACTTCAGAGTTTATGCAGCGTGAAGAACTGTGTTAATATCTGACAAGCTCCCTTGATTGAGGCAACAACTGCCAGACCTGGTGGTTGTAACTGTTAGTGGGGCCTGGGATGGAATGTCAAAAATAAACAACAGAGCCTTTAGAAATCATAGAAACCCTACAGTGCAGAAAGAGGCCATTTGGCCCATCGAGTCTGCACCGACCACAATCCCACCTAGGCCCTACCCCCATATCCCTACATATTTACCCGCTAATCCCTCGAATTTACACATCTCAATACACTAAGGGGCAACTTTAGCATGGCCAATCAACCTAACCCACACATCTTTGGACTGTGGGAGGAAGCCGGAGCACCCGGAGGAAACCCACACAGACACGAGGAGAATGTGCAAACTCCACACAGACAGTGACCCAAGCCGGGAATCAAACCCAGGTCCCTGGAGCTGTGAAGCAGCAGTGCTAACCACTGTGCTACTGTGCCGCCCAAGCAGACAGAATGCAGTGAAACCCGTGTGACATTTGTGGGTTTTGCAATCGGCATTATAGACAATCCCTCGAGAGCCCCTCAGCAGCCAGTGAGAGTACTCGCCACATGAGCCCTGTCCCAGTGGTGGGCCCTGATCTGCAGACTTCTAGCTCCACTAAGCCCCCCCTCCTTCCCTTCAAGCCATGCACCCGTAAAGGCCCCCCACCCGCACCACGGTAGTGGCTGACTTGCCCTTTTGCGCCCTGGAGGTTAGTCTTAAGCGATACACACCTCCTCATTCAGCCTCACAATCCATGTTGCCTGGATCACACTTCAAGGGACCAGTAGTGATTTGCGCCCATGGGGGATGGGAACATTTCAGGAGGAGGGTGATTGCATGCAAAACTCGCGGATGAGATTGAAATCAAGTTTATTTCTTGCTGATCAGCTTCATGCCCTTTCTGGGCGAGATCTGGTTTGTGCCTGCAGAAAGGGACCAGGAAAATCACAAACCGTTTGGCACCAGGTGCAAAACCTGTCTTTGGTCCTGCACACAATTTTCCCAAATTAGCGCGATCTGTGCCAGGTGCATCATAAAGAAACATAGAAAACAGGAGCAGGAAGAGGCTATCCAGACCTTCAAGCCTGCTGCACCATTTATTCTGATCATAGCTGATCATGCAATTCAATAGCCTGATCCCACCTTACTCCATATCCTTTGATTCCCTTCACCTCAAGTGTTATATCTAACTGCCACATGAAAACATTCAATGTTTTGGCCTCAACTTTTTGTGGTAGTGAATCCATAGGCTGACCACTCTCTGGGTGAAGATATTTCTCCTCAACTCTGTCCTAAATCTTAGACTTTGACCCCTGGTACTGGACAGCCCAACCATTGGGAACATCCTTCTTGCACCTCTGATTTGATTAGATTTGGTTTGATTTATTATTGGCACATGTATTGGTATACAATGACAAGTATTGTTTCTTGCATGCGATACAAAGCACACTGTTCGTAGAGGACATAGCCGAGAAGGAAAGGAGAGGGTGTAGTGTTACAGTCATAGCTAGGATGTAGAGAAAGATCAACTTAATATAAGGTAGGTCCCTTCACAAATCTGATGGCAGCAGGGAAGAAGTTGTCCTTGTGTCAGTTGGTACATGACCTCAGACTTTTATATCTTTTTCCCAATGGAATAAGGTGGAAGATAGTATGTCTGGGGTGCTTGTGGTCCTTGATTATGCTGGCTGCTTTTCTGAGGCAGCAGGAAGTATAGACAGAGTCAATGGATGGGAGGCTGTTGTGCGTGATGGACTGGGCTACATTCACAATTCTTTGTAATTTCTTGCAGTTTTGATCAGAGCAGGAGCCATACCAAGCTGTGATACAACCAGAAAGGATGCTTTCTAAGGTGTATCTGTAAAAGTTGGTGTAAGTCGTAGCAAACATGCCGAATTTCCTTAGTCTCCTGGAAAGTAAAGGCGTTGGTGGGCTTTCTTAACTATAGGCCAGTGTGGATGGACCGGGACAGATTGTTAGTGATCGGAACACCTAGAAACTTGAAGCTCTTGACCATTTCCACTTCATTCCTGTTGATGTAGGCAGGGGCATGTCCTCCACTACGGTTCTTGAAGTCGATGACTATCTTCTTCATTTTATTGATTTCTATGAGATCCACACCAACCCCCCCCCCCCCCGCGCTTCTTCTGAACTCCAGCTGATACAATCCTAACCAATCATGGCCTATATCTCTATTTCTAAAGCCCATTGAAAGCTAAGGTTTAAGTATGATGCATTTTACAACCATGCTTTGTTAGAGAATTACATGCATTTAATTCATATTTGTTCATATATGCAAACAGTTCTGCTTCTTTGAACCTGGCCCTATGTAATATCCTGACCGCAACATGCAAGAACTTCACAAGCACTGGAACCAATGGTGCTATATTGTAAGATAATATAATATCTTATTGTATATAATAAGATATTATATATCTTTAAATATATTAAAAGATATTTAAAATATCTTGAATTAACAGTGACACATTCTATTGGCATATGACTCCTAGATTCACTTCTAAATTTAAAAATGGCATAAACCCTTGGCCAACCAAGAAAATTTACACTTTGCATTGAGTGATAAATATTTTCTCATTTAAATTGAAACCTAGGAAGTGACGAAGATGTTTGACGAGGGTAGGGCAGTGGATGTTGTCTACATGGACTTCAGTAAGGCCTTTGACAAGGTCCCTCATGGCAGACTGGTGCAGAAGGTGAAGTTGCATGGGATCAGAGGTGAGCTGGCAAGGTGGATACAAAACTGGCTCAGTTTGTAATATATATAAATATATACTAATAAATATACTTCTATATATATAGTAAGTTTGTATTAGTAAGTTTGCTGTTTGTAATATATATAAATGATTTGGAGGAAAATGTAACTGGATTGATTTGTAAGTTTGCGGACAACACAAAGGTTGGACTTTAACCTGGTGTTGTTAAAACTCTTACTGTGTTCACCCCAGTCCAACGTCGGCATCTCCATGTCAGTCAAAGAAGACTGAGGGTAGCAGTGGAAGGGTGTGTTTCTGAATGGAGGGCTGTGACAAGTGGTGTCACTCACCTGAAGAAGGGGCTTAGAGCTCCGAAAGCTTGTGTGGCTTTTGCTACCAAATAAACCTGTTGGACTTTAACCTGGTGTTGTTAAACTTCTTACTGTGTTTACCCCAGTCCAACGCCGGCATCTCCACAAAACAAGTGGTGTTCCTCAGGGATCAGTGCTGGGACCTTTGCTGTTTGTAATATATGTAAATGATTTGGAGGAAAATGTAACTGGATTGATTAGTAAGTTTGCGGATGACACAAAGGTTGGTGGATTTGCGGATAGCGATGAGGACCATGAAAGGATACAGCAGGATATGGATCGGTTGGAGACTTGGGCGGAGAGATGGCAGATGGAGTTTAATCCGGACAAATGTGAGGTAATGCATTTTGGAAGGTCTAATACAGATAGGAAATATACAGTAAATGGCAGAACCCTTAGGAGTATTGATAGGCAAAGGGATTGGGTGTACAGGTACACAGGTCACTGAAAGTGGCAACGCAGGTGGAGAAGGTAGTCAAGATGGCATACGGCATGCTTGCCTTCATCGGCCGGGGTATTGAGTTTAAAAATTGGCAAGTCATGTTGACGCTTTATAGAACCTCAGTGAGGCCGCACTTGGAATATAGTGTTCAATTCTGGTCGCCAGACTACCAGAAGGATGTGGAGGCTTTGGAGAGGGTACAGAAAAGATTTACCAGGATGTTGCCTGGTATGGAGGGCATTAGCTATGAGGAGAGGTTGGAGAAACTTGGTTTGTTCTCACTGGAGCGACGGAGGTTGAGGGGAGACCTGATAGAAGTCTACAAGATTATGAGGGGCATGGACAGAGTGGATAGTCAGAAGCTTTTTCCCAGGGTGGAAGAGTCAATTACTAGGGGGCATAGGTTTAAGGTGCGAGGGGCAAGTTTTAAAAGAGATGTACGAGGCAGAATTTTTACACAGAGAGTGGTGGGTGCCTGGAACTCGTTGCCGGGGGAGGTAGTGGAAGCGGATACGGTAGTGACTTTTAAGGGGAGTCTTGACAAGTACATGAATGCAATGGGAATAGAGGGATATGGTTCCTGGAAGGGTAGGGGGTTAAGTCAAAGAAGTCATATGTTAAGTCAGGCAGCATGGTCGGTGCAGGCTTGAGGGCCGAAGGGCCTGTTCCTGTGCTGTAATTTTCTTTGCTCTTTGTTCTTAGCACACTTACAAATGACTGGTCTGGAGCATGTAATTGGAGAGCAAACTACTGCAGATGCTGGAAGTCTGAAATATAAACAGAAACTGCTGGAAATACTGAGCAACATCTGTCGAGAGAGAAACAGAGTCAATGCTTCAAGTCCAAAATCTGTACAAGTTCTGATGAAGGGTCACTGACCTTCCTTCCTCTTTGCACATATGTGGCCAGACATGCTGAGCATTTCTAACACTTCCCAGTTCGATTGGAGGAAAAATAACCCGTTTTGCCAGCCCTCCAATAAACAATCAGACTTTGTGAGCCTTTCATTCCCCTTTTCAGGTTTCTACCTTGCAGCAGCTGCCTGAGATCTCATTTGAAACAACATTAAATATACATTGCAAAAAAAGATTAAGGTATGAAGAAAACATAATCAACTTGATGAACAAAAAAATTCAATGTTAATGTCATAAATTGATATTTTTTCAAAAATAATTAATAAAAATGACCATTAAAAAGTGCCTTTTTTGCCTTTTCACTTAAAAAACAAAGCTAGAGAAAGACAAACAGACTAGGCTGCAATTCATCACCAAGAGAGCAGGAAGGTTCAGGGCCGAGATGAGGTAGTTTTAACTAACACCAATCTTAAATTTCACAAGAGGTCCCAAAATGTGTGTTAACTCAAAAGTATCACCCAGCAAGCGTAAGGGGTTTGAACAACTGTAATTCATGGCTCACTGTAATTATTTATATGGAAGGAATAGAATTGAAGTGCTACAAAGGTGTACTCATCAATAGGGAAATAGATTAAATAATACCACCTGTGTTTGTTGGTTTCCCTTCCCTCCCCGTTATAAGGTTCATCCAACTCAATTCTGCCCAAGCAGATAGATTATCTGAGCTGTCAAGTTTGTTATGTTTCACTTCATAGAATCATAGAACCATACAATGCAGAAGACGCCTCATTAATAATTGCAGGTTGAGATCCTGTGGCATGATTAGGATCTCAAGACAATTGTTATTGGTAGAGTAAGAAGGTTCACTCAACAACATACTACTTGGTCAACTGTTTTATCATGGATGCTGTTTTGCTTCATTTCTTTTGATGGAGGAAGAGAAGCAGCAGCTTTAATGGGTGAAAATGTTAGACAGTAGCTTTTTTATCATTTACTGGATCTGGGTATTACTGGTTGGCCAGCATTTATTGCCCATCCCTAGTTGCCCTTGAGAAGGTGGTGGTGAGCTACCTTCTTGAACTGCTATAGTCCCCGAGGTGTTGGTACACCCGCTATGCTGTTAGAGAGGGAATTCCAGGATTGTGACCCAATTACCATGAAGGAAAGGAACAGTGCTATATTTCCAAGTCAGGATGGTGTGGGACTTCGAACGGAACATCCAGTTTGTGGTGTTCTCAGGAATCTGCTGCCCTTGACCTTCATTGTGGTTGTGGGGTTGGAAGGTGTTGCCTAAGGAACTTGCTGATGAAAATTGTTTATAAATCTTATGCAGCCCACAAGAAGTTTTGGTTGATTCCGTTTCTTGAACGTCTCTGGGAAGGCTGTGATTCATCAGGCAAGCTGCTGATGATCTATGATTTTCTTCTCAGCTTGCACAAACACACTCTCATCTCACACATACACATTCTCATCTCGCAAACATTTCCATCTTGCAAACACACTCTCATCTTGCACACACACATTCTCACCTTGCACACATACACTGCCATCTCTCATACACAACACACACATTCTCATCTCACACATCACACACTCTCATCTTGCACACACACAACACACACATTCTCATCTTTCGCAACACACAACACACACTCTCATCTTGCATACACACATTCTCATCTCGCACACACAACACGCACACTCATCATGCACACCCTCTCATCTTGCCCACATACAATCACTCACTTTCATCTCTCACACACAGACACGCTCATCTCTTTCACGCACTCATCTCATAAGTATACTCATGTCATACACACACACACACACACACATCTCTCAAAAAATGCTCATCTCTCTCACACACTCACCTTTGTCTGAGTCCTGGCTACCCTGCCCACTGCCTCTCCGAGGTCCAGCTCCCTGGAGAAGCCAGCCTCTGATTGTACAAGCAAATTTGAACATTATTCAAATTGTCTCAATCAGCCTGGCCTGCCACAGAACCCCTATTTGCAGAACCCAGTTTGGGTACCCCTGTTCTCGATCATCAAAGAATTCATATTTTTCAGGCTACATCCTTTGTATTAATGAACATAAATAAAAAACGAATGCAGGATTTGGTACAGCATTTGCAATAAGTCAACTGTCATTTCCCAATAAAGGCATATCATGTTCATATGGACTGAGCTCATATAGAGGATTCTGAAATGGCCTTTTATTCATTTAAAACTTGGATAAAAATAAGCAGAGATGAAAATCAAGTGACTTTTGACATTTGGACTACAGAAAGTAGCAAGTCTCCAATGACTATCCAATTAAATATGGAAGTGGATGAGGGTGCCTCACAGCCCATTTGGGGACTTATGTCATTGTTTAAGGACGGGCCAAAACCTAAGGATTTTGGAGTTTCCAGACTGCCTGTCTCCATGTTCCATGCTTCCCAAAAGGGAGGTATTAATTTCCCCTTAAACCACAATGACCATCCCTATCCAAACCAGACTGTGTGGGCCTTGGAAGTGTTAATTCACCAATCGTGATTAAAACTGATTTGAGAAAATGGGGGTGATTTTCTCATTCGCTCCAGGCAGAAATCCCATTAGGCTGGTGAATTTGGCATGTGGCCCAAAACGGGATTCACGCTGGGTGTTAAACCAATTGTGAATCTCCCAGCCCTCTCTAGCTGGCATGATCAGGATCTCACCCAAAAAGAACCTGATCACACTACTCATTTGCATTCATTTCAATCTCATTTGTGAGATTAAGTTTGAATGCAGCAGCCTCGCAGTATGCTCCCATCTCCTGCAGCTGGAAGTCACCCGGGTGCAGATTACTACAGGTCCCCAAGAGCAGGGACTAGGTGCCGTGGACCGTACAAGGGGGGAGCAAGAAGGTCAGTACCTCCTACAAATGCTATCATGGACAAATGCGTCTATGACAGGTAGATTGGTGAGTAAGCCTTGGGTAGGTTTCTCCCTCTTTTTGGTTCTCTCTCCACCTGTCATAGGACCAGTCTAGTAGGAATGTCTTTCAGGATTGGGCCAGTTCAGTCAGTATTGATGCTGAGGCATTCTTGCTGATGGACAATTAAGCTGTTAAGATATTCTGTGCATTTGCTACCCTCAGTACTTCTTTCAATTATGAAGGAAAAACACTGAATTGTGTCTGGAAATATTCAACTTCAAATAGGATCTGTGAGTTTAAAAAAAGGACATACAAGGCAAAGATGGCTGACGATGTCAAATCAGTCATGAGATGAATTGCTGGTAGGTGATATTCTAAGGGACAATGGAACCCCACCTTGTTTTCAGACAGATTTTTCTAAAGCATTTGGAAAGTAATTGCCAGCTCTGGTGGAGATAAGTATCATCTCATCAAGTGATATCCTGTGCATAATATACAGATGAATTTGTGCATTTCATCTTCCAGGATTATATAAAGACTGTGATCGAATCTACCCCAAGCCTGTGTATATGTGAATCACTGCTGGGGTGTTGGAACATGTGTGACACTTGAAGCAAAAAGCCAGCCAGCAGCAACATCCCTGTAGTTATATCTCCTTCTCTCTCTCTAATGGTTGAAGTCAGCCAAGTCAGCCAAGATCACAGCTGAAACGGAAACAAGGAAGCTTCTCCGCCAAACTGCAGAACACTGGGATCTGGAAACCAATTCTTTGCTTACTCAAGTCAGTGCTACTGGATCTTGAATTGCAACAGCTTTAATGCTTAGTCATCTACTCCTCACGAGTCAAAAACTGTTTTGTATACCTTTTAATTAACTTACGTTGGACTCAATTCTCATTTCTAATTTGTATGAATGTATATGCATGTATTTTATCATTTTCTTGCCTTTATTAGTTAATAAACTCACTTCACCTTTAACTGAAGAAAACCTGGTTAATTTGGTTCTTTTTATAACACAAATATTGGGACTGGGA
The DNA here is from genome assembly GCF_964213995.1 of Mustelus asterias. NCBI lineage: Eukaryota > Metazoa > Chordata > Chondrichthyes > Carcharhiniformes > Triakidae > Mustelus > Mustelus asterias. The sequence continues at coordinate 38,288,116 of NC_135818.1, forward strand.
AAATGTATCCACGGAGCAAGGGATCCTTTTAGATTTCTTGTTGAAACCAGCAGAGAGGTTTGAATAAAATAGGGGAGCTGGTTAATCCCTCCTCACTCAAGGTGGAACAATTTGGGGGCATACCAGCCTGATGGTAACAAATTGAAGGATCTCAGCCGGGTCAACAAATTTGAAGATATTCACCTGGTGACTGGTTGTAATAGTGTTCAACATGGAGGAGTATTAATTCATCAACTGAGGGGAGGCGTTAGGGGATAATTAGCAGGAGGTTTCTTACCCACATTTGACTTGATGCCATTAGACTTTGTGGAGTGCAGAGTCAACATTGAGAACTCCCTCCTGACTGCAAACCACTGTACTGCAACTACTTGTGGGTACGTTCTGTCCCATAATAATTGAGGTGTCTGGGACATTAACTGTAGGTTTGTTTTAATGAGTATGACTATGTCAGACTGTTCCTTGACTAGTCCATTAACAGCTGTCCCAATTTGGCACCCATGGGTACTATGTTCCAAGCTTCAGTTGGGCTTCATTAGGTGAGAGTGGGAGTGAAGTTCACAATTAAAATGACCAACAACTCGAAACTCATGGTCATGCTTACAACTTCTGCAATGTGATAACACAATCTGCAGTTGGTTTGCATTTGGGAAAAGTCCTGGTAAATGAAGTGTAATGTGAAATTGTCCTTTTTGGCAGGAAAATAAAAAAGAAGCATGCTACTTAAATATGAGAGATTGCTGAGCTCTGAGATGTAGAGGGATCTTGGGTTCCTCGTGCATTAATCACAAAAGGTTTGTATATAACACAGCAAGTAATTAGGAAAGCTAATAGAATGTTATTTATCGTGACAGAGATTGAATACAAAAGTAAGGACATTGTGCTTCTGTTGTACAGAACATTAGTGATACTACATTTGCTGTGGGGAATATGACGTTGAGGTTACAACTAGATGAGCCATAATCCCAATGAATGGTGGACCAGGCTCGAAGAGTTGAGTGGCTTACTCCTGATTTGTCTGTATGTCTCCCTTGTGTAATTTCATCAACTATCCTTTCACCCTTGCTGGCCTTCACTTGTTTATGTCGCACCTCGCTCCTGCTGTCCCTCGCAGGTTCTTTATCCCTTTCCCAATTTGATTTCATGTGTTGTCTCTGTCCCTCCCAAGCTCGACAGTCCCCGCCCATGCTGATCTCATGGTTTGCCCAGTATCGTTTCACTGTTAAGTAGCTGCGAGTTGTTGCCTGTGTTTTTTTAACTTTGCCTATTTTAAAAGACTAACAGGTTAGCATGGTCATGAAACCCAAGTTATTTATGTATTTTTATTTATATACAACATAGCATTATTTAACAACAGGGTTAATGGCGATATTACTTTGTTCCAGAGAGGAAAATGACGGCGAAAAGCCAGAGTTTGTTGCGAGAAGTCGCTCATCAAACAGTCGCTGGAGGGTCTGCGGGTGAGTCAGGACTATTACTTAAAAACACACAGATACAGTGTTCATTTTGGAGTGAATAGACGGAGAAATTCTTTCCATGTAAAGATATTTAAATACGTAACGTTTTAGCATATGTGAGTTGGTCGACAGCGGAATCAATGGCTTCCATCTGTGCTTCTAAACCGGTTTGAACTTTGTTGAATAGAGGTCGGGGAGTAATGGTTGACTCTAAATTCCCTCAAGGCAACTAGGAATAAACAAAGATATTGTTTTGCCAGTGTCACCGCATGCCAAGAACACAAAGTGTATGACAAGCGCAAAGGTCCATCGTGCACACGTGTCGGGCAACCTGGAAACTGCTCTTACTCGATAACTGGGGAGATCTGTTTCAGTTCCGCGATTCAGGAACTCAACACTGATGGCGCCCATCCATCAATCAGACTATTCCCAGGGTTACTAGGAATACGATCTACGCCCAGAATTATAACAACCTAATTCAGGTTTCATGGGCGTGTTTATTTTTGTAGAACTTGAGTTTGCAGAATTGGGGAATGGTTTTCTGAACGTGAATATTTTTCAGTTGTTGGGGAAATACTAATTTCACTGTTGGAATGCAAAAACGTGTTTCCTGTTGTGGAGGAAAGTGACCCAAAAGGTTTGCAATCTCATTTACTTTGCCAGTATCTCTGACCTGTGTTGAATTGGTGCGTTGGTCTGGATTTTGCAGACAGTGGCAAAGTGATGGGTTTGCCATTGAATTTGAAAAAGGTGACCAAAAGATCTAGTGGTGATCTGTGTGGAATGGATTTCACCTTTTTTCTAGCATTAGTTTAAATCTAGCACCAGTCAAAGGGATCCTTATTGGGAAAAAAAGATTCAAAAATGAAATAGAATGAACGTGTTTTTCATAGGTTGGATACATTTAGCTATTTTTTATCCTGACAGTTTTAAAGTTGTGGAAGATTAATCCAAAACAAAAGTATAAATGACATTGACCTGAAAGGTTCATGTATGAGATGCATGTATTAGATACACCTTTTTGCAAAAATCAGGTAGTTGGACTAAAAACAGTACAGCAGTTCAGATTGTAAACTCAAAAAGCATTTTAAGCTTTTCGGCTTTTAGTAGTTGAGTTTCAAAAGTCAAAATACTTTGGAATGAAATAGTTAATTATGAAGTTGAGATGGACAGAAGGTGGGTAAGCAAATGAAATTGGATAGTGAGTTACTTTTGAGCAGGTTCTAATTGTTGTCCAAAGCTTCATTGGCTGAGTTCTGAAGGCATGCAAATTATTTACTTGCTCTATCAGTTGACATGAAGGGAAGGTGTAAAAGTCAAAAATGATAATATGTCTCAAGTTCTAAAGGTGCAGTGTTTGGCATTTGCAATAAAATGTTTGTCACAAAGCCAGCAATAAAGTAATTTTCCCCAAGAATAATATAGGGACAGATGATGGTGTTGTGGTAATGTCATCAGGCTAGTAATCTAGAGGGCCAGTCTAATGTTCCAGGAACCAGGGTTCAAAACCCACCATGGCAGCTGGTGGAATTTAAATTTAATTCATAAATCAGGAATTCGAAAGCTAATCTCAATCTCGGTAATCATGACCATGAAGCTCTTGTCATAAAAACCCATCTGGTTCATAATTGTACTTCAGGGAAGAAATTTGCCATCCTCCCCTAGTCTGGTTTACATCTGACTCTGAACTGCCCTCTGAAATGGCCTAGAAAGCCATTCAGTTCAAGGGCAATTAGGAATAGGCAATAAATATTGGCCTTGCGAGCAATGTCAACATCTCGTGAAAGAGAAAAGAAAGCTCTGAACACTATTGGCATCACATGTTGAGAGAGAAGCATATGGTTACAGTTTAGGTTTGATGTCTTTGTTAGAACTCGAACTTGAACTGCTAATAAGCAGGTCCTGGCTTGGAGAAAGGGTACAGGAAAAGTGGGGAAAAAAGTTTGATTACTTGGAGGTCAGAAAATGATTAAATGACTAATGCAGTACGAGAGCCATTAATGAAAAATTGGAGAAACAAAAGATGTACAGAATCAAAGATTCCCTACAGTGCGGAAAGAGGTCATTCAGCCCATCAGTTCTGCATCGATTCTCTGACAGAGCATCTTGCCCAGGCTCACCCACCTCTTCTCCCCCCCCCCCCCCCCCCCCCCCCCCCCTGCTGCCTTATCCCAGTAACCCCACATATTTACCTCACTAATTCCCCTACTCTTCACATCTTGGGACACTAAGGGACAATCTAGCATGGCCAATCCACCTAACCTGCACATCTTTGGACCATGGGAGGAAACCGGAGCACCCGGAGGAATCCCACGCAGACATGGATGGAACATGCAAATTCCATACAGTCACTCAAGGTTGGAATCGAACCCATCGCTGGCGATGTGAGGCAGCAGTGCTTGCCGCTGAGCCGCTCATTCAGAGGATGAATGAATATTTACAGCAGAAAGGAAGCATCAAATCCTTCAAGTGAAGAAGACTTCTATCGATAAGTTGGGCCAAAGGGCCAGTTTCCATGCTACAAACCTCTGACTCTGACAGTTGAAAGAGGCTATTAAAGGATTTGCCACCTTTGTGAGGTCCAAATTGATATTTTTGAATTAGATTAACCACTTGAGATTTAAAAGTTTTGAATGGACTTTATGAATGTTTTTTTTTAATGTGGAAACTAATAGATTATTAGATTTCTTTCATCTCCACGTGGCGCCTGAGATTTGCCCATGGTTTATATTGGCTGACTGGCAATGGATGTGGCATAGGAATATGAGGGGCTGTGGGTAGGGGGCATCAATTCACATCGAGGATATGAGGGCTATGGGTAGTGTCAATTTTTAAAAATATCAAGGATAAAACTTTGAACATAAGATGCTGTAGTTCTTTTCATATTATAGAAACACAACACTGCCTTCCTATCTTCCCTAAATTTCCCTCCATGAAAGGTCCTAAGAGCTTCTGAAACAACTGGGAAATAGTCCCAGCGAACCATGGTGGGCCTTCTAACCAGCTGCCTTGGTTCTTGCCTACCCCCCAGGGCTACCCTGTTCTGTTCCTGGGATGGGTGGGTCCAAATCTATCCCACACCTGCATCTCCCAAAGTAAAAATTGAGTGTATTGGGGTACTTTTTAATCAAGGCAGACCGGCACATCTCCCATGTGTGCTACATACCTCAGAAGTCAAATTATAGCCCAGAGAGTAGAGAAGCAAGCAAGGAAGTTATTTGGAACCTTCCATTGGTTAAGCCTTAACTAGCGTATTTTGTTTTGTTTTTATGAACTATATTTTGAAAGGTGTCAAGGGCTTGAATAAGGTCCTTGAGGAGCTTTAGAAAAAAATGGTACCTGAGATGAGGGATTTCAGTTACATGGAGAGCTAGAGAAGCTGGCTTTGTTCTCCTTAGAAGACAGAAGGTAAAGTGGATATTTGATAGAAGTGTTCAAAACCATGAATATTTTATGTCGAGTAAATAATAAGACTGTTTTCAATGGCAGAAAGGCCATTAACCAGTGGACATTGGATTAAGGTAATTTAAGAATCGGAGGCAAGATGAGAAGAAATTGCTCTATTCAGTGAGTTATGGTGTTCAGGAATGCAATTGTGCATTCTGAACTCCTCTGTTCCCTTCCAATCCTATAACCCTCAATTCCATCTCTTAGCACCGAGCGTTTTTCTGATTTTCTGAGAACTTCCAGATGGTGGTGTTCCCATGCATCTCCTTCCCTTCTTCTAGAAGGTAGCAGTTGTGGGTTAGAAGGTGCTGACTAAGGAGCCTTGGTGAGTTTTTGCACCCTGCCACTTTGAGGGATTTAATGTTTCTGGACAGGTTCAAGCGGGTTGCTTTGACCTGAGTGTTGTTGGAGCTGCACTCATCCAGGCAAGTGGAGAGTATTCCATTACACTCCTGACTTGTGGACAGGCTTTGAGGAATCAGGATGTCAGTTGTCACCACAGGGCTCTGAGCTGACCTGCTCTTGTCACCACAGTATTTATATGACTCGTCCAGTTAAGTTTCTGGTCAATGGTAACCCCCAGGATGTCGGATACAGCAATGGTAATGCCAATTGAGTATCAAGGGGTGATGGTTAGATTGTCTCTTGTTGAAGATGTTTATTATCTGGCACTTGTGTGACGTGACTTTGTCTCCACAAGGTTGTCACTCCTACCAATACTGTCTTGGACAGATGCTACTTTGACAGGCAGGTTGGTGAGGATCAAGTCAAGTATGTTTTGCTTGTTGTTTCCTGTCGCAGACTCTGACTCGGTGTCAGTCCTTTAGGAATTGGCAGGTCAGTCAGTTGTAGTGCTACCGAACCACTCTTAGTGATGGATATTGAAGTTCTCCACCTAGTTTGTCACCTTAAGTCCTTCCACCAAATGGTGTTCATCATAGAGGAGTACTGATTTGTTAGTTGCGGCCCATTGAAATTAGCAGGGGGCTTCCTTGCCCATGTTGACCTGATGCCATGAGACTTCATGGGGTCTGGAGTCAATGTTGAGGACTCCCAGGGCAACTCTCTCCTGACTGTATACCACTGTTCCAGTGGGACAAACCAGGGATGGTGATGGTAGTGCCTGGGACGTTATCTGTAAAATATAATTTTGTGAGTATGACTATGTTAGGCCGTTGCTTGACAGGTCTGCAGGATAGCTGTCTCAATTTTGGTACTAACCCCAGATGTTAGTAAAGAGAACTTTGCAGGGTTGACAGGGCTGAGTTTGTCATTGGTTAGGTCAATGCCTGGTTTACCTTGTTACTCAGAATATTTTTAAATAATTTTCCTACCACTACGTTTCTCCCTTTTTTAAAATTATGCTACACCATATGCTGGCACTATACCTATAACCGGAATGGTTGAAAAATTAAGGTCAGTTATAATGGCACACAGCGCAGAAAAGGCCCTTCAGCCCATCGAGTCTGCACCGATAATAACTACTACTAAAGCCGCACTAATCTCATTTTCCAGCATTTGTCCCATATTCTTCAATGTTATGATATTTCAAATGTTTATCCAAATACTTTATAAAGGATGTAAGGTTTCCAGCCTCCACTACCCTCCCTGTCAGTGCATTCATGATTCTCACTATCCGCTGAGGGAATTTTTTTTTTCTCAAATCCTCTCTGAATCTCTTGCCCCCCACCATAACACTATGGCCCCAAGTGATTGACCCCTCAACCAAGGGGAACAGCTGCTTCCCATTCACCCTGTCCATACCCCTCATAAACTTATACACCTCAATTATGACCCCCTCAGCCTTCTCTGCTCTAAAGAAAACAATCCAAGCCTTTCCAGTCTCTCCTTTTATAGCTCAAATGCTCCATCCTAGGTAATATCCTGGTGAATCTCCTCTGTACCCCTTTGAGCCACAATCACATCCTTCCTATCGTGAGGTGACAAGAACTGCACACAATACTCCAGCTGTGGCCTAACCAATGTTCTGTACAGTTCCAATCTAACCTCCTTACTCTTCTACTTTATGCCACGATCAATCCCATCCGCCGCCTCAACTACCCTATTCACCTACTCTGCTGCCTTTAGGAAACTGTGAATAAGTACCCCAAGATCCATTTGTTGTTCTGAGATTCCTAGTATCCTGCCATTCATTAAATATCCCTTATCTTGTTGCTTCTTTCAAAGTGCATCACCTTGCACTTATCAGGGTTAAATAAAATCTGCCACTGCTCTGCTCATCTGACCAACCCATCTATATTTTGCTGTCATCTATGACCTTCTCCTTCACTATTAACCACCCTACCAATCTTGGTGTCATCTGCAAATGTACTAGCTTCCAAAATGGATTATTGATTTGAGTGGGACCAAGGGACTTCTGCACTGTTCTTCCTGGACTGTCTGGTGGTCACTAGTTCCCTTCTTTCCTCTGGTCCCTTGAGCTGTGGCGCGAATATTTTTCTAAACGTGCTATCCACATAACTCAGACTCGTGGATGCACCACAGCGTCTCCAGCCGCTACTCAAATTCCAAAACCTGGAGCTCCAGTTTCTGCAGCTGGGAGTAATTTCTGCACATGTGGTCATCTCGAACACTGGTGGTGTTCAAGACTCCCCACATGTGACAAGCCACATATTCCACTCGACTGTCCTCACCTGAGATGTCTTAAATGTAAAATTTATACACCGATTAGAACAAACCTGAATGCAAATAATAAATACTTTTCCCAATAAATAAGGTTTCTTTTAGCTTATATTTAAACACTGTCCCTAATATCAGTTTCTCACCAAACAATCAGCTTACCATTTTCTTGTGACGTCACTCTTGGATTATTTTCAAACTCAGCACGCTGTCTGAACAGAGGGCTTCTGTTATTTATTTTCTTGCTTCTCTTAACAGCTGAGGAAGTATTTCATCCAGACCTAGGGATTCATCTACTTTCAAAGGTGTTGAACCCGTTAGTATTTCCCTTCTCATCCACCTAGCAGTTAGAGTCAGAAAGGTTTACAGCATGGAAACAGGCCCTTTGGCCCAACTTGTCCATGCCGCCCTTTTTTTTTAAACCCCTAAGCTCGTCCCAATTGCCCGCATTTGGCCCATATCCCTCTAAACCCATCTTACTCATGGAACTGTCTAAATGTTTTTTTAAAAGACAAAATTGTCCCCGCCTCTACTCTTACCTCTGGCAGCTTGTTCCAGACACTTACCACCCTCTGTGTGGAAAACATTGCTCCTCTGGACCCTTTTGTATCTCTCCCCTCTCAACTTAAACCTATGCCCTCTAGTTTTAGACTCCCCTACCTTTGAGAAAAGGTATTGACTAGCTGATCTATGTGTCTCATTATTTTATAGACCTCAAAAGACCACCCCCTCAGCCTCCTACGCTCCAAAGAGAAAAGTCCCAGTATATCCAGCCTCTCCTTATAACTCAAACCGTCAAGGCCTGGTAAATCTTTTCTGCACTCTTTCTAGTTTAATATCCTTTCTATAATAAGGTGACCAGAACTGTACACAGTATTCCAAGTGTGGCCTTACCAATGTCTTGTACAACTTCAACAAGACATCCCAACTCCTATATTCAATGTTCTGACCAATGAAACCAAGCATGCTGAATGCTTTCTTCAACACTCTGTCCACCTGTGACTCCACTTTCAAGGAGCTACCCCTAGATTTCTTTGTTCTGTAACTCTCCCCAGCGCCCTACCATTAACTGAGTAAGTCCTACCCTGGTTCAATCTACCAAAATGCATCACCTCGCATTTATCTATATTAAACTCCATCTGCCATTTGTCAGCCCAATTGATCAAGATCCCGTTGCAATTGGAGATAACTTTCTTCACTGTCCACTATGCCACCAATCTTGGTGTCATCTGCAAACTTACTAACCATGCCCTCTATATTCTCATCCAAATCATTAATCTAAAAGACATAACAGTGGACCCAGCACCGACCCCTGAGGCACACCGCTGGTCACAGGTCTCCAGTTTAAAAAAAAAACCAATCCTCTACAACCATTCTCTGGCTTCTGTCATTAAGAGTTTTAACAACACCAGGTTAAAGTCCAACAGGTTTATTTGGTAGCAAATACCATAAGCTTTCGGAACGCTGCTCCTTCGGCAGATGGAGTGGAAATGACCATCTGACGAAGGAGCAGCGCTCCGAAAGCTTATGGTATTTGCTACCAAATAAACCTGTTGGACTTTAACCTGGTGTTGTTAAAACTCTTACTGTGTTCACCCCAGTCCAACGCCGGCATCTCCACATTCTGTTATTAAGCCAATTTTGTATCCATTTAGCTACCTCACCCTGGATCCTGTGAGATTTAACCTCGTGCAACAACCTACCATGCGGTACCTTGTCAAAGGTCTTGCTAAAGTCTATGTAGACAACATCAATTGCACTGCCATCATCTACCTTCTTGATTATCCCTTCAAAAACTCAATCAAATTTGTGAGACATGATTTTCCACTCACAAAGCTATGCTGACTGTCCCTAATCAGTCCTTGCGTCTCTTAATGCCTGTAGATCCTGTCTCTCAAAATACCTTCTAACAACTTACCCACCACAGATATGAGGCTCACTGCCTGTAGTTCCCAGGCTTTTCCCTGCAGCCCTTTTTAAACAAAGGCACAACATTTGCCATCCTCCAATCTTCAGGCACCTCACCTGTGACTATCTAATATTGATTGCAATATTGTCCCTCCTTTTTATGAAAACGAAGTGTTCATTAAAAGCTATCCCCACATCCTCCATCTCCACACATGGGCAGGGTCAGACAGAAAATTCATGGACCCTGATGTTTCTTCTGTTTCTGGGCCCCTTATTTCCAACCCATTATTATTTCCCCAGTATCATTCCCTAAAGAGCCTATGTTCACTTTGGTTTGTTTCTTCCGTTTCATACGCTTAAAGAAGCTGTACATTTTTATATTATTTGCTCGTTTACCCTCATAGTTTATTTTCTCCCTCCTTATATTTTTGGTCATCTTGTTGGTTTTTAAAACTTTCCCAATCCTCTGATTTATCGTTAACCTTTGCCGCATTATTCTGCTTTTTCTTTCAGTTTCCTGCCTTTTTTCACTTTTCACTTTCTTTGTTAACCAGACTTAATTTATCCTCTTCCTAGAATTATAGAAAATAGGAGCAGGCCCTTTGAGCCTGCTGCACCATTCAGTATGTTCATGTTTGATCATCCACTTCAATAGCCTGATCCTGCTGTCTTCCCCCTGCTCTCTTCTTTCTCTCTCTCTCTCTCTCTCTCTCTCTCTTTCTTTCTCTCTCCCTCTCTCTCTCTCTCTCTCTCTCTCCCCCCCCCCCCCCCCCCCCCCCATATCCTTTGATCTGCTTTGTTCCAGGAACTGTATCTATCTCCTTCTTGAAAACATACAATGTTTTGTCCTCAACTGCTTACTGTGGTAGCAAATTCCATAGGCTCACCACTCTCCGGGTGAAGAAATTTCTCCTCATCTCAGGGAGGCAATGGCTTAGTGGTATTATCACTATTTAATACTATTAATCAGAACCTCAACTAATGTTCTGTGGACCTGGGTTCGAATCCCGCCATGGCAGATGATGGACTTGAATTTAATTTAAACATCTGGAATTAAGAATCTACTGATGACCATGAAATTGTTGTCAATTGCCGGGAAAAACCCATTTACAGAAGGAACTCTGCCATCCTTGTCTGGTCTATACATGCCTCCAGAGCCACAGCAATGTGGTTGACTCTCCACTGCCCTTGGGCAACTAGGGATGGGCAATAAATGCTGGCTCGTCAGCGACATCCATGACCCAAGAATTAATCAAAAAAGAAATTCTTGGACTGACCCATGATTCTGGAGATCCACACCATGGAACATCCTTCCTGCATCTACCTTGTCCTGTTAGAATTTTATAGAGTTCTAGGAGACTCCCCTCTTGTTCTTCTGAACTCCAGCACATATAATCCTAACTCAATCTCTCCTCATACGTCAGTTCCGGCATCCCAGAAATCGGTCTGCTAAACCTTCGCTGCACTCCCTCTATAGCAAAAACATACTTCATCACACAATATTCTAGGTGTGGCCACACCTGGCCCTGTATTATTGCAGCAGAACATCCCTGCTCCTGTACTCAAATCCTTTTATTATGAAGGCAAGCATACCATTTGTCTTTATAGCCTCTGCTGCACCTGCATGCTTGCTGTCAGCAACTGGTGTAAAGGGGACAGCCAGGTCTCATTACACATTCCCCTGCATTAATTTATAGCCATTTAGATAATCTATCTTCCTGTTTTTTGCAACCAAAGCGAATTATGCATTAGCCCCACCCATGTGCTTTAATTTTACACACTAATCTCTTATGTGGGACTTTGAAAGCCTTCTCAAAGTCCAAATAAACCACTAGCTCCCCTCATCAACTCTACTAGTTACATCCTTGAAGTATCCAATAGGTTTGTCAAGTATGATTTCCCTTTTGTAAATCCATGCTGACTCTGTCCGATTCTACCATGGCTTCCAAGTGCTTTTCTATAAAATATTTATAATGGACTTCACAATTTTCCCCACTACTGATATCAGGCTGACTGGTCTATGATTCCCTGTTTTCTCTCTCTCTCACTTTCTAAATAGTGCAGTTACATTAGCTACCCTCCAATCTGTAGGAACTGTTCCAGAGTCTATAGAATATTAGAAGATGACCACCAATACGTCCACTATTTCTAGAGCCACTTCTTTAAGTACTCTGGGATGTAGTTTATCATGATGTGGAGATGCCGGCGTTGGACTGGGGTAAACTACATAGTAAGAAGTCTCACAACACCAGGTTAAAGTCCAACAGGTTTATTTGGTGGCAAAAGCCACTAGCTTTCAGAGTGCTGCTCCTTCATCAGGTAAGTGGCCAGTCAGCGACATCCATGTTCCAAGAATTAATCAAAAATAAAAATCCTTGGACTGACCCATGATTCTGGAGATTCCACACCATGGAACATTCTTCCTGCATCTACCTTGTCCTGTTAGTATTTTATAGATTTCCAGGAGACTCCCCCCTTGTTCTTCTGAACTCCAGCACATATAATCCTAACTCAATCTCTCCTCATACGTCAGTTCCTGATGAAGGAGCAGCGCTCCGAAAGCTAGTGGCTTTTGCTACCAAATAAACCTGTTGGGCTTTAACCTGGTGTTGTGAGACTTCTTGCTATGTAGTTTATCAGACAGACCTTGGGGATTTATCGGCCTTCAATCCCATCAATTTCCCAACACCATTTCTCGACCAATATTGATTTCCTTCAGTTCTTCCCTCTCTCTTAAACCCCAATGTTTCTGGTATGTGATTTGTGTCCTCCTTTGTGAAGACAGAACCCAAGTACGTTTTTAGTTGGTTAGCCATTTCTTTGTTACCTATTGTAAATTCCCCTGTTTCTGACTGCAAGAGACCTACATTTGTCGTCTTTATTATTTTTCCCTTCACATGTATATAGAAACTTTTACAGTCAGTTTTTGTGTTCCCTGCAAGATTACACTCATACTCTATTCTCCCCTTCTAAATGAATACATTTGACCTCCTTTACTGAATTCTAAACTGCTCACAATCCTCAGTTCTGTTGTTTTTTCTGGCCAATTTGTATGTGTCTTGCGTGGATTCTGTACTATCTCTAATTTCCCTTGTAACCCATGGTTTGGCCACCTTCACAATGTTACTTTTGCAGCAGATAGGAATAAACAAAGGAAGGGTCATCCTGACTCCAAACGTTAGCTCTATTCACTCTCTAAAGTTGCTGTCAGACCTACTGAGTTTTTCCAACATTTTCTGTTTTTGTGTGGAATAAACAGTTGTTGCAATTCACCCATGCGTTCTTTGACTGTTTGCCATTGCCTATCCACTGTCATCCCTTTTTAAGTAACCTTTCCAGATCCATTATAGCTAATTCGCGCCTCATACAATCTGAAATTCTCTACTACTGGGGTGTATCCCCAAGGACTCGCACCGCAGGTATTTATTGAAGGTCTTACTCACTCCATGCTCCAAACTACAACTGTCCTCTCAGGGCTGTTCCCGGGCAGATTACTCCATGCTCAAGGTCACTGGACCTATTCCCTGAAAGGGGCTAAGCCCCAACATACATAGTACTCCTCCCCTCTAAACAACAATTCCCCCATAACAGCAACAGTAATAAAACTATTTACATACAACTACCACATTTTAACAGAATTTTTTGCTAATTGTGGTGAAAGCACTATTATTTACATTATGATACATTTCTTTTGTTTACCCATCCATACATCATTGAAATGATCAATCTTTGATTTGATTTACTGCTGTCATGTATTGGGATACAGTGAAAAGTATTGTTTCTTGCGTGCTATACAGACAAAACATACTGTTCATAGAATACTTAAGGGAGAAGGAAAGGAGAGAGTGCAGAATATAGTGTTACAGTCACAGCGAGGGCATAGAGAAAGATCAGCTTAATATATGGTAGGTCCATTCAAAAGTCTGATGGCAGCAGGAAAGAAGCTGTTCTTGAGTTGGTTGGTAAGTGATCTCAGATTTTTGAACCTTTTTCCTGATGGAAGAAGGTGGAAGACAGAATATCCGGGATGCATGGGGTCCTTGATTATGCTGGCTGCTTTTCTGAGGCAGCAGGAAGTGTAGACAGAGTCAGTGGATGGGAGGCTGCTTTGTGTGATGGATTGGGCTACAATCACTATCTTTTGTAGTTTCTTGCAGTCTTGGTCAGAGCAGGAGCCATACCAAGCTGTGATACATCCAAAAAGGATGCTTTCTAGGCTGCATCTGTAAAAATTGGTGAGAGTCGTAGCAGACATGATGAATTTCCTTAACTGTCGGGGGGACAGCGGTCCCGTGGAGGTTGCTTCCTGGGAACCAATACTTGCTTTTGGTTTATCTTCGGTGATTGTGACCTTGGTGAAACCACCATTGGTAACCCCTCTTCCCATACACTTTTGGTTGCCAGTGCTGGCCCCCCAATTTCCTCTGTAGAAGAGGGGCTGATGGTTCAATGTATCCCACTCCTGGTACTGTCACTGGCGATGTCTGGAATGCCTCTGAAGTTGTTGATGGGTCTTGTACCCCCGATGTGGGGCCTCAAGCTGTTGGTCTGCACGCGATCGCCAAAGTAACTCGTCCCGAATTTCTATCATATAAGACAATGGCCTGTCTTGGCTACAATTGTGGCTGGAACCCACTTCTCCCCCAAAGAGTAGTTCTTGGTAAGTACCAACTCGCCCTTCTGAAATGCCCTCATCTTGACATGTTTAGCTTGACGGCCTAACTGTGCCTCTTGGTTCTTCTCCAGTACGTCAAACATTTTATGTAATTGCCCCCCCCCCCCCCACCAATGGAGCTTCTAAGGAGTGTTTAACAGTCTGCATAAAATGCTCCTTGAAGCCATTCATCTCTGGGTGCTAGAGCGCAGACTTTACATGACAAATTATTTCATGCAGTTCAATGAATTCTGCAAAGTCCCATGACATGAACTGTGGTCCGTTGTCACTTACAGCCTGGTCTGGATATCCAAACCTAGCAAACATTGTCATTGAGCTCGTCATGTCTTTTTTCTGTGGTAGCCGACTTCATACATATCCCTTATGGCCACTTCCAGTGTGCGTCAATGGCCACCAGTAACATAACCAGCCCTGCAAAATCTACATAGACATGTTCCCAAGGCCCCTTTGGTCATTCCCATGAATGCAATAGTGATGTGGGTGGTGCCATCTGAATTTTGGAACGTGATATGCAACAGCTCGCTTTCTCCTCTTTCTCACATCGACTTTTGGCCACCACACTGAACTGCCGGCCAACTCTTTCATCTGCACTAATCCTGGATGCCCTTAGTGCAGTTGCTCCAGCACTTTTCTCCTCCAGGAAGGGGGAATGACAATCTGCATAGCCCACAACAAACAACCGTCCTGCACCACAATTCCCACTGATGGCTTAGATATGGCTTTAGTTCCAGATTCTTCTGTTGGCTTGTTCTTCCCTTGTGGATGAGGTCTACCACTTGACTAAGTATGGGATCCTTTCGAGTGACTTTTTCACCTTAGCAGTTGTAATTGGTACCTTATCACCTTGTGTAAAGTACATGATCTGGATAATCTCATCTGGGACCTCCTTATTACAAAGCAACAGCAGCTTAGATAAAGCATCTGCATTTGCATGTTGATCTGACTGGTGGTAGTGGATCTCATCTGAGTGGCCTGATAATATCAACATCCACCTCTGTAATCGAGCTGTGGCCATAGATGGAATCCCTGAATGAGGTCCCAAATCTTAGTCAGCGGCCTGTGGTCCGTCAGTTAGACAAACTGTCTGCCCATACAGATAGTGGTGAAATTCGGTAACCCCAAAAATGATGCCTAGTGCCTCCTTCTCTATTTGTGCATAGTTTTTTTCTGCTTTAGAGAGTGACCTAGACTCAAGTGTAATGTATCTGTCTTCTCCATTTGCCATCACTTGAAAGCACCACTCCCATGCCATATGGTGAAGCATCACAAGCCAGCTAAGGAAGTCATTTGGAATTAAAATGAACTAGGACCCCTTCAATGCCGCCTTCACTGCCTGGTAAACCTTCTCACTCTGGTGCCCACTTCCACACCTGTCCCTTCATCAGTAACTAATGCAGTGGTTTCAGCACTGTCACCAGGTCAGGCACAAATTTGCCATACTAGTTTGAGTCCCAGGAAGGACCTGAACTGGGACACATTTTCCAGTCTTGGCTCCTTCATTATGGCCCCCAGCCTCTTCGGTGCTTTGTGTAACTCTTCACCGTCGATAACGTGTCCTAAATATTCGACAGAGTCCTTGAAAATCTCTCTTTTTTTTGTAATCTCCAGCCCATGCTCTTGCAGTCTCCAACGTATTTTTTAAGTTTCGCAAGTGATCCTCATCTGTGGAACCCGTTATCATGTTGTCCAGATAATATTTGACCCTTGGGAGACACCTCAATATCTGGTCCATTGCTCTTTGAAATCTAACTAGGCCGACATGATCCCAAAAGGCAGTCACTTGCAACAGGATAACCCTTTTTGAATGATGGCTAATGGCGGCTCTGAGTCTTTGGCCACCCCCCCCTGCAGATAAGTTTGGGAGAAAATGTTTAGTTTAAACTCTGTCTTCTCAGACTGCTCTGTTTTATCCGTAGACCCCACAGACTCCTTGTCGTCTTCTACACTGGCCACTTGCCACTTCCTCCTGGGTTTCGGTCCCAATCACTTTGACTTCACATGCTCCTGGGACACTGGTGCTCTGCAGTTCCAGCATTGAGTTCCCCTCGTCCAGGAACTGGACTCTGTGTGACCTACTCGGCCACAATGGTGGCATTCCTCGGGCCATGACCTACTCTTCGGCATCTCTGCCAACTTGTGCACCTTTGCACTAGCACCTAAGTGCGCCGCATCCCTGGCAACCCATTCCATTGAGATCACAATCTCAAAAACCTCCTTAAACTCCACCTGCGACTCTGCCAGTAGTCTTCGTTGAATTGCTTCCTGTTGGAGGCCACGCACAAACTGGTCCCGTAACATGTCCTGAAAGCCTCCAAGTGGCAGTGCTTGCAAGGCTTTTGAGAGTAGCCACGAATTTGGTGATGGTCTCGTCCTCCAACTGGTCCGCTTGTAAAAACAGAAACGCTCTGCGATCAGCAATGGTTTTGCCACGAAATGCCCCACCAATACAGTTCACAACTCCTGGAAAGACCTCAGCCGGTTTCCGAATGCTGAATGTCTTCCTATCATGCTAAGAAAGACTGGCACAATCAGGTCGTCCACCTCCCGATTCGCTATCATAAATATATTGAACAGTTCAATGTAAGTTGTCCACGACTCGACTGCTTTGTCGAACGTGCCTGTTGTGCCAAATTTTCCCACCATACCGGTGGCAGGAGTTTTCCTGTCCCTGAACCTAGGTCTGAAACCTTTGCACATGCTGGCTCCTGCACTTCCTCCACCCGAGCATTCGGTCCTCCCTGTCACCCGATGACTGAGTATTCCTCCGGTTGCCCTGCGGTGACCAATTCTAGCGCGACCTTGGAGACAGACTTGGAACTGGTGACAGCGCCTGGGTCTGTTTAATTCACTTTTTCCCATGACGTGCTCTTACTCTGCAGTCCTCCAAGGGGTTTTCTTTTCACTCTGCACTGTGGTTCTCAGCAGACAGTCTGCAGTGAAGGTCCCGATCTTTCACTTTACAAGCCGTCAGTCACTCCAACCTTCGTCACCAGTGTTAAATTCTCTACTACTGGGGTGTATCGTCAAGGACTCACACCACAGACAGACTTCATGGAACGCAGGTGTTGCAGATCTTACTCGCTCCACACTCCAAAATACAACTACCCTCCCAGGCAGATCACTCCCCACCCAGGGTCACCTGACCCATTCCCTTAAAGGGACCATGTCCCAACATACATAACACAATCCTAGTTTCCTTTAATAAGATTCAGGGCCCTGGTCTCAGAATCAACTCCATCATTCTTTGATGAAACACTATCATATTATGGTCACTCATCCCCAATAGGTCTCTCAACGAGATTACCAATTATTCCTTCCTCATTAGACAATACCCAGTCGAGGATGACCTGTTCTGTAGTTGGTTCCTCAACATATTGGTCCAGAAAACCATCCCCTATACACTCCAGGAATTCCATCTCTACGATATTGTGACTAATTTGATTTGTTCAATCTATATAGAACATAGAACATAGAACATTACAGCGCAGAACAGGCCCTTCGGCCCACGATGTTGCACCGACCAGTTAAAAAAAAAAACTGTGACCCTCCAACCTAAACCAATTTCTTTTCGTCCATGAACCTATCTACGGATCTCTTAAACGCCCCCAAACTAGGCGCATTTACAACTGATGCTGGCAGGGCATTCCAATCCCTCACCACCCTCTGGGTAAAGAACCTACCCCTGACATCGGTTCTATAACTACCCCCCCTCAATTTAAAGCCATGCCCCCTCGTGCTGGATTTCTCCATCAGAGGAAAAAGGCTATCACTATCCACCCTATCTAAACCTCTAATCATCTTATATGTTTCAATAAGATCCCCTCTTAGCCGCCGCCTTTCCAGCGAAAACAATCCCAAATCCCTCAGCCTCTCCTCATAGGATCTCCCCTCCATACCAGGCAACATCCTGGTAAACCTCCTCTGCACCCTCTCCAAAGCCTCCACATCCTTCCTGTAATGTGGGGACCAGAACTGCACACAGTACTCCAAGTGCGGCCGCACCAGAGTTGTGTACAGTTGCAACATAACGCTACGACTCCTAAATTCAATCCCCCTACCAATAAACGCCAAGACACCATATGCCTTCTTAACAACCTTATCTACTTGATTCCCAACTTTCAGGGATCTATGCACACATACACCTAGATCCCTCTGCTCCTCCACACTATTCAAAGTCCTCCCGTTAGCCCTATACTCAACACATCTGTTATTCCTACCAAAGTGAATTACCTCACACTTCTCCGCATTAAACTCCATCCGCCACCTCTCGGCCCAACTTTGCAACCTGTCTAAGTCTTCCTGCAAACTACGACACCCTTCCTCACTGTCTACCACACCACCGACTTTGGTGTCATCAGCAAATTTGCTAATCCACCCAACTATACCCTCATCCAGATCATTAATAAATATTACAAACAGCAGTGGCCCCAAAACAGATCCCTGAGGTACACCACTTGTAACCGCACTCCATGATGAATATTTACTATCAACCACCACCCTCTGTTTCCTATCCGCTAGCCAATTCCTGATCCAATTTCCTAGATCACCCCCAATCCCATACATCTGCATTTTCTGCAGAAGCCTACCATGGTGAACCTTATCAAACGCCTTACTAAAATCCATATATACCACGTCCACTGCCTTGCCCCCATCCACCTCCTTGGTCACTTTCTCAAAAAACTCAATAAGGTTAGTAAGGCACGACCTACCTGCCACAAAACCATGCTGACTATCACCTATCAATTCATTACTCTCCAAATAACTATAAATCCTATCCCTTATAATTTTTTCCAACATCTTGCCGACAACAGAAGTGAGACTCACCGGTCTATAATTCCCGGGGAAGTCTCTGTTCCCCTTCTTAAACAATGGGACAACATTCGCTAACCTCCAATTTTCTGGTAATATACCAGAGGCCAACGACGACCTGAAGATCAGAGCCAGAGGCTCTGCAATCACTTCTCTTGCCTCCCAGAGAATCCTTGGATAAATCCCATCCGGACCAGGGGATTTATCTATTTTCAGACCCTCCAGAATATCCTGCACATCCTCCTTATCAACTGTAATACTGTCTATTCTACTCCCTTGCAACCCAGTGTCCTCCTCAGCTATATTCATGTCCCCTTGCGTGAACACCGAAGAGAAATATTGGTTCAATGCTTCACCAATCTCCTCCGGTTCCACACATAACTTCCCTCTGCCATCTATAACTGGCCCTAAACTTGCCCTAACCAACCTTCTGTTCTTGACATACCTATAGAACGCCTTAGGATTCTCTTTAACCCTATCCGCCAAAGTCTTCTCATGTCCCCTTTTAGCCCTTCTAAGCTCGCTCTTCAACTCCCTCTTAGCCAATCTAAAGCTTTCTAGTGCACTACCCGAGTGCTCACGTCTCATCCGAACATAAGCCTCCTTTTTCTTTTTAACCAACAAAGAAACTTTTTTGGTGCACCACGGTTCCCTAGCCCTACCAATTCCTCCTTGCCTGACAGGGACATACCTATCACAGACTCGCAGTAGCTGCTCCTTGAAAAAACTCCACATGTCGGACGTTCCCAGTCCCTGTAATCTCCTAGTCCAACCTATGTTTCCTAATTCTCTCCTAATAGCCTCATAATTACCCTTCCCCCAGCTAAAACCATTGGCCCGAGGTTCATGCCTATCCCTTTCCATCACTAAGGTGAACGTAACCGAATTGTGGTCACTATCACCAAAATGCACACCAACTTCCAAGTCTAGCACCTGGTCTGGCTCATTTCCCAGCACCAGATCCAATATAGCCTCACCTCTAGTTGGCCTGTCTACATACTGAGTCAAAAAACCTTCCTGCACGCTTTGAACAAAAACTGACCCCTCTAACGAGCTAGAGCTATAACAATTCCAGTCAATATTAGTCAAGTTAAAATCCCCCATAACAATTGCCCTATTACTTTCACTCCTAAGCAGGATTGACTCCGCAATCCTTTCCTCAACCTCTCTAGAACTTAATATGCAGATTAAAGTCACCCATAATTATGAATGTTGCTTTACTGCATTTCTAATTTCCTGTTTAATGCCATTCCCAACGTCACTACAATTTGGGGGTCTGCACACAACCCCCACTAATGTTTTTTGTCTTAGTGTTTTTCAGCTCTACCCATACAGATTCCACATTGTCGGAGCTAATATCTTTCCTCACTTTGTTTTAATTTCCACTTTAACCAGCAATGCATCTCCACCACTTTTTTTTTCCTTTTTGCCTGTCCTCCCTGAATACTGAATACCCCCCAGATATTAATTTCCCATCTGTTGTCACCCTGCAGCCATATCTCCATAATCCCGACCACATCATAGCCATTTACATCTAATTGCGCGATTCATTCATCCATTTTATTGCGAATGCTCTGCACATTACTGCGCAAAGCCTTGAGGCTTGTCTTTTTAACATTACTTGTCCCATTCCTATACTTCGCACAGTGGCTCTGATTGAATCTGGCCCTTGATTTCTCTGCTTATCTGTTTTCTTATTCCCCTTACGTAGAAACATAGAAGATAGGAGCAGGAGGAGGCCATTTGATCCTTCGAGCCTGCTCCGCCATTCATGGATGATCGTCCAACTCAAGAGCCTAATCCTGCTTTTTCCCCATAAACCTTTGATCCCATTCGCCTCAAGTGCTATATCTAGCTGCCTCTTGAATACATTCAACGTTTTGGCATCAACTACTTCCTGTGGTAATGAATTCCACTGACTTTACTGTCTTTTGTTCTTGTCCTTGCTTCCCCCTCCTCTGACAATGGGAACCTCCCACTACAAGTTTCTCTCCAGCCCGGAGCAGATGTCCCGAACCCTGGCACTGGGCAGGTATCACAGCCGTCTTGACTTTCGCTCATTGCTGCAGAGATCAGTGTCAATCCCCTTCACTATACTGTCTCCCTACTGCCACTATCTTTTTATATGCTCCCCGCACTTGAATGGCTTCCTGCACCACAGTGCCATTTTCAGTCAGCTCATACACCCTGCAGCCCCCAGTCTCATCCAGACAAGCTGAGAGAACCTCGAACCTTTTGGACAATTGCAGTGGTTGACACTTCTGCACTCCTGTCCTCTGGGTCCCTTTTACCTGCCTCAACTGCAGTTACACTCTCCTGTCCCTGACCACTTTCCAAACCGAAAGATTCTAGCCTAAGGAGTGTGACCACCTCCTGAAACCAAGCGTCCGCTAACTCTGTCCCTTCATGATGTGTTGCAGTGTCCGCACTCAGACTTCAGCTCAATGACTGAGCTGAAGCTCCTCAAACTGCAGACACTTCAGACATGCTTGCCCTGGATAACACAAATATTCATGAGCTCCTGCATGATGCAGCCTTGACACATCACCTGCCCTGCCGTACTTATGAACTTTAACTAATTACTAAATTATTTTATTCAATTATTTATTTTCTTTTAGATTTTAATTAATCTTATCACAAATTGCAGGACAAATTTAAACCTTTGGAAAATAGACCTTGACCACTTAGCGGATATTCACCAGATGCTCACCTCCTCTCTGTAGAACAGCAGAAACCAATTTCAACTTCCACACTGTCCAAACCTGCACTCGATCTGTATCACTTTTCTCAAACATGATGTAATATGCTAAACTCTAACTTCTGGTAGCACAATATGCTAAAGTTGTTGGCGAACCATGCAACACTTGCAAAGCGATCAGCTGGATGATTGACCCCTCCTGCTTCGCTACCTGGCCTGCAACAGAAAAATTGCAAACATTGTAATGTAAAACAATCTTTGCAACAGGAAAGCAATACTTCGCATCTCGGATAAGTATTCTGTCATATCAAAATTGATCACTCAGCAATATTCCAAAGAATTAATGATCTGTGGACAATTCTATTGATTTGGGGATCCGATTTTTCTCCAGTGAAGTGTGAAGAACTCCATTATTTGCTACCAGTTGCACATTTCGTGTTCCTGAAGAAAATCTTAGTTGTTTCAGTATAGCAAATATTTTGTATGTCTTACAGGTGAGAGAGGATGGCATCTGAGCTATCTTCTTGATACAGCTCTTCGCTACAAGCCATCATACCTAGGCACAAGAAAGGCAATACAAGAAGCTTATAACATTGTTCTGTAACTCCAGATAGTATTCATGGTAACTTTGTAAATATTGGTTCTAGCTTCCTATAAATGAAATAACTACTGCTTGACATTTTAAATATCTGAAGAATAAAATGCTGAGGCATGTCTCACCCCATCACTCTGGCAGGTTGGGGCCTGTTAGAACCAACCCTTTTTAAAGGGTGCCACGATCTTAATTTTGTTTTTAAAGACAATGCCCCACCCTGGAGACAGACACGCCACCCCCTTGCCACATGGAGAATCCCTCGTATGGACCTCCCCAACTGAAGCCCCCCCCAATTCAGTGGGTAGTACCAGAATACTGCCTGGCCCTGTCCCTGTTCCTCTCCCAGCCAGAGGCTATACTTACCTGTGAGTGCCTGGTGGGTTCCCATCATCTGGTTCCCATTTTTAGAAACCGGTTTGTAAACCAAAGAATTAATTCCTAATTTGAGGGGATGATGAGGCAGGGAAGCCCAAAAGAGGATGTTAGTGTATTGAAACGAGGTTCCTGAGTTTCCTGGGCAGCAGCCTGGTTGGGGAAGACGAAGAAAGTCAGAAAATCTGATCTTCCTGGCAAGATTCTCATTTTCTAGCTCTTGCAGAATTATATGACTGTGTTGCCATTTCCATTCACGGCAAACATGGGTGTAAAATAACCACAGTAAGAAGTCTCACAACACCAGGTTAAAGTCCGAACACTTGTGCTGCCAAATAAACCTGTTGGACTTTAACCTGGTGTTATGAAACTTCTTACTGTGCTTACCCCAGCCCAACGCCGGCATCCCCACGTCGTAAAATAACCCCCAGCTTAATCTTGTTGCCTTATGTACAGAGATATACAAATGACCATTAGAGGGCACTATTGTACCCCTCCCTTCTTAATGAAAACATCACAACACATTAGGGCTTGTTTTCTTTTATTCACTTAACCTGTTCCCAAGTGGAAACGTTATTTCTTGACCTAAACCTTCACGACTTGTGGAAGGACATTAACCCATCTTGAACTGAGTCTGAGGAGAAGTTTTCTCCAAAAAAAAACTCCATTTAATTTTGTGCTTCATCGGGTATGTCAGTCTGACTCTGACTTGGATCAGAACTAGGTTCTGGCATGAACTGTTGATCAGTACTTGACCTGTATTCCAATGATCTGATTCATCAGACTCATTTGATTTGTTCCAACTTTGTGAACCTCTGAAGATTAAACATGACCTATTTGTACTCAGTGTAGCAACTTGCTCAACCATTTGGCAAATTTATGTTGTGCAGAACCAGTCGTAGATAATATAGGATGTAAAGGGACATCACTTTTGTCTATCTTGGGGAGCCCGTTTATATGTGGACATGGCGAGCCATGAGGATGAATCCTATCATTTGACTATGAAAGTTGTCCTGCAGGATATTGTTACCCTGATCAGATCATTGCATGCCCAATAGTGTGAAAACTTGCACATTGATTTTTGGACTTTTGCTGAGGCTACTTCTGATTACCCTGGGAGGGTAAGGTGTCTCAAAATTGAGCAACAAATGAAATTGGCCATTTCACACTGCTACTATGCAGCAGGAACACAAATGGTATTCTCCACTTACGGGATGCTGCTGTAAAGCCAAAAAGACGTTGTGCCTACCATACACATTTTGTAATGTGGTATATGAATTTCAGAGCTGCTGTGATGCCGGGTATGTCCCAACAACTGGCAGATTGTGTCAAACATCACTGCTGGAATTTTCCAGCTTTTCATACCCCGCTGCCGCTGGAAGCGAGGACGGAGAATTTTGTACTCGGCCAAATCTTTGTTCACTTCAGGACAAGAGAATCCCACCGGCATGAACGTCTGGAAAATTCCTTTCAACTGTTAGCGACTGGCAAAATACTGACCGTACTGATCCAGCCCATGCTTGCAAAACTGAAATACATAGCTTAGCAATACAAAAACATAGCATCCAACATTAGATGTGATTCCACAATTGGACAATGCTTAGTAAACATTCCAGATTATGCTAAGAATTACATTGACAATAAATTTAAGATTATCAGTCAGGCTCACAGTGCACCTCACTTATATGTGCCAGAAGCTACATACAGGGCCCTGTCCTTTGCAAACAAGGTATAAAGAACAAAGAAAATTACAGCACAGGAACAGGCCCTTTGCCCTCCAAGCTTGCACTGACCATGCTGCCCGACTGAACTAAAACCCCCTACCCTTCTGGGGACCATATCCCTCTATTCCCCTCCTATTCATGTGTTTGTCCAGACGCCCCTTAAAATTCACAATCGTATCTGCTTCCACTACCTCCCCCGGCAGCAAGTTGCGGGCACCCACCACCCTCTGTGTAAAACACTTGCCTTGTACATCTCCTTTAAACCTTGCCCCTCGCACCTTAAACCTGTGCCCCCTAGTAATTGACCCACCCTGGGGAAAAAGCTTCTGACTATCCACTCTGTCCATGTTCCTCATAATCATGTAGACTTCTATCAGGTCGCCCCTCAACCTCCATCTTTCCAGTGAGAACAAATCAAGTTTTTCCAACCTCTCCTCATAGCTAATGCCCTCCAAGCCAGGCAACATCCTGGTAAATTTTTTCTGTACCTCCTTCAAAACCTCCACATCCTTCTGGTAGTGTGACGACCAGAATTGAACACTATATTCCAAGTGCAATCTAACTAAGGTTCTATAAAGCTGCAACATGACTTTCCAATTTTAAAACTCAATGCCCTGGCCGATGAAGGCAAGCATGCCGTATGCCTGCTTGACCATCTTCTCCACTTTCAGTGACCTGTGCACCTGGACATCCAGATCCCTCTGCCTATCAATACTCTTAAGGGTTCTGCTATTTACTGTAGATTTCCTAACTTTCTTAGACCTTCCAAAATGCATTATCTCACATTTGTTTGGATTAAATTCCATCTGCCATCTCCACCCAAGCCTCCAACTGATCTGTATCCTCTGATGGTCCTCATCGCTATCCACAAATCCACCAACCTTTGTGTCGTCCGCAAACTTACTAATCAAACCAGTTACATTTTCCTCCAAATCATAAGCAAAGGTCCCAGCACTGATCCCTGAGGAACGCCACTTGTCACAGCCCTCCATTCAGAAACACATCCTTCCACTGCTACCCTCTGTCTTCTATGACCGAGCCAGTTCTGTATCCACCTTGCCAGCTCACCTCTGATCCCATGCGACTTCATCTTCTGCACCAGTCTGCCATGAGGGACCTTGTCAAAGGCCTTACTGAAGTCCATGTAGACAACATCCACTGCCCTACCCTCATCAATCATCTTTGTCACTTCCTCGAAAAACTCAATCAAGTTCGTGAGACATGACCTCCCCTTCACAAAACCATGTTGCCTCCCACTAATATGTCCACTTATTTCCAAGTGGGAGTAAATCCTGTCTCAAAGAATCCTCTCCAATAATTTCCCTACCATTGACGTAAGGCTCACCGGCCTGTAATTACCTGGATTATTCTTGCTACCTTTCTTAAACAAAGGAACAACGTTGGCTATTCCCCAATCCTCTGGGACCTCCTCTGTAATCAGTGAGGATACAAAGATTTCTCAAGGCCCCAGCAATTTCCTTCCTTGCGCCTCTCAGTATTTTGGGGTATATCCTATCAGGCCCTGGATCTTGTTTACCTTAATGTTTCTCAAGAACCCCAATACCACCTCCTTTTTGATCTCAACATGACTCAAACTATCTACACACCCTTTCCCAGATTCTTCATCCACCAAGTCCTTCTCTTTGGTGAATATTGATGCAAAGTATGCTCATGCATTGTGCTTTCTAAAACTAAACAAAAGTTTAGGGGACAGTTATTCCCTGGTTCATTTCCCATGACAGTGCCTTGATCAGTTGGAGTCAATTTGCCTGGATTGAATGTAAACAGAGTTTGGCAATCAACATGTTCCCTGATGCATAATCATGGCAGTGCCTCTATTACAGTAAGGAGTCTAACAACAGGTTAAAGTCCAACAGGTTTATTTGGTAGCAAACGCCACTAGCTTTCGGAGTGCTGCTCCTTTGTCAGGTGATCTCCCACTCACCTGACGAAGGAGCAGCACTCCGAAAGCTAGTGGCGTTTGCTACCAAATAAACCTGTTGGACTTTAACTTGGTGTTGTTAGACTTCTTACTGTGTTTACCCCAGTCCAACGCCGGCATCTCCACATCATGCCTCTACCAAGCAGAGTCCACTTGCTAACCAATCAGCACTCTCTTCTCAGGCAGGGTAAATTGTTGTTCCTTTTGAGACTTGGTACAGTTGTCTGTCCTGATGAGTACAAGATGAGAAGCTTTTTTTCGAGCAATACACAAGTTCTGTGCTACTAAGCGACTATTATCACAATTCTTCCTGGCAGCTACTTGAGCCATTTGTGATCATGATTCTTTACTCTAGCCTTCTGGTTCAACTTCTGGCTTCTTTCTATTTCTCTACCCCGTCATGACCCTTTCTGCCTTAATTGTTTTTTTTTGCTAAATGTGGCTTCATCATTGAAACCTCATTCTGGGCTGTTTTCTAAGAAACCAATCAGCTGGCGTTCTGCTAATAGTCTGAGATGTGTTACAATGTGCGAATAACTGGCAAACAGATCCAATGAAAATTGATGTTTCTTCAGATTTGTATCTTATTTGCTTTTTATTTGTACACGTAACCATTTGTACTGCATGACATGCTGCTCCCTTTAAAACAGAATGATGTGAAACTCTAGTGTGTTTTATCACATTCATTCTGATGAATTTTACCAACTGTTCAGAACAAAACTGGTGTCCGTTATCAGATATGATTTCCTCCAGAAACCCAACTTGGTATTCAAGTACTCGCAAGTATTGAGTGAAACTGGCAACCAACTTAAAGATACAAGGCTAATGTACAAGTTAAGATATATGTGGAGCCTCCTCCCCCAGTGAATTGTTTAACTGTTCCCTTTTATATTAGCCACCAGTCTCTTCTCATAAACTCTCGCTCTAATCTTACTGATTTTTCACTTCCTCTCTGAACCTTCTGTTCTATTATCCACCTGACATCTATCATAAGTACACTTTTTTGGCATCATGATCTCTATCTCTTTTGTCATCTACAGAGCTCTGAATTTGGTTGACCTACCTTTCCCCTTTTGTAGCGATATATCTTCTTTTAAAGGCTCATTCTTTAATTTTGTTATAGTTTTACTTGCCAACCTTTGACCTAATTCCAATTAATCTGGGTCAGATCCATTTTACCCCAATGAAGTTGGCTTTCCCTCAAGTTAATTGTTCTTACTCTGGATTGTTCTTTGTCCTTTTCCATAGTCAGCCTAAACCTTATGATGGCATGATCACTGTTTCCTAACTGTTACCCTGTTGACACCTGATCTATGTGGACCACTTCATTCCCAAGACTCAGGTCTAGCAATGGCTCCTTTCTCTTTGGACTGGAAACATACTGTAGAAAATTTTCCTGAACACATTCTAGGAACTCTTTTCTCTCTGTCCTTAATATTAGTACTCTCCCAATCAATATTTGGATCATTATTTACTGAAAGAATTAAGCCACAAAATTCCACAGTTTAAACAAAAATATTTTTACTATTCAAGAGTCAAATGAAGTAAACACTAAAAACTAACTGAGCTAATCCCCTCTACTCCAAAACATAAGTTAAATGTGAATTAAAAGGCAGATTGATTATTAATTATAAATTACACATCACAGGGCAGATACAGCAAAGACAGACCTTTATAAATTGGGTTAGCAGTCCACTCAGTATAAATGTTATCAATCTCAGTCAGAAAGTACTTTAAAACCCTGGCATCCTCACAGAGAATTTCTGCTTGACTTCTTTTAAGATTTAACTCGGGTCTCAGCTGACAGCAGTACGCAACTCACCAGAGTTCCATAGGCATGGTCTTCATCAAAAATTGCACTCATCTGCAGAACCTTCTGAATGCTTTACAACAATCTAGACGGTGCAGATTTTTAAAAAATTTGTTCGTAGGATGTGGGCATCACTGGCTCAGCCAGCATATATCACCTGTCCCTAATTGCCCTTGAGAAGGCGGTAGCCTCCTGCCTTCTGGAACCACTGCAGTCCATGTGTTGTAGGAACCCACAGTGAGCGTGAAAGGGAGTTCCATGTTTTTCCAGTGACAGTGAAGAAATGGTGATATAATTCCAAGTCAGGATGATGTGTGTCTTGGAGGGGAACTAACTGGCAGGTGCTGGTGTTCCCATGCATCTGATGCTCTTGTCCTTCTAGGCGGTAGAGGTCATAGGTTTGGAAGGTGTCAGAGGAGTCTTGGTAACAGTAATGATAAACCTACAAACATTTTATTCAAGAAACAAACAGGTGCAGCAACTTTATCTCTTTGTTAATTCTCAACTCCTGGATTGGGCCTCGGTCTTCCTCAATCTGTCAGCACAGCACCTGTGGATTCATCACCTATTCGGCTGTGTTGGCTGTGTTTCCTTTTAGATAGTTTCAAACTGAGGTTTTGTTTCTCAATCTCTGAGGCAGTCCGGAGGGTCAGATTTCTTTCTCCACCTCCCTTTTCAATTGGGGTTTGTGTCTCAAAATGTAAGCTTTGAAATTATGAATGCCCTCACTGCCCAATTTATGGCATTTGTGAATGTATGTATATAAGCCAACCTGGACTAAATTATTTTTCTCCTTGGACAAACAACCATGTTGTCCACAAGAATGATATTGTCTGTAAAGATATTACATGACAAACTTGATGAATTGGCTGAGGACTAGGATCATGGATTTTCCAGCTGAAAGATTTTGTATTTGGAGAAGCTTCTAGCTAATCAATTGAGGAAATTGGGTGTTCTGGGAGAGAGATTTAAAAATCCAGTCTACAGATAATTGTGTTGTACATATGGGTGGACTGACCTTAAAAGATGGCTGCATCTACAGTTATTATTGGGGTAACTGAGAATATAGCCATGACCGAGAATGTTTTGATACATATGTGGAGTGGCTAGAGACATTTCTCATTGATAATGATACCCTTAGCAACCAGCTGTGATCTGGGCTTTGGGGAAAGGAAAAGGGTGATATTTTTGACGGAAGTTGTCCCTGGAGTTGAATCAAGACTTTGCTCAATTCAGCAAAGCTAGTCTCACTCTTATCGAGAAGAAGAGACCACATTTCTATTTCGTATAGTGAGGCATCACACATTAGCTTGGACATCTACAAGGCACAAGTCAGGAGTGTGATGGAATACTTTCCACTTGCCTGAATAAGGATGCTCCAACAACACTCAAGCTCGACACCATCCAGAACACAGCAGCCTGCTTGATTGCTACCTTTTCCAGAAACAATCAATCAATCCTTGCATCACTGACGAACAGTAGCAGCTGTGTGTACCATCTACAAGATGCTCTGCAGGAACTCACCAGAGTTCCTTCGGCAGCATCTCCCAAACCCATGACCACTACCATCTAGAAAGATAAGAGCAGCAGATACCTAAGAATGCCATCACCTGGAGGTTCCTCTCTAAGTCACTAGCCATCCTGACTTGATCATATCAATGGTGACCATATCACCGTTTCTTCACTGTTAGGGAGAAAATTCCAGGATTTTGACCTAACAGCTCTGGGGACTGCAGAGGTTCAAGAAGGCAGCTCGTGACCACCTTCTGAAGAGCAACTAGGGATGGGCAATAAATGCTGGCCTAACCAATGATGCCCATCTAAAAAAGAATCCAAAGTTTTCTACAGGTGGAATGGAGCCGATTGGGGTCCAAAAACAGGGTTTACACATGGAGACAGAGGGCATGGCTTACCTCTTAAAGTAATACTTTGCACCTGTCTTTGGCAAGGAAAATGATGCTGTGCAGGTCATGGTGAAAAAGGTAGTTCAGACACTTGAAGGGTTTAAAATTCATAAGGAATATGTATTGCATAAGCTGTCTATACTTGATAAGGTGAGATGTATCCAAAGTCTGTATAACATATCCTTTCCTCAATTCTTCTCGCGACGACAAGCTAAAGAAAACACACATCTATTAGAGGGAAATGAGAACGGAAATTGTGGAGGTATAGCCATAATTTTTCAACATTTCTTGGGCTCAGGAGATGCCTGAGGACTGGAGAATTGCAAATTTTACAAAAATATTTTCAAAAAGGATTTACGATAAGCTCAGCAGTTCCAGGCCAGTTAATCCTCAGTGGTGGGGAAGGTTTCTGTGATGACTTTAGCCAGGCTAATGAGGTTGGCTTGCTAGAGTATGAACTACCTGATGAGTGCTCTCCTTCCACGCCCGCTGGGCACCGCAGGGGCTGGGGTGTATTATCGACCCCGAAAATCACATTTTGATTTCATGTTTTAAGTTTCCTTTGTACTTTGTTTTTTGTTCAGGCTGTTTCCCCCCTCCTTTTGGGGAGGTGCCCCTTTTTAATTTGTCCCTAAGTTAATTTGAGTTGGTTTATTTGGTTGGTATGAAAAGAGACACCCGATGAGTCCTCAGGGAGTCTCATGCTCCCTATTTAAAGCAGCCTGCATTCAGCAGGGAGCAACTGGAGAGCTGGCTATGTACAGATGTATGGTGTAAATAAAGTAACTTGGTGACAGGACTTTCGCCTCCGTGGAGTTATTACAGTTTCAAAACTAGACTTTGGGACAAAATTAATCATCATTTGGGCAAATACAGGTTAGTTAAGGAAAGCCCACACGCTGTTTAACGAATTTGCTTGAGATTTTTGGTGAAGTGACAATGAGGGTAGATGATAGTCATACTGTTGATGTTGTGTTCCAAAGACACTTGATAAGGTGCTACACAAGAGATGAGCATAGGGTACAAAAGCAAGCAAGTTACAATAAACCTGTCTGAAACACTGGTTTGACCTCAACTGAAGTATTGCATCCAGTTCTGGACACCACACTTGAGGAAGTAAGATAATAAATAGAGTGCAGAAAAAATTTAAGCAAATGGTTCCAGGAATGAGGAACTCCACTTGCATAGATTGACAAAGTGGGGGTTGTTTTCTCTGGAGAAGGGAAAAGTGAGAGGAGGTTTGATAGAGGTATTCAAAAATCATTATGGGTCTGGACTGAGTAGATGGGGAGAAACTGGTGAAAGAATCAAGAACTAGAGGGCACAGATTTAAGGTAACTGCCAAAAGAAGCATTGGCAGCATGGAGGGAAACTGATTCAGGCAGCAAGTGGATCTGAAATGCACTGGCTGAGCGTGTGGTGGAGGCAGGTTTAATCAAGGCATTAAAGAAGGACTTGCATTATTATCTGAAAAGGAATTAAGTGCAGGGCTACCGGGAGAAGGCAGGGGAGCGATGCTAGGATTGCTCCTTCAGGGATCCAGCCAGGATGTGACAAACCAAATGGTCTCGTTCTCTGTACTGACTATTTTATGATTCTATGTAATCCAGAAATTATAGTCCAATTTATTTTGCTTTTCTTCCAAAGAAGAACCCTCTTAACCTTAGAATCAATCTCGTGAAACCTGTTGTACTGCCTTTAAGACAGGTATATCCTTCCTTAAATATAAGGAGCAAACTACACACACTACTCCAGGTGTGAATTTATCAAAGTCTGTACAATTACAACAAAACTTTTCTATTCTTGTATTCTAATCTACTTGCAATAAAGTTAAGTTTATTTATTAGTCACAAGTAGATGTACATTCACACTGTAATAAAGTTACTGTGAAAATCCCCACTGAAAAGTCCAACATGCCATTTGCCTTCCTAATTACATGTTGTACCTGTAAGGTAACTTGCTGCGTCCCTTGTATGAATACCCAACTGACTCTGGACATCAACATTTAGAAGTTCCACACCTTTTTAAAAATATTCTGTTTTTCTAGCTGTATTACCAAAGTAAATGACCTCTTACTTCCTTGCATTATATTCCATCTGCTACCTTGCCACCCAGGCTGCAGAAAAAAATAAACAGGTTGTGTCTTCACAGTTTGCATTCCCAATTAACGTCTACATCATGAGCAAACTTGGACATACTAATCTCTGTCTTTTCATCAAAGTCACTGATATGGATTTTAAATAAGTAGCTGAGACCCCAGAACAGATTCTAGTGGCACTCCAGTTACAGCCTGCAAAATTGCAAATGCGCCATTTATTGCTATTCTCTGTTTCTTGCCTGTTTACCAGTCCTCCATCGATTTGATATGTTACCTCCAGCTCCATGAGTATTTATCCAGTGTCTCAGCCTATTGTATTACACTACTACATCTACTGATTTCCCTTCAGTTACCTTACCAGTTACAGCCTCAAAAACTCTAGTAAATTAGATTTCTGTTTTGTAAAACCATATTGACTCCGTTTGACCAGACTGTTCTTTTCTACGTGTATTATTATCACTTCCTTCACAGATTCCAGCATTTTCTTGATGACTGATGTCAGGCTGCCTGGCCTGTTACATGTTTTCTATTTCCCTTCTTAAGGTAGTATTGGTACATTTGCTAACTTCCAATCTGCTGGAACTATTCTCAAGTTTAGTGAATTTTGAAATGCATAATCTTTGTATCCTCTATCTCTGCAGCTACTTATTTTTCAACCCGAGGATATAGGCCATCAGGCCTTTGGGATTTGCCAGCCTTCAGTCCCTTAAGTTCTTCTATTTATCCAATTCATTATTTCAGACGACGACTCCTTAACAAGAATGGCTGCACCATCCTTCTCATTTGTAAAACAGGCACAAAGTATTCATTAAAACCTACAGGGATGGAAAGATATTAGAGGAGTGAAGATCAGGATCTGGGGTCATGGAGTTTTGGATATGGTGAAATTTGTGCACATTGGAGTTAAGTAAGCCAATAACGGGATTTGAAAAGTTAAGGCTTGAGGTAACAAAAGCCTGAATAAAGCAGCAGCCAGAGTGAGGTCCAGACAAAAGACAGAACTTCCATTAATGTCAGCACCCATGCTTGTTGTATTTCTTGAACAATTTGCCCTGAAATGCAAACATAGAAGTGTGCAATTTAATTTAACTGAGTAGACAACTCTTAGTTGCTGTCAAGTGGCATTTTAAACATGGAACCAATATTCTTTGGAACTTTGAGTTTTTGTTCTTAAATATAATGCGTATTTTGCTGTTGTCTCGAAACTGAGTCGTTTGACACAACATTGCCGTTGTGGTTTTATATACCTAGTATACATTTTTTTATTTGGCTTTATTTTGAGATAAGCTACAATTAGCTTTAGCTCAAACTTCATTTTTAACAGATAAACAGGGGGGAATATATGGGGCAAGGGCAGGTAATTGGATAGCTGCAAGATTCTCAAGGGCACAGTGGGCCAGAGGGCAGCCTCCTGTGTTGTAAAATTCTGGTTTTACACTTAATATGTAAGCTTTGATGAAAGTATAGTGAATATCTTCCGGAGTGTGAGCAGATGTAATAGCTGGGAGAGAGAGAGACTAGAAGTGTATGATGCAGGAATGCTAAAATAAAAGCAAACTCGGTGCTCTCTGACTTTAAATATAGCATTTCTAATGTTCAAGTTAATAGTGTAGTCATTAAGTGTCACCTTGTACAATAATGCATCCTTAACTGAAGGAATTAATTTTTGATTTGATGTATTATTGTCACATGTATTAACATACAGTGAAAAGTATTGCTTCTTGAGCGCTACACAGACAAAGCATACCGTTCATAGAGAAGGAAACGAGAGAGTGCAGAATGTAGTGTTAGTCATAGCCAGGGTGTAGAGAAAGATCAACTGAACGCAAGATAAGTCCATTCAAAAGTCTGACAGCAACAGGGAAAAAGCCGTTCTCGAGTCAGTTGGTACGTGACCTCAGACTTTATATCTTTTTCCAGATGGAAGAGGGAATGTCCAGGGGGTGTGGAGTCCATAATTATGCTGGCTGCTTTGCCGAGGCAGTGGGAAGCGTAGACAGAATCAATGGAAGGGAGGCTGGTTTGGGCTACATTCATAACATTCTGTAGTTCCTTGTGGTCTTGGGCAGAGCAGGAGCCATTTCAAGCTGTGATACAACCAGAAAGAATGCTTTCTATGGTGCATCTGTAAAAGTTGGAGAGAGTTGCAGCTAACCTGCCAAATTTCCTGAGTCTGAGAAAGTAGAGGCATTGGTGGGCTTTCTTAACTATAGTGTCGGCATGGGGGGACCAGGACAGGTTGTTGGTGATCTGGACACCTAAACTTGAAGCTCTCGACCCTTTCTACGTCGTCCCCGTTGATGTAGATGGGCATGTTCTCCTTTACGCTTCCTGAGGTCGATGACAATCTCCTTTGTTTTGTTGACATTGAGGGAGAGATTATTGTTGCTGCACCAGTTCACCAGATTCTCTATCTCATTCCTGTTCTCTGTCTTGTCATTGTTTGATATCCGACCCACTGCAGTGGTGTTGCCACCAAACTTGAAAATCGAATTGGAGGGGAATTTGGCCACACGGTCATAGGTGTATAAGGAGTATAATAGGGGGCTGAGAACACAGCCTTGTGGGGCATTGGTGTTGAGGATGATCGTGGAGGTGTTGTTGCCCATCCTTATCGACTGATCTGTGAGTTAGGAAGTTCAGGATCCAGTTGCAGAGGGAGGTGCCAGGGCCCAGGGCCCAGGCCATGGAGTTTGGAGATGAGTTTCGTGGGAATAATAGTGTTGAAGGCTGAGCTGTCGTCAATAAATAGGAGTCTGAAATAGGTGTCCTTGTTATCTAGGTGTTCCAGGGTTGAGGGCAGGGCAAGGGAGATGGCGTCTGCTGTGGACCTGTTGCGGCGATAGGCAAACTGTAGTCGATCCAGGTACTTCGGGAGGCTGGAATTGATTCGTGCCATGACTAGCCTTTCGAAGCACTTCATAATGATGGATGTCAGAGCCATCGGACGATAGTCATTAAGGCACGCTGCTTGGTTTTTCTTAGGTACCAGGATGACGGTCAGCTTCTTGAAGCAGAAAGGGACCTCAGATTGTTGTAAAGAGAGGTTGAAGATGTCTGCGAATAACCCTGCCAGCTGATCTGCACAGGATCTGAGTGCTTGTCTGGGTACCCCATCCGGGCCAGTCGCTTTCCGTGGGTTGACCTTCGAGAAAGCTGCTCTGACATCTGCAATGGTGATCCCAGATACAGGTTCTTCCAGGGTGGAGGGCATGCTCTCCCTGACCTCTTGCTCAAATTGGGTGTAGAATGCATTGAGCTCATCAGGAAGGAGTGCGTTGGAGCCAGCGATTTTACATGCCCTGCTCTTGTAGCTTGTTATGTCTGTCATGTCTTGTAGCCTGTTATGAGTGAGTTTCCTCCTTTGCTTTCAAGTCCCTCTCTCAGGTCAGATTTCATTGACAATTGCAGTGCAATTCAAAATAGAGGAAGGATTGAGTGTAAGAAGCTAGAAATTGGTGTTTTAACATGCTTAATTTACTGTGTGCCAGGTTAAGTGGAAGATTCCAACACCCTGTTAAACAGAAATGAAGAGTGTTCTTTAGTACTTAAATCACATCACCTGAATAGATTTTATTAAATAACTGATACTGTCAAAGTCGATAAGCAGATGTGTAATGTTGTTCAACCATTTGATTATGGTTCTATAATTTTGAAGCAGATAAAAATAACCTTCAATCAGATTTTCAGGATTGTGCCTCTTGTATATCTTATTTTTATACTTTCACGGTTGTCGCTGAATGATGAATTAAGAAGCTCTAAGAGACAGTTTGGAGTATTGTTCAAGAACCCTTTAGTTGTGTATCAGAAAACCATGGCAAGAAAGATGATGTGACTTGTACAGCAACCTGAAATCTGTACAGTATGAACATGATCCTTAAAAGATTAAGCTCAGAAGTGAAGTGGTTTGCAAGAGCTGTAACATTAGACCACTTTTCCAGTTCTGCGTAACCAGAGTCTGACACTTGTTCAAATGTTCCTTATTATCTGATTGACTTCAGTACCTATGCCTGCACAAGCTTATATTTGCAAAAGTGAAATACTGCAAGTTGGAAATTTAAAATAAAAACACAACTGTTGGAGTTACTCAGAAGAGTTAAAGTTTTGGTCAACAATCTTTCAGTTCTGCTGAAAGGTCTTTGACCTGAATTGTTAACTTTGTTTCATTCACCCGACTTGCTGCCTGACCTCTGAATATTTGCACCATTTTCTATTTTAATTTCAAATTTAGATTTGAATTGATTAAACATCAGGCATATGTCATGACAAATGTGAATGAAAAGATGCTTTAAATTTTGGCTTTAAGTGGGTGTTATTCAGTTAAGGAGCTAGAAAATAAAAATTGAAATGAAGTGCAGGATGTAAATGGTGGCAGTTTTCATGTTGCCTCTAAAGCAAATGCCATGACCCCCGTGTTTCCGGAGCAATATTTAATGTTTTCCTTTTTTAAAAAATCCATGCCTGTTTTCTCCACTGTTTTGCAGATCAAAGTAATTCCATATGTATTATGAATGCACTTATTGACTTATAGTGCATAAAGAACTACAAAGTAGACTTGAACACTGGGGAGCTCTTTTAATGTGGGTGTGCACTGTTCCACAGTCAGATATCTGACTGCTCAACAGGGTCCTATACTGGGAGGAACTAATCCCCAGGTGTCATCTGACCCACACTCTTAAAGGGGCAGTACGCACCCCAAACACCAACATTCATTATATACACATCACAATATGCATAGTGATTCAAGTGACGTAGAGCAAATTTCATACATATGCCTTCAACTAGAATTGACTGCTGGAACATTAAAAGATAATAATCTGTTTATATTAGACAATGTGCTAAAAGGTATTGCAGCAAGTAGTTTCATAAAATAATGATTGTCATGGAGTAATGTCCTTTCAAAAGATAACGCACTGATCAAACTTTTACAAACCTGGATCTATTTGAACATTTGTATTTGGGGGTTAATACTGTGAGAAAAATGAATTATCAGGGAGTGCTCATCAAGTTGTTTCAATGTTTTCCAATGGTGAAATAACTATTCGGATCTTTTGATTATTGTTATGCTCCATAACTGTGGACTTGACATGACAAAGTGAAATAAATTGAAGAAAGAAGAAAATAAGTTG
This sequence comes from Mustelus asterias, assembly GCF_964213995.1. Taxonomy (NCBI): domain Eukaryota; kingdom Metazoa; phylum Chordata; class Chondrichthyes; order Carcharhiniformes; family Triakidae; genus Mustelus; species Mustelus asterias. The sequence goes on from NC_135818.1 coordinate 38,325,321, forward strand.
CAATTCTTCTCATGTTTAACTTCCGTGCTCATATTTGCATAAGGATCTTCAGAATGTGGTCAGTTTGATCATAGAAGTTGACTGAACTACATGAAGAATAAATTATTTTTTCTTCCCTCCTGTTCTGAAGTATTCATTCTTTGTTGCACATAATTTTTATTGCTAACTTAAAGCTAACTTTATCAGACTGTTTAGCAGTCTCTTGCACCACTGTGGAACAAGGTTGTGCGTTATTTTCATTATTTTGTGTCTTCGAATCATCACTGGTTATTGTGACCAGGTCATTGTTAAACAGAGCAGTGAGTGGTACAGTGCTGGAATAGTTATGGCATTGCATCAGAAACACTGAGGTCATGACCAAGTCCCACCTTGGAATTGAAATGAAATGATTCTTGTAATTTGTGGGGAAGACCAGGAAACTATGGAAGTGCAGTATTGTTGTAAAAACCCAATCAATAGTCCATTAATATTACCCCTACCTGGTCTGGCCAATTGCCTTCTTTGAACAAAAAAAATAGCCTGCCAGTGTGACCCATGTTCTGAACAATTTAGAAAACAAAGAAGCAGATGCAGTTTGAGCTTTTGGGATAAGATGTTAAATCAAGCTCTGGAGGCTCAAGAAGCAGAAAATGTTTTCTGAGTGACGAGGGCTTGTTCCAGTATCCAGTTAAATATACTTTCCTCGAGCAACAGCAGGAAAAAAGTTTATCTGACGATATATTGTTCACTGTAATTCCTGCTGACGATTGGAAAGGCGTCAGGAGCAGTTATGTATAGGCACTATGGCCGCCAGTGCCTGCACAGATTCTTGGAACATGTTGCATAAGTAAACAAGTTATAAAAGCTTTGTATAGGGAGTATTTACACAACCTGGTTAGCTTAGTTGGTAGATAATGAAATTCTTAAATAAGTATTTTTGCCATTACAAGAACCTGCCTGTTAAAATAATCACTATCTGAACAGTTGCAATTTTTTTTCCAATAACAGATTTTGTTGTAAAGGAAACAGTTATAAGACACTTTGCCAAAAGGTGTCATGCATTTAACAAAATGCATTTGTTAAAAATGCATAACTCGGTGACAGAAAGCAGAGCTGCTGTTTAAAAGTACCTCTCACTTTAAAAAGCCTGACATTGACACTGCATCTGTGCATTTGTAGGAAATGCTCCCCCGAGTGTTGCAGAACAAATAAATATAGCCATATTCATCTGCTGTTTGTGGGGGGTTGCTGTGTGCAAATATTTTACCATGTTTAAAGATCCAGCCACTTTGAGAAGCCAGGTAAAAGGTTAATTTGTAAGGTAGATAAATAGGATTCGGGGTGAAGGGCTGAGGATGGGCAGTTGGTCGGAGGATGTCAGCTGGCTGGAGGGGGTCAGTTACCAGATGGCCGGGAAGTCAGGTGCCCAGTAGGGGGTGTTACATGGTCGGGGTTGTAGAGCCAGTTGCCTGGAGGGGGTCAAGTACTTAGTGGGGTGGTGGTCAGTGAGAGTAAGCAGAGGCCATATGGTCAGTGGGGGAGGGGTGGGCACGGTGGATCATGTACTTGGGTGGGGGGGCTAGGTAATCTGTGCGAGGGTCACATGGTCAGTGGGTGGGTGGTTCAGGTGTTTGGACTACTTTGGGGACAGTCTAAAGTATACCTGTGAAGTGGGTTTATTTGGTTCTGTTAAAAGTAAAAGGAGAAAGTATATTTTGTGGTTTAAAGTATAAATTTAGAAAATAAATAACATTTATTTGGCAGTGCTTTCAGTCTGTTACAGCAACAGTCTTAATCATGTGAAATCATGTAATGTCATCCTTTCAGATATCAACTAAGTTCAAATTATAAGTTAACATTCTCTATGGAGAGTGCAACAACATAGATATGTTACACTTGGTCTGCTTGTCAATGTAGAGGACCTCTGTTGTGGCGAAAATCCCAGAAAGGGACGAAAGTTTCCCCCCCCCCTTGGGCGAGGGTTCCCGCACGTGCGATTCATGAAGGCAGCTGGCCATTTAAGTCACCAGCTGCCTCCACTGAAGTGGAATTTTGGAAGAACAGGAGTGTGGAATCCTGAGTGTGCAAATGAGAACAGGTAATAGGACATCTAAACTTGGTGGATGTGTTTGGATTACTTTTGGATAGGGTCCCTGGACATCTTTTGGAGAATCTTTGGGATTATTAAAAGTGAGCACAATTATGCAGGTTTTAAGCACACAATCATTGGAGCTGCCAAAAACTGTCCAAATCTCGAGGAGCTGGCAGAGAGGTGTGCAGTTGTCAAACATCTCAAAGCTGTCAGGAAGTGTCAAACCTATCCAAGGGTACTAGGTGAGTAAGCATGGAAGGGCAGTGTCAAATGATGGTTGGTGGGAATATGGGTCAGCATGTTGACACTCCGTTGGCAAAGGGGGGTATGGGCCAATGCGGTGGATAAGAGGCACTAAACTGGCAAAAGGGCATGAGAACAATGGGATGGGTAGGACCTGGGTAGCCTGCACGTACATTTTGGGGTTGCCTAAACACTGGTGAGCCCGACTTCACAGAGATTGGGTGCCACTTTTAAAGAACATCCTGATCTTGAAGCAAAATTAAAGACCCCTCCCTCCCCCTATGAACATCTGGACCCCCCCCCCCCCGCCCCTTCATTGAAGGCATGTACAACCACCCACCCCCCCGCAAGCATAAAATAGATTTTGCTGGCAGCGGGGCATTGGGTCCCCCTTCATGCCCCCCCTAAGGAACTACCCCCATCAGGCCCGGCCCTTTGGCACTGCTCCTGGTAGCCATGTCCCTATCCACTTGAGGGCTTCAGTGGCCTTTGAGCCCCCTGGCATGGCCATCATGCCTGGTCTTCACTTGCACCGGGTTCCCACTGAACCAGATGATCAGAGAATCTTGGGAGCATAGAGAATCCGGCTTGAAACAGACAGCACATTTAAATGTGGGCAGGAACCAGACTACATCCAGGGGGCTGGGAGAATCCCAAAGCAGGTTCTTGTCAGCGCTAGCCGCCTCCATCACGATTCTCCAATCTCATGTGGCCCCAATGAGGTCTGGTCAGGTGCAAAACAGCCAGAAAATTGCCCCCAGTGTATCCACTGTTTTCTCCCTATCCACCCTACATGTTGTTTTCTCAATAGATTTGTTAAACACAATTTCCTTTTCATAAATCTATTGACTCTGTTTTTCTAAGTGCCCTGTTAACTATGAACAAACAGGCCTATAGTTTTCCATTTTCTCTTTCCCTCCTTCCTTGAATTCTGGATTGATGTTTACTACCTCCCAATCCATGGAGGCTATCCCATAATCAAAGGAATTCTGGAAAATAATATAATTCCTACAGAGGCCATTCGGCCCATCGAGTCTATGCTGATTTCCTGATAGAGCATCTTATCTAGGGCCGCACCCTTGCACCCCCTCCCCCTTTTTTTATAACCCCACATTTGCCATGGCCAATCCATCTAACATGCATACTAAGGAGCAATTTAGCATGGTCAAACCACTTAACCTGCACATCTTTGGACTGTGGGAGGAAACCAGAGCACCTGGAGGAAACCCATGCAGACTTGGGGAGAATGTCTACCCAGGGCTGGAATTGAGCCTGGAACTGTGAAATGGCAGTGCTAGCCTGGCAAGGTTGAGGGAGCGGGCCTTCATGAATAACTTCAGCTGGTATGGGAATTGTTTACACTGTTGGTGTCGCTGCACATCACAAACCAGCTATGCATCCAACTGAGCTAACCAACTCCCCTATGACCACACCCATTTAATGGATTAAAAAGCTTTTGAATGAAAAACTATGTTGACAAACAGAAGTCCATAGTTCAAGCCATGACACAGATTGGAGAACATGAGCAAAGTCATGTATTAGTGATCAACTCAGACCATTCTATCAAAGCTAACTTAGAGGGTATTACCATTAATTTGAATGTTAACATTCTGAAAGTTGTAAGAGAGAATGAGTGTTTTAAGGTCCTGGAGAAAAATTAGTTAAAAGAAGTAAACTGTGGTCACTCTCAAATCTGGAGTTTCCTTCATATTACATAATTTACATGCATTATTATAATGTGGCAATTTTTTTATTGATCTTTCTGCCTATAATAACAGCCCAACTTCACAGAGTCTTGTGTGTTCGTTTCTATAATTGCATTTTCTTTGCAGCTTTATTCACATTTTAACCAAATTTTCTGGTGCTTAGACTCCTATAGCCACCTGAAGCAGTTGCTCAAAATACCGTTTGAGCATATTAACATGGCACACCTGAGTTTCCCTCTATCTGACGTTCTTATCAAATAATTTACCTCACTCAATTTTCTTTTGATTTGATAAGTCTTACTAAACCTTGCTTTTAAAGGTTCACTACCACTGGTAATAATACGAATATTTTATCCCCACTAGTAAAACCACAAATTTTATTTCTTATCTGCTTTTTTCAATCACATGCTGTGCCACTTTTAAATGATAGCCAACTACTCAGCTCCATTTAACACCTCAAAGTTTGACATAAAGTCCAACAAGGTAGTCACAAAACGCTGACTCATCCAATTTCCCCTTGATTAACTTAAGTGCTCCACTTACCTGATGACCAAAAATCAATTCAAATGGACTGAATTTAGTTGATTCATTAGGTGCATCCCTCATTGCAAAAAGTACAAATAGAATTCCTTTATCTCAATCCTCTGGATAATCTTGATTATAGGCCCTCAACATGGTCTTTCAAGTTTGATGCTCCGTTCTAACTTTCCCTGCAATTCTGAGTGGTATGCAGTTAATTTAAATTGCTTTGCTCCTAATTTATCCATAACATCCCTGAATAATTTTGACGTAGAATTTGATCCTTGATCTGATTAGATTTCTGTTTGTAGTCCGTATCTTGTAAAAAAAAAAAATTCAAGTAATTCTTCTATAATCCTTTTGGCTGTAATATTAAGAAATGGAATGGCCTCTGTAAATCTAGTAGATACATCCATTATGGTTAACAAATACTAATTCCTACTTTTCGCTTTAGGCGCAATCAATTAGGGCCCTCGTAACAGGTTCCTCAAATGCCAGAATGGGTATTAAGGATGCTAGTTTAATTACTGCTTGAGGTTTTCCTATTACCTGACATGTGTGACATGTATGGCAAAATTCAACTCCATCCTTATGCAGTCCAGGCCAAAATGTTTTTGTATTTTGCTTGAGTTTTCCTTTCTCCTAAATTATGTCTTACTGGAACCTCTTGCGCTACCTGCAACACCTTTCCATAACCCACAGGTAATACAACTTGATGAACTGTTGCCCATTTTTCATCCACCTGAATATGTAAAGGTCTCCACTTCCTCATTAAGATGTCATTTTTAATGTAATAGCACTCCGATATGCACTCAAATTGTTTTTGGTGTATGCTTTCTGATACAATTGCTTTATCTCTGCATGTTTCTGTTGTAATTCTGCCAACTTTCCTGAACTAAAGATATCTCTTCATTCTCCATCTGTTCTTGCTCTTTACCAATCATTTGGTCAAACATGGTTCCTGATAACTGAACTTCAACCTCTTCATCTTTACTCTTTTGATTTCTCCTCCTGTCTCAACCAGTGGCTTTGTGATCTTGTTACCACACAATCAAGAAATATCCCAGGATATTGTTCCTGCAACTTTGCAGTTTTTTGATTTTCCACTGGCTTTTCAATCACAATAGGCATCACTCTCACCTGTGATCCAATTGTATTGTTACCCAAGATAAACTGTATCCCTGAAAAAGATAATTTCTCTATTATTCCTACCACAGCTTCACACCAGACTCTTTAACCTTGCCTTACATAATAGAACACTACCCTTTTCACCATGAATTGCACATATTACCATCTTTTCTGGCATATCTCATATACATAATACATATCTCATTATCCCTTACCATTAAAGATGGACTTACTCCCATATATTTTAAAGTCTTAACTCCTTTACCTACTCTTCCTGGTACACATGAGTAAACCTTACCAACACAAGCAAATTCTTTAAAAAGATCTGGCGCTTGCTTGCTTACCAACCAACCCACTGAACAGGCTATATATTCTTTTGCACCTCTTCAGCTTCAACCATGATTTCCTTAATACTTTAACAAACATCACTGGCATATCCTGCTTTACCATATCAGTCTTCCCAGTGCTTTTCTTAAGCCACCAACATGCAACATTGTGTGTCCAACTTGATTACAATGAAAACATGAGGTTTTTTATTTTTCTTCCACCCTCACATGTTTCCTTTTTAACCTGAGGCAAACTATCTTTAATATCTCCAACGTGATCCCCTTTGCCTTTACCACCTGAGGATTTCTCTTTTTCCCAATTTCTAACCCCCTCAGATTGAAACGGATGTTGGAAACCAAACTTTGATTTATGAAGTAATTCATAATCGTCTGCCATTTCCGCTGCTGATCTCATAGTTTTAACCCTCTGCTCTTCCATATGAGTTCACACTACTTTGGGAAGTGCATTTTTAAACTCCTCCAAAATTATCATTTCCCTCAGAGCATCATACGCCTGGTCTATTTTCAATGCTCTTATCCACCTGTCAAAATTGCTTTATTTTATTCTTTCAAATTCTATATATGTTTGACTTAGTTCTTTCCTTAGATTTCTAAACTTCAGTCTGTAGGCTCCTGACACGAGTTCATATGCACTTCAGATGGCATTTTTTTAACCTCATAATCCCTAGATACCTCCTCTGATAGTGACCCAAACAGCTCACTAGTTCTACCTACCAACTTTGTGTGAATCAACAACACCCACATGATCTGTGGCCATTTTATTTATGTAGCTACTTTCTCAAATGAAATGAAAAGGCTTCTACATCTTTCTCGTCGAGCCTTGGTATCGCTTGAATATATTTAAACGGACCCCCACCAGATCTTTAACAATGATGGGTTCGATCTTCCTCAATGTCCTCATCACTGCTCCCAATTTTTAACTTTGCCTCCACCAGTTTTAAATGGATGTTTGCTTTTCAGTTCCAGTTTCCAAAGTTCAAAACTCTCTCCCTTTTCCTTTTTACTCCACTCTTCTCTTTTTCCCTTGCCATTACATCTAATTCAAGCTGTTTCATTATCTTTTCCTTTTCTCTTTCCATTGCCTCTAATTCAAGCTCTCTAATTCTAATTGCCAATTCCAAGGCAGACTGTGTTTCTGCCAATTTTAAATGCTGAGCTATCACTACCTAAGGGGTGAGGAAGGCGGAGATAATTGTAATGTCAATTGAAGCTTGTTTGCCAATTCCGAAAACTTTGTTCTAATTGCCTTTTTGTAAACTAGTCCAAGTGACTTCTTCCACACCCAGGAAAACTATAGCCACTGAAAGAACCATTATTCCACAAGGCACCCTCTATTTTAAGCTAACCAAATGCAACGCCTGAAAAGAAAACACCAATATTCAGCACCCACTGTCTTTGAGTCCAATAATCCTAAACCAAATAAGGAATTATATTTTTAATCCTGCAAGAACGCCCACATTTTTGTTTGCATGTCAGAGCAGAAACCCCGAAAGATTTTATGAAGCCCAATTAGACCCCGACAGTTTTTCTTTCTGGCATTAGTGTGAGAATAAGGTGTTTCATTTCAAGTGTGATTCTGTTGACACACGAGGAAGCTTTTATCAAAACAAACTTTATTTAACAATACATTTTAACTATCACAAATGAATTAGTTTAACTTTTATCAGTTGAAGTACTTAAACATGACCAGATACAATTCTTAACTGCTAACCTAACTGTTAGTTCCGATTCAAGCAATATTGCTCTTATAGACTTAAACCCCCATTCAAGTCAGTTAGCAAACCCCCAGGCTTATGTGCTTGTACTTGTTAACAGTCCGAGCACCTTTGAACACTTCTGGAGAGAGAGAGACAGAGACAACTGTCTTCTGACAGCCCCAAACAGTAGCCTCCAGAGAGAAAGACACCTTTTTAAGTCTTACAGGACCAGGCAGAAGCTGACTGTATAAAACTAGAAGAGAACTGTGCTTTATTTGCACTGAGCTTAGCTCCACCCATTCACATGACCTTGCCGCTGTCAATCAAGCTAATCAAAACCATACTCTGAAACCCCAGGGGCAAAACCAAAACAAACTGAAATAACTCCTCAGAGGTCAGTATCCCTTCACCAGATTTTCTTTGTTTACAAACTCAATTCCACTCCTACGAATGCTTCAGGTACAAAGTAAAAATCCCGAATGTCAATAATCCACTCCTCTTGCGGCATTTCAGTACCAGATCTGGTTCCTCCAAACAGGCACTCATCTCTGTTGACATGAACGCCGGAGCTCTTGTTTGCTGTATTCCTTGAGAGGCAAAGGAATAGCCATGGCTTCATCTGCAGTATCCATTTCGGACTCGAGTCCTAAGTACGAGCAATGGAGTGCTGGGAAGGCTGGTCCGGGAAGATGTTCCTCGGTTCTCGGCCCATTGGACATAGTTGGCTCCTAGACGAACTGTGATTTCAAGGCCCTCACCTGGTCCACATGATTTTTCTGGATGGCCTCATCCATACATATTTTGTAGGATACCGGCCCCGTCCTAGAGTCAACTTTTCCTGGTAGTCACGTGAGACACTTGGCGTTATTCTTTACCAGTACCTTTTCACCAGCATATAATTGCTTCTCCTGGCTACTGTTGTTGTGGCCTCTGCTTTGGGCTTCTCGGGAAGATCAAATTTGATCTAGTGCAAAGTTCTCTATCCATGAGAAATTCTGTCAGTGCTATTCACGCAGTGGCATGGGGGGTTGTCCTTTTACCAAATAGCCAATGAAACAGCTTGGTGTCCATTGAGGCTGCTGGCTTTTTTAAACCAGCTTTTAAAGTCTGGATTGCTCTCTCCACGAGGCTGTCCAGATATGTCGAATCCCATTTGACTTCATGAACCTGATAACTCCTGACTGGCAAAAGATATCTCATTGTCAGAGACCAGCAACTCTGGGATCCCATGCGTTGAAAAGGAGGTGCAAGGTTTCTCCACCATTATTATGGTTGCTGAATGCACCCTATGGACGTCCATCCACTTGGAGTGGACGTCCACTATGACTACAGACATGGAGTCCATGAATGGGGCTGCATAATCCACGTGCAGCCTCGTCCACGGTCTACCTGGCCATTCCCACGGGTGTAGGAGAGCTACTGGTGGCAACTTTTGAACTTGCTGGCACCAACTCACAATCACTGCTATGTCCGTGTCCATTTTGGGCCACCAAACATAGCTCCTTGCCAACATTTTTATTTTGGATACTCCAGGGTATTCATGATGTAGTTCAGCCAGTATGGAACGGTGGCCCAGGCTTGGTACAGCTACTCGTGCCCCCCATAGCACAATGCCATCTTCTATAGTGAGCTGCTCTCTCCTTCTCCAATACGAGTGGAATTTCTCCCATCGGCACTAAATGTTTAACTTTTGCAAGGACCAGGTCCTTTTGCATCCAAATACGTATATTAGGTGCGGCCACTGGCAGAGTATCCAGAAAATTCATGGTCATTATCGTTTCTTCTACTTGTGGTACCATCAGGTGGGGTGTCTGCTAAAGAAAGTCTACTCAAGGCATATGCGTTTGCCATGCAGATAGTTGTAGGTGGCCAATAATAATGTATAGTGCTGGATATGGGCCCATGCTGTCAGTGGCACCGCTTTGTCCTTTCTTGGTAGCCCCAGTAGCGGCTTGTGATCGGTGATAATTACAAATTTTCTGCCCATAAAGGTATTGATGTAATTTTTTTCACTCCAAATATTACTGCCAACCCTTCTTTTTCAATGTTGGCATATTTTCTTTCTGCTATAGCCAAAGTCCTGGAGGCATATACTGTTGGGCATTCCTCTCCATTTGGCCATGTATGTGGTAATACCGCCCTAATGCCGTACGGAGATGCACTGCAGGTTAGCACAACCTCTTTTCTAGGATTGTAATATGCTAAGACATTAAACGGTGAGAGTTGTTTCTTTATTCTTGCAAAAGCCAGGTCTTGACAGGGCAGACCATTACCAAGCTTTTTGAGCAGTTAATGTAGTGGAACCAAAATGGAGGCCCGGTTTGGTATACATTTTCTGTAATATGTCAACAGTCCTAGAAACGACCGTAACTCCTGGATTGAAGTCGCAGCTGGGGCATCTTTAATCGTCCGCACCCGGTCCTCCCAAGGATGTCAAACCCGACTTGTCCACTTTGTAGCCCAGATAGGTCACTTGAGGTACCAGAACAATGCATTTTTTCCTCCTTAGACTGTTGAAAAACAACTAAGAACTTCCTCCAAGTTCTGTAGGTGTTGCGCCTTTGTTTTATCTGTAATAAGAATGTCATTCAGATTATTGGCCACCTGGGGTAAACCTTGGAACACGTTCTCCATTGTACTCTGAAAGATCGAGCAGGCTGATGATATCCCAGAAAGTAACCTTGTGTATTGATGGAGCTCCTTTAGTATATTGATCATGGAATATTTTTGTGAATCCTCATCCAGTTGCAAATATGGATGACTCATTTAATTTCGATAATAAGAATCCCTCTGCCAACTTTGCATATAAAACCTCGATCCTGGAAATCGGTACTTGTCCAGTTGTGAATAACGGTCCTTTCTTTGTTTAAAGTCCCTGCAAAGACTAACTGAACCATCTGGCTTCAAAAAAATGCAGGACCGGTGCTGCCCCTGGACAGGTTTTATGTGACTTTCTTGTTCCAGTCTTCTGATTTCTGTTTCCACTTTTTCCCTTAAACACTACTGAGCAGGCCTCGCATAATCGCAGGACTGCATGGTTGCCTTGGCTCCTTTCATGGTTCCCAGCCCTTCTTGGAAAACCTCTGGATATTTGAGCAGGACTTCACTCAAGCAACCATTTTCTAACTCAATGTTTACCCAACCCAAGTGAATTTCTCTCAACCAGTTTTGCCCCAATAGGCTCAGGCCCAAGCCCTCCACTACCATTAATGGTAACCGAACCAGTTGCCTTTCGTAAGGGACAGGAACAAAGGCTGTACCCTCAATTCTCAGAGGTTCCCCTGTATAAGATCTCAGTCTTGCTGAAGTCTTGATAAAGTGTTGGCGTCTAGTGCTAATTTTACTGAACACTAATTCTCCGACCACTGAAACGGCCATGCCTGTTAACACCATTAACACCAGATGTCCACTTAATCTTGCAGTTATCCTAATTGGGTCCAATTTGGACATTACAATGCAGTTGAATTGCTCCACTTCGGATGTAGGTGGACCTTCCAGGGTGTGCACTCTGCTGGACACTGGTCTACATGTCATTTTCCTAAACCTAGGTCGTGAAGGCTTACTTTGCTGCTCTGACTCCGCACACCGGGAACAATTACAGTGCCGGGCCGGATCCAGAAGGGACAGTTACTTTTTGATCAAAGTTTGGCTTTGTTTTCGGGCTGTCCTGCGGGCAGACCTGGGTTTACTTGTGTTTGGATACTTCCTGAGAGTTTATGTAATTGCTTGTGCTCAAATAGTGGTCCCCAAACTCAGTCATGCTGGGTGTCTACTTCCATTGGGATACCTTGCAACTCATATGCCTCACTTGCAGCATTTTCCAACTATAAGACCAGCTGTAACGCCTGTTTGAAGTCTAGCTAGGCTTCAGCCAACAGGCATTTTGGATAGTTACATTATTTATCCAGCAGACCAAACAGTCTCTAGCATATCATTAAGCGTCAATCCGAATTCACATGCTTCCTCCAGTCATCTCAACCTTTGTTAGGAAACCCCTAACAATCCCCTCTGTCTCCTGGAGTGTCGAGTAATGCCAGTACCTTCTCGGGATCAGAGATGGCTCAGGGTCATGATATTCCCTCACTAGTTCCGCCAATTCCTGGACGGTTTTGGTACCTGGTACCTCCGGGAAAGTTAAGCTGTGAATAATGGTAAATACAGTAAGAAGTCTCTCAACACCAGGTTAAAGTCCAACAGGTTTATTTGGTAGCAAAATCCATTAGCTTTCGGAGCGCTGCTCCTTCGTCAGGTAAGTGCCCTGTTCACAAACAGGGCATATAAAGACACAAACTCAATTTACAAAATAATGGTTGGAATGCGAGTCTTTACAGGTAATTAAGTCTTAAAGGTACAGACAATGCGAGTGGAGAGAGGGTTAAGCACAGGTTAAAGAGATGTGTATTGTCTCCAGCCAGGACAGTTAGTGAGATTTTGCAAGCCCAGACAAGTCGTGGGGGTTACAGATAATGTGACATGAACCCAAGATCCCGGTTGAGGCCATCCTCGTGTGCAGAACTTGGCTATCAGTCTCTGCTCAGCGACTCTGCGTTGTCGTGTGTTGTGAAGGCTGCCTTGGAGAATGCTTACCCAAAGATCAGAGGCAGAATGCCCGTGACTGCTGAAGTGTTCCCCAACAGGAAGAGAACACTCTGGTAATTGTCGAGCGGTGTTCATTCATCCGTTGTCATAGTGTCTGCATGGTCTCCCCAATGTACTATGTCTCGGGACATTCTTTCCTGCAGCGTATCAGGTACAATAATGGTAAATGCCAATGGTCCACAAGCGATCAGAAGAATGACCTGCTTTTCATGTGTCACAATGTCATTCGCCCTAAAAAAAAAGTAATGCATGTGTTCCACATATTTGGCCCCATGAGGATGAACTCAGGATCATTCGGGAGGCAGAGACAGCTATAGATACAAGCTACAGGGAGGTAGTTACTCCTAGAAATGAAGATACTTGGGTGACTGTTAGAGGGGGTAAGAAGCAGTCAGTGCAGCGATCCCCTGTAGCTGTTCCTTTGTATAACAAGTATATCGTTTTGGATACTGTTGGGGGGGGGACGGGGGGAGGAATAGGGAGAGAGAGCAGTTGAACATGTGGCTAGAGGGATGGTGCAGGAGGGAGGGATTCAGATACCTGGATAATTAGGGCTCAGTCTGGGGTAGGTGGGACCTCTACAAACGGGATGGTCTACACCTGAACCAGAGGGCTACCCATATCCTGGGGGGGAAATTTGCTAATGCTCTTCGGGAGGGTTTAAACTAATTCAGCAGGGGGATGGGAACCTGAATTGTAGCTCCAGTGTACAGGAGGTTGAGAGTAGTGAGGTCATGAATAAGGTTTCAAGGTCGCAGGAGTGTACCGGCAGGCAGGAAGGTGGTTTGAAGTGTGTCTACTTCAACGCCAGGAGCATCCGGAATAAGGTGGGTGAACTTGCAGCATGGGTTGGTACCTGGGACTTCGATGTTGTGGCCATTTCGGAGACATGGGTCGAGCAGGGACAGGAATGGTTGTTGCAGGTTCCGGGGTTTAGATGTTTCAGTAAGATCAGGGAAGGTGGTAAAAGAGGAGGAGGTGTGGCATTGTTAGTCAAGGACAGTATTACGGTGGCAGAAAGGACGTTTGATGAGGACTCGTCTACTGAGGTAGTATGGGCTGAGGTTAGAAACAGGAAAGGAGAGGTGACCCTGTTGGGAGTTTTCTATAGGCCTCCGAAAAGTTCCAGTGATGTAGAGGAAAGGATTGTAAAGATGATTCTGGATAGGAGTGAAAGTAACAGGGTAGTTGTTATGGGGGACTTTAACTTTACAAATATTGACTGGAAAAGCTATAGTTCGAGTACTTTAGATGGATCAGCTTTTGTCCAATGTGTGCAGGAGGGTTTTCTGACACAGTATGGAGATAGGCCAACAAGAGGCGAGGCCACATTGGATTTGGTACTGGGTAATGAACCAGGCCAGGTGTTAGATTTGGAGGTAGGTGAACACTTTGGTGATAGTGACCACAATTCGGTTACGTTTACTTTAGCGATAGAAAGGGATAGGTATATACTGCAGGGCAAGAGTTATAGCTGGGGGAAAGGAAGTTATGATGCGATTAGGCAAGATTTAGGATGTGTAGGATGTGAAAGGAAACTGCAGGGGATGGGCACAATTGAAACGTGGAGCTTGTTCAAGGAACAGCTACTGCGTGTCCTTGATAAGTATGTACCTGTCAGGCAGGGAGGAAGTGGTCGAGCGAGGGAACTGTGGTTTACTAAAGAAGTTGAAACTCTTGTGAAGAGGAAGAAGGAGACTTATGTAAAGATGAGATGTGAAGGCTCCGTTAGGGCGCTTGAGAGTTACAAGTTAGCCAGGAAGTACCTAAAGAGAGAGCTAAGAAGAGCCAGGAGGGGACATGAGAAGTCTTTGGCAGGTAGGATCAAGGAAAACCCTAAAGCTTTCTATAGGTATGTCAGGGATAAAAGAATGACTAGGGTAAGATTAGGGCCAGTCAAGGACAGTAGTGGGAACGAAGAGATAGGAAAGGCGCTAAATGAATATTTTTCGTCAGTATTCACACAGGAAAAAGACAATGTTGTCGAGGAGAATACTGAGATACAGGCTATTAGACTAGACGGGATTGAGGTTAATAAGGAGGAGGTGTTAGCAATTCTGGAAAGTGTGAAAATAGATAAGTCCCCTGGGCTGAATGGGATTTATCCTAGGATTCTCTGGGAGGCTAGGGAGGAGACTGCAGAGCCTTTGGCTTTGATCTTTATGTTGTCATTGTCTACAGGAATAGTGCCAGAAGACTGGAGGATAGCAAATCTTGTCCCCTTGTTCAAGAAGGGGAGTAGAGACAACCCTGGTAATTATAGACCAGTGAGCCTTACTTCTGTTGTGGGCAAAGATTTGGAAAGCATTATAAGAGATAGGATTTATAATCATCTAGAAAGGAATAATTTGATTAGGGATAGTCAACACGGTTTTGTGAAAGGTAGGTCGTGCCTCAAACCTTATTGAGTTCTTTGAGAAGGTGACCAAAGAGGTGGATAAGGGTAAAGCAGTTGATGTGGTGTATATGGATTTCAGTAAAGCGTTTGATGTTCCCCACGGTAAGCTATTGCAGAAAATACGGGCGCATGGGATTGAGGGTAATTTAGTGGTTTGGATCAGAAATTGGCTAGCTGTAAGAAGACAGAGGGTGGTGGTTGATGGGAAATGTTCATCCTGGAGTTCAGTTACTAGTGGCGTACCGCAAGGATTTGTTTTGGGGCCACTGCTGTTTGTCATTTTTGTAAATGACCTGGATGAGTGCGTAGAAGGATGGGTTAGTAAATTTGCGGATGACACCAAAGTCGGTGGAGTTGTGGACAGTGCAGAAGGATGTTGCAGGTTACAGAGGGACATAGATAAGCTGCAGAGCTGAGCTGAGAGGTGGCAAATGGAGTTTAATGTGGAAAAGTGAGAGGTGATTCACTTTGGAAGGAGTAACAGGAATACAGAGTACTGGGCTAATGGAAAGATACTTGGTAGTGTGGATGAGCAGAGAGATCTCGGTGTCCATGTGCATAGATCCCTGAAAGTTGGCACCCAGGTTGATAGGGTTGTTAAGAAGGCGTACGGTGTGTTAGCTTTTATTGGGAGAGGGATTGAGTTTCGGAGCCATGAGGTCATGTTGCAGCTGTACAAAACTCTGGTGCGGCCGCACTTGGAGTATTGCGTACAGTTCTGGTCGTTGCATTATAGGAAGGATGTGTAAGCATTGGAAAGGGTGCAGAGGAGATTTACCAGGATGTTGCCTGGTATGGTGGGAAGGTCTTATGAGGAAAGGCTGAGTGACTTGAGGCTGTTTTTGTTAGAGAGAAGAAGGTCAAGAGGTGACTTAATAGAGGCATACAAGATGATCAGAGGATTAGATACGGTGGACAGTGAGAGCCTTTTTCCTCTGATGGTGATGGCTAGCATGAGGGGAGATAGCTTTAAATTGAGGGCTGATTAGATATAGGACAGATGTCAGAGGTAGGTTCTTTACTCAGAGAGTAGTAAGGGCGTGGAATGCCCTGCCTGCAACCGTAGTGGACTCGTCAACATTAAGGGCATTTAAATGGTCATTGGATAAACATATGGATGATATTGGAATAGTGTAGGTTAGATGGGCTTTACATTGGTTTCACAGGTCGGTGCAACATCGAGGGCCGAAGGGCCTGTACTGCACTGTAATGTTCTATGTTCTATCCTCCAGGGAAGGGTCTAAAGAGTCCAGTTTCCCAAATAGGCCATTTTCAGGCATCATGGCTCTATCGCAAGCGAAGCCGGCTGTTAGTGAGCAAGTTACTTAGGGTCATTCTTTTTCCTCTGCCACTCCCAAGAGGCTGGTGTCCTTTCACCAGATTCCCTTTATTTACAAACTCAATTCCACTCCTAAGAGTGCTTCAGATACAAAGTCAAAATCCAGATATTACATTTCTCTCATTGAGATCATTAATATACATGTGAATAGCTGGGGTCTGAACACCGATACCTGCAGCATTTCACTAGTCACTGCCTACCATTTGGAAAATTATCCATTTATTCCTCCTCTTTGCTTATTGTCTATCAACCAGTTTTCTATCCATTCAATACACCACCCCCAATTCCATGCACTTTAATTTCACACGCTAATCTCTTATGTGGCACTTTGTCGTTTCTGAAAGTCCAAATAAACTACATCCACTGGCTCCCCTTCATCAAGTCTACCATTATATCTTTGAAGAATTCCAGTTGATTAAAACATGATTTCCCTTTCGTAAATCCAAGCTGACTCTGTCTGACCCTCCCAATGTTTACCAAGTGCTCTGCTATAAAATCATTGATAATGGACTGCAGAATTTTCCCCACCAGTGACATCGGGCTGACTGGTCTACAGTTCCCTGTTTATACAATACCTCCTTTTAAATAGTGGGATTACATTAGCTGCCCACCAATCTGTAGGAACTATTCCAGAGTCTACAGAATCTTGCAAGATGACCACCTATGCATCCACTCTGCATCCCAGAGAGCTTCCAAAAGTGCTCTGGGATGTAGATTATCAGGCTCTGGAAATTTATTGGCCTAAAATCCCATCAATTTACTAACACTATTTCTCTCCTAATTCTGATTTCCTTCAGTTCCTCCTTCTCACTAAACCATGTTCCCCAAAATTTTGATACGTTATTTGTATCCTCCTTTGTGGAAACAGAACCAAAGTATGGATTTAGTTGGCCAGCCATTATAAATTCCCCTGTTTCTGACAGCAAGGGACGTACATTTGTCTTCAACAATCTTTTTCTTCTCACATACCTATAGAAACTTTTATAGTCAGTTTTATGTTCTGCACAAACTTACTCTTGTACTCTATTTTCCCTTCAGAATCAATCCCTTGATCCTCATTTGCTGAATTCAAAACTGCTCCCAATCCTCAGGTGTGATTTTTTTTTTCTGGTCGGTTTGTATACCTCTTCATTGGATCTAATAATATTTCTAATTTCCCTTGTAAGCCATGGTTTGGACACCTTTCCAGTTTTACTTTTGTACTAGAGAGGAATAAACAATTGTTCCAGTTCATCCTTGCATTCTTTGAATGTTTGTCATTGCCTGCCCACCGTCATCTCTTTAAGTAACATTTTCCAATCCATTGTAGCCAACTTGGACCTTGTACCATCGTAGTCTCCTTTAATAAAATTCAGGACCCTCGTGTGACGTTAGTTTACCTTTAAGAGATTTTAAAAATCATGTTCTCCACCGCTTTAGCTGATGCCATTGTTGCCTGGTTGACTATGATGAGTCCTTTTATTGCTACTTGAGTGGCTTAAATGGGGTTGTTTGTGTTTACTCTGGGATTAGTTTTATGATCCTGCATTGTTAAGAGGACGTGTTTTTGGACAGTTTTTCTTTTCATTTTAAGTTTGGAGCTGCAGGTTTGAGTTTTGGTTTTAAAAGCGATAGCAAGCTAAAAAGAAGTGTTTTCCCTCTCTGCCTGTTGTTATGAAAATTCTGTTGCTTTTCTGAAAGGTGAAAATCTGCTGTTGTTGGGGGCTGGACCAGAGTCTCACTGGTGTTTTGGGAAGATGTCTTGTCTTCAAACTGTTCTGAGTGAATTAAGACTGAGAGTTTTCAATTCTCCAACCCAAGGACTCAATTTCCAGTATCACGTGAGCATTAGTTTGTGCTGTGTTAAACCTGTGAAAAGGGTCTTTTGTCAATGGGATTGGTTGAATTGGAACATTGCAGATATCTTTGTTATGAGTTATACATTATCTTTGTTTCTGATTTGCAATTGATAAAAGCCCTCACTAATTTTCTAACTATACATGTTAACTATATTCTTAAATAAACTTTGTTTGATACAGAATCATACCTGAAGTGAAACATCTCATGCTTATCCTAGCCAAATTCGAGATGCAAAACTTATGATCCGGGTGGGCTCCATAGAACACTTTGGAATTTCTAACCTGGACCAGAATCAACTACGCCACTCTCCATCTTGGTGAAATATCGATCATTTTATGGTTGCTCATCTTCAAGGGGTCTTGCACAACTAGATTGCCAATTATTCCTTTCTCATTAGAAGATACCCAGTCTAGGATGGCCTGTACTCTGTTTGGTTCCTCATTGACTTCATCAGTAGGTGTGTAGAAGACTGTGTCAAAGAAGCAAATCCACGTGTTTCCCAACCAGAAACCATGGACGAATAGGGATATCCACTGTTTGCTGAAGTCCAGGTCTGAGGCATTCAAATCAGGCGACCCTGACCGATACAAGAAAGCTAGATATGACCCAAGGATGGCAAAAAACAGTACTGGTCCAAGCGAGAGACGTAGGCTAGCCACATGGACACCTGCCAACTATGGCAAGGTCTGCAAGACGTAACAGGATTCAAGATGAAGGCGTGTAAAATCGCTGGCACTGATGCACCTCTCCCCAATGAGCTGAGTGCATACTATGCCCTTTTTGAGCAAGCAGTCAGCGAGAGCACACCCCCAATGCCGGAAGCCTCAGACGAACCTGTACCTGAGGTCACCATTGCAGATGTCAGAGCAGCCTTCTTGAGGGTCAACCCACGGAAAGCCACTGGCCTGGATGGGGTTCCCAGATGAGCACGCAGATCCTGCGTGGATCAGCTGGCGGAGGTATTTGCAGACATGTTCAACCTCTCTTTACAATAATCTGAGATCCCTATCTGCTTCAAGAAGGTGATCATCCCAGTACCAAAGAAAATCCAGGCAACATGCCTTAATGACTATCGTCTGGTGGTTCTAACATCCATCATTATGAAGTGCTTCCAAAGGTTGGTCAAATCAATTCCAGCCTCCCAGATTGCCTGGATCCACTACAGTTTGCCACAATAAGTCCACAGCAGATGCCATCTTCCTGGCCCTGCACTCAACCCTGGAACACTTAGATAACAAAGACACCTATGTCAGACTCCTATTTATTGACTACAGTTCAGCCTTCTACACCATTATTCCAACAAAACTCATCTCCATACTCTGTGTCTTGAGGCTCCGGTCCTCCCCCTGACTGGATCCTGAACTTCCTAACACACAGATCACAATCAGTAAGGATAGGCAACAGCACCTCTTCCACAATCATCCTCAGCACGATGCCCCACAAGGCTGTGTCCTCAGCCTCTTACTATACTCCTTATACACCTATGACTGTGTGGCCAATTTCCCCTCCATCTCGATTTTCAAGTTTGCTGATGACACTGCTGTAATGGGTCGGATCTCAAACAATGACGAGACGGAGTACAGGAAAGAGATCGAGAATCTGGTGAACTGGTGTGATGACAATCTCTCCCTCAATGTCAACAAAATGAAAGAGATAGTCATCGACTTCAGGAAGCATCGTGGAGGACATGCCCTTGTCTACATCAATGGGGCCAAAGCAGAAATGGTTGAGAGCTTCAAATTTTTAGGTGTCCAGATCACCAACATCCTGTCCTGATAGAGGGAAAGTTGGCCGATTGGATAGGTAACTGGCTGTCTGATCGAAGACAGAGGGTGGTGGTGGAAAATTTTCAGATTGGAGGCAGGTTGCTAGCGGAGTGCCAGAGGGATCAGTGCTTGGTCCTCTGCTCTTTGTGATTTTTATTAATGACTTAGGAGGGGGCTGAAGGGTGGATCAGTAAATTTGCTGATGACACCAAGATTGGTGGAGTAGTGGATGAGGTGGAGGGCTGTTGTAGGCTGCAAAGAGATATAGATAGGATGCAAAGCTGGGCTGAAAAATGGCAAATGGAGTTTAACCCTGATAAATGTGAGGTGATTCATTTTGGTAGGACTAATTTAAATGTGGATTACAGGGTCAAAGGTAGGGTTCTGAAGACTGGAGGAACAGAGAGATCTTGGGGTCCATATCCACAGATCTCTAAAGGTTGCCACTCAAGTGGATAGAGCTTTGAAGAAGGCCTATAGTGTGTTAGCTTTTATTAACAGGGGGTTGGAGTTTAAGAGCCGTGCTGCAACTGTACAGGACCTTGGTGAGACCACATTTGGAATATTGTGTGCAGTTCTGGTCACCTCACTATAAGAAGGATGTGGAAGCGCTGGAAAGAGTGCAGAGGAGATTTACCAGGATGCTGCCTGGTTTGGAGGGTAGGTCTTATGAGGAAAGGTTGAGGGAGCAAGGGCTGTTCTCTCTGGAGCGGAGGAGGTTGAGGGGAGACTTAATAGAGGTTTATAAAATGATGAAGGGGATAGATAGAGTGAACGTTCAAAGACTATTTCCTCGGGTGGATGGAGCTATTACAAGGGGGCATAACTATAGGGTTCATGGTGGGAGATATAGGAAGGATGTCCGAGGTAGGTTCTTTACTCAGTGGTTGGGGTGTGGAATGGACTGCCTGCAGTGATGGTGGAGTCAGACACTTTAGGAACATTTAAGCGGTTATTGGATAGGCACATGGAGCACACCAGGATGATAGGGAGTGGGATAGCTTGATCTTGATTTCAGATAAAGCTCGGCACAACATCGTGGGCTGAAGGGCCTGTTCTGTGCTGTACTGTTCTATGTTCTGGTACCTCCATGCCGATGCTATCGTTAAGAAAGCCTACCAATGCCTGTACTTTCTCAGGAGGCTAAGGAAATTTGGCATGTCCACTATGACTCTCCAACTTTTACAGATGCACCATAGAAAGCATTCTTTCTGGTTGTATCGTAGCTTGGTACGGCTCCTACTGCAGGAAATACAAAGAATCATGAACGAAGCTCAGTGTCTCATTCAAACCAGCCTCCCACTTCCTGCTGCCTCGGAAAAGCAGTCAGCATAATTAAAGACCCCATGCACCCCAGACATATAGAAGATAGGAGCAGGAGAAGGCCATTCGGCCCTTTGAGCCTGCTCCGCCATTCATTACGATCATGGCTGATCATCCAACTCAATAGCCTAATCCTGCTTTCTCCCCATAACCTTTGATCCCATTCACCCAAGTGCTATATCAAGTCATCTCTTGAATGCATTCAATGTTTTGGCATCAACTACTTCCTGTGGTAATGAATTCCACAGGCTCACCACTCTCTTTGGGTGAAGAAATGTCTCCTCCCTTAAATGATCCACCCTGAATCCTCAAACTGTGACCTTGGTTCTGGACTCCCCCACCATTGGGAACATCTGCCCTGTTTAGTCCTGTTAGAATTTTTAAAGTCTCTGAGATCCCCCCTCATTCGTCTGAACTTCAACAAAAATAATCCTAACCTAGTCAATCTCTCCAATGCATCAGTCACGCCATCCCCGGAATCAGCCTGGTAAACTTTACTTTTAGACTACCAGACTAAAGCCTGGTTACTTTAAGACTATCCATTGCCTATGCACTTTTTAATGTATTTTCCCAGTCAACCTCAGCCAATGTGTCCCTCATGCCTTCATCATTTCCTTAATTGAACTTTAACACCCTGCCTTCAGATTAAATTTCCTCACTTTCAAACAGAATTCGATCACATTGTGATCACCCATCCCGACAGATTCTTTTACAACTACATTATTAATTCGCCCTTTTTCATCATGTAATACTCAATCTGGAATAGCCTGTCCTCTAGTTGGCTCCTCAACAAACTACTTTAGAAACCCATCCCAACCCAACCCATCCTAACCCAACCCATCCCACTCCAGAACCTTGCCTCCCTCAACATTAGTGTCCAATTGGTTGAACCAGTCTGTGTAGATTGGAGTCCGCCATGATCACAATATTGCCCATACTCCATGCTTCTCTCGCCTCCTGATCAATACTATGGCCAACATTACAATTGCTATGAGATGGCCTATAAACAGCTCCAATCAATATCTGCTGCCCTTTGCTGTGTCTTACTCCATCCATTCAGATTCCACACATTGTTCTTCTGATCTGTGATCCTCCCTGACTATTGCACTGATCCCATCCCTTATCATCAGCGCCACTCCACCTCCTTGCCTGCCCTTGCATACACTCTTCCATCGGGAAAAAGATACAAAAGTCTGAAGACATTTACCAACTGACTCAAAAATAGCTTCTTCCCTGCTGCCATCAGACTTTTGAATGAATCTACCTCATAAAGTTGATCTTTCTCTACACCCTAGCTATGACTGTAACACTACATTCTGCACTCTTTCCTTTCCTTCTCTATGAATGGTGTGCTTTGTCTGTACAACGCTCACTGTATACTAATACACATGACAATAATAAATCAAATCAGTGCATTGGTCCAGAAATCTATCTATCTCTGCACTCTAGGAATTCTTTCCCCGCGGTATTGTGACTAGTTTGATTTGCCCAGTCCAAATGCAGATTAAAGTCACCCATAATGTCAGAAATCCCTTTATCGCATGCATCTCCAATTTCCTGTTTAATGCCGTTCCCAACATCAACACTATAGTTTGGGGTTTATATACAAACCCCACTCATGGTTTTTGCCCGTTAGTGTTTCTCAGCTCTACCATACAGATTCCATATAATCAGAGCTTAATGTCTTTCCTCACTATTGCTTTAGTTTCCTCTTTAACCAGCTATGCAACTCCATTGCCCTTTGCTTTTTGTCGGTCCTTCTGAAATACTGAATAGCCTTGGATCGTCAATTCTCATCCCTGGTCACTCTGTAGCCGTGCCTCAGTAATCCCAATTATATCAAACCCGTTAACATCTATTTGCACGATTAATTAATCCACTTTATTACGAATGCTCTATGCGTTCAGGCACAATGCCTTTAGGCTTGTCTTTTTAACACTTTACCACTTTCTGTGGCCCTGTTTGATTCTGGCCCTTGACTTCTGTGTTGAACATTTTCCTATTCCCCTTTCTGTATTTTATTATTGTCCTTGATTCCCTCTCATCTAACTCCTTGCATAGGTTTCCATTCCCAAGCCATTTTCGTTTAAATGCTGCTCAACCACTCCAGCTGAAAACCCCCCCTCGGGCAGTTGTTGGGCAATTAATGTTCAACTCCAGCAACTCTACAAAAAGAAATGGGATGCATAAGACATAGGAGCAGAATTAGGCCACACGGCCCATTGAGTCTGCTCTGCCATTCAATCATGGCTGATATTTTTCTCATCACCATTCTCCTGCTTTTTCCCCATAACCCCTGATCCCCTTATTAATCAAGAACCTATCTATCTCTGTCTTAAAGACACTCAATGACCTGGCCTCCACAGCCTTCTGCAGCACAGAGTTCCACAGATTCACCACTCTCTGGCTGAAGAAATTCCTCCTCATCTCTGTTCTAAAGGATCGTCCCTTCAGCCTGAGGTTGTGCCCTCTGGTTCTAGTTTTTCCTACTGGTGAAAACATCCTCTCCACATCCACTCTATCCAGGCCTCGCAGTATCCTGTAAGTTTCAATAAGATCCCCCTCATCCTTTTAAACTCCAAGTACAGACCCAGAGTCCTCAACCGTTCCTCAGACGACAAGCTCTTCATTCCAGGGATCATTCTTGTGAACCTCCTTTGGACCTTTTCCAAGGCCAGCACATCCTTCCTTAGATATGGGGCCCAAAACTGCTCACAATAATCCAAATGGGGTCTGACCAGTGCCTCAGAAGTACATCCCTGCTCTTGTATTCTAGCCTTCCAAATTGCCGACTAAACCTGCATGTTAACCTGAAGAGTATCTTGAACAAGGGCCCCCAAGTCCCTTTGTGCTTCTGATTTCCAAAGCATTTTCCCATTTAGAAAATAGTCTATGCCTCCATTCCTCCTTCCAAGTGCATAACCTCACACTTTTCCACATTGTATTCCATCTGCCACTTCTTTGCCCACTCTCCTAACCTGTCCAAATCCCTCTGCAGCCCCCCTGCTTCCTCAATACTACCTGTCCCTCTACATTGTATCATCTACAAACTTAGCAACAATGCTTTCAGTTCCTTCCTCCAAATCGTTAATATATATTGTGAAAAGTTGTGGTCCCAGCACCGACCCCTGAGGCACGCCACTAGTCACCGGCTGCCATCCTGAAAAAGACACCTTTATCCCCATTCTCTGCCTTCTGCCAGTCAGCCAATCCTCTATCCATGCCAGGATCTTACCCTTAACATGGGGCGGCACGGTAGTACAGTGGTTAGCACTGCTGCTTCACAGCTCCAGGGACCTGGGTTCGATTCCCGGCTCAGGTCACTGTCTGTGTGGAGTTTGCACATTCTCCTCGTGTCTGCGTGGGTTTCCTCCGGGTGCTCCGGTTTCCTCCCACAGTCCAAAGATGTGTGGGTTAGGTTGATTCGCCATGCTAAAATTGCCCCTTAGTGTCCTGAGATGTGTAGGTTAGAAGGATTAGCGGGCAAAATATGTAGGGATATGGGGGTAGGGCCTGGGTGGGATTGTTTTCGGTGCAGACTCGATGGGCTGAATGGCCTCTTCCTGCACTGTAGGGTTTCTGATTTCTATGAACGTCATAGGCGCTTAACTTATTTAACAGTCTGCTATGTGGCACCTTGTCAAAGGCCTTCTGGAAATGTAAATAAATCACGTCCACTCGTTCTCTTTTATCCAACTTCGTTGTTACCTCCTCAAAGAACTCTAACAGATTTGTCAGACATGACTTCCCCTTGACAAAGCCGTGCTGACTCAGTCCTACTTTATCATGCACTTCCAAGCAAAAGGGTGAGATGCCATTTGTCTGAAGCAAATCGCAGGCTGGCATAAATCAACCAGCATATTCCAGAGAGTCCATAGATGATGGTATATGTTTTAATCCCATAAGACCATAAGACCATAAGACATAGGAGCGGAAGTAAGGCCATTCGGCCCATCGAGTCCACTCCACCATTCAATCATGGTTGATTTCAACTCCATTTACCCGCTCTCTCCCCATAGCCCTTAATTCCTCGAGAAATCAAGAATTTATCAATTTCTGTCTTGAAGACGCTCAACGTCTCGGCCTCCACAGCCCTCTGTGGCAATGAATTCCACAGACCCACCACTCTCTGGCTGAAGAAATTTCTCCTCATCTCTGTTCTAAAGTGACTCCCCTTTATTCTAAGGCTGTGCCCCCGCGTCCTAGTCTCCCCTGTTAATGGAAACAACTTCCCTACGTCCATCCTATCTAAGCCGTTCACTATCTTGTAAGTTTCTATCAGATCTCCCCTCAACCTCCTAAACTCCAATGAATACAATCCCACGATCCTCAGACGTTCATCGTATGTCAGGCCTACCATTCCCGGGATCATCCGTGTGAATCTCCGCTGGACCCGCTCCAGTGCCAGTATGTCCTTCCTGAGGTGTGGGGCCCAAAATTGCTCACAGTACTCCAAATGGGGCCTAACCAGTGCTTTATAAAGCCTCAGAAGTACATCCCTGCTTTTGTATTCCAAGCCTCTTGAGATAAATGACAACATTACATTTGCTTTCTTAATTACGGACTCAACCTGCAAGTTTACCTTTAGAGAATCCTGGACTAGGACTCCCAAGTCCCTTTGCACTTTAGCATTATGAATTTTGTCACCGTTTAGAAAATAGTCCATGCCTCTATTCTTTTTTCCAAAGTGTACGACCTCGCACTTGCCCACGTTGAATTTCATCAGCCACTTCTTGGACCACTCTCCTAAACTGTCTAAATCTTTCTGCAGCCTCCCCACCTCCTCAATACTACCTGCCCCTCCACCTATCTTTGTATCATCGGCAAACTTGGCCAGAATGCTCCCAGTCCCGTCATCTAGATCGTTAATATATAAAGAGAACAGCTGTGGCCCCAACACTGAACCCTGCGGGACACCACTTGTCACCGGTTGCCATTCTGAGAAAGAACCTTTTATCCCAACTCTCTGCCTTCTGTCTGACAGCCAATCGTCAATCCATGTTAGTACCTTGCCTCGAATACCATGGGCCCTTATTTTACTCAGCAGTCTCCCGTGAGGCACCTTGTCAAAGGCCTGAAGATGTTGTCAGGTGTCTCTTTTTTTTGTAAGATTTGTCCAATTTATTTTCGCATGCTTAAATCACCCCCCACCCACCCATTTACTGGTTCTTCCTGATGTCCTTATTAAATCTATTAATTTGCTTTCTAATTGTAGCATGTGGCATACAATCCAATCGTTGGCAATGGTGGTGCGAGACTGATTTTTGTTTGGTTTAATAGGAGCTAATGTTTTAATTAGGTACTTGGTTGTCAGGCAAATCCACCACATGCCAAGCAGGTAATTTGCCAATATCATTGTTTTTCTGCTGCAGGTAACAACTTGCTTAAAAAAAAAACTGCTAATGCTCAGCCTACTTTCATTATGTACATTTCTAAACAAGTGGACAAAATACAAGTCTGAATAAGCTCCCATGAATTCTATTATTCTGAATATAATTTGACTGATGTCAAAACAAGAAAAGATTGGAAATTAATTTATACCCAGTGTTTATTTTGTAAATATAACTTTTACCTGTTGAGTATTAAATGTTTCTTTTATAATCATTTCCTGTCAGTAAAATCTCATACATTAATTCTAAATAATACCAGACCAAAGGCAAACTCAAAGTAAAATGACAGATTAATTCCCAGAGCTTGTTATTTTGACATTGATTAGTCTGTAGAATTGTGGAAAGCTATGAGTTAATTGACTGTACGGCGGCCTCGGGCAAGGCTAGGGAAGGTGGGGTTTGCTTCCTAATCAACACCTCGTGGTGCCTAGGCAGAGCAACACTGGCAACTTTCTGCTCATGATGTGGAGATGCCGGCGTTGGACTGGGATAAACACTAAGAGTTTTAACAACACCAGGTATACAACTAATGGTATTTGCTACCAAATAAACCTGTTGGACTTTAGCCTGGTGTTGTTAAAACTCTTACTACGAACTTTCTGCTCCCCAGATCTAGAATACCTGACACTAAAATGCCGCCCCTACTACCTCTGCAGGAGTTCACCTCCGTTATCTTGATGGCAGTTTACATCCCACCCCATGCGGACGTGAAGATCGTGCTGGATGAAATATACACCACTACGAATAGCCTTGTGGTGAAACATCCCGAGGCCTTGTTCATTGTGGCCGGGGACTTCAATCAGGCCAAGCTCAAGAGCGTACTACCAAGTTACCACCAACACGTCTCCTGCTCCACCAGAGGCCCAAACATCCTAGACCACTGCTACACAAATATCAAACGTGCCGACCGCTCTATTGCCCGCCCATACTTTGGCAAATCAGACAACAAGGCTGTGCTCCTGCTCCCAGCTTACAAGCAAAAACTGAAGCGGGAGAAGCCATCAAAGAGAGTCGTGCAATGTTGGTCCGATGAATCGGATGATCTCCTACAGGGCTGGTCAATATTTAAAAACTCTCTGACCAGCCTGAACGAGTACGCCACTACAGTAACTGACTTCATTAGTAAGTGTGTAGAAGACTTGTGCTAAAGAAGCAAATCCATGTGTTCCCCAACCGGAAATCGTGGATGAACAGGAATATCCATTGCTTGCTGAAGTCCAGGTCTGAGGCATTCAAGTCAGGTGACACTGACCTAAACAAGAAAGCCAGGTATGATCTAAGGAAATCCATCAAAGATGCCGAAAGACAATACTGGACCAAGCTAGAGTCCCAAGCTAGCCACACCAACACAGCGCTGACTATGACCAGGTCTGCAAGACATAACAGGCTACAAGATGAAGGCATGTAAAATTGCCGGCTCCAACGCACCCCCCCCTAATGAGCTCAATGCATTCTACGCCCGTTTTGAGCAAGAGATCAGCGAGAGCATGCCCTCCACTCTGGAAGCACTGGATGAACCTGTATCTGGGGTCACCATTGCAGATGTCAGAGCAGCTTTCACGAAGGTCAACCCACGGAAAGCAACTGGCCCGGATGAGGTACCCGGACGTGCACTCAGATCCTGCGTGGATCAGCTGGTGGAGGTATTCACAGACATCTTCAGCCTCTCTTTACAACAATCTGAGGTGTAATAATTTGTCATGACTGCAGACGTAAAGAGGGAGGTATGTTATATGTATAAGTGGTTGCACTTTAAGAACTTTTGCTTTTCAGAACTGATCGCATGGCTTGATGGTGATGTCATTAGGGTGTTGCACACTGCTGTTTTAGTTTCAGTTTGTACTCTATTCAGGCAAGAGCTCCTCGAATAAACCTGTTGTTAATAGTTTGAATATACATGTGTAAACCACATCTTTTTCTTTTTTTGTTTAAAACCCATAGCCCTTAATATAGTTAGGACATTACACTAGTTGTAACATCAGCTGGGATCATAACAAAAGTGGAGAATTGTCCAGTAGTAACATAAATGGGATTGTAATAATCTGCTAACATGGGACCCAGAAAGGGAAGTTGGATAATCAACAGCTTAGTGGAGGTAGGAGCAAGAGGTGTGTCTCATGGATCAGATGAACTCGGAAAGGACAGGCGGAGAGATAGCATAGAAACTAGAGAAAGATTGAAAATTAGGTCAAGGGCAGTAAGGAAACGTTTGGTCCAGTTGGGGAAGGAAAGTGAGAGAAGTTTCAGAGGCAGCTGATTAGATGGCCTCCTTCATAACACAGAAGTCAGTGAGCTCCTCTAACTTGGTTTTGGAGGTGAGCATAGAGGAAACACAAGAGTGGGATCTAAGAAAACAGTTTGCAGAAGAGAAAATAAGCCTTGCATTCCAGGATCATCCTGGAATAATGAGTAGTTTTGACATCTGAGAATAGAACTTGATCGCGCTTTATCTGGTCTAGCCATATCTGGTGCTGAATGAATGGCTAAACTAGTTATCCACTATATCCGTTCAAATCTGTGTCCCTTGAACTTGAAAGAGCAAAACGAGAGCCTTACCAGAGGGATCAGCCAGTGAAAGAGAGAGTGATGGTTTTATTGGAAACTGTGGCATGAAAAGTGGAGTTGACATTGTAGTTAAACAAATCAGTACCTGCAGAAACGTTGTGATGAATGGAAGGCCAAACGTCCTTATTTTTCACTTCAAGCTCACAATTTATGGCTTTCTTGCATGGATACTTTCTTTTTCTCTTGCAATCTCTATCTCTCCGCTGTTCTCCCTGGTACTGTCTTATAGTATCACTTTCTCTCGTGCTTCTGTGTACACACACTTACTCTGTCTCTTATGTGCTCTTTCATTGTATCTTTGTGCATACTCTTACACTACCTACTTACATTTTCTTGTTAGTACTCTTTGTGGTTTATGATTTTCCTTTTCTGCATCACTATTTTCTGTTTTTTTTTGTTCACGCAGGCTCTTTTATTTTCTGTCTTAGCTTCTCTCTCCTTTATATCTCCCTGATATAAGTCCATTTTCTCCCTCCTTTTTCCCCTTCTCCATTATTTCCTTCTTGTTGAGCATTTTGTGGTGGGACAATGGGTGGGAACAGAATTGGTTTCTGAATAAAGAAATGCTGCTGGAACTGGGAAATGCATTTGTTGAATAGTCATAGAGTTGTTAATATCTTTGCGCGTTTAAAAAAAAAATACATATGCACAGTTTAATCTTGACAGATTTGGGAATATTTGTGATCGACAGCGACATTTGCCGTTCTTAGACATTGTAATAAAAACAATTAAAACCAGATGAAAAGTTAGGAGCATGTACTGGAAAATGAAAAAAAGGGGTTAGTCCCTAAACAGTAAGAATTTGAAAGTCTTATGATATTGATAAAACAACCATCTGTTTTGAAGGAGGCCTTCAGAGTATGTTACCACTTTGAGCAGAAGGTGGCAGAGTTGAGCTTTTGTAGATTGGAATTTAAGGAGAATAAATATTTTTCTTTGCATGGCTCAGTGTTGTTTGATTCTCGATAACAAATATATCTTTAAATTCCACAAAATCAGCAGAAAACAATTAATGCTGAAAATTTGAACCAAAGACAGAATATGCACAACTTATGTAGTTCTCATGTAAACTGCCTGAACAAGAACTACACTTGACTGCTGACATAATGGTAATTCCTTTTTTTTCTGCAATAATGAAGAAATAATCAATCCGCTGCACCATGCAGTGACTTCCATACCCCTAGTTTTAAGAAAATGGCCCAATAGAAACATGGGACCTGAATACCAACACCCATCAACCTCACCCACTTTAATTGTGCCTGCACCCAACTCCAGGTTTTGAAAGTAGCGGACTACGAGTCTTGCATGGTGTCGCCCTGTTGAATTAAATAGTCAGAAGCAGCACTTAATGCAACAGTTTAAGAAAAAAGGTAGCTGCCATGCTATCCGCCCCCCCTTAGAATTGTCATCAGACCCTATCCTGCCTGTACAGTCTTACCTAACCAGTGAGAGAAGAACTTCTGACATAATCATTGTTGCGTGCCAAGTCTAAAAAAAAATGTCCAGAACAACATCAGGAACTCCTCATTGCATTCATCAATCTGTCCAAAGCAATTCATTCAGTAAATTGTGAGGCGCTGTGGACTCTGCTCCAAAGATTTGAATATCCAAGAAACTTCATTCAAATCCTGCAACTGCTTCATGGTGCTGTGAATGTAACTGTCTTGAGTGGGGGGTCTGAAACAGATGTCCTCAAAATCTGGACTGGGGTCACGAGGAACTGTGCAAAAACTCCCATACTGTTTACATTCTACCATGATGTGGAGATGCCAGTGTTGGACTGGGATAAGCATAGTAAGAAGTCTCACAACACCAGGTTAAAGTCCAACAGGTTTATTTGGCAGCACTAGCTTTCAGAGTCTCAGGCTCCTTCATCGGGTGAGTGAAGAGCTGTGTTCACAACAGGGCATATACAGACACAAACTCAATTTACAAGATAATGGTTGGAATGCGAGTCTTTACAGGTAATCAACTCTTAAAGATACAGACAATGTGAGTGGAGAGAGGGCCAGGCACAGGTTAAAGAGGTGTGTATTGTCTCCAGTCAGGACAGTTAGTGAGATTTTGCAAACCCAGGTAAGTCATGGGGGTGACAGATAGTGTGACATGAGCCCAAGATCTGGTTGAGGCCGTCCTCATGTGCGGAACTTGGCTATCGGTTTCTGCTCAGCGATTCTGCGCTGTCGTGTGTTGTGAAGGCCATCTTGGAGAACGCTTACCCAAAGATCAGAGGCTGAATGCCCATGACTTCGAAGTCGCATCGTGCTAAAACTAAACCAACCACCATAGACATGTTATGAAGTTGCATATATAAGGTGAAAAATGTAAGTATTGAAAAGAAATGCTGAAACCATAAGAAGCAATCATACAGCACTCTCTCTTTAAAAAGCATGTGTCTGTCTTTGGATTTTAAACTGCACTAGCAGGTTTACAACAGTTGCTTTCTAAGATTGTATCCAAAGCAGAAGTCAGTGTTCCAACATAGCAAAACAGGCTTTTGAATTGAACCAATGAGTTTAAAGCAAGCACGTAGAGACAAAGGACCAATGGAATTCAAAGGTGAGGTTTGTTGACAGCCTCAAGCCGCTCAGATTGCAGGAATACTGTGAAGTCATTCCAGGTATATAAACCTGGACAATGGGGGAATGACTGTTAGAGTAAGCTTGCCACCTCTTTAGTCGGAAGGAGGGGAGGTGAGGCTGTCATATAGAATCCTGTAATTTACATACACACTATATATATGTATGTGTGTGCGCCCGTGTAAAATTGAAGGGGATGCCAGCTCAATGTATTCCAGATGAGAGCATCACCGAAGAATGTTCATACTTCCAGAAGACGTCTGGTTGTGTATGCTTTGCGAGTGACTGTATTCTATAAGGATTTATTTCATTATTGCTGAATGAGTCTTGTAATAATTGGACAGCATTCTATTGGGATTTTATTTAGCTTGTTAATTGTTTAAGGTTGTCACCAGTTTTTAAAAATAAAGACCTGTTAATTGTTCATGATAGAGAGTGGCAGATCCTTTAATTTGCCAAAACCAGTCACTTCCTATGACCTCACTCGCATTCGTACATGATTACGAGGTGAGGTATATCCCTTTGGATGTTTCCAAAATCGCGCAGAGGGACACATCACCTCCGTGTCGTAACATATGTGACTTACGGTTCACGGGCAACTACAGTATTATTGTCCACTCAGCAGCAAGTTTGCAAGCCACACTTGATCTCTTCAATTCTGCTTCTGGGAAACTCAGTCTGTTCTTGAATGTTACCAAAACAAAACTTGTATATCAATCTGCATCTGGTCAGTCATTTATTTCACCTACCATGTGTGTTGGAGAGAATCTGGAACATGTTGAGCACTTCCCACACTTTGGCAGCCATCTCTCTCAAAAGGCCACCATTGATGAGACCTAGTGCTGCATCAGTTGCGTCTGCTCAGCCTTCTACAAACTATGACAGTAAGTGTCAGACAGGTCAGAGAATTCCAGTAGAGAGAATGTGAATTGTCTTCATCACACCCCTGGACAGCAGAGAGACCTGGTCAGAGTATCAGCGACATGTAGGAGCGCTAGAGAAGTTCCATTCGCTATGCCTGAGTTGTATCCTCTGGATTCAGCGGGTGGACTGCTGAACAATGTTAATGTCCTTCTTGAAGCCAGTTCTGCAAGCATTCCGGCAAACCTCCTACAAAATACATTTTGATGGACTGAATATTGTGTCCTGATGGCCCCTACCAGGTCTTGTTTTTCCAAATGGTCAGTGTTCTGGGGAGGACAAAGAAAATGCTTCATAGTCTTTGTGAAACTCTCTTTGAAGCATGACAGCATTGACATTAATGATGAGCTTACGACTAATCATTCAAAATGGTGACAACTTGTCCACCAAGTTGTATCACACTTTGAGTCACAATATAGAAGCATAGAATCCCTATAGTGCCAAAAGAGGCCATTCAGCCCATGGAGTTTGCAACACCTCTCTGAAAGAGCATCACATGCAGGCCTTCCCCTTTTCCTTATCCCTGTAACCTAATCCACCTTACCTACACATCTTTGGATGATGGGAGGAAACCGGAGCACCCGGAGGAAAACCATGCAGACAAGGGGAGAACATGCAAACATTACACAATCCGATCCCTGGCACTGAGGCAGCAGTGCTAACCCACTGTGCCATACTTTTTAATGATGAGGCAGAGTGCCGGCAGAGAAGGAAGGGAAAAGAAGCGCATCGCGCACTCCAGATCCCATTACATTGCGTGATGTCCTGCTCTTTGTGTGGCTAAAGATCTGAGAGTTGAGAATTGGCCTGCTGAGCCTTGAGTACCCATGGCAGAAACACTCAATCGTCAGTTGTTGACATTCTTGAATCAAGGGACACCCGATTGGGGGGAACCCAAGTAGTATTGCAATTTAAGGGGATTTAAAGGGTTGCAAATTGTTAGATTTAGGTGAGAAAAGATGGGAGGATGATCCATTGAAGCATAAACTTGTTGGGTCGAAAGGACTGTTCTGTGCTGTATATCCTATGTAATCGAATTGAAAATTGGCGCAGCTGTAACTGTAGCTGATGGAGCACTGTGTTATCAAGGCCAGAATGAGCTGCTTCATTATCTGAGGATAATGGGGATAAACATTACAATCATCCACTCCTGTTGTTATGAAGGGGAGAAGGTAATTGGTTATGCTATTGAAAAAGGTTGGGCCAACAATACTTCCTGAGCAGATGTCTTGTGGCTTCAACTGCACCCACTTTTGCGGCTCTTATGACTTGAGCAATAAGGTTTTGCCCTTGAACAAAGTTAATCGGGAAGGATTCAATCTGATTCGTGGCATACTCCATCAAATGCTGTCTTGATATTAGAAGCAGCGACTTTTCATCTTTGGCATTCAGTTATTGCCTCCATGTCTGGATTGGGCTGCAATGCCATCTGGAGAAAAGTGCTTTTAATACAAATGAACTTTGCATTGGTGCATTGAGATTGTTGCTGTTGGCTGGCACTGTTCACTCTTTCCATAATACTATAGATTAATGACAGCCGGTTGATTGGTAATTGTTTTTGTTAGAATAGAACAAGCCTGCACAGTCTTCCACATTGTTGGGGAGATCCCAATGTTGTAGGTGCACTGGAACAGCATGGTTGCAGGGGGAGTTGTCCTGCTGCATGCTCTGATGTGTACTTCTATCTTGGACATTAGGCAAGGGATCTGATTAGCAGACAACTGTAGACATGCTCTTGTATCTACCTAACACTAGTTTATTAGTACTACATCTAAACAGGTGACAGAGTTGCTCCTAAGTATAATTCTAACCTCTGTTGTAACCTATTGTTTGTTGGTACTGTGGAGTTGGTTAGCTATATCTGTCCACCATAACACTGCAATACTGGCCTCTGATTACATTACTTATCCAAAATATAGTATCACGCTTGCACCTAATTTTTCAAACATCCTGTGACCGAGGACTCAGTGTAGAATCATTGAAGTCTGAAGGTATATGAACAGTAATGTAGGTCTGTGCACCTTGTTTCAGATCAATTTGTGCAAGTATGCCCTGCAGTTGAAAATACAAATATTTGGTAGTACGGTCATAGGATTTGAAAGCACAGAAAGGCCCTTCAGCCCATTGTGCCTGCACTAGCCATCAAACACCTATCCATTCCAATTCCATCACTTGGTTCATAGCCTTGGCTGCTATGGTGTTTCAATCGTTTGTCTAAATGCTGCTTAAATGTTGAGGATTCCCCCTGTACCACCCTTTCAGGCAGTGAGTTCCAGATTCCCACCACCCTCTGGGTGAAAACATTTTTCCTTAAATCCTCTCTAAATCTCCTGCCTCTTTCCTTAAATCTATGCCCCTGATTATTGACCCCTCTACTCAGGAAAACATTTTCTTCCTATTTACCCTATTCATGTCCTTCATAATTTTGTACATCTCAATCAGGTCCCCCCTCAGCCTTCTTTGCTCCAAGGAAAACAACCCTGGCGTGGCCAGCCTCTCTTCATAGCTGAAACACTCCAGCCCAAGGAACATCTTGCTGAATCTCCTCTGCACCCTTTTGAATGCAATCACATTCTTCCTATCTCCAGTTTTGGCCTAACGAGCGTTTTATACGGCTCCATCATAACCTCGCATTCTATACATCAACTATTAAATGCAAGTATCCTACATGCCTTCATAACCACCTCACCTACCTGTCCTGCTGCCGTCAGGGATCTTTGGACATGCACCCCAAGGTCCTTCTGGTCTCTATACTTCCTAACATCCTACCATTCGTTGTGTATGTCCTTCCATTGTTAGACATAGAATCATAGAATCCTACATGCGGAAGGAGGTCACTTGGCCCATCGAGTCTGTACCGATTACAAACCCACCAGACCTATCCCCATAAGCCCATATATTTATCCTAGCTAGACCCCCTGACAGTAGGGGCAATTTAGCATGGCCAGTCAATCTAACTCGAACATCTTTGGACTGTGGGAGGAAACCGGAGCACCCGTAGGAAACCCATGCAGACGGGGAGAACATACAACACCATTCAGACAGTCAGCCGAGGCCAGAATTGAATCCGGGTCCCTAGTGCTGTGAGGCAGCAGTGCTAACCACTGTGCCACCTTCCAAAATGCGTCGCCTCACCTTTGGTAGAACAGATTGCAACCATTCTAAGGTGTTTGCCATGTTACGGATTTCTAATTATTGGAAGCAGCTAAAAATAGAGGAATTTGACATGCCATACCTGTAAAATCTGGTGTGTGTGCCTGTGTGTGTGTCTGTGTCAAGAGATTCATTTGTGTTAATTGCAAGTTAGCATTACTTTATTTTCTCCCAGAGTATGTTTTTATACTGATGTCCCAAATGCAATCTGATAGACTGATATTACTCTTGGACACTGGCTTTTATAGTAGTGAACAGAACTGCCGTTCTAGTACCAAAGCAAACTATTTCAGGTACTGAAAGTCTGAAATAAAAACAAAAAATGTGAGAAATAATACGCAGGTCTGGTCATATCTGTGGATACATGTTAACTTTTCGGGTCCATGACTTTTATTCAGAACTCACTCAAGACTATGGTTCTAATATTCAGGTTACTAATTGAGGAATTACCAATAAAAGGAAGAAATTGCAAAAGTGATATCTGAAGTTGTCTTATTGCTAACAGTTTTGTGGATAAACTTCATACACTTGCGCTCCAGAAATAACTGTGCCATTAGCCAAGCTGTTTCAGTGGAATTACAACACTGGCATCTACCTAGAAAATTGTGAGAAATTGCCAGGTTTGTCCTGTCCATTAAAAGCAGAACAAATCCAACCTGACCAGCTACTGATCCATCAGACTACTTTCGAGGTTCTGAATAGTGATGGAACATCTCGCTGACAGTGCTATCAAACGCCACTTACTCAACAATAACTTGCTCACTGCGCTCATTACAACCTTGGTCCAAACATGACTGAACTCAAGAGGCGAGGTCGGAGTGACTGTCTTTAATATCAAGACAGCACTTAACTAAGCATTGGAAAGAGTCCGAGCAAAACTGGAGTCAAAGGGAATAAGGGGGAAAACTCTCCACTGGTTGGAGTCATATCTAGCACAAGGAAGATGGTTGTGGTTTTGGAAGTCAATCCTTTCAGCTGCAGGATATCACTGCAGAAGTTCCTCAGGGTAGTGCCCCAGGTCTAACATCTGCTGCTTCATCAATGACTGTCCCTCCATAATAAGGTCAGCAGTGGGGCTATTTGCAGATGATAAGAACTAGGAACAGGGGTAGGCCATCTGGCCCCTTGAGCCTGCTCCGCCATTTAATAAGATCATGGTTGATCTTTTTGTGGACTCGGCTCCACTTATCCGCGCGCTCACCATAACCCTTAATTCCTTTACTGTTCAAACATTTATCTATCCTTGCCTAAAAAACATTCAATGGGGCAGCCTCAACTGCTTCACTGGGCAGGGAATTCCGCAGATTCTCACATTTCTTGTGTGAAGAAATTCCTCCTCAACTCGATCCTAAATCTGCTTCCCGTTATTTTGAGGCTATGTTCCCTAGTTCTAGTTTCACCCGCCAGTGGAAACAACTTCCCTGCTTCTATCTTATCTATTCCCTTCATAATCTTATGTTTCTATAAGATCTCCCCTCATTCTTCGGAATTCCAATGAGTATAGCCCCAGTCTACTCAGTCTCTCCTCATAAGCCAACCCTCTCAACTCCGGAATCAACCTAGTGAATCTCCTCTGCACCCCCTCCAGTGCCAGTATATCCTTTCTCAAGTAAGGAGACCAAAACTGTACCTTATACTGGTGTAGAGTGTGCAGAGGATACTGAAAGTCTGCAAAGGGATATTGATAGTCTAAAGTGAGTGGGCGAGGGTCTGGCAGATGGAGTACAATGTTGGTAAATGTGAGGTCATCTATTTTGGTAGGAATAATAGCAAAATGGACTTTATTTAAATTGTAAAAAATTGCAACATGCTGCTGTGCAGAGGGACCTGGGTGTCCTTGTGCACGAATCATAAGGAGTTGGTTTGCAGGTGCAGCAGGTAATTAAGAAGGCAAATGGAATTTTGTCCTTCATTGCTGGAGGGATGGAGTTTAAAAACAGTGAGGTCATGTTGCAGCTGTACAAGGTGCTGGTGAGGCCATACCTGGAGTACTGTGTACAGTTTTGGTCTCCTTACTTGAGAAAGGATATACTGGCACTGGAGGGGGTGCAGAGGAGATTCACTAGGTTGATTCCGGAGTTGAGGGTTGGCTTATGAGGAGAGACTGAGTAGACTGGGGCTATTCTCATTGGAATTCAGAAGAATGAGGGGAGATCTTATAGAAACATATAAGATTATGAAGGGAATAGATAAGATAAAAGCAGGGAAGTTGTTGCCACTGGCAGGTGAAACTAGAACTAGGGGGCATAGCCTCAAAATAAGGGGAAGCAGATTTAGGACCGAGTTGAGGAGGAACTTCACACAAAGGGTTGTGAATCTGTGGAATTCCCTGCCCAGTGAAGCAGTTGAGGCCTACCTCGTTGAATGTTTTTAAGGCAAGGATAGATACATTTTTGAACAGTAAAGGAATTAAGGGTTATCGTGGAACTGAGTCCACAAAAAGATCAGCCATGATCTTGTTGAATTCTAGAGGAGACTTGAGGGGCCAGATGGCCTACTCCTATTCCTAGTTCTCATGTTCTTAAGTCATACAGTTGCAACATAACCTTGCTGTTTCTATATAGGACTTGATAATACATGTTTAGCACCATTCATGTCTCCTTGGACACTGAATCAGTTGTGTCCACATGCAGCAACACCTGGACAATATTCAGGAACAAAATATTAAATGTGTAATGATCCGGTTAGGGACCTTCAACATTTAAAGAGAAATCTGAGGACCTTGTTTTAACGAATGGAACCATGTCACAAGATTTTGCTTTTTTTTAGCCTAAACACTATTCCATATAAAATAATTGAACAAAACAAGGGGCAATTAACTTCACAATATGGTTGATAACTACATACATTATGCAATAAGCTTTGCTTCTTACATCCCCAAATATTATTTTATAAGGCACATCAATCTTAAATTTTTTTATACTTCTATCGGGGCCACACGCAAGTTTGCCACATCTTTAATTCACCTCTGGTTCAACTGTTTTCAGAAGTAAAACTTCCAGTTATCCAGTGTGGATGCCTCAGACCCTTGATCTGGTTACTCTTCCAATATTTTCTAGCTAATCTGCTGGTGGAGAACCACTGTAAATGTTTCTAGTCGTCTCAAACTTGGCAATCTTCAAACTTCTGTTTCCTCACAAAATTCAAACTAAGATTAGGCCTCACCCACATTCCATATGGTAAATGAAGTGAGGTTTTTACTCTCTTTACAATGTAGGCCTCACTAATTATCATTTACTTTGGTTATCTTGTCTCCGTGAGCTGCAAAGTGCATGAGGTCCAAACTGCAACTAATTCTGAGTAAACACTGAGGTAAATTGAGACCAGAGAACTTCCCTAAGTTCCATCACCACCATAATGACAGTCTGTCCTGGGATGACCTCAAACAAATCTTTAGATTAATTATCCCACAGATACAGTTTGTCTTTAAGCTGATGAAGTAACTGAGATTTACAAACTTTCAGAGTTTACTAAATGCTTTTAAACTAATTTTGCTCTACCTTCTGAAACAAATACATCTCTTTGGAATGAACTTTTTCTTGGTAGAAATGCAGATATCATATTCCCAGCTCTTTAGCTAAGTAAGCCCACGTACTACTGTATAGTTCTATCTTTTCTATTCTGATTGTCTTGAACAATCTTTGTTTGAACAATTTTTTGTTTTTTGTTCTTTGTTTTCTAACAAATATGGGTCACCTTTTGAACTGCCACTTCAGGTGTTTTGGCAATCTCTAAGGCGTAGCATTTTAATTATCCCTAAAATTTCAACTTGAACCATCAACTAGATATTTGCAGCAACTGATTCTGTGCTTTCATATGCTTAATTATTTGTCATTTTCTATTTTTCCATCTCACAACTTTTAATGTATCTTTCAGAGTTGTTAACATGTACAACATAGTGCATAAATATTTTTGCAAGTATATACTGAGATAGCTGAAAGCTTTTTACATTGTGATCTGATTTACCTTGCATTTGTTGATTTGTTTCTTTGCTCATTTTATTGTCTATTCAGTGAATGGAAGTGAGTTTTTGCTCAGTTTATTTCTGATCAGTTAAATCTTTGTGATCATCAATGTGGTTCATTTAACATTCATGTATGCATATGCAGTTGCACGCTTTTTTGGCTTGTCTGAGGAGTTTAATGATGGACACTTTCCCCTTTGACTGTGTGCTGGTTGTAAGCATTTTAACCAAATGGTTTAATTTGCCTCAAAACAGCTTTTACAATAACAATGTGTATTTAGGATTGTTATCAAACAACATTTGACACCGGACCATATAAGAAGATTTCTGGGCAGAAGACTAAAAACTTGGTCAAAGAAGTAGGTTCCAATGAGTGATTTAAAGAGGGAAGTAAGGAGGAGACATTTAGGGAGCAAATTCTGGAACTTAACGGCTGAAGGCTTGATCACCTATGGCGATGCGATTAAAATTAGGTACCTCAAGAGGCCTGAATTGAGATGTGCAGATATACTGGATGGTAGGAGCTCAGATAAGGGTAGGGAGGGACAGAGCTATGGAAAAATTTGAAAAGGAGAATGAAAATTTGAAAATAAGGTGTTGCTTAGTCAAGACCTGATGGAGGCCAGCGAGCACGGCAGTGATGGGTGAATGGGATTCGAAACAAGTTAGGACATGAGCAGCTCAAGTTTACGACAGTAGAAACTGGGAGGCTGGCCAGGAATGTGTTGGTGTTTTTTGAGTCTAGAAGGAGTAAAGATATGGATAAAGGTTTCAGCAGCAAATTAACTGAGGCAGGGTAAAGGTGAGCGATGTTGTGGAGGTGGAAATAAGGAGTATTTGTGACGGCGCAGATATGTGGTCAAGAGTTCATCTTGGGGTCAAATATTGCACCAAGATTGTGAACAGTTTGGTTTGGTCTCGGGCAGTTGCAAGGGAGAAAAATTAAGTCAGTGGCTAGGGAATGGAGTTTCTGCATTGGTGAAGACAAATCCACTTTAGTTTTCTCAATATTATCTGAGATCCATGGAACCTTTCAAAGGACTGATTGTGGAACTCGTATTTAAAACAAGAGACAATTTGGATTGCCTTCTAAAATTCATAATCACTTCAGAATTGAATCATGTCATTGCACGTTGATGTAACATGATTTATTGGCTTTTTTGCCAATATTTCTCACTGCACAGTGTACAGACCGCCCAGAATGGGCATTTATCAGGAATATGTCTTGCAACATGTATAATTGATATAATTTATCGTTTGGGTAATGGCTCATTCAGTTTGGAAATGTTGGATCTTGTAACTAGATGCCTGAGATGTTTTTCAGATAAGGCAGTTGATTTGGGAAGTGAAAGGCAAGATTCAACGTGACTGATAACTTGACTGTAGTTCAATCAGAATTACAATGGTGAAACTATTACTGAGATTTCAGTATAATTGACACAATATTTTATGGAAACAGCTTTGGTTTGGCTTTCTGTGAAATCTTTTTAGATAATTCTCAGAATATACATAGAATCAGAGTCCCTACAGTGCAGAAGGGGGCCATTTGGCCCATCGAGTCTGTACCGACCACAATCCCACCCATGCCCTACTCCCATAACCCCACATATTTACCTGCTAATCTCCCTGACACTAGGATCAATTTAGCATGGCCAATCAACCTAACCTGCACATTTTTGGACTGTGGGAGGAAATCAGAGCACTTGGAGGAAACCCACGCAGACACGGGGAGAATGTGCAAACTCTACACCGACAATGACCTGAGGCCGGAATTGAACCTGGATTCCTGCTGCTGTGAGGCAGCAGTGTTAACCTTGCATTATGAAGCTTTGTGTTCATTGTTTCTATTAGAAATTAATCAGGACCGTTTGAATTTGGATAAATTCAATAAGGAAACGTATATTATTCAGGCCTCGAAGTTCCATTCACCTAGGGGGTTGTACCCAAAGGTGCCCCAAAAGATGCACTGGGACATCTGAGAAGTTCCCATGCAGAGACTGCATGGGAATTACCCAGAAGGTTAAACGTCTGATGGGTCATTATCCCGCACAGAGAACAATCTGAAATAGTTACTAAGAAAAGTTAGAAAGATGAAAACCACTTGAAACTCCTGGATAACAATGATGCTGGCTCCCCTCACTCCCCCCACCACCCACTACCCTTTTGACCCGCCCCACCTCATGATCACTCGACGTCCCTCGACCTCTGTGTCTATATGTGGAGTTATTAATATTAATGCCTACATAGGTAATCAACATAGTATACCTATATTAGAAGGTTACTGGATT
The DNA here is from genome assembly GCF_964213995.1 of Mustelus asterias. NCBI lineage: Eukaryota > Metazoa > Chordata > Chondrichthyes > Carcharhiniformes > Triakidae > Mustelus > Mustelus asterias. Next base: position 38,367,156 of record NC_135818.1, read on the forward strand.
TTGGAATTAAAAGTCCAGTTCATTGGTTCACCCGAACTGATACTGTTTCTATCTGTTTTTTTAAAAAATCATTTTTTTTCTTGTATTCTTTATGTTGCCAGCTATATCCAGTGTTTCCAGATCATGCCAATAGTGGGTTATAGAGAAATACTGTGAGAGAAAATTTATTTTATAAGTTTCCTTTGATGTTTTAGTTACAGTGCCCCACCAGAGGTTGTCAGCCCCTTTGATTGTTTTGTTTCACTGATCATTTTTTAAAGTTGTTCTTGAAAAGAACATATAAAGAGAGATTTTGGGTCCAGGTACCAGATGGTCGAGTGCATTATGTGATAGGAATGTGCGCCCCTCTTCTGCGGCTGGCTGATCATGGCTGAGTGAGGAGCCTCGAGCTGGAGCACATGGTGTCCAATGGTATGCTCCACGACTTCTGTGACTTGTGGGCTGCGCCGGAGTTGAGCTGCACCTGGGAAGAAAATGTGGGTTTGATTCGGTAAGTTTCCATTGATGTTTTGATTTTTGCAATAGTGCACCATCAGGGGTTGTCGCCCCTTATCATTTTTTGTTTAACTTAATTATTTTTGTTTTCTCAAAAGAGTACAAATTGATATTTTGCATCGAGGCAGTAGGTGGTCGAGGGGGCTAGTCTACCTGACTGTCTTTCTACAGCGGGTATGTTCGTGGCTGTGTGACCCTGGAGAGGGAGCACATCATGTCCACTGTTACGCTTGAGGCCTTCCACAACTGGTGGGTGCCATGGACTGGGATATATCTGTGATGACTTCAGCCAGGCAAATGAGATTGGCTTGCTAGAATATGAACCCTAATTTAATTTGGGTTTGTTTATTTGTTTGGTATTCAAACGAGATACCTGATGAGTCTTAATTGAAGATTAAATTAGGGAGCCTCATGCTCCCTATTTAAAGCAGGTGTGTCAGACTTCCAGCCTGCATTCAGCAGGGAGCAACTGGAGAGCTGGCTGTCTACAGATGTATGGTGTAAATAAAGTAACTTGGTGACAGGACTTATGCCCTCAATGGAGTTATTACAGTGGCGACGAGGAAAAAGAAGTGACCTGAAGGAACTTGCTGAATCATCGCATGAATTGAGGGTAAGCCATTATTGAGAAAATATGCCGCTGTTTGGGAAGTTGGACTCTTTTGAGCCCGCAGTGGGGGACTGGGCCCAATATGTGGAAAGGATGAAGTATTTCTTCAGGGCAAACGACATAACCTCAGATGAGAAGCAAAGGATTATCCTGCTGATTGCGTGTGGACCAGCAGCTTTTTCGATTATGCGCAGTTTAACTTTCCTGGAGGCACCGGACACAAAGTCCTTCCAAGAGTTGTCAAACTTAGTTCAAGAATATTATGACCCTAAGCCGCCCCTGATCCTGCGGAGGTTGCTAAAAAAGGAACAAACTTGGTAATGGTCGGCCCACCAGGACAGGGCCTTCAAGAAAATTAAACAGCAACTCTCATCTGAAAATATATTGGTACATTGTGACCCCCAAGAAGGAATTGGTACTCACCTGTGACACGTCCCCATATGGAGTTGGCGCAGTCCTGGCAGGTGGCAGAACCTTCAAGAGCGGCGAATAGCGTATGCCTCCAGGACCCTGGCAATGGCAGAGCGAAGGTATGCCCAGATTGAAAAGGAAGGACTGGCGGTAATCTTCGCAGTTAAAACATTTCATCAGTATTTGTATGAGTGAAAATTTACGATCGTAACAGATCATAAACCTTTGCTGGGTCGACTGAAGGAAGACAAAGCATTGCCGCCAATAGCTTCAGCCCGGATCCAGCATTGGGCATTATTGCTGGCGGCATATCAGTATCGCTTGGAGCACCAACCAGGGCCTAGAGTGGCAAATGCCGATGCCGTTACCGGACACCCCACCATTAGTACCCAGGATGGAGGAGACCTGTGATGACATTAAATTTTATGGATACCCTCCCGGTGGATGCACACAATATACGCCAGTGGACGCAGAAAGACCCTGCATTGGCGAAGGTAAAGCACCTAGTATTAACAGGGCAGCTGGAAAGACCGGTCCATCCACAGTTCCACCCATACTGGAGCAGAAGGGAACAGATCGCAGTGGAAGACGGGATACTGCTATGGGGAGCACGGGTCATCGTCCTAAGGCAGGGCAGTTGGTCCATACTGGCCAAACTACACCATGGGCACCCTGGAGTATCAAAAATGAGGATGCTGGCCAGGTCTGGACACAGACATAGCGAAACTGGTAGGACAGTGCCAACAGGGGCAGAAGGCACCCTGCACCCGTGGGAATGGCCAGGCAGACCATGGTCACGACTCCATGTCGATTCTGCAGGCCCGTTTATGGGGCCCATGTTTGTGGTGATAATAGATGCCCATTCCAAGTGGTTAGATGTCTATAAATTAAACTCGGCAAACACTATGGCAACCATTGAGAAACTGTGCACCTCGTTTGCGACGCACAGGATCCCAGAGGTATTAGTTTTCGATAATGGTTCAGTGTTGACCAGAGTTCACAAAATTTATGAAATCTCAGATGGGATCCGACACATCAAAATGGCACCTTACCACCTGGCGTCAAATGGGCTAGCAGAGAGAGCAGTCCAGATTTAAAATCAGGGTTGAAAAAACAGCCAGCGGCCTCAGTAGAGACGAAACTCTCAAGGTGGTTATTTGACTATAGGACCACTCCACACACCACCACAGGAACTGCACCAGCAGAGTTACTGATGGGCAGACGGCCCGCACCAGACTGAGCCTGTTGTTGTCAAACCTGGGAGGAAAGGTGGAAAGACACTAGGAAGCCCAATGCAGGGACCATAACAACACTCGCCGAGAGTGTTTCGGTCAGAAATTATGCAAATGGACCCGCCTGGGTAACCTGAACAGTCGAATCCAGGACCGGACCAGTATCCTACCGAGTACGCATAGGCAAGGCAGTGGTAAGGAAACACCTGGACCAGGTCCGGGCCTCAAGCTCTCCACCCGTTCTGGAGCCGAGTCCGCCCTGCAGCCCTAGGGACGAGCAGAGTCCCCCTCTACAAGCCAGCACTGCCTCCCCTGCACCCTTGATGGGGACCTCGGGGTCTGAAATGGACATGGGACGAAGCTGCAGCGATTTCCCCTACCACTTGAAGTGGACACGGAACCAGACCTCCAGCATTCACTGCGGAAGAGACTGGCGCCCAACCGTTGCACATTGCCGACGTCAGAGGCCGAATTGGAGGATCCTGACCCGGCGCTCAAGTGGAATAAAAGACTCCTGAGGGAAGCAAACCGAGGGGATTCCTCGGACGAAATGAGGTTGGCTTGTTAGAGTATGAACTGCCTGATGAGTCCTAATTGGTTAAATCAGGGAGCCGCATGCTCCCTATTTAAAGCAGGTATGTCAGACTCCCAGCCTGCATTCAGCAGGGAGCAACTGGAGATCTAACTGTGTACAGATGTATGGTGTAAATAAGCTAACTTGGTGACGGTACTTTTGCCTCTGTAGAGTTATTACAGTATAATCACCCTGAAAGTTATATTTCAATTGAATTGTGCAACTTTCCTTAAGAAATTTTGATTTTTATTGCAGTGCCCCACCAGGGGTGTGCCCCCAATCATTCATTAATTTTATTGATCGCTTGTTTTGTTTACATGAGACAATAAAGCGAGATTTTGGATCCAGGCAGCAGCTTGTTGAGCGGGTCATCTGGCCAGATTTTCTGGCCCTCTTCCATGCTATGTCTGCATCTGAGTGTCCCTGAAGAGGGAGTATGCAGTATCCACTGTTAATTTTGAGGCCTTCTGCGACCAGCAAGCACCACAAGGACTGGAGTGCATCATCAGCCCCCAAAGCAATATTTCAATTTGATTTTTTTTCAGTTTCCTTAAGTTTTGTCTTTTTGTTACAGTGCCCTAATAAGGGGCTATCAATGAGTTAATTAGTTTATTTGTCCTTTTGTTTATTTTTATTGGTATTCAAAAGAGTGCAGTATAAAGAGAGATGTCTGGGAAATTGAGTGCTGGTTAGGGAAAAGGCAGACATGTAATGTATTCTGGAAATAAATTGAGTGTTCAGTAGAAAGATTGCTGGTGGGGGCCTAATATACTGGCGGGGAGATTTGCTAGGGCCACTTGGGAAGGTTTAAACTAGGTTGGCAGGGTGGTGGGACCCAAAGCAGTAGGGAGACTGAACAGAAGGTTGAGAACAGCACAGAAGTCAGAGAGCACATCAAGTAGTAAAGGCAGTGTCAGTAATCCTATTACCAGACAGATCAGGCAAAGGCAGAGCAGAGAGCAAGGGAAGTCCAGATTAAACTGTATTTATTTCAATGCAAGCGACCTGACGGGCCAGGCAGATGAACTCAGGAGATGGATGGGTACTTGGGACTGGGATATTATAGCAATTACTGAAACATGGCTAAGGGAAGGACAGGACTGGCAGCTCAATGTTCCAGGGTACAGATGCTATAGGAAAGATAGAACAGGATGTAAGAGAGGAGAGGGATTTGCACTTTTGATTAGGGAAAACCTCACGGCAGTACTGAGAGGGCATATATCCGAGGGTTCAGCCACTGAATCTGTATGGGTAAAACTGAGAAATAAGAAGGGGGAAATCACTCTAATAGTGTTGTACTATGGCCCCCAAATAGTCAGCGGGAAATTGAGCAAATATGTAAGGAGATTACAGATAGCTCCAAGAAAAATAGGGTGGTAATAGTCGGGGATTTTAACTTTCCCAACATTGACTGGGACAGCCATAGTACTAGAGGGTTGGATGGAGACAAATTTGAGTGTATTCAGGAGGAGTTTCTCATTCGTGCATGGCCCGACTAGAGAGGGGGCAAAACTTGACCTCCTCTAGGGAAATAAGGAAGGGCAGGTGACAGAGGTGTCGGCGAGGACTCGGTTTGGGACCAGTGATCATAATTCTATTAGTTTTAAGATAGCTATGGAGAATGATAGGTCTGGCCCAAAAGTTAAAATTCTAAATTGGGACAAGGCCAATTTTGATGGTATCAGGCAGGAACTTTCAAAAGTAAATTGGGGGAGTCTGTGGGAAGGCAAAGGGACGTCTGGTAAGTGGGAGGCTTTCAGAAGTGTGTTAACCAGGGTTCAGGATAAGCGCATTCCTCTTAGAATGAAGGGCAAGGCTGGCAGAAGTAGGGAACCCTGGAACCCTTGTCGAGAAGGAGGCACATGACATGCCTCGGCAGCTGGGATCAAGTGAATCCCTTGAGGAGTATAGGGGTGTAGGAGTAGAGTTGAGAGAGAAATCAGGAGGGTCAAAGGGGGACAAGAGATTGCTTTGGCAGATAAGGCAAAGGAGAATCCAAAGAGCTTCTACAAATACATAAAGGCCAAAAGAGTAACTAGGGAGAGAGTATGGTCTCTTAAGGTCATCTATGTGCAGATCCACAAGAGATGGGCGAGATCCTAAATGAATATTTCTCATCAGTATTTACTGTTGAGAAAAGCATGGATGTTAGGGAATTTGGGGAAATAAATGTCTTCAGGAGTGTACATATTACAGAGAAGGAGGTGCTGCAAGTCTTAAAGCGCATCAAGGTAGATAAACCCCCGGGACCTGATGAAGTGTATCCCAGGACATTGTGGGAGGCTAGGGAGGATATTGCGGGTCCCCTAGCCGAGATATTTGAATCATCGAAAGTCACAGGTGAGGTGCCTTTGTTTAACAAGTGCTGCAGGGGAAAGCCTGGGAACTACAGGCCAGTGAGCCTCATATCTCTGGTGGGTAAGTTGTTGGAAGGTATTTTGAGAGACAGGATCTACAGGCATTTAGAGATGCAAGGACTGATTAGGGACAGTCAGCCTGGCTTTGTGAGTGGAAAATCATGTCTCACAAATTTGATTGAGTTTTTTGAAGGGGTAACCAAGAAGGTAGATGATGGACTTTAGCAAGGCCTTTGACAAGGTACCGCTTGGTAGGGTGTAGCATAAGGTTACATCTCACAGGATCCAGGGTGAGGTAGCTAAATGGTACAAAATTAGCTTGATGCCAGAGGGTGGTTGTAGAGGTTGTTTTTCAAACTGGAGACTTGTGACCAGCGGTGTGCCTCAGGAATTGGTGCTGGGTCCACTGTTATTTGTCATTTATATTAATGATTTGGATGAGAATATAGGGGGCATGGTTAGTAAGTTTGCAGATGATACCAAGATTGGTGGCATAGTGGACAGTGAAGAAGGTTATCTCGGATTGCAACGGGATCTTGATCAATTGGGCCAGTGGGGCTGACAAATGGCAGATGGAGTTTAATTTAGATAAATGCGAGGTGACGCATTTTGGTGGATTGAACCAGGCAGGACTTACTCAGTTAATGGTAGGGCATTGGCGAGAGTTACAGAACAAAGAGATCTTGGGGTACAGGTTCATAGTTCCTTGAAAGTGGAGTCACAGGTGGACAGTGGTGAAGAAGGCATTCAGCATGCTTGGTTTCATTGACCAGAACATTGGATGCAGGAGTTGGGATGTCTTGTTGAAGTTGTAGAAGACTTTGATAAGGCCACACTTGGAATACTGTGTACAGTTCTGGTCACCCTATTATCAAAAGGATATTATTAAACTAGAAAGAGTGCAGAAGAGATTTACTAGGATGCTACCAGGACTTGATGGTTTGAGTTATAAGGAGAGGCTGGATAGACTGGGACTTTTTTCTCTGGAGCGTAGAAGGCTGAGGGGTGATCTTATAGAGATCTATAAAATAATGAGGGGTACAGAGCAGCTAGATAGTCAATATCTTTTCCCAAAGGTAGGGGAGTCTAAAACTAGAGGGCATAGTTTTAAGGTGAGAGGGGAGAGATACAAAAGGGTTCAGAGGGGCAATTCTTTCACACACAGGGTGGTGAGTGTCTGGAACGAATTGTCAGAGGTAGTAGTAGAGGCAGGTACAATTTTGTCTTTTAAAAAGCATTTAGACAGTTACTTTGGTAAGATGGGTATAGAGGGATATGGGCCAAATGCGGGCAATTGGAACTAGCTTAGGTGTTTTTTTTAAAAAAAAGCGGCATGGACAAGTTGGATCGAAGGACTTGTTTCCATGCTGTGAACATCCAGGACTTTATGACTCCAGTTATTATAACTGGCAACGAGGTAAAAGGAATGTTTTGGTAAATTCTGCTCATCAGATCTGGTAAGTCTGTATCATGATGTGGAGATGCCGGCGTTGGACTGGGGTAAACACAGTAAGAAGTCTAACAACACCAGGTTACAGTCCAACAGATTTATTTGGTAGCAAAAGCCACTAGCTTTCAGAACAGGCTGTCCCTTCGTCAGGTGGGTGGGAGTTCCCATCCACCTGACGAAGGGACAGCCTGTTCCGAAAGCTAGTGGCTTTTGCTACCAAATAAACCTGTTGGACTTCAACCTGATGTTGTTAGACTCCTTACTAAGTCTGTATTATGCAGTTTGTGCAATGCCATTTTTGGGAAATTATAGCCATACAACGTGTGGACTGGCCACAACATTTTGAGAGAATGAGGTACTTCTTTTGGGCAAGTGAAATAGGAGATTACTGCCAACAGTTATTCCTAATGACTGCATGTGGCGCTGCAGCTTTCAGTATGATAAGTTTGACATATCTAGCAACATCGGATTTCAAGACCTTTGACAAGTTAGTGGAAATGTTGACATATCATTACCATCCTAAACAATCTTGCAGCAGTACAGGTTCAATACTACTAGATTTAGGGGAACCATTGATGGAATTCCTGACATGACTAAGAAAACTGGCGGAACATTGAGAGTATGGCCCAGCATTACCTGAAATGCTGAGAGATTGTTTAGTATGTGGCATAAATAAGTTTCTTTATTAGTGTCACAAGTAAGCTTACATTAACACTGCAATGAAGTTACTGTGAAAATCCTCTAGTCAACACACTCTGGCGCTTGTTTGGGTACACTGAGGGAGAAATTAAAATGGCCAATGCACCGAACCAGCACATCTTTCGGACTGAGAGGAAACCAGAGCACCTGGAGGAAACCCACGTGGACACGGGGAGAAAGTGCAGACCCACATTGACAGTAACCCATCCGGGAATTGAACCCAGGTCTCTAGCACTGTGAGGCAGCAGTGCTAATCACTGTGCCACCGTGTCGCCGAGCAACCCAACGAAGGCTCTTAGCAGAGCCAAACCTAGATTTTAAAAAAGCCATAGAACTGGCTTTATCTCTCAAAAATGCAGAGAAAGGTGCCCAGGAACTGCAAAGATCCATAGATAACAATGCTCTTGGGCTCAGGTGAGCCTCCTACCGCAGGCCTAAGTACCCAGTTGAATGCACTGGTGACCCCCTGTCTTGGATGGGGAAAAACGAGCAAACAAGGAAACCAGGAAATCCTGGCACTGGATGAGAAGGAGTCCCACAGTTTAGGACGTGGCACGCACAACAGCACTGTGCATGTAGCCAGGGAGCCCGCCCCAAGCAAGGTTACCGAAACAAGCAAAGCGTGTATCGCCCAGATCGAAGGGCAAAGCCACCCCAAAATAGAATGTATCAGGTAAGTCAGGCTGAAGAAGAGCACAATTAAATTGTGTTTCCATACCAAAGGTGGCCCCTGTACAGATCCAGCTCCAAGTGAATGGACACCAATTGAACATGGAGGTGGACACTTGTGCAGCAGTATCCATTCTAGAAGAGCTGGGTATTATTTGACCCGTGCAATTTTCTGAGTGGGCCACACCTATATTTCCAGCATTAAAGCCAGACAACACAATCCACCTCTGTGCTGATTATAAAATGACAGTGAACAGAGTGTTTCATTTGGATATCCGATGCCGTGAATAGAGGATCTGTATGCAGAATTATCCGGAGGCCAGATTTTCACAAAGTTGGGTATGAGTCACGCGTATCTCCAGTTAGAATTAGACATGGTATCAAGAAAATATATGACGGTAAACATGCACAAGACATTGTACGAATATACATGTCTACCTTTTGGGGTATCATCGGTGTGCGCCATATTCCATAGAATAAGGGAAAGTATACTGAAGGGAATACCCAGAGTGGCAGTTTACTTAGACAATGTTCTAATCACAGGAGCCACCGTCAAGGAATTTTAGAGTTCGTCTTACGACAGTTTTCAGAATCTAGGGTCAGACTAAAAAGAGAAAAATGCGTTTTCCAAGCAGCTGATGTCACGTACCTTGGATACAACGTTGACAAAGACGGCCTACACTCAGTCAAGGAAAAGCTAAGAGCCATAAAAGAGGCTCCAACACTTCGGAATACAGCAGAATTAAAATTGTTTCTTGGCCTCGTAAATTATTACGGAAAGTTCATTCCAAACTTGGCAACATTACTGGCACCTCTACGTACTTTGTTGGAAAAGCATTAGAAGTGGGCATGGAAAGAACCACAGGAGGACACTTTTGTGAAGGTTGAGCATCAGTTGCAGTCGGATAACATGTTGACCCATTTCAACCTGGAAAGGCCGTTGGTCATAACATTGCAACACCTCTCCCTATGGAATAGGTACAGTACAGTCACACAGCTGGAGCATGAGAATGGAACGCTCGATTGCATATGCTTGACAGACATTAGCCGACGCGGAATGAAGGTATGAGCAGATCAAAAAGGAGGATTTGGCAATGGTCTTGCAGTGAAGAAATTACATCAATATGTGTATGGTTGACATTTTACCATCATAAATGACCGCAAACCACTGTTAGGCCTTTTTGCCAAGCACAACGATTCCTCCCATAGCGTCAGTCCGAATACAGCAATGGGCGCTATTATTAAGCGCCTATACGTACACCCTGGAGCATAGAGCAGGGATACAGATCATCGACACAGACGCCCTGAGTCATTTGTCTTTGCCCACAAACTTACCCTCATCACTGAAAATGGGTGAAGTCATAATGGCATTAAATTTTATGGATACCTCACCAATTTTGGCAAAACAAATTAAGACTTGGAACGATCCCACATTGGCAAAATTGAGCCATGTAATATTAAATGGAGGAATGCAAGAATGTCCGGCACAAGACTTGAAGTCGTATGTGACAAAGTACCTGGAATTAAGCATAGAAGATGGTATTCTATGGGAAGCCCAGGTAGTCATTCCACATCCCGCCCAAAGGCCTATCCTTCAAGAACTTCATAATGGCCATCCAGGGATATCAAAATTGAAGATGTTAGTGAGAAGCTACATCTGGTGGCCTGGAATAAATGCGGACAGAGAGAAAATGGTAAAAACATGCAGAATGTGCCAAGTGTTGTGGGAAATCACCACTCGGAGTCAGATTTAAAGATTCAACATGCAGTTTATTGGACAAAGCTTTGGGAGAAGCGCTTGGCACTCTGCAGTGCTCGCAGTCACCTTCTCAATTTTAAAATGGTAACTGAGCTTTTATACATTTCGAAGAGTCGATGAGTACAGACATTAGCAGTTATCACATCATTAGCCAATTATGCCCCCCTAGCAACGGCTGACCTCGTTAACAAAACTTATTGTTTCAGTTCCGCTTTATCTTAAGCTAAGTTGATCATCTGGACCTCAAGGTCTGGTTTTTTTGTCTGTTCCGTAGTAATTAGACAATAACAGGATGTAGCTCAAAGGTTAGTTTGTTGTGCAATGCCTATGCCTAAGTCAGCACATTTTTAATGTCTTTCCACAGAGTCCATTTTGTACCAGGTAACCATCTTGTATCTTCTAATTTCGGGATTCCTTCTGGCAGTGTCTCTCTTTTACTCCCACACAAGAAAGCCAGAAGACCCCACTGGCAACTTCCCTACAACCCTGAGAATGGCCAGGAAGACGTTGGGTTTGGGTGCATGTAGATTTCGCAGGACTATTTATGGGCCCAATGTTTCTGAGACTAATCGATGCCCACTCTAAGTGGATGGAAGTGCACTGGATGGCATCCACCGCATCGCATAACCAGAGAGAGCGCCTGAGGCAATCTTTTAGTACTCACGGAATCCCAGATGTTTTTGTGACAGACAATGGAACCTCATTTACCAGGAGTGAATTTAGGACCCTTATGGAGACAAATGGAGTATGACATGTCTGCATGGCTCTGTACCATCCATCATCAAATGGATTAGTGGAGCAAGTAGTCCAAATTTTTAAAAATGGAATGAGAAAATAGACCAGGGGGTGTGTAGACACAAAATTGGCATTTTTCCTGTTAATTACAGGACAGTGCCACATGTAACTGGAAGATTAGCCCTGGCCAAGTTACTGATGGCAGGCACCTATGGACCAGGTTGAGTCTCATCTTCTCAAACTTAAGTGGGGGAATTGAAGAAAAGCAAGAAGGCCAAACAAGGGGCCATGATGATTTTTGCCAGAAGGCATAGTCCAAGTGTGAAATTTTGGATACAGCACTCCATGCACTCTTTCACGAACAGGGCTTGTGTCCTATATGGAAGGTTGGGGACAAGATTCTAAAGAAACATGTAGACCATCTACGCCATTGGGAGCTATCGTTGGAAGCAATCATCACAGCGAGCATTTTATCCAGGACCCCAGGTACACTGAGGAACTGTTGGGACCTGTTTGTGTTCACCACAGGCTTGTGGTTTTGCTTTACTTTATTTTGTGCAATAAAGCACTGGTCCTTTACAGCTGACTCCTGGAGTTATTATAAAGCTAAAACAGAAAATGCTGGAAAATTTCAGCAGGTTGACGGCATCTGTGGAGAGAATAGAACTGAGGTCATCCAGACATGAAACACTAGCTCTGTTCTCTCCACAGATGCTGTCAGACTTGCTGAGATTTTTCAGCATTTTCTGTTTTGTTTCAGATTCCAGCATCCGCAGCAAGCTGCTTTTATCTAAGGGGTACAACTATTTTAGATCAAATATTGTACAATGAGGCAGGTTTGATCAGTAATGCCAGTGTTAAAACTCCACTAGGAAATAATGAGCATAACACAATTGAATTCCACATTAAGTTTGAAAATGCCATGCAAACAAGAATCTTGAACTTAAATAAAGCCACTTACATAGTTAGGAGGGGAGAACTGATTAAGGTTAATTGGGTAAATAGATTAAAAGGTATGGTAGTAAATAAACATAGAGAATCATTTAAAGAAACAATTGAAAATGTTCAACAAAAATACATTCAATTGAAAAGCAAAAGCTCAGCAAGGAAGATCTTTCCATGGCTTACTAAGGAGGTAAACTATAGTATCAGACTAAAATTATCTTATTATGTTGCAAAGAACTGTACTTTAGTAATTTTGAGGACTGGGATTGTTTTAGAGACCAGCAAAAAGGGAAAAAACAAGAATATAAAAGCAAATTGTTATATATTGAAAAGGGTTGCAGGTTGCTTTAAGAGCCGATCACATGATTTGATGGTGATGTCATTAGTGTGTTTGCAGAGGCTGCTGCTTTTCTTCCAGTCTAATTTTCTAGTGCAGCATGGTGGGAGAATGCGTGGGATTCGCGCATGCATTCTCACCATGCGCTCATCTCCCAGCGCTGGATTTCCGGCACCATCTGATTCGCGCTGGAAACCAATGGGGAAACCAGGTAATTAATTCACATCTTAATTTAATGTTATTTTAATGTTCTTATTTCGGGGAACTAGCCTGACCCCACTGGAGTGAAGGGGGGGCAATCAGGTCGGGTGGTGGGGGGTGGTGCCTCCTGGGCATGGGCATCCTGGCAGTGCCAGTGTCAGCCCACTGGGGCAAACTGCCCATGCCCAGGGGGTAGCTTGATACTGCCCGCCGGGAATCGGGCATTGCCAAATGAGTGAGCCCTACAGGGGGTGGGGTCTGTTGAGATTGGGGATTTAGGGCAATCAGTTGGGGGTGGGGGGGTCCTGCTTCCACTCTGCATGGGTGTTGTGAGACTTGCCCTGCATGGGGATCGATGGGGCAGGAGGGAGGCCAGAGATCAGGGGTGGGTGGGGGGCTTTGGTTTGGGACTGCTGGAGGGGTGAATCTGCTTTGGGGGAGCTGGAGATCGGTGTGTGGGCTGGAGGGGTGCCTGTGAGGGTGGGGGCAGCAGCGATGGTCATTGCTGGGGGGGGGCTGCTGGAGATCGGGGCCATCCGGGACGGAGGGGCGGTTCGCGATCAGGCCATGGGGGGAGGGACGGGGGTTCGGGTGGCAGCACTCCTGGGCTGGCCAGCGATCGTGCTAGCCAGCAAACGGGGAGGCTGGCAGTTCGGGGTCATTGCTCGTGTGCAGAGGCCCTCTGATTTCAGCCCCTCCTGCCCCTGAAATTTAATGATAATTACGCTGATAGCCTCTGCAGTGCACAGAGTGTGGGCCCTTGTAGTGTGAACTCTCATTGAAAAAGCCAGCGTGATTTACTCCAGTTTTCCCGTGAATTCGACACTTGGAACTTTTTGGGAGAATTCCACCTTTGGACCCTGTAGGGAGTTGCTCTTCAATAAAACTGTTCTATGTTATTTTGAATTTACATGTGCAAACCTCATCTTCTCTTGTGCAAGAACCAACATCCCGAACATAGTTCGGACAGAACACAGATTGTAAGATCAGAGTAAAAAATACTGCAGAAAAATCTGACAAATCCCCATATGATCTAGATTATCCGTGGACCAGCCCTTGGGGTACCCAGTTGCCACCTTCTCCTTTTTTTAATTTCCTGTCCAGTGGCTGGCCAACCTGTCAACTTGAAATTAAATTAAAAAATTATAATGAGGTTCTGCCATTAAATTCAGAGAAATCTATATCAAAAAGATTATAGCCTATATCTTTATAAATATATCTGTTGACACATGGTTATTTGGCATGCATTTCCTTTTGATAGATATTGGAGATAATTTATGATTTTAATTAAACAAAAGTTAGTCATCTTGAAATATCACACTGACTAACATTATTTTGAGTGAATTAATCTAAAATCAGTGCATTGTTTTTAATATATCAGAGATTTATAAAAAAGAAAAGAAGATCGTTACATTTACTTTGTGTCTTGCTGGAAGAATTGAAAACATTGTTTGCACAAATGCTGTTTTCAATATCCACATCAAATATTTGAGTTTGAAGATAGAAAAGTGAGATGGTGGTCATCACTTTATTCAACGTTCACAAGATTGATCTTATTTTCTCAAACAAACATATATTCCGTACCATGTTCCTCGGAAACTAAACAGGAAATGTAGTTCTTAACTAACTTAGTGATAAACATGTAATTCAAAATAAGTGGTAACTGAAAGGCGCAGTGTACTGCACAATACAAGTTTTGGATGAAGTCTAAACAAATAAGGATTACACATCTAGGATTACATAGCATAAATGTAAAGAAACAGGCCATTGACCCAACCACTCCATGCCAATGTTTAAGCTACACTTGAGCCTCCTTCCCATCTTTCCTCATCTAAACCTCCCATCATAATCCTCTGTTCCCTCCTTGCTCAAATATTTGTCCAGCTTCCCCTAAAATACATTTTTGCTTCATCCACGTCCTGTGGTAATGAGTTCCATGTTCTCACCACTCTCCACTTTGGATGAAGTCATTGCTTCTGAATTCCCTATTGGATTTCTTGCTGACTATCTTGTATGACTATCTTATAGTTATGCTGTTCCCCACAAGAGGGAGCACTCTCTCTGTATCCACTGTACTCATTGGAGTTTAGAAGAATGAGAGGTGACTTTATTGAGAAATATAGGCTGGAATGTTACCGCCATGCCTGCCCCAGAATTGGGGCAGGCACAGTTCGCAGAGCGAAATTATCTGTTGGCCTCGGGTGGGATTTTACGAGCCCTGCCAGAGTGAGGTCATAAAATACAGGCCACAGGATTCACAGGGGGCTTGAAAGAATAGATGCTGAGAGGTTGTTTCCCCTTGAGGGGATTCTAGTACAGTGGTGGTCAACCTGCAAGCCAGGGGCCACATGTGGCCCATCTGGGTTTTTGAGTGCGGCCCACGAAACATTCTGTTGACCACTGCCTATGCACAGGGTTGCCACATTCCGCTGATTTCTGTCTGTGAAGTGATGCGCATGTAAAGCGAGGGTAAATGAAGTGAGGTGCATGATGATTGCACACATTGACTGTGATAGACATGCGCACCCTCCACGTTCAGTGTAAATAAATCTTTTGTTTTTACCATTTGAAGTTGATAGCTCTGTTAATATATAAATGATTTAAGCATTTTTTTGTAACTCATTATGAAATGGTCAGTGTGTAATAAATATATTTAACCTTATTCATGGGGTCATGTTTACTGATTTCAGTCTTGAAGCACACTAAGATGAAGAAAGGCCATTCCTGCAGCCCACTCAGGTTGCTCGTCACCGGTCTAGGACCAGAGGGCGCAGTCTCAGAATTAGGGGTTGCCCATTTAAGACATAGATGAGGAAGAAATCAGTCTTAGTAAAGAAATGATATTGGGGAAATCAATGGGATTGAAGGCCGTTAAATCCCCAGTGCCTGATAATCTACATCCTAGGGTACTTAAGGAAGTGGCCCCAGAAATATTGGATGCATTGGTGGTCATCTTTCAAGATTCTATAGACTCTGGAACAGTTCCTACAGATTGGAGGGTAGCTAATGTAACCTCACTATTTAAAAAGGGAGGTAGAGAGAAAACAGGGAATTATAGACCAGTCAGACTGATGCTGGTAGTGGGGAAAATTCTACAGTCCATTATTAAATATTTTATAGCAGAACACTTGGTAAACAGTGGTAGAATCGGACAGAGTCAGCATGGATTTATGAAAGGGAAATCATGTTCATCAAATCTACTGGAATTCTTCAAGGATGTAACTAGTAGACTTGATGAAGAGCAGCCAGTGGATATGATTTGTTTGGCTTCCAGAAGTGACAAATCCCATGTTAACAGATTAGCGTGGAAAATTAAAGTGCATTGGGGTAGTGTATTGATATGGATGGAAAGCTGGTTGGCAGACAGGATAGACACAGTAAGAAGTCTAACAACACCAGGTTAAAGTCCAACAGGTTTTACCCCAGTCCAACACCGGCATCTCCACATCATGGCAGACAGGAAACAAAGTGGGAATAAACGGGTCTTTTTCCGAATGGCAGGCAGTGACTAGTGGGATACTGCAGGGACCTGTGCTAGAACCCCAGCTATTCACAATATATATGTTAATGATTTAAATGAGGGAACAAAATGTAATATCTCCAAATCTGCAGATGACACAAAGCTGGGTGGAAGGTGAGCTTTAAGGAGGATGCAGAGAT
Organism: Mustelus asterias; assembly: GCF_964213995.1. Classification (NCBI taxonomy): domain Eukaryota; kingdom Metazoa; phylum Chordata; class Chondrichthyes; order Carcharhiniformes; family Triakidae; genus Mustelus; species Mustelus asterias. Next base: position 38,383,290 of record NC_135818.1, read on the forward strand.
GCTTCAGTGTGATTTGGACAAGCTGAGTGAATGGACAGATACATGGCAGATACAGTATAATGTGGATAAATGTGAGATTATTCATTTTGATAGCTACAATAAGAAGGCAGATTATAATCTGGCTATGAATTCAGGGAGGGAATGTGCACCGAGACCTGGGTGTCCTTGTACACCAGTTGCTGAAGGTAAACATGCAGGTGCAGCAGGCGGTAAACAAGGCAAATGGTATGTTAGTCTTCATGGAGGATTTGAGTATTGGAGCAGGGATGTCTTGCTGCAATTATATAGGGCCTTGGTGAGGCCGCACCTGGAATATTGAGTGCAGTTTCGGTCTCTTTATCAATGGAAGGATGTTATTGCTATAGAGAGAGCCAAGATTTAGCAGACTGATTCTTGAGGTGGCAGGTCAGATGTATGAGGAGTAATTGAGTATGTTAGGGTTATATGCGCTGGGGTGAAGAAGATTGAGGGGGAATCTGATAAAAGTATAACAAGACTAGACAGGGTAGATGCAGGGAAGATTTTCCTGATGGTGGGGGTGTTCAGAACCAGGGATCATAGTCTAAGGATATGGGGTAAACCTTTTAGGACTGAGATGAGAAATTTGTTCACCTAAAGAGTAGTGAGCCTCTCGGAGGACAGTGAATCTGTAGATTTTTTTTTACTGCAGATGGCTGTAGAGGCTGGGTCATTAAATATTGTCAAAGCTGATATAGATTTTTAACCAGCAAGGGAACCAAGGGTTATGAGGATAAGGCAGGAAAGTGGAGTTGAGGTCATCATATTGACCAAATGGCCAACTTCTGCTCCTGCGCATTATGGTCAATCTATCAAATGTTTCATAATTTTAGATACCTCTATCATGTCAACCCTTGGCTCCTATTTTTGAAAGAAAAAATACACTATTGATGCTTTACTGCTATGTAAACCCAGGCATCTCTGGTCTCAAATTTGTAAATCTTCTCTACACCCTCTCCAGTGCCTCTGTAACCTTTTGAAGAATATGGCAACCAGAATGGCATGCAATATTGTCTAACCAAGGCTAAGTACAGGCCTTGCTAAGTACTTATGGCTAAGTACAGCCATTCTGTAAGTTTATTAAATGCCTGCAGTCTTCAGTATCAACGATTCTTGCCAATTTGGTGTCATCCACACATTTATAAATTGTGATTTTTAAAATTTTATTTCAAAGATCAAATCATTATTGTTATCAACAGTGGTCCTAGCACTCCTATTTCTGGGATGCCACTTCTCACCTGCTGCTAATCTGAATAACTACCCATTGCTCCGACTTTCTGCTTTCTGACTTTAAGCCACCCGGGCCACTTTTCGAGACTCTGTATTCTCTGACCTTATTCATTAGCCTATTAGGGGATACCTTATTGAAGGCTTTATGAAAACCTGATAAATTACATCCAGCTCATTATCATTGTCTATTCTCTCTGTTACCTCCCCAAAAAATTCAATAATATTAGCCAAGTAAGATTTCCCTTTTGAAATCTATCTGACTATTATTGAATTTTGTGGCTAGATGTTCTTCCATTCTCTCTTTTAGTTGGGACTCCTTTTTTTTCCATCAATGATATTAAACTGACTGGTCTGTAATTCCCTGGATATGTCATGCTCTTTTTTTAAAATATAAGAATTATGTTAGCTATCCAACAGCCCACTGGCACCACACCTTTTTCTAATTAATTACTAAATATCTGTAGTGATGCCTCTGCTATCTCTTCCATAGATTATTTTAAATTGGTGTGGATGTTGTCGAATCTGGACCAGTGATGTCTCCTCTTTTGACTTGGTTTAGTTTATTCAACATATCTATCTTCATTTTAAATGCACTTAGTTCATTGCTCATCTGATAGAACATGAAGACATGATATAGAACTATCACCCTGATAAATACTGAGGCAAAATAATTATTTAACATTTGTCATATTTCTATTGTTACCTGCAGTATTATTCTGTCTATTCCTTAATGATCCTATTCCCATCCCAGCCTTCCTTTTATATTGTTATGCCTGTGAAATATTTTGCTTTTTATTCCTTGATAAATTAATTTTGTATTCCATCTTTGCCTTTCTAATTGTGTTTGTTTGATTTTTCTCCTATCTCTTCATATTCTTTCTTATCACAGACTCCTCTCTTGTCTATATCCAGAATATATGACTTTTTCCAACCCTCAATAGCTCCCTTGTCTTATTCATCTATAGAGTCCCATTAGTGTTTAGTTTGTTCCTTCCTTTTCGCAGAATATATATTTTCTGCATTCTTTTGAACACTTTTAAATGTTTCCCATTGTTATTCTATATATGCTTTGCCAATATCATTGCCAATTTTAGTTTTCCAAGTTCTGTTCTTGGCCTATAAAAATCATATTTTCATCATACTTGTGTTCTCCTGTATCATCATCTTAAAGCATTGTTCTCACTATTGTCTAAGTGTTCTCATTTTTTACTTCTCTTATCTGCTCTTGTCAATCTCCATTGCTAGATCCAATGACTAATGTTCCCTTGTTGGAATTATTTTGCAAATTTAATTAGAAAAGTGTCCTCGACACTTTGTAGGAACTCTATTCCCTTATCCTCTTTACCTACCTCTTGTGTCCAATTAATATCAGGATAGTTGAAATCCCCCATGATCATTATTTTATGCTTTTACTTAGTTATGTCTTTTCAGCATTTCTTGGAGATCCTTATCCCCCACAACTCCTCATCCACTGCTTACTAGTTAAAATCTTTGCTGCTTCCCTATTTGCTTTTTATGCTAGGACATTGATCCCATCCTGGTTCATGTGGAGCCCTATTGATCCAGCTCCTTCCTGTCCCAGAACTGGTGCCAATATCACATTAACTATCCCTCTTTCCCACACCAGCTCTTGAGCCAAGTGTTAATTCTTCTGATCTGTCTGCTTCTATGCCAGTTCTCACTTGGTTTGGACAGTAAGCCAGAGATTATTACTCTTGAGGTACTGCTTTTTAACTTGGAGCCTAACTCCTGAGACCCTTTCAACTTGATCTCCTCTTAAGTTCCTACCTATGTCATTTGTTCCAAAATGGACCAGGATAACTGGATTCACAAGTTTCCTTTTTGGCTGTCATGAGATATCCTTTAGCATGGCAGCTGGTAAGCAAGAAACCATCAAGATTCTTGTTCCTAGCTGCAAAGATACTGTTCTCCCCCTAATTATAGAGTTCTCTATTACACATTGGTTAACCAGTTAGTTCAGTATTGGCTCCCCGTGCTTCTGGGTAGTTCAAAAAAGATCAAGGTTAGAATGTATTTCTTTGTTTCACAAACTGTAATTCCCTGTTGCTTTCTCCATTACAATGCCTCAGCCAATCAGAGTTGACTTGCCAATCAATTACTTTTCTCCTGTACTGTAAATATTTGTGATCATTTGAAGTTTAGTTGCCTTGCATTTGTCCTGATGAGCGCAAGGTAAAAGGTTTCAGCAACATGTCTCCATTTTCAGCAATGTTCAAGTTTTGGACTACCAAGTGACTGCTTGTCAGGTGAAATATCTTACATCCTTGCATTTTTTAGGTTAAAGCAATAATGTCCAAGAAGGAATATCTTGAGTTGCAATTAAGAAAATCATGTATTAAATAACTGTTTTGCAGATCCCACTTTATTCTAGGAATTAAATATTCTGATAAGAGCATATCCTTACATCACAGAATTGTACTGTGATTGGCTTTCAACTAATTCGATAGCTCTACCCTTTTCCATTGCTCAACTTAGACTAGGAAGAGAGTTTGTTCATTTTCTAAGTGCAAATTTAGTTATTTGCATAAATATTAGATTTTTCCCTTCAAAGCAAGGAAGCATGCATGAAATTGAATTTAATATGAGCAGCAGCACTGAACATAAAGATTGTAATGTAGGAATGGCAGTCCAGAAAAAAATTTGATCAGAAGTGCTTGTCTTGAATGGATAAAGTTCCTGATTCAAAACTGACCAATCTTACAGGATAGAGGTCAACAATAAAACATATTTTATGTCTTTAATGGTTAGTGAGTCAAAAAATCCACAATGCACTGAAATCATCTCTGCATTTCTGTCTTGCATGCACAAGACGGTATTTTAATGCAAATTGGGAAACAAACCAGGTGAATTTAAGAATTATGGCATTAATGAATTGTATATTATTTACAGTTACGTCAATTGTCTATTAAATATTCTAGTGCGCTCCATAAATTAATTCCAAGCAATCATTATTTATGTTTATTTTACTGAAGTGAAAAACAGCAATATAGTAGACTACTTGCCAGATACAATGGCTGAACTCTTTCAAGTTGGAAGACCTGAATCTGAACCCACTATTTAGTGACATTCAGAGAGGATAAATGGACCATTTTTCATCTCTGGATGACAGGGGAAAAATAGCCATAGACTGCCAACCCACATCTTCAGTGTATGCCTATGTAGATCACCCAAGAAACAGCAGTTGTTCATTGTATGGATTTTTCTTTCTCTGCCAAATCAGACAGCTGAAGTATGAGAAGATGGTTTTGAGGAGAGAGGGAAGCAAAATATTTCCTTCAGTTAGATAGCATTACATGAAGCAACAGAGCCTCCACAATGACAGCAATACATTCTTGCTTCAAAGGGGAAAATGTAAATATTTTTTGCTTCATCTGTTGGCAATGTATTCAAACGGCATGAAATGTTAGATTTGCTATCTGGAAACCATTTTTCAAAACATTCAAAGACAGCTAGGACTTTGTATTTTGTTCCCAGGCTCTTTAGAGTTTTAAAAAGTTTTATTTCACTACTGGGAGGTTTTGCAGTGGGCTTAAGATTTGTTTTTTTTTATTTTGACATGACAATTTTTTTCATATTAAGTTGTCATTCTTAAAATATGAAAAATCGCTCATTTCCAGGTTAGTGCCCATAAATTTGAACAGTAACAAATGTACAGGCAGACATTGCCATTATCTTTTATCTAAATAATATTTGTATATTGTCATGAAATTATTGACGTTTGTGTCCTGGCTGCTAATTAGAAGTATGTGGAGATTTAAGGTACGGGCTATTTGAATGCTTGTTCAAGTATCAAGAGTGGCGTACTCAGAGTGTTTTGATAGATCCCCAGATCAGTTCAAAGGTCAGGGAACAGCTTTTCTTGAGGCAGGCAGTTTGAGGCAGTCCACCAGCCAGAACTGTTAAAACACAGGGACAGGAATTGATCCCATTAAGTAAGTTGAAAGAAACAGGCTCTGAATTTTAAAAAGAGCTGCAGTTAGCAGCTTGACTCTATACTGTGGATCGCTGTTGCAAATATATCCCTTTGGAGCAGTGGTGTTCTGCTTCCTATGGCCAAAGGTCTGAATGTTTGTGAGCTGGTGTTTGAGTGTACCTTGGGAATCTCGGGAGAAGGAATCTCAGAAGGCGAGACTGAAACCTTGTCATGTGGGCCATTGTTAAAGATGTCCAAGTGGGAGAAACTTATGGAGAGAATTCCAAGGAAAGATCTTCAAAGGTAAAGCTGAGAATCCTTTGTGAGACAGAGTTTTAATGAGTTGTTTGACTTCGTCTTCATTGATGTCTGAGTGGGCTTTGAGAAATCCATGGACTCTGTTTTGGTTGCATCTGCCATTTATTTTGGAATGTGCTCGGCCACAGTTCACCTGTTAATTCACAGGTACCTCATACAGTACTTACCCTGAATGTTTGAGTACAAGAAACATTGTACGTTTATCTTTCTGAACTTGTATTGTAAAGTTTGGTTTTTTTTTCAAAACCTGTGGAGTCTTGTGGCTTTATTCCAAAAGTAGGTACCTTGAATCTCAACTTTTGTCGATTTTGAACAAAACATTATTGGCCCCTAACTGGATCTCCCACCACGCTCTGGCCACGGATCCAAACAAGATGTGTGCAAGAATTAGGTAGTGTGAGTAAATTGGAAAGTGTGTGGATACACCTACAGCTCCTGCAGATACCCTCCTCAAAATTAATGAATATAATTTATTGGCTATTTTGTAATATTGAACAATTCAATTAACAATTAACAAGGGGCGGCACGGTAGCACAGTGGGGGGCGGCACGGTAGCACATTGGGGGGTGGCACGCTAGCACACTGGTTAGCACTGCTGTTTCACAGCTCCAGGGACCTGGGTTCGATTCCCGGCTTGGGTCACTGTCTGTGTGGAGTTTGCACATTCTCCTCGTGTCTGAGTGGGTTTCCTCCGGGTGCTCCGGTTTCCTCCCACAGTCCAACGATGTGCGGGCTAGGTTGATTGGCCATGCTAAAAATTGCCCTTAGTGTCCTGAGATGCGTAGGTTGGAGGGATTAGTGGGTAAATATGTAGGGATATGGGGGTAGGGCCTGGGTGGGATTGTGGTCGGTACAGACTCAATGGGCCGAATGGCCTCTTTCTGTACTGAAGGGTTTCTATGATTTCTAATGATTTTGTAATCAAGACCTAAACTTGTCTTGTGGTTCAGTGAAACTACTGTACTATTAAATGAAAAGTTTGGGAATTAAACAGTACTATCACTAATAAAAGAACAGGTTCTTTTTTTTTCACAATCGGTGAACTCTGTGATGGGTCGGTGAGGTGACTGTCAAATGCTTTATAACGTTCAGAGAAGGAAGGAAATAGGATGAAAAATTCACTTGGCAGTGATCGCTTGCCATCAATTTTCTCTGTTGTTAATGTTGTAATATCTTAAATATTTAGCTCTCTTTTAAAATAACCACTTCATCCAGCTCAATAAATTTATCTCAACAGCCAAAATTATTTTCATAAACTCACCTTTAGTTGAGCATCCAAACATTCCATCAGGTACAGCTCAATTCGTATTTTCTAAGAAATCCAAGCTATGAATAATTGTTTAGGCAAAGGAAGGCATGACTACACAATGGGCGGGATTTTACGGTCTAGCTTGAGTGAGACCAGAAATTCCCGTCCGAGGTCAACGGACATTTCCTTTGTCAGGTCCTCGCCCGCTCTGATTCCATGGTGGGCGAGGTGGTAGATTTCCAGCCAATGTCTGTCTCAAACTTGAAGAGAAGTTGCTACTTTGCAACTTGGCTTAATATGGCTATGAAAAAAGTCTATGTTTTTAAAAAATTTGTGCATACTGTGTTGTAACACGATGTACACAGGCTCTGATTAACGCTGGGCATGTAGTAGCAAGGTGTTTGGGAAGTGCACCAGCTGTTGCAGAATCCCCCCCCGGGCTTCATTGACATGCTGCTGGCCCACTATTCATCTGGAAATGGACAGGAAGGGACACCACATGTTTGAAGACAAGTTGTTGGAAGAGGGTTGTGAAAGCATCTTGTTGAGAGGTCAGAGGTGGAGAGCCAGGACAAGGGAGATCTAAACTTAATTTGTGGGAGTCTGTAATGATACACTTTCAGAGATTTGATTAATGAGCAACAAAGGATTTATTTTGAGGATCTATATGTCTGTTGCTAGTTCTGGAATGCCTCCTGCCTAGGAGAACTGCTCTTCCTGGGGTGATTCCCCACTCTCTGCCCCACTGGTTACCCAGGCCAAGTGACCCTTACTCTGTTGCCTTTAAAGGGACAATCACCACAGAATCTTTATTCCAATAGTTCTTGACTGTCTTCAGCCTGGCGGGCAGGCCACAGCGATTTTCACATTAAAGGTAAAGTTCCACCTGTAGTCTGATCACATCATCAGACACTGATCTGTATATTTTAAGAACAGCCCCTGTTGGTTTTGAGTGGATGGTTTCGCTGACCATGCATGAAGAAAATCATAGTTAGAAGAAACTGTGTGTTTGATGGTGAGTAAGTAACCTGGTTGATTTTAAATGCTCAGAAGCCTATTTGATGCTGCTTGGGTGAGATTAAATTCATCACAACCGTTTAAAAACATGAAGAAAACTCCCTTCAATTTCTCCCACAACCGCTACTTTGGAGCCTGCTCACTCACCAACCCCTACCCAGTAAGGAGAGAACCTCCTGGTTAAACCCTTTCAATAAAAGCCCCTTTTTATTGTAAATGGATTCTTAAAGCAATTGAATAATCAATCTTGAGGGTACAGAGCCATGTCTGAAAATGGCTCTGTGCCGTAAATCTGGCCTTATTTTCCAGTTACTCAGCAACACACAATTTAAATACATTCACAATGAAGATTTTTTTGAGGAGGGATGGCAAGCATGGGCTATGTTCTTACCAGTAGGGAAGAAAGGATAATTAGAGGGTCAACCAATTTAGGATACTCTTAAATGCTTCCTTACTACCCAGCCTTAGGTTTATATTTGCAGAAGCCAGAGAACAGCTGTTCACTGCAGCATAAAATGCATTATATAGAGAATCAAAAAACAAAAATGGCTTTCCTTGAGACCAGGAGGAGAGTGAGCTCTTATTTTGTTAAAGCAGTTCATGTGCACATGAACAAAGACTCATTAGAATGGGAGGGAGCACATGTTGAGCATAAACACCAGCATTGGCTGGATGGTCTGTTTCTGTGCAGTAGATTCTGTGTCATTTTATGAATGTGACCATAAATTTGAGGTTAAGCTCTTAAAATTGGGAACTTCCTTCACTGGGCAAATAAGATTGTGGGTGGGGGTTTTTAGAAGACCAATTGCAAGGATGATGGTTTAAAATGGATAGCTTCAGTTAAATAGCCAAGCTTGTTTATATTCTAATTTCTATGATTGCTCTAATAGTCATAATTTTACCAATTATTTACTGTGAAAGTTTTTTTTGCTTATGCACCCAGAAAAATCAATTTAAAATTTTAACAGCGTATTGAAAAGTGTGGAGTTCTCTTTTGATCATTTTTATAATAATATAAGTGAGAAAATACAGGAGTTGCTGCAGCTGCATTCCCGGTCATGCCATGTTTCAGACTATCATGCAGTTCCAGATCTATCCAGCTGGGGGAAGTAAATTCTGGATGTAAAGTGAATATTTATCTGCCAAACTTCTGGCTGAGGCAACAAAGGATTAGATCCAACAATTCAAAAGAAGTATTTTTTTCTTGTTATTCAAACCCAATTCTCTATACATGTGGCATTTGCAACGAGAATTGCCAAATGCAGCCATTGGGTGAAGAGAAAGACAACTTTTAAGACTGGGGGAAAAAAGCAATCTGTTTGACTGCATATAGTCTGTGGATGTGTAATAATTTAAATATAGAATTAGAAGACCATTCCCTTGGCATTATAACCCTGTAGGAATATTCCTGTACAAGAAAATACCTAAACCCAGATCAAACAAGACATTTGGTTTGCAAGGTGGAATTTGTAATCCAGCAAGGACTGCTGAATTAGGATTGTAGGCTCTGGTTGGATGCATTTCTGGAATTTTCATCACGTCACCTGCTTCATTCAACCACCCTACTACCCCCACACAGTCTGACAGCCTATCATCGCGGTACACCACCTACCCAGACTTTTGAATACTTTTGATGACTTTTGATTGTCAGTCAAATAGCACTTTGCTCATCTCCAATATTTTTATAAATAATAAATGTGTTCAAAGAAAATGAAAAAAAAAGTCACGAATCTGCTGTGATTTTTCTCCCTGATTGCCAGCAAAGTTTCCTGGAGACTCCAGGACAATGCCAAATGTTTGACAACCTGTGAACAATGCTGTTATATATAGATAGTTTAACCAATAGTACAGGCACATGAAAAAAAGAGTGAGGGTTGTTGAGATGGTGATTGATATCACAAGGTATGATTTCCTCAATGCTGAGGTGGAGGGAGAACAGAAGAGAGGATATCTCAGGGAGAAACTTGAAGTGGGGCTTCTGGGGGCAATAAATAACACAGATTTTTAAGAAAAGGCAAAGGGCTAAAAGAAAAACGGGGATTAAGGTGTGACATTCTTGATGAGGGCCACACTGCTAGGAAGGGGCAATTGATGGGAAATATAACCAGGTTTCAATAAGCCTGCCCCATTCTCATTTAGAGAACAGAGCAACCTTGTCCACTATTGGAACCATATAATATTCTCTGAGATGCAAAAGAAAACAGAGAAAAAAGTCTGCAGCCAATTCAGGAAAAGTACTGGGAAATTCTTTTCCACCTCCCTTAGGTAATTAATCAGGGTTATAGGAGACGGTGGTAGCCCATAATTCATAATCCCTGCTGAATAGCAGTTTATCTTCTGTCACTAGAAATGCCCTGTCCTCCCAAGAACATGTCAATTTTCCTTTTAAAGGACTGCAATGATTCTTTACCCACCGCACATATTGGAAGTTGTTCCAAAAGATGATGATTTTCTATGAAAAGAAATATGTCCTGGCATTTAACATAACTCTTGGCTTTGGATTTCATACATATGTCCTCTCATCCTACATTTCCTATCCATCTGAAATAACCTATTCAATTGGACTTGATCCAATCCCTTCATATTAAAAACTTCAATCACATCCTAGCAGCTCATGTTTTTTTTCCCCAAAGTAAATAGTCAGGCTGCTGAGGCCCTCCTTCATGATTGAGCTCGAAGGTCAAGTATCATCTTGGTCATCCTCTTCCATGCCTTCTCTAGAGCCTTGAAATCATTCACCATGTATAGGAATCAAAGCTGACTACAATGCCCCAAACACAGCTGTATCCGTGTTAGAAAAGGAAAGTATTCTCTTTTGTACTTGATCCTACTCTTTTTCCCTTAGCCACTTCGCATTGTCTGTACTGTTAATAAGTGATCAGTTACTTCCCCTATCTCTCTTTTGATTTTCAGTCTTTAATGCACCTCCTTTCATGATTTCGACATGCCAGGTGTTTCCTAACTGCAAATGCCTTGACACTACATTTATTCTGTTCAAGACGGGTGAACAGGGGTCGAATGGTTTCCTTCTTTTCCCAATATTTACCAATTCAGTGACTGTTCAACCATTTCCATGCTGTGATCATAAAAAAACCAGTCAGACAGATTTTCTTGTGTTAAGCAGCATGTAGTAGATGAGCTAAGCTACATCACAGGAACTGTCGAGGTTCAAGAAGGCATTCTAAGTAAAATAAGATGTCTGACTTTCATACACAAACACACACTCAAGTTCTCACACAAATAGATTACTGAGTGGTAAAGATGGATATATTGAATTGTAGTCCAGAGAAATAAAAGGGGTGTATGGCCCATGGAGTTTGTGATTTGGCTTCAGGATGAATTTGATGGACTGGGTTTTCCCTCATGGATGGGATTGTAACCGGCTGATTTGGCTGTGCTCCTGGAGACAGTAATGTAGGGTTGAATTCCTTCAAGAAGCCTCTGTTTGCACCAGGAGCATCCCTGGATGGTCACTGTCAGCAAACCATATTTCAAAGCTTGCAAGAGGCAGCATGGTGGCACAGGGACCTGGGTTCAATTCTGGCCTCGGGTGACTGTGTGGAGTTTGCCCTTTCTCCCTGTGCCTATGTAGGTTTCCTTAGGATGCCCTGGTTTCCTCCCACAGTCCAAAGATGTACACGTTGGGTTGATTGGCCTTGGTGTCAGCGGATTGGCAGGGTAAATATGTGGGTTTACAGGGATAGGGACAAGGTGGGGTTGTTGTCGGTGCAGGCTCGATGGTCTCTTTCTGCTCTGTAGGGATTCTATGGTGTGTTGCGAAGGGAGGAAGAAGGAACCCGACTCGGGTCTTCCTTAGTCAATGCCTTAGCTACTTGTCCTCTTATTGCAGAGAAAGCAAAAGCTTAAACACACACTGACTCTGTCACATGACCATCCAACTACTCCCCCAGCCAACCGATTAGCCCCCCCCCCATCAGACCTGACTAGCCTCCCACTACCTTTTCTACAACCCCACCAGACTAGCCCTAACTTGACTACCCACCCAATCTGACTACTCTGATGCACTTACCAAGCCAAGGGTTCAATCCTAGTTCAATAAAGAGTGCAGGAGGGCATGCCAGGAGCAACACCAGGCAGATGTACAAATGAGCTGTCAGTCTGGTGAAGCTACAACACAGGACTGCATGTATGCCAAGCAGCATGTAGTAGACAAGCTAAGCTACATCACAGGAACTGTAGAGGTTCACGAAGGCAGCTCACCATCATCTTCTCGAGAGGAATTAGAGATGGGCAATAAATGCTGGCCTAGCCAGTGATGTCACACACCACAAATTAATATATTTAAAAAATGGGACCTTCCCAAAATCGGGAGGTTTGGAAAATTAAAAACAATGCATCAATTGTCTCATTAGCCACTTCTTTTAAGATCCTAAGATGAAGTCCATCAGGATCCATGCTCTTGTTAGCTGCAGCTCCAACAATTAACTCAGCATCACTTCTCTGGTGACTGTAATTTTTCTGAATATCTCCCTCCCTTCCGTTTCCTGGTTTATGGCTGCTTCTAGAATGTCACTTGTATTCTCTATAGCAAAGACTAATGCAAAAGAGCTCTTCAAATCATCTGCCACCTCCTTGTTTTCCATTATCAATTTTCCAGATTCACTTTCTGTAGGACCAGTGCACTTTCTTTTTCAAATATTAATATTTTTGGGTAGCTTTATCTCGTATTCTCAATTTTTTCTTCCTTATCTTTTAGTCATGCTTTGCTGTTCTTCATATTCTGTCCAATCTTGCGACCTGCCACCTGTTTTTGCACAATTATATGCATTTTCTTTAAGTTTGATGCTAACTTTAACCTTTCTAGTTAGCCATGCATGGTGGGTCCATCCCTTGGACTTTTACTTATTGGGATGTATCTATTCTGTGCATTCTGAAATATCCTTTTGAATGTCTGCCACTGCACCTCTACTGACATATTCCTTAACCTAACTTGCCAATTCACTTCAGCCAGCGTTGCTTTCAAGCCCACAGAATTGCCCTTACTTAAATTTATAAGCCTAGTGTCAAACCCACTCCTCTCTCCATTAAACTTAATATAAAGTTCAATCATATTATGGTCGCTGCTACCTCAATGTGAGATTATTAATCACTCCCATTTCATTGCACAATACAAGATTTAATATCACCTGATCTCTGGCTGGCTGCAGAATAAGCTGTTCTAAGAAACTATCCTCAAAACATTTAATGAATTCCTCATCTAGGCTACCTTTGCTCATCTGACTTTTCAAGTCTACATGTAAATTAAAATCTTCCATGATTATCACCTTGCCTTTCTGACAATCTCCAATTATTTCTTCCTTTATGTCCCACGCTACCATGTGGTTACTGTGAGGGGGGCATGTAAATAACTCCCACAAGTGACTTCTTGCCTTTACCATTTCTCATCTCTACCAAAACCATTTCTGCTTTCTGGTTTCCTGAGCTTCGGTCTGCCCTCTCTATTGTGCTCATTCCATCATGAACTAATGGAACCACCCCTCCACTTTTTTCCTCACTTTCTGTCCTTCCTAAATATCCTGTATCTTTCAAATCTTGGGTCCCAATCCATGTCCTCCTACCATGTCTCCGTACCAGCTGTCAAACAGTATAGATCTTATAATTTTATCCTTTTATTATTTTTATGATCTCTAGTCTAATTTATTATTAGATTTGTACTCATTCCCTTCCTGTCATGGTCCGTTTTTTATTTCCTGTAATTATACCTATCTCTTTTGCCTTGCCCCTGCTCTTTGTATGAAGAAAACTTTTCCAAATTTGATCCCTTGCCCCCACTATTTAGTTTAAATAACCCTCTCCACTTCCCTAGTTATGCAGTTCACAAAAACACCGGTCCCAACATGGTTTCCAATTACTGGTGCCAGTGCCCATAAACTGGAATCCACTTCTCCAGTCTTTGAAGTATGCATTTATCTCTTTAATCTGCTTTGTCCTATGCCAATTTGCACATGGCACAGGTAATAATCCAGAGATTATGACCTTTTGGAGTTTTGCTTCTTAATTTGGTGCCTGGGTCCCCATACTGACCATACAGAGCTTCCTTCTTTCTCCTGCCTATGTTATTGGTACCGCCACGGACTATGAAATCATAGAAATCATAGAAACCCTACAGTGCAGAAGGAGGCCATTCGCCCCATCGAGTCTGCACCGACCACAATCCCACCCAGGCCCTACCCCCACATATTTACCCGCTAATCTACGCATCTCGGGACTCAAAGGGGCAATTTTTCACCTGGCCAATAAACCTAACCCGCACATCTTTGGATTGTGGGAGGAAACCGGAGCACCCGGAGAAAACCCACGCAGACACGAGGAGAATATGCAAACTCCACACAGACAGTGACCCGAGCCGGGAATCGAACCCGGGACCCTGGAGCTGTGAAGCAGCAGTGCTAACCCTGTGCTACCGTGTCGCCCCTGTGCCAGTGATTGGAGATCACTGGGTCCTGCCCCTGTCACTGCAAATTCCCCTCCAGCCCTGAGCAGATGTCCAAACCCTGGCACCAGGCAGCGAACACAGCCATTTGGATGCACGCTCTGTGCTGCAGCGAATGGTGGTCAATGCCTCTCGTAATGCTGCCCCTGGAGTTTCAGAGTAGGGTTTTAATTAGGTTGATTGACACAGTCATGTGAATGGGCAGAGCTAGGCTTACAGAGACAAGCAGGCAGATTCTTCTTGGGTCTGCAAGGAGCAGGCTCTCTTCCTCCCTCTGGGGTGTGCTGTTTGGGACCTGCTAGAAAATAACTCCACAGGTGTTCTGGAGGCTTAAGGACTGGCAGCCCACGTAAGCCCATTTGTTTGATGACTGATTTTTGAAGGGGACTTTGAGTCTATGAGGAATATTGCTTAAATTGGAACAAATAGAGATATTTTAGCAGTTAAGAATTGTATCTCGTCGTGCTTAAGTATTTCATTTGGTGAAAATTAAGTTAATTCATTTGTTATATATTTTTTCCAAAAATATACTTTACTCAAAAATCTGTCTTCAAACATTCCAAAATGAACATCATTCAATAGCAATAATATCCAGGTTCTTTACGTACGTTAAGTAACATTCTGAGATGTGTCAACACAGTTAAGGAAAAGTTTCAGACACTTTACAATGGTCTTACAAATGTTGCAGTTACTTTAAATGTTGTCTGCATAGAAAAAGTTGCACTCCAGGGTGCTTTCAGTACAACTAAGACACATGTAATAATTACTGTATGCATTCACTGAGTCATTCGGCCCAAGGAGATTCTGCTCCCTTTGGTTCATTTCAACTGTTCTGTTAATATGAAGTTTGTTTTGATAAAAGCTTCCTATGGTGTGAACAGAATCACATCTGGAGTAAAACACCTTATCCCCATTCTAATGCCAAAAATAAAAAAAATAGTTGGGGTCTAGTCGGGCTTCTCAACCAATCTTGGTAATGGTGTTGTTGGAATGTGTAAATTCATCAGTATTTCACCCATATTTCCAATACCGGTCAATCAATATGCATTATTCTCTCCATGTTGGATGATAAAATGGTGGAATTACATGATTTTTATAATCACATTTCAGGTGGCATTCTAATGGAGTACTATATTGTGCCTTTTCATGGATCTTCTGCACTACCTGGCACAGGTGTTGAATTATGAAATACCGTCTTCACTTTTTTGACGGTATATAGACGAATAGTTCCACAGGTGATAATGTAACCATTTTGCTGAGGCTTGTTAACCCATTCCGCCATATTTTTCTCCAGTTTAAGTTGAGCTAGTTGTCATTAAAGGCATTGTTATAGATTTAGTGATACAAATTAGTCTTGTTGATTGGCTGGGAGGTTTTTGCTAGAATTGGCAGATGAAAATCTTACGGTTTCTGTGTATGCCTCTAAGTTATTAAACCATAGTAATTAGTGGTAAATAATTAATAATCAAGGTTTGATCTCTGAAAAAAACTTTGATTTTTATGAAGTATATGAAAAATTACAGTTTTTAAGGCCAACGGTTAGATCAACTATTTTCACCAAATTGACTTTTGCACAAGTACATATGGTAATTGCTCCACCATTGAAGGCCATGCCTTCACTTGCCCAAACCCCAAGCTCTGGAATTTCCTCTTACATCTCTGCCTCTTTACCTCACCTCCCTTCTTTCAGACATGCACTAAAACCTACCTCTTTCATCAAGCTTTTCATCATCTGACCCAGTATCTCCTTAAGTGGTTCAGTGCCATTCTTTCTTTCATAATGGTTCTGTGTAGTGCCTCGTGACATTTCATTATGTTAAGGGTGCGATATAAATACGTTGTTAACTGACAAAATAATAAGATGTGTTCCAACTATCTGAAGATGTCTGTCAACATTTAGGCCAGAATTATCCCCAAAAAATTCTAAGTGTTGAATTTGTGGGAAAACTGGAGTAATTCACGCTGTTTTTTTCAGTGGGAGTTCAGACGAGAATCTCCCACACTCTGTGCAATGCAGAGGCTACCAGCATGAATATCATCAGATTTCAGGGTGAGGGACCTTTTCCCACCCAGGAGGCTGAAACCGGTGGGCCTTTGCACATACGGAGTGGCTTCGAACTGTCAGCCTCTCATTTCCTGGCCAGGTCGATCGCTGGCCAGCCCGGGAACCTGCAGTGCTGCCCCAGTTCCCCCGGGCAGTGCCAACCTCTCAGCGGGCAGACCTCCTCCCAGCCCATTCCGATCTCCAGTGCCTCCCCTCCCTGTGACGATACCCACCCACCCGCAGTGCAGGCAAACCAACCTCGGCTGACCTTCTCCCTGACCCCCCCCCCCCCCCCCCCCCCCCCCCCCCACACCCCTCTCAGCAGATGCCCACCCCGATCCCTGGCCTCCTTCCTGCCCTGACCGATCCCTTTGCAGAGTCGCAGCAGGACTCCCCACTCCATTGATTGCCCTCATAGGCCCCATCCCCTTGACACTGCCCCATACCCAGTGGGCAGTGCCAAGGTGCCCCCTAAGCATGGGCACTTTGCCCCTTGGGCAGTACTGGGGTCACAGGCAGGCATTGCCAGGATCCCCACACCCAGAGGTGCCACCCCTGCTGCTGACTCCCAGGGGGGCCCTGATTGCCCCCCCCTTCACTCCAGTGGGGTCGTCCTGATAGTTCCTGAAAGTGGGGACCGACTGTAACCCCTGCTGGAATGAAATACTGTGGCAGGGTGGGAGAGGCTCGTGGGCCTGGAGAATTCAGTCCCGGGCCTGCTAATTTAAATTATATTAAAAACAAATCTCTAATTTAATAACTTACCTGTCTTTGCGCCAGCGCAGATCTGACGGCGCTAGAAATCTGGCGCTGGGAGATGCGCTTGCAGTGGAAATGCATGCGCAAATTCGACGCATGCCTGACCGTGAGATTATCCCACCCTGCTGGGCTAGAAAATTAGCGTGGTGGGATGGGTGAATCGCCAATTTTATTTAAATAGCGACGTGGAGCATGATGCTCAATTAAAGCTTAAATAGAAAAAAATGGAAGAAAGTATCTTGCATTTATTTATGCAAAGTGTTCATTTAGTAAGAATAAACCTGACTCCCTTTTTTTTGTTACTTTTCAAAGATGGTATATCAGCAAAGCCAAAGAAGATGAAAGCTATGCAAAAGACAAAACTGAAAAATGCTGCATCGGTGAATGATCGTGTGCAGTTTGAACCTGTAACTTTGCTATAATTGAAAAATCACGTGAAGTGTTGAAGGGAAAATGGTTAAATTTCTGTTAAAAGGCAAAAAGATGAAATATTGCAATTGAAGTATTCACTTATAACATACTTCAATGTTGAGTAAATCATATAATTTTGTATCCAATCAACTCCTATGATCATGGGGAATCATTTGGTCTGTCAGCCTCTGTGGACTAAAAGATTTAACATTTAGGTTCTTTAGAACTGGGGGCAAGTTGGAGATTTAATATGTTTTAAGTGAGTGAAGGGGCAAGGATGATAAAAACAACAAAATGGAATAGCTTTGGGGTGGGAGGTTGGAGAAATTAAAAGGGTTCATAGAGCAAGGTTTGAAGTGAGTGGCAATATGACATGTAAAGAAATAAAAGATGTCTCAAGATGGTGTGACAAGTAGAATCATGAACATCTGTGTTCCAAAAGAAAATAAATCGGGAGAGAAAAAAATCCAACTGACAGGAAAAGAAAAACAAAGTGGATCTGAAATTATTGAACTCAATGTTGAGGCCCAAAGGCTTAAAGTGTCTGAAAAATGAGGTGCTGTCCCTCGAACTTGCATTGAGCTTCACTGGAACATGGCAGAGGCTGAGCATAGGAAGGTCAGTGCGTGAACAAGATTGAGATCAAATTTTCAGACTAAATGAAGGCGCTGCACAAAGTGGTCAATCAATCCGCTCATGATGAGATAGATTGAACAGGTACTGGTGAAAAGAGCTGTTGAGAACATGCATGTAACTGCGCATGACATTGTGTGTAGATCACAGGATGTGTGAGAACAGTGGTCTGAGAAATGCTGAATATCTTGGAGATGTCTCTAATCGTTGCTGTTGCGAAACCTGAAGGTTGGAATTTCAAGTGGAATCCATGTGGAATAAGTCAGAATCAGAGACAGTTATTGAGGAAGTAGATATGGTTGTAAAAACAAGCTTGGTAGATACTTGATCAAACACTAGAAGGCAAATAGAAAGCAGTGACGGTGAATGTGAGTGAAGCAACAAATGAAAATCCTGTCCGAAGGAATTGCAGTGCTTCTTCAAAGCAGGCATTCCTGGAAGAAAACTGACAGTGAATTGAACATGAATACATGCAAAATACTACAAATGTTGGAAATCTGAACTAAAAACAGAAAATGTTGGAAAGGCTCAACTGGGTTGCCAGCATCTGCAGCGATAGAAACAGAGTTAACATTTCATGCTGATGTCTTTTCATCAAAACTGGGGAAAGCGAGAGATTTAATAGGTTTTCAGCAAGTGTATGGGGGAGGGTTGAGAAATGAAAGACCCATGAGGAAGCGTAGATGAGAAGCCAGGAGAAACTTTGTGGTGCAACATGAAAGGGAGGGATAATGGGACAGTAAAAAAATGAAAGATCAGTCTAGAGTTGAAAAAAGAAACCGAAAACATGGTTGGACCCTGTGCCATAAGCCGTGCTCTGATGTAATGTCTTTGTAGATAAAAGACACATAAATCACTATTGTGATCCAAACTGCTGTTAATACTGGACAAGTCAGATCACAGTGAAACCTGGCTTGATAGATCTGAACTTTTATTTTAAAAATCAAGGAGGGAAGGTACTGAACAAATTCACAGGAGTCTGCTGATGAACGTTTAATGCAAAGAATAAAATATTATATAAACAGGGTGGAAATGTCTGCTACGCGAGGACACTGGTTTAAGGTGCTGGGGGGTAGGTACAGGGGAGATGTTAGGGGTAAGTTTTTCACACACAGGGTGGTGGGCGAGTGGAATTGGCTGCCGTCAGTGGTGGTGGAGGCAAACTCAATAGGATCTTTTAAGAGATTCCTGGATGAGTACATGGAGCTTAATAGGATGGAGGGTTATAGGTAGGTCTAGAAGGTAGGGATGTGTTCGGCACAACTTGTGGGCCGAAGGGCCTGTTTGTGCTGTAGTTTTTCTATGTTTCTATGAACTATATTACCCCAGACAAAAAGGTTTAAATACAAACTCTAAAACTAAAATTCCCACTATTCTGTTACCCCATCAGTATCTTTACAGACACAAACTAGTGAAGGGTTACCAGTAGCTTGATACAATGGCTTCTTGCTTGGAACTGGCATAGTTACAAACTGGGTTCTTCTGATGAATTTCTAAGGATTCAATTGATGCTTCTCAACAACTTAGCTGTCCCGGAGACACCCCAAAACCACACTCTAAACTCACTGTTTTTCAACTGCAGAGCGAACAAATGTGTTCCCTGAACTCAGTCTTCCAGTAGTACCTCTACTAAAGTGATCACTTTACTGAGTTCTAGAACTGATTATTCAGTTAACTATTGTCCCAATAGTTTTGTTTTGAGGGCTTTTTGATAAGAGAGCTTAAAATTCCTGTCTTCGCTTTCTGATACACTGAACACTCCACCTTTCTTGAGTCATAGAGTTTTACAGCATGGCAAAAGGCCCTTTGACCCATCGTGTTCACACTAGCTATCAAGTTTATCTATTCCAATCCCATTTTCCAGCACTTGGCCCTCAGCCTTGTATGCTATGGCATCAAGTGCTCATCTAAATACTACTTAAATGTTGTGAGGGTTCCCGCCTCAGCCATCCTTTCAGGCAATGAGTTCCAGATTCCTAGCATCTGGGTGAAAAAGTTTTTCCTCTCATTTCCTATCAACTTCCTGCCCCTTAGGTCTATAACCAGGGAGCATAAATTTAAGCTATCTGCTGAGAGGAAAAGTTCTTTCCTACCCACCCTATCTATGCCCCTCATAATTTTACACAGCTCAATCCCCCCTCAGCCTTCTCTGCTCTAAGAACAAGAACCCCAGCCTAGCCTATTCGGTCTCTCTTGATGACTGAAATGCTCCAGCACAGGCAACCCTGGTGAATCTCCTCTGCATTTTCTGTAGTGCAATCACTTCCTTTATAAGAGTGTGGTGACCAGAACTGCACACACTACTCCAGCTGTGGCTGAACCAGCATTTTATACACCTGGATCATAACTTTGTTGCTCTTACGTTCAGTGCCTCAGTTAATAAAGGCAAGTATCTCATATGCCTTCTTAACCACCTTATCTACCTGTCCTGCTGTCTTCAGAGATCTATGGACTTCGCTCCAGTCTTTTTCTGTGCCTCTTTCACTGGATCACTGTCAGTAGGCAACAGTAAAGTTTTTCTACCTTGTGTTTTTCCCCCAGAATCACTGAACTTTCAACCCCTTTTAACCTACCTCTAACTTCAGGAGTTAGAAGATCTCATTAAAAATGTATATAAAAGCAAATTACTATGGATGCTAGAATCTGAAACTGAAAATGTTGGGGAGTCTCAGCAGGTCTAACAGCATCTGTGGAGAGAGAACAGAGCTAAGGCTTCAAGTCTGGATGACTCTCTGTCAGAGCATTAAAACACATACACTGTTAGGAAATAGGAGATAGCTTTCAGTAAGTTATATTTGTATTGGTGGATGTTAGTAAAAATATAACGCTTTAAGTTTAATCTACATTTCTTCAGTTGAGTGTTAAGGAAACTGCAGTTTTCATTCCATTTTAAAATGCCTGCATTTTAATGAGGTTTTCAAGCAAACGCAGCACAACAATCTGTGCTGTTTCCTAGCAACAAGAGGCGCCACAGGGGAACAGAACATAATCACTAAGCTGAACCTTAAACTGCTTCCTGAGGTGTAGGGAACTGTTTAAGTCATTCTCTAGGAGGATCTAAAGGGAGACTGTAAAGAGCAGGTCCCAAACAAAGGGCGGCATGGTAGCACAGTGGTTAGCACTGCTGCTTCACAGCTCCAGGGACCTGGGTTCGATTCCCAGCTTGGGTCACTGTCTGTGTGGAGTTTGCACATTCTCCTCGTGTCTGCGTGGGTTTCCTCCGGGTGCTCTGGTTTTCTCCCACAGTCCAAAGATGTGCGGGTTAGGTCGATTGGCTATGCTAAAAAATTGTTCCTTAGTGTCCTGAGATGCATAGGTTAGAGGGATTAGCGGGTAAATATGTAGGGATATGGGGGTAGGGCCTGGGTGGAATTGTGGTTGGTGCAGACTCGATGGACCCAATGGCCTCTTTCTGCACTGTAGGGTTTCTATGATTCTAAAAGAACAGAAAGGTCCCAAAATTAGGGAGAGGGATAGAAGGAAGCTATAATAAGACCTTCTAGTCAATGGGAAAGAACAAGAATCTGGAAATAGTCCTGTTCTGTGAAGTTAAGGAGAGAAGAGCAGAGGAAGGCTTCCAAGTTGGAAACAAAAGCTACTAGAAGCAAATGTAAAGCAATATAGGCTTATGAGAAGCCAGAGATCCAAGAAGGCACAAAGGTTGATAACTCGGGCTTTTGCAACTGTGGTGTTCTATTGGCACAACTGAGTATCTGAGAGATTGTGTGCAGGCTGAATCTTGAATGCATGTGGCTTCAAGGTAGAGGCAGAGGAGAGGTTGAAACCCTGGAGGTGGATTGTTGGTGTGGACATCCGAGAAAAGTGTCATTTGGAAGAAAATTTCAAGGCATATTCTTCAAGAATCGAGATTGGAAATATTCATACAGAAGATAGAGTTCCAATGAGACTAGTTGGCTCACATTATGACAAGCTGTAACAAGTTTGCTTTATTTGAACTAAGATTTATGGAGTTCACTTGAATGCAATAAACCCCCAATTATAAATCACACCAGCTTCAAGATACTTAACCATATGGCAAGAAAGAACGCTTTTAAATAGTGAATTCAGAAAGTTGATTAGCCATTAAAAGGTAATAAGCCAGAAAGATTAAAAGCAGTGTCAATTAACAATAATTAGTAGTTATTAACAGTAAGAGGAGAAAGCTTAATTTTAACAAATGAACAGACTTCTCACCACCCTTTCAGACCAGGACGTGAAGTGTTGGTTCCGAGAACATGGATAATATGTTAAACCAGTGCTCTTCAAACAACCTCTCTCTTGACCCATCTCTCTCTCTCTCTCTCCATCTCTTTCCCTCTACCAAAATGGCTTCTCGAGACCTTAGAAAAGTTGAAAGCCCACCTTAGTCAATTGTTGGAAAATAGCCAATTGGTCTAGAACTTGTCAAAATGAAATAAGAGTTAGCTAATTTTTTAAAAAACTAATTATGCATGTTGCCCCAGAGTCCAGCGAATTTTGGTAAATTACCATTAGTGCATTTGCTATTTCCCCCTTCATCTCTTTTAGTATCCTGGGATGCATTCCATCAGGGCCAGGAAGCTTGTCTACCTTTAGCCCCATTAGCTTGCCCAACACTACTTCTTTACTGATAATGATCATTTCTAGGTCCTCACCTGCCATAGCCGCCTTGTCATCAATTTTTGGCACATTATTTATACCTTCCACTGTGAAGACTGATCCAAAATATCTGTTCAATGCCACGGCCATTTCCATTGTTAAATCTGCCTTTTCATCCTCGAAAGGACCAATGTTTACCTTAGCCACTCTTTTTCGTTTTATATATTTGTAGAAACCTTTGCTATCTGTTTTTATATTCTGAGCTAGTTTACTCTCATAATCTATCTTACTTTTCTTTATAGCTTTTTTTGTGGATTCCTGTTGACCTTTAAAGATTTCCCAAAACTTTAGTTTCCCACTAATCTTTGCCACTTTGTATGCCTTTTCTTTCAATTTGATACTCTCCTTTATTTCCATAGATATCCATGGCTGATTATCCCTTTTTCTACAGTCCTTCCTTATCACTGGTATAAACTTTTGCTGAGCTCTATGAAAAACCGCTTTGAAAGTCCTCCACTGTCCCTGAATTATTCCACCATAAAGTTTTTTCTCCCAGCTTACCTTGGCCAACTCCTCCCTCACCTCATTGTAGCCTCCTTTGTTTAAGCACAAGACACTGGTATTGGATTTTACCTTCTCACCCTCCATCTGTATTTTAAATTCAGCCATACTGTGATCACTCCTTCCGAAAGGATCCCTAGCTGTGAGATCATCAATTATTCCTGTCTCATTACACAGGACCAGATTTAGGATAGCTTGCTCCCTCATAGGTGCCATTACATATTGTTCGAGGAAACTATCACGGATACGTTCTATGAATTCCTCCTCAAGGCTGCTTTGACCAATCAACATGTAGATTAAAATCCCCCATGATAATTGCCATACCACTTTGTTTATTGCTCACCCCACGTGATGTTATTATTTGGCAGCCTATGGACTATGCCTATCAGTGACTTTTTCTCCTTACTATTTCTAATTTCCACCCAAATGGATTCAACCTTTTTCTCCATAGAACCTATATCATCTCTCCCTACCACCCTGATGTCATCCTTAAATATCAGAGCAACACCACCTCCCTTTCCTTCCTGTCTATCCTTCCTAATAGTCTGATAACCCTGGATATTTAACTCCCAGTCGTGACCACTCAGCAACCATGTCTCAGTAATGGTCACTAAATCATACTCATTTGCGATGATTTGTGCCGTTAACTCATATACACCTTGTTTTGAATGCTACGAGCATTCAGGTGAAGTGCCCCCCCCCGCCCCCAACCCAACCCCCCCACTTGCGAGTTTAAAATCCTTGTGACCACCCTATTTATCCTTTTCACTAGAACACTGGTTGCAGATTGGTTCAGGTGAAAACTGTCCCAATGGTACAGATCCCTTCTGTTCCAGTACTGATGCCAGTGCCCCATGAAATGGAACCCCTCTTTCCCACACCTCTCCTTTAGCCATGTGTTTACTTCCCTAATTTTCTCATCCCAGTGCCCATTCATACATGGCTTGGTTAGTAATCCAGAGATTATAATCCTTGAGGACCTGTTCTTTAATTTAGCTCCTCGTGCCTGATGATCCCTAAACAGGTCCCTTTTCCTAATCTTGCCTATGTGGTTTGTCCCAACATGGACCACAACAACTGGATCCTTCCCCTCCCACTCCAATATCCTTTCACGAACCAGCTTACAAAGGATGCTATCAATCCCCCTAATTATAGAATCCCCGACAACTACTACTTGTCTTTTTGCTATCCCCTCTTGAATAGCCTCCTGTACCATGGTGCAGTGGTCAGCTTACTCATCCTCCCTACAACCCTTTTCCTCATCCACACAGGGAGCAAGTACCTCATACTGGTTGGACAAGGTCAACAGCTGAGGCTCCTCTGTTCCTGAATTCAGAATCCCTCTACCTGCTCACTTGCAGTCACACCCGCTGTTCCTGACCACTGACTGAATTAGAGGTACTTAATCTACAGATGTGACTGCCTCTTGAAACAAAGCATCTGGGTGATAACATATTCAAAATGAAAGTCACACTTAAATTATGGATTTTGAAACTACCATTGAAGTGGAATTGGTGAGAAAAATGTATAAGTTGTTTTGAAGGCGTTCTCCACTTGGTTTCATGGTATGATGCTTGACCACAGTTCGCCTATTGGTTTACATGGAGTGTACTTATTGTGAACATTAGAGTGTAAGATAGATTTTGTAACTTGTGTTATCCTTTCAAATCTGTATACATCTGGAAAGATATACTTGGGATGAAGGAATTCATCTTTTAAAAAAATATTTTATTAATTATTAAAAATTATCTCAACAGCCTCTGTGACTCTGTTCAGTGGCTGCCTTCCACATATCTAAAAACAAAATAAGAGTTGGAATCTATCAAGCCAGGCTCCACCCTGGGTTCGGACTTATTCAGTAGTAAGATCAGCTAGGATTGTAACAACACACAAACAAATCCAAAAGACCTTTTTGTTGCAATCCAGATTCCCAGGCACCAATGTTCATCACACCTCAATGAAACGTGTGTGTGCGCGTGTGCGCGTGTGTGCGTGCGTGCGTGTGTGTGTGTGTGTGTGTGTGCGCGCGCGCGCTGTTGATAACACTAAGAAACATGATGGATAGTTTCAGAGATGTCGCACCTGACATGTTGCAAGATTGCACAGCGACTATCACACTTAGCGGTGACCTAGGAATCATGAGGACATGGTTATAAATGGTATAATGTGACTCTCTGACATCAATTGGAAACCTAAGGACACTTTGAAATCTTGTATGGTTTGTGTGATAATAAATTAAGAAAATGAGCAAGAATCTCTTGTGATATACTTCCAGAATACCCATGCATACAATAAGCATTGGTTTCTGTGGACCTTTTCCATCTGGTAATTATCTGCTTGCAAGCGCTGAGCAATTCCAGATTTCAGGAAGTTGAAATTGTACAATTGACATCTGGTCAGTACCATACTTGGACAGAATATTCAGTATGTGGAATTCAAGAAATAATGTTCACCATGGCTATCATTTAACTGTGCAGAATTCATACATGTATCACAGTATCTTAAATTTAATCACACAAAGGTAGCACAAAATTGGCTCAAAACCAATGAATAAGCATAAATATTCAGACAGGCACTTTTTAAAAAGGAGGTTTGCTCAGCCCAAATAGGCAGAGAATAATGGAAGCTTGGGACACAGAAATTCATGAGAATTAACCATCCTGCTCCTCTCAAATTGAAGTTGCAGCTTTTTTCAATCAACAAATACATCACATTATCACATCTAAGCATAGCCAATCATCTAACCTGAAAGAAAGGCAATGGCTGGATCTTGTGGTCAGCAGCAAAGCGGAGGAAATGCCACTGACCGCATTTTAAAATACATATTCTTACGTTTTTCATCGACTACAGCGGGAATGGACTTTCCTGGCTGCGGATTGGATCCATTGGCGAGCTGAGTGCAGAGGCCTGAAAGTGAGAGCGCGATTCCAGCTAAGTCATAACCCCTTTGATGTTGGCCTTGTGCTCAATGGCAGGGCGGCACGGTAGCACAGTGGTTAGCACTTCTGCTTCACAGCTGCAGGGTCCTGGGTTCGATTCCCGGCTCGGGTCACTGTCTGTGTGGAGTTTGCACATTCTCCTTGTGTCTGCGTGGGTTTCCTCCGGGTGCTCCGGTTTCCTCCCACAGTCCAAAGATGTGCGGGTTAGGTTGATTGGCCAGGTTAAAAATTGCCCCTTAGAGTCCTGAGATGCGTAGGTTAGAGGGATTAGCGGGTAAAATATGTGGGGGTAGGGCCTGGGTGGGATTGTGGTCAGTGCAGACTCGATGGGCCGAATGGCCTCCTTCTGCACTGTAGGGATTCTATGATTCTAAGAAAGTACTTTTAATTCTAGTTGTGCTGTGCTCCTGAGCAGGCTATTGGGAACAGTCTTAAATGCAATCAACCCAAGTTTATCCACCGATAGATCCCAGTTGTCCATCAGCATGGGTCTATTGTGGCGAACTGCAACTTCCAGTTCCTCGGAAGTTGTGGTTCTGTTATGACCCTCGAAGCAGCTCAGCCCTTTAAATCAACAGGAGCAGTGATACACACCCACAGTACCCTTCCGCCAAGCTCCTTGTTCATTAGTCCCAGCTGATTTGGCTAACTTTTCATTTTAATTGTACCTTGGTTTTGTATTTGCTGGCTCTGGGTCTGCAAGATTTGGGCCATACAGTCTTACAAAAGTTGTCATAGGAGAATTGAAATGTATGCTGATAAAAGGAAGAGTGTTCAAAAGCTAGAGGTCAAGGAGGAAGTTTGTGTTGGAGGAAAATTGTGAGTATAGAAGGTTATTTACTCTGTACACACAATAACCATAAGCATCATTATTCTACATCATTAAAAAGTGTGTTTCTGGCTTGTGTGTATATACATGGGAAGGTATCTGCATGTCCCAAGGAGAAAAAGGTATTTTCCTTTGTTCAATTAAAAAATCACTTAAGAAAAAAGCAACCAAGCACTTAAAACCACCTCACTGTATTCCTTAAGAAATTCTGAATTAAACCCATTTTTTTCAAATGTTGAATGTCCATGTTGATTCACCATAGAATTTATTTCATAATAAATGTGAAAGGCGGCAGGGTGCATAGTGATTAGAACAGCGCCAGGGACCCGGGTTTGATTCCTGGCTTGGGTCACTGCCTGCTGAGTCTGCATGTTCTTCCCATTTTGCATGTGTTTCCTGCAGGTGCTCCGGTTTCCTCCCACAGTCTGAAAGACATGCTGGTTAGGGTGCATTGGCCATGCTAAATTCTCCCTCAGTGTACCTGAACAGGCATGGAGTGTGGCGACTAGGGGATTTTCACAGTAATTTCATTGCTTTATTAATGTAAACCGACCTGTGATACGAATAAACAAATTAAAAAAAACAAGGAGCAAATTTCAGAAAGAAAAGCTTTGGCACAAAAATAAACTGAATTTCAAAAAAAAGTTTATGTTTTTAGGAAAGAGAATTTCTGAGTACAAGTACAGCAATATCATAGCAATAAATAGTTAAGTTTATAGAGAAAAGTAATAAAACTAAATATAACCTGCATGTGAGAGGGTCAGTCTATGTGGATCAGTGTGAATGGGCGTATATGTATGTGTTGGTGTATGATGAGAAGAGTGAATCAGAAACCCAAGACTGAGAGCAAGGCAGACTTGTACTCACCCCCACACACTCAGTCTCCCTTACAATCCACGTCCCTCTGCTCCCACCCGCACACTCATTCACTCTGCCACCCAACACACACACCCACCCACTCACTCCCACAAACACACCCACTCACTCACTCTCACTCCCACAAACACATCCACTCACTTCCACTGCGGCCCCAACACTCACTCATTACTCTTTGGCCGCTATACTCATTCATTCACTCACACTGCGGCCCCTACACTCACTCGCTCACACTGCGGCCTCCACACACTCCCTCACTCACTTTGCAGCCCCCACACTCACTCGCTCACTCTGCGGCCCCCACACTCACTCACTCACTCTGCGGCCCCCACGCTCACTCTGCGGCCCCCACGCTCACTCTGCGGCCCCCACGCTCGCTCTGCGGCCCCCACGCTCGCTCTGCGGCCCCCACGCTCGCTCTGCGGCCCTCACACTCGCTCGCTCTGCGTCCCTCACACTCACTCGCTCGCTCTGCGTCCCTCACACTCACTCGCTCGCTCTGCGGCCCCCACACTCACTCGCTCGCTCTGCGTCCCTCACACTCACTCGCTCGCTCTGCGTCCCTCACACTCACTCGCTCACTCTGCGGTCCCCACACTCACTCGCTCACTCTGCGGCCCCCAAACTCACTCGCTCACTCTGCGGCCCCCACACTCACTCGCTCACTCTGCGGCCCCCACACTCAGTCGCTCACTCTGCGGCCCCCACACTCACTCGCTCACTCTGCGGCCCCCACACTCACTCGCTCACTCTGCGGCCCCCACACTCACTCGCTCACTCTGCGGCCCCACAATCGCTCACTCTGCAGCCCCAATACTTACTCACCTACTCAATCTGCAGCCCCCATACTGACTTATTCTGCGCACTCACACTCACACTCTCTCTGCAATCCCCCCCCCCAGACACACACACCCACTCATTCTCTGCCACCCCCACACTCACCCACTTGCGCTCTGCCACCCCCACACATACTCTCTGCCATCCCCCCACACACACACACGCACAGTCACTCACTCTCTGTCACATCCCCCACCCCCACACTCGTTCACTCTCTGCTAACCCCACACACACACTTGCTCACTCACTGTCTTCTATCCCCTACACACACTCGCTCGCTTACTCTCTGCCGCCATCCTCACAAACACACTCCATCTCTGCTACCCCCATACATACTTGCTCATTCTCTGCCACCTTCCACACTCACTCGCTCACTCTCTGCCACCCCCACACTCACTCGCTCACTCTCTGCCACCCCCATACACACTTGCTCACTCTCTGCCACCTTCCACACTCGCTCACTCTCTGCCACCTTCCACACTCGCTCACTCTCTGCCACCCCCATACACACTTGCTCACTCTCTGCCACCTTCCACACTCGCTCACTCTCTGCCACCCCCACACACGCTCGCTCGCTCACGCTCTTCCACCCCCACACACACACACTCACTCTCTGTGCCATGCATCCCTCCAATCACACATACTCACTTTCTCACACACACACTGGCAGTGATGCTTCTTGGGGGCTGCTGAAGCCTCACCCTCCCAGGGTTCTTACCTGAACCTGCTGTCCTTGGGCCAGATGTACTTGGCTCCCTGGATTCCAGCCTGACCTCTGCTTCGCTTTCCTTGGCCCAGCAGTTCTTTGCATTTTCACCATTGCATGTTTGCTGCTCCTCCAATGAAACACTTTTTCACACGTTCATTTGCTACTGATAAGCTCACTCGTCTGCCTGTCAGAAGCAAAAGTGGGAGAGAACTGACCCTTGATTGAAGGAGCAGTTGCAAGGATAATCTTCCATTGAAATTCACGGGATTGACTGGGATTTTGAAAACTGGTGCCAAGGGCCACATAAAGGTGCTTCACAGGCTACATCCGGGTATTACTTTGGATAAGCTTGGGCTAAATAATCCTGAAAATAAATGGCTTACTCAGCTTATCTTCTATGTGCCAAGCAACTTTGCTCCACAAGTCCTTTCTCTTTTGGGGCCTTAGATTTGTCTTTAATTCAACCTGAGGAGCTCTGAACCTTTGATCATGATATTTTCCCGACTGTTTCTGCACCACCTGAAAGCTTGGTGCATTTTGCTCTTTTTCGTTCTGAAGCGATGATACTTGCAGAGGAAAAAATAACAAGAAAGCAGTGAGACACCAGCTGAAAGGTAGACACCAAAATGGATACAATTCTCGAGCCAACTCGAGAGAGCAAGGAAAAGCCACATAGAAGATGGTAGCATCAAAAGAATATGGTGGGAATAAAGCAATGAAACAGGTATACGAAGAAAGGGAAACAGTTTTTTTTCTTTATGAACAATGCTGTGGGAGATTAATTGCTATACTTTAACATGTAAAAATGTGGCATAACAAGAAACCTTGATGCGATTGAAAGAAGTAGTTCCAAGTTTGTTGAAAGTAAATTTTGATTTGAATTCAAGTCAGATAGCATAGGGGATGTCGACTGAGCAAAATGGAGATGCCTTTCCAATTTATTGGAATTCATTAAATAAAGGTTAGGATAATTCCTGCAACACTGAAGCATTTTATCATTGACCAATTCCATGAAAGGAGACTATGTAATGTAATTATATATTGATCCAGCAGAGGGAGCAGAATTTTGAATGTGTTCACTTCATCTGTTTCCAGCAGAAAAGATCCCAGATTAAGTTCGAACATGGTTGCTAAGTAAAGCAACAAACACAACGATCTTGTAAAAGGAGCTCTATAATTACAATATTGTACATTGAAGTCCACAGATGTACATCTACCACTGGACTGATTTTGTCATGTGGAAGCTTGAAACAGATTGTGGCGAAACCAGCACAGTTCTCCTTCATCACCCGAGTGTTCTGTTTACTTCCATCTTTGAGTTAAATGGATTATTTCAGCAAAAGTGGCAGTACTTCTGGGAATGGTGATTAATCCCAAAGATAGCAATCAGTATATGACAGGCCATGAGAGATGAATTAATGTACACTCTGACATAGAGATTAAAATTTCATTTTTGCTTGTATTGGTCCCGATTTCCAATCCCACACCTGCCATAAATGTGACCTCACCAAGTTCTAAGTGTGGCTCTGGCGTGTTTAGTTTATTGTGGTTCATGTTGAAACCAACAGTACCACGGATCACAGCATATAAATCAACCTTTGAAGCTTTGAATTTTTTTTTCCAGAATTGGGGGTCAGTTTATATGTTGAGTATAAGAACTGCCTGTGAGGGTGTCGGTGGCTGCCATTTTCAAACGTGAAAAAAATTCTGTTCATCAGTCGCCGTGTGCAGGCTGTTCTGTGTGTGTGTGCCTTACACTGCCACACATCTTGGCAAAGCAATCCGGATTGCCTGCTTAACCTGTGTGCCACCTTGTAAGATGAGTATAACCATAATCTTTTTATTCTGAGCTGAAAGGTTAATGTGAGTGTAGTCCTAAACATGCATGTACTAGATGAAAAACTGAGGGTCGACTTACATGCCTAGTATAGGCTTAAATGTGTATTTTGCAGTCCAGAACAGGGGTTAACTTGTACTCTGGGTTAACTTGATTTGATTTGTTTTATTATTGTCACATGTATTGAGATACAGTGAAAAGTATTGGTTCTTGCGCACTATACCAACAAAGCATACCATTCATAGAGTACATAGGGGAGAAGGAAAGGAGAGGGTGCATAATATAGTGTTACAGTCACAGGTGAACTTAATATAAGGTAGGTCCATTTAAAAGTTTGATGGCAGCAGGGAAGAAGCTGTTCTTGAGTCGGTTGGTACGTGACCTCAGAACTTTGTATCTTTTTCCCAATGGAAGAAGGTGGAAGAGAGTATGTCCAGGGTGCATGGATTATGTTGGTTGCTTTTCCGAGCCAGTGCGAACTGTAGATGGAGTCAGTGGATGGAAGATTGGTTTGTGTGATGGATTGGGCTTCCTCACAACCCCATTGTAGTTCCTTGCAGACTTGGTCAAAGCAGGAACCATGCTGTGATACATCCAGAAAGGATGGTTTCTATGGTGCATCTGTAAAAATTGGTGAAAGTCATAGCGGACATGCTGAAATTCCTTAGTCTTTTGAGAAAGTAGAGGCGTTGGTAGGCTTTCTTAACTATAGCATCAGCGTGGAGGGGCCAGGACAGTTTGGTGATCTAGACACCTAGAAACCTGAAGCTCCTGACCATTTCCACTTCATCCCCGTTGATGTGGACAGAGGCATGTCCTCCACTATGCTTCCTGAAGTCGATGACTATCTCCTTTGTTTTATTGACATTGAGGGAGAGATTATTGTCTTCACACCAATTCACCAGATTTGCTTAAACACATGGATTTGTTTCTTTAGCACACAAATTTCTACACACTTACTAATAAAATCTGTTTCTGTACTTATATACCACACACGATGGTAACTAATTAAGTTCAATTTTATTCTGAAGGAAAACAAACATTATAACGTTTCACATCCTCCTTTTATGTTATAAATGTTTATTCTCAAAAACTGCATGGCATTGCATCTTCAAAGCAATTTTTGCTAAAATCTCAATGCTTTTATTGTCTCCTTCTGAAATACAAAGAGAGATTGGATTTTGAAACTGCAAACAGACTTTACTTGATTGTTTGTTTGATCCTGTTCTGGATGAAATTCAACAGCACGAGCTTTATCAAGAACTGGATTCAAGAAACATTTCTGGAGGTAAATAGCTCAATTTTTGTATTAGAATTTGTGGCATGAATATGCAAGTAATCCTGGCACAGTTATCACTTGTAACATGGCATAGTAGCAAGCTTTCTCCTTTTCCATTCATTTTACCAGTGGTAACATATTACCCAATATTCAATTCATAATTATATTAGAAGATGATTGATAATGCCACAGCATGAGATATTTTTCCTTGAACATTCGTTACGAAGATCTGGACTTAATTACATCAACTTTCAGCTGGTCTCAATAATACAAGAACCATATAAAAAAGAATAAGTTCCTTTGGTTCACAATCACATCCTGACAAAAATGGACGTTTTTTGATGTATGTGGTAGCTCCTGCCAGAAACGGAAGATCCCAGAAGGAGGAGGAGACTAAATAATCTTTTGCAGCAACCTTAATAAAAGAGCCACTAAATGCAAATTCAAACCTGAGCAAACTAGTGCTATTGGATCTGTGCATTGATTTGGAGATTTGTGTAGCCTGTAACTAGAATGTTGTAATTGAAACTGTTAGGTTGGTTATAACCCTCAATATCTATACAACTGGCTTGTTTTAATCTTCAGCTGTCTTGTGCACGTACATGATGTGGAGATGCCGGCGTTGGACTGGGGTAAACACAGTAAGAAGTTTAACAACACCAGGTTAAAGTATCTGTATCTGGGGTCACCATTGCACATGTCAGAGCAGTCTTCTCGAAGTCTTCTCGAAGGTCAACCCACAGAAAGCAACTGGCCTGGATCGGGTACCCAGATGAGCACTCAGATCCTGCGTGGATCAGCTGGCAGGGGTATTCACAGACATCTTCAGCCTCTCCTACAATGATCGGAGGTCCCTATCTGCTTCAAGAAGATGACTATCATCCTGGTACCAAAGAAAAACCAAGCAACGTGCCTTAATGACTATCGTCCGGTGGCTCTGACATCCATCATTATGAAGTGCTTCGAAAGGTTAGTCACAGCACGAATCAATTCGAGCCTGTCGGATTACCTGGATCCACTACAGTTTGCCTACCGCTGCAACAGGTCCACAGCAGATGCCATCTCCCTAACCCTGCACTCAACCCTGGAACACCTAGATAACAAGGGCACCTATGTCAGACTCCTATTTATTGACTACACTCAGCCTTCAACACCATTATTCCTACAAAATTCATCTCCAAACTCCGTGGCCTGGACATTGGCTTCTCCCTCTGTGACTGGATCCTGAACTTCCTAACCCACAGACCACAATCAGTGAGGATAGGCAACAACACCTCCACGATCATCCTCAACATCAGCACCCCACAAGGCTGTGTCCTCAGCCCCCTACTATACGCCTTATACACCTATGACTGTGACCAAATTCTCCACCAACTCGATTTTCAACTGTGCTGATGACGCCACCTTAGTGGGTCGGATCTCAAACAATGATGAGTCAGAGCACAGGAATGAGTTAGAGAATCTGGTGAACTGGTGCAATGACAATAATCCCTCCCTCAATATCAACAAAGTGAAGGAGATGGTCATCGACTTCAAGGAGCGTCGTGGAGAACATGCCCCTGTCTACATCAATAGGGACAAAGCAGAAATGACCGAGAGCTTCACGTTTTTAGGTGTCCAGATCACCAACAATCTGTCCTGGTCCCCCCCCATGCCGACACTATAGTTAAGAAAGCCCACCAACATCTCTACTTTCTCAGGAGACTAAGGAAATGTGGCATATCAGCTATGACTCTCCAACTTTTACAGATGCACTGTAGAAAGCATTCTTTCTGGTTGTATCACAGCTTGGTGTGGCTGTTGCTCTGCCCAAGACCGTAAGAAACTACAAAAGGTTGTGAATGTAGCCCAGTCCATCATGCAAACCAGCCTGCCATCCATTGACACTGTCTACACTTCCCATTGCCTCGTAGGGTCCTTAATTATGCCCGCATAATTAACGACCCCACACATCCCGGACATACTGTCTTCTACCTTCCGTCAGGAAAAGAAAAAGTCTGAGGTTATGTACCAACTGACTCGAGAACAGCTTCTTTCCTGCTGTCATCACACTTTTGAATGGACCTACCTCGTGCTACCACAACATTCTGCACTCTCTCCTTTCCTTCTCTATGAACGGTATGTTTTGTGTGCGAGAAACGATACTTTTCACTTCACACGTGACAATAATAAATCAAATCAAAATCATGTGTCCAAGACAAACACACCTGTCAGAAAGTGCAGAAGCTTCAGCTCCAGGTTTTAGAACTTGAAAGGTGGCTGGAGTCACTGAGGTGCATCCGTATGCCAGAGAACTATAAGAGTAGCCATGATCTTATTGAATGGCAGGGCAGGCTCGAGGGGCTAGATGGCCTACTCCTGCTCTTATTTCTTATGTTCTTATGTTCTTATAAGTAGCATGGGACACACCGTAGCTGCAAGGCAGTGTAAGAGAACAGGCAGTTCGTGCTCGACTCCCCTGAGTTGACCTGTCTTGCTGACTGTTTTTCCATTTTTGATACTGGTGATGGTTCTTTTGAGGAGTGCATCAAGAGCCAAGTCCATGGCATCATGGGTGGCTCAGCTTCAAATGAGAGGAGGAAGAAGAGTGAAAGAGAATTAATGATAGGGGATTAGTTAGTTAAGGAAGCAGACAGATGTTTCTGTAGAAGTGACTGCAGGATGGTATGTTGCTTCCCTGATCAAGGATGTCACAGAGAAACTTCAGGTAGTTCTTCTGGGGGAAGGATTAACATTCAGAGGTTGTGGTCCATGTTGGTACTAATTACATTGGTAGGAAGTGGGATGAGGACCTGAAAGCAGATTTTAGGGAGTTCAGAAATAAATTAAAAAGCAGGGCCTCAAATGCAGTAATTTCACAATTATTCCCTGCTCCAGGTGCTAATGAGTTTAGGAATGGGAGGATTGAGCAATTGAACATGTGGCTGGAGAATTGGTATCAGAGGGACAAAGATGTGTGAGTTGGGTTGATTGGCCATGCTAAATTGCCCCACAATGTCCCGAGATATGTAGGTTAGGGGGATTAGTGGGATAAATATGTTGGGTTACAGGGATGGGGCCTGGGTAAGATGCTCTGTCAGGAGAGTTGATGCAGACTCGATTGGCCAAATAGCCTCCTCCTGCATTGTAGGGATTCTATGGACAGCATCAAATTTCTAAGGCATTAGGACTGGTTATGGGGCAAGTGGGACCTGTACAAGATGGACATGATGAACATCTTAGCAGGGAAATTTGGTTGTAGTGTTGGGGAGGGTTCAAATTAGATTGGCAGGGTGATGGAAATCTGACAGAGCTTAGATTGAAGGGAAGCAAAATGAGTAACAGGAAGTTGAAAAATAGTAAGTGAAATTAGAAGGCAGACAATGCAAAGGCTAAACATCAAATAGGATCAGAATGCGGAAAAAAAAAGTCAAGGTTAAGGCACTCCATTCAAATGCACATTGCATTTGCAATACAGTGGATGATTTTAAGGCAGAAGTGGATGTAAATGAGTTTTGTTTAATTGCTGTTATACAGACATGGCTACAGGGTGACTGGGAGTTGGATATTCATCATTTAGGAAGGGTAGGCAAAAAGGACAAGAGCTGGGGTGGTTGCAATGGCCTGAATGAGGCCCATGAGGTTGGCCTTTTGAAGTATGAGCTCTGTGATTGAGGTAATGGTTGCCTGTCCAATCAGGGAGCCTCACCTGTGTATATAATGAGGAGTGTCAGGTCTATTGACACTCCGGAATCTGACTTTGTACCCAAAGCACTCTTAGGAGTGGAGATAAGTTTGTGATTAAAGTGACACCGGCCTCTGAGGAATTATTTCAGTGACAGTGAGGAAAATAAACGAACCTTGGAAACTCGACTGCCAACATCGGCTTCGCTTGGGGTAAGCCATTTTCAGGCACCGTGCCTCTATTCAGCAAACTGGGCTTTTTTCACCCTGCTGTGGAGGACTGGGCCCGATATGTGGATTGCATGCATTACCTTTTTAGGGCTAATGACACTACGGCAGATGAAAAACAATGGGTTATTCTTCTGACCGGTTGTGGTCCTTTGGCATTTGCCATTATTCACAGCCTAACTTTCCTGGAGATACCAAACCTTTTCGGGAATTAGTAGATCTGGTGAGAGAATATAATGATCCTAACCCACCTCCGTTCCTGAGAAGGGACCGGTTTTACTCAGCACTCAGGGAGATGGGGGGGGAGTCTGTTACAGATTTCCTAATAAAGTTGAGATGACTGGTGGAAGTATATGAATTTGGGTTGACACTTAATGAGATGCTTAGAGAACATTCGCTATATGGGATAAATAATGTAACTATCCAAAAATGCCTGTTGGCTGATGCCCAACCAGACTTCAAACAGGTGCTACAGCTGGCCTTATCATTGGAAAATGCTGCAAGTGAAGCATATGAGTTGCAAGGTATCCCGATGGAAGTGGACACCTATGCCAGTTCGACTGAGTTCGGGGACGACCACTTGAGCGTAGGCAATTACATCGCCTTCCTCGGGAAGTATCTGGATACAAGAAAAGACCTAGGTTTAGGAGAACTGCATGTAGGCCGGTATCCAGGAGAGTGTACACTCTGGAAAGTCCACTTACATCCGCTGGGAATAATTCAATTTCATAGCAATGTCCAAATCAGACCCAATTAAAATGACCATAAGATTAAATGGACATCCAGTATTAATGGAGGTTGATACAGGTGCAGCCGTATCAGTGGTCGGAGAATCAGTGTTCAGTAAAATTCGCCCTGGACTCCACCCCTTAACTTCGATCAAGACATTGGCAAGACTGAGAACTTATACAGGGGAACCTCTGAGAATTGTGGGTACAACCTTTGTTCCTGTCTCTTATGAAAGGCAACAGGTTTGTTTACTATTAATGGTAGGGGAGAGCTTGGACCTGACCCTAATGGGGAAAAACTGGTTGAGTGAGAGTGAGATTGGGTAAATGTTTTCCACTTACAAAATAGTCGCTTGAGTGAAGTCCTGCTCAAATACCCAGAGGTTTTCCGAGAAAGGCTAGGAATAATACAAGGAGCTAAGGCGACTTGCATGTTGACCAGGAAGCTGTCCCATGATTTTGCAAGACCCGCCCAGTACTGCTTGCTTTAATGGAAAAAGTGGACACACAAATTAGAAAACCTGTCCAGTTCGTGGAATGGGCAGCACCGGTTGTACCTATTTTTAAGCCAGATGGTTCAGTCTGCCTTTGCGAGGACTTTAAACAAACAATAAACCATTATTTACAGCTGGACAAATATCTGATTCCCTGGATCGAGGATTTGTATGCAAAATTGGCAGGACTATTATTCTCGAAATTAGATATGAGCCATGCTTATTTGCATTTGCAGCTGGATGAGAATTCGCAGAAATGCTCCATGATTAATCCATTAAAGGGTCTCTTTCAATACACAAGGTTACCTTTGGAGTATTGTCAGCCTGCTCGATCTTCCAGAGAACAATAGAGATCATGTGACCATGTTTACCCCAAGGTGGCCATTTATTTGGATGACATTCTTATTACAAGTAAAATAAAGGCAGAATACCTACTGAACCTGGAGGAAGTTCTTCGTCATTTTTCATGGGCTGGCATGTGCCTAAGTAGGGAGAAATGCATTGTCCTGGTATCTGGGCTACTAAGTGGACAAGTCAGGTCTACATCTTTTGGAGGACCAGTGCGGGCGATTAAAGACGCCCTGGTCCCACGTCCATCCAGGAGTTACGATTGTTTCTAGGGCTAGTGACATATTACAGAAAATTTATATTAAACCATGCCTCCAATTTGTTCCACTATATCAACTCCAAAAAAGGGTCAAGCTTGGGAATGGTCCACCCATCCATCAAGACATAGTTTTTAAGAGAATAAAACAACAACTTTCATTGTCAAATATCTTAGCACATTTCGATCCTAGAAAAGAGCCAGTGCTAACCTGCAACACATCTCTGTATGGCATTGGGGTGCTATTAGCAAATAGGTGGCCAAATGGAGAGGAACACCCAATAGCACATGCCTCCAGGACCTTGGCTATAGCGGAAAGAAAGTACTCCCACATTGAAAAAGAAGGGTTGGCTATAATATGTGGAATGAAAAAATTTCATCAATACCTTTATGGGCGGACATTTGGGATTGTCACCGATCACAAGCCGCTACTGGTGCGACTAAGAGAGGACAAAACGATGCCACCGATAACATCAGCGCCTATCCAGCGACGGGTGTTATTATGGGCTGTGTGCAACTATCAGTTGAAACACCGGTTGGGAGGCGGCCTGGCAAATGCATTGAATAGGCTGCCTTTAGCAGATACCCCACCGATGGTACCACAAGTAGAAGAGATGGCAAGCACCATGAATTTTCTGAATATCCTTCCAGTGGCAGTACATAATATACGTCTTGGGCACGAAAAGACCCTGCACTCTCAAAAGTTAAACAATTCGCGCGGATGGGAGAACATAAGAACATAAGAACAAGAAGCAGGAGGAGGCCATCTGTCCCCTCGAGTCTGCTTTGTAATTCAATAAGATCATGGCTGATCTTTTCATGCACTCAGTACCACTTACCTGCCCGCTCACCTTGATTCCCTTACAGTTCAAAAATCTATCTATCTTTGCCTTATAAACCTTCAACGAGGTAGCCTCAACTGCTTCACTGGGCAGGGAATTCTACGACTCTTTTGGTGAAGAAGTTCCTCCTCAACTCAGTCTTAAATCTGCTCCCCCTTATTTTGAGGCTATCCTCTCCAGTTCTAGTTTCACCTGCCAGTGGAAACAACCTCTCTGCTTCTATCTTACCTATTCCCTTCATAATTTTATATGTTTCCACAAGATCCCCCCCCTCATTCTTCTAAATTCCAATGAGTATAGTCCCAGTCTACTCAGTCTCTCCTCATAAGCCAACCCTCTCAACTCCAGAATCAACTTAATGAATCTCCTCTGCATCCCCTCCAGTGCATCTTTTCTCAAATAAGGAGACCAAAACTGTCCACAGCCTCACCAGCACCTTATACAGCTGCAACATAACCACCCTGTTTTTAAACTCCATCCCTCTAGCAATGAAGAACGAAATTCCATTCGCCTTAATTACCTGCTGCACCTGCAAGCCAACTTTTTGCGATTCATGCACAAGGACACCCAGGAAGAAACAGAAACAACAGTACTGCCCCTATTCCACCTGTATTGGAGTATTAGGGCGGCACGGTAGCACAGTGGTTAGCACTGCTGCTTCACAGCTCCAGGGTCCCGGGTTCGATTCCCGGCTCGGGTCACTGTCTGTGTGGAGTTTGCACATTCTCCTCGTGTCTGCGTCGGTTTTCTCCGGGTGCTCCGGTTTCCTCCCACAGTCCAAAGATGTGCGGGTTAGGTTGATTGGCCAGGTTTAAAAATTGCCCCTTAGAGTCCTGGGATGTGTAGGTTAGAGGGATTAGCGGGTAAAATATGTGGGGGTAGGGCCTGGGTGGGATTGTGGTCGGTGCAGACTCGATGGGCCAAATGGCCTCCTTCTGCACTGTAGGGTTTCTATGATTTCTATGATAGAAGAGAGCAGCTCGCTGTAGAAGATGGCACACTGCTCTGAGGGGCATGAGTGGTTGTTCCAAGTCAGGGTTGCCATTCCATACTGGCTGAACTACATCACTGACACCCTGGAGTATCCAAAATGAAGATGTTGGCGAGAAGCTATGTTTGGTGGCCAAGAATGGACATAGCGGCACTTGTGGGTTGGTACCAGCAATGCCAGCCAGGATACAAGTTGCCAGGACACAGGTTGCCACCAGCAGC
This sequence comes from Mustelus asterias, assembly GCF_964213995.1. Lineage (NCBI taxonomy): Eukaryota > Metazoa > Chordata > Chondrichthyes > Carcharhiniformes > Triakidae > Mustelus > Mustelus asterias. The sequence goes on from NC_135818.1 coordinate 38,423,573, forward strand.
TCCCCTCCACCCGTGGGAATGGCCGGGTCGACCATGGACTTGGCTGCACATGGATTATGCAGGCCATTCATGGATTCGATGTTTCTAATCATAGTGGATGTCCAGAGGGTGCATTCGGTGACCACCGATAATAACAGTAGAGAAAATTCTCACCTCCTGTTTGGCACATGGGATCCCGGAGGTGCTGGTCTCTGACACTGGGACATCTTTTGCCAGCCAGGAATTCACCAGGTTCATGAAGTTGATTGGGATTCGACATTTCGGGAGGCACCATACCATCCATCATCGAACAGCCTCATGGAGAGAGTGGTCCAGACTTTAAAAGCTGGTTTAAAAATACAGTTGCAGTCTCAATGGACACAAAGCTATCCTGTTGGTTATTTGATTATAGGACAACCCCCATGCCACAACAAGAATAGCGCCCACAGAATTGCTCATGGGCTCTGTACTAGTTTGAGTTTGATCTCCCCGAAACTGGGGGCAGGTGGAAAGACAGCAAGAAACCCAATGAAGAGGCCATGACAACAGCAGGCAGAAGAGACAATTGGAGGCCGCTGAGAATGCACTGGTAAAGAATGATGCCAAGTGTCCTGCATGACTACCAGGAACCGTTGACTCCAGGACAGGGCCAGTATCCTACAAAATACGTGTCGGTGAGGCCATCCAGAAAAATCATGTGGACCAAGTGCAGGCCTTGAAATGTTTGTCCAGGAACCAACAATGCCTAGCGGACCGAGAACCGAGGAGCGTCCTGCTGGACTGACCTTCCCCGCCACCCCGGCTCTGCATTGCTAGTCGTCAGGACTTCAGATTCTGAAATGGACACCATGGATGAAGCTGTAGCTATTTCTTTGCTTCCTGAGGAAAGGAGTGAACCAGAACTCCGGCGCTCTTGTCGTAAGAGACGAGCATCTGTGCAATATACCTTGCCCACGGTCAACGCTAAATCGGATCTGGCGCTGAAACATCGCAAGAGACCCAAATGACTGAGGTTCCTTGGAATTAAGAGACTTAAGGGGGGAGGGGTGTAATGACCTCAACGAGGCCCGTGAGTTTGGCTTCCTGGAGTATGAGCTTCCTGATTGAAGTAAGGATTGCCTGCCCAATCAGGGGGTCTCGCCTGTGTATATATTAAGGAATGTCAGTTCCAGATTTTGATTTTGTACCTTATGCACTCTTAGGAGTGCAGATACAGGGAATCTGGTTAAGGAACACCGGCCTCTGAGGAGTTATTTAAGTAGTCGTACTGTTAATAAGACAAGATCAGTACATTAGCGAGAGAGAATCTTTGTTTGAAAGATCAAGGTGTAAATAATTTTGGGTGGAGCTAAGAAACAGCCAAGGGCAACAATCATTGGTGGGAGTTGTTTATCAGCCACCAAACTATAGGGGTTACGCTGGGCACAGTATAAATCAGGATGTTAGAACTGCCAGTAACATGGAAAATACAGCAAACATAGGTGACTTCAATTTACATGAATTCCTGGAGTGTGTACAAGATGGATTTTCAAGGCAGTAAATTGAAAACCAACTATGAATTAGACTATTTTGGTTTAGTATTATACAATGAGAAAGGGCTAATTAATAACCTTTTTAGAATGTAGTGACCATAATATGATAACTGTTTATTTTAAGTTTGAAAGTAATATCGTTCATTCTGAAACTAAAGTCTTAAATTTCAGCAAAGAGACTATGAAGGTCTGATTATAGTGAATAACTATGGTATCATGATCGTTGGCTATGGTGGATTGGGAAAACTTACTAAAAGTTAGATCATAGGCATACAATGTTTTAGAGTTTAGAGTGGGTGGAGAAGGTAGTCAAGAAGGCATACGGCATGCTTGCCTTCATCAGCCGGGGCATTGAGTTTAAAAATTGGCAAGTCATGTTGCAGCTTTATAGAACCTTAGGTAGGCCGCACTTGGAGTATAGTGTTCAATTCTGGTCGCCACACTACCAGAAGGATGTGGAGGCTTTGGCGAGGATACAGAAAAGATTTACCAGGATGTTGCCTGGTATGGAGAGCATTAGCTATGAGGAGAGGTTGGAGAAACTTGGTTTGTTCTCACTGGAACAACAGAGGTTGAGGGGCGACCTGATAAAAGTCGACAAGATTATGAGGGGCATGGACAGAGTGGATAGTCAAAAGCTTTTTCCCAGGGTGGGAAGAGTCAATTATTAGGGGGCATAGGTTCAAGGTGCGAGGAGCAAGGTTTAAAGGAGATGTACGAGGCAAGTCTTTTACACAGAGGAACTCGCTGTCGGGGGAGGCAGTGGAAGCAGATAAAATTGTGATTTTTAAGGGCATCTTGACAAATACATGAATAGGATGGGAATAGAGGGATATGGTCTCCAGAAGGGTTAGGAGGTTTTAGTTCAGTCGTGCAGCATGGTCGGTGCAGGCTTGGAGGGCTGAAGGGCCTGTTCCTGTGCTGTAATTTTCTTTGTTCTTTATTTATTGGTGTCACAAATAGGCTTACATTAACACTGCAATGAAGTTAGTGAAAATCCCCTAGTCGCCACACTCTGGCGCCTGTTCGGGTATACTATGGGCGAATGTAGCATGGCCAATGCACCTAACCGACACATCTTTTGGACTGTGGGAGGAAACTGGAACACCCGGAGGAAACCCATGCAGACATGGGGAGAACATGCAGACTCCACACAGACAGTGACCCAAGCTGCGAATCGAACCTGGGTCCTTGGCGCAGTGAGGCAGCAGTGCTAACCACTGTCTCACCGTGTGTACTTAACAAAGTATTATATGGTTTGCAATAAATATACATTGCTCAAAGACACAAAAGTCCAACAAGAAAGGTGAATCAGTCATGGCTAACAAAAGAAGTTAAGGTTTATAGTAGATCAAAGGAGATGGCTTATACTGTTGCCGGAAGAAGTGATGAGGCCAAGGATTGGGAACAATTTAGAATCCAGTAAAGGAGGACCAAGAATCTGATAAAGGAAAGGAAGAGAGAATATGAATGCAAGCTAGCAAGAAACATAAAGGTGGACGGCAAAAGCTTCTTTTGGTATGTGAAAAGGAAAATAATTAGCAAAGATAAATGTGGGTCCATTACAGGCAGAGACAGGAGAATTTATAATGGAGAATAGGGAAATGGCAGAGAAACTGAATAATCGCTTCATGTCTGACTTTATGGAGGAAGATACGGAAAATCTCAAATACGAGGAAACCAGTGGGCTTGTGAAAATAAAGAACTGCAAGAAATTAGTATTTGTTTTTAAAATAAGTACTTGAAAAATGAATAAGATTAAATGTTGATAAATCCTTAATCCTGATGAGCTACATCCCAGAGTGTTGAGGGAGATGGCTGGAGAGATAGTGGATACATTGGTGGTTATCTTTCAAAATTCTATAGATTCTGGAAATCTATAGTAATGTAGCAAATGTAAAGTCACAAATGTAATCCCACTATTTAAGGAAGGAGTAAGAGAGTAAAAAGGAGAATGAGTTTGATGTCAGTTATGCAGGAGGGGAAATATTACAAACCATTGTTAAGGATGTGATAACTCGACACTTGGAAAATAATATAATTTGGCAGAGTCAATATGGATTTATGAAAGAGAAATCATGTTTGACAAACCTATTGGGAGTTTTTTGAGGGCATCGTTTATAGCATAGATAACGGAGAACTAGTGGATGTGGTGTATTTGGATTTTCAGAAATCTTTTGATCAAGTCCCAAACAGGAGGTTAGTCAAGCACATGAGACTGGAGGTAATATACTGGTATGGATTGAGAATAGGTTAACATACAGAAAACAGAGCAGGAGTAAACAAGTTATTCTCAGGATGGCGAACTGTTACTGGTGGAGTACTGCAAAGATCAATGTTGGGGCCATAGTTCACAATTTATGTACATGATTTGGATACGGGGACCAAAGGTAATATTTCCAAATTTGCTGATCACACAAAACTAGGTTGTTAATGCAAGTTGTGCGGAGAATGTAAGGAGGCTTCAAGAAGACTTGGACAGGCTAAGTAAATGGAAAAATATGGCAGATGTGATTAAGTATAAAGTTATCCACTTTGGGAGAAAAAACAGAAAGCTAGAGCATTTCTTAAATGGTAGGAGGTTGTGAAGTGTTGATGTCCAAAGGGACCAAGGTATCCATGTTCATGAGTCACTAAAGGCTAACATGCAGGTGCAGTTAGCAATTCAGAAGGCAAATGGTATGTTGGCCTTCCTCTCAAGGAGATTTGCATACGAGTAAAATTGTCTTGACGCAGTTGTTCACCAGGCTAATCCTTGGGATGGTGAGGTTGTCTTATTGAGGAAACTGGGCCTGTATTCTCTAGAGTTTCAGAGAATGATAGGTAATCTCCTAAAAACTTAGAAAGTTCTTACAGGCCATAGCAGGATAGATCTAGATAGGATGTTTTCCCTGACTGGTGAGTCAAAAGCAGAGGACACAGTTTCAGAATAAGGAGCAGGCCATTTAAGACTGAGATGAGGAGGAATTTCTTCCCCTAGGGGATATTGAATCTTTCTCTGCCGTAGATGACAGTGGATGCTTAATCAATGAGCATGTCCAAGACAGAAATTGATGGATTTCTGGATACTAACAACATCAAGGATATGGAGATAGTATGGGAAAGTAGCGTTCAGGTGGATGATCAGCCATGATCTAATTGAATGGTGGAGCAGGTTGGGTGGGCTAATGGCCCGCTTTCGCTCCCATGTTTCTCAGTTGGTGAAAAGCATTGCAGGGGGAAGCTTTAGTAATAGACAAGGGGTGGAATTCTCCAACTTTTTGGCAGTGTCGCAGTGGGTGGGCAAAATGGTATTGACCAATGAGTAAAGTTTCAGTCTGGGCCAGAATGTTTGTGTTATCATCCACAATCCAGTTGTGGATGGCTACTACGTGATTAAGTAGACATTCCAGAGGGAATTGTGGAGGGGTAATGATTGTTGACCAGCTGGGAATGCATTGATGGGAGAAAATGGAAGGTGATTAAGTTAGCCCCCAGCGGGTTTGCTGGGCAAGAAGTTTGGAGAGTGTTGAGAATAGGGCGTTTGCAACTGCTACCTAAGAACACTGCAGCAAGTACCTTGATGGATTCCTCAGAATGCTAAAGGGCAGAAAGTAGCTGTAGCCTAATTCAGGGAATATTGAAACCCAGGTTTTTGGTGTGATGGTAGAGATTGTTGGGAGCAAAGTACTTGAGGAAGGCGAAATAAAAGGAAGTATGGCTGGATGTATGGGAATCAATAGGAGAGGAGAACTTTGGTAGGGCAAGAAGAGAAATAAATATGTAGCTGCAGCTAAAAGTATGCACAAATGGATGTGGAAAATTAATAGACTTTGCAGAGATTAAGAGAGACATGCCTTTGTTTTGTCTTATTGTTTCTTCATTTGCAGATGTGGGCATTGTTTTCTGGGCCAGCATTTATTGCCCATCCCTAATTACTCTTGAGAAGGTGGTGGTGAACCATGAACTGTCACAGTCTGTGTGGTGATGGAACACTCGATGCTGTTAGAAAGAGGGTTCCAGGATTTTGACTCAGTACAATGAAGGAACAGAGATACAGTACCAAGTCAGGATGGTATGTGACTAAGAGAAAACATGCAGGTCATAGTGTTTACATTCACTTGCTGTCCTGGTCCTTCAAGGTGGTAGAGGTCTTGGGTTTGTAACTTGCTATCGAAGCAGCCTTGGTGAGATGCTGCACTGCATCATGTAGGTGGTACACACTGCTGCCACTGTGCATCGGTGGCGGAGTGAATTAATACTTAAGGTAATGGATGGGATGTCAGTCAAGCAGACTATATTGTCCTGGATGTTGTTGAGTTTCTTGAGTTGGAGCTGCACTCATCCAGGCAAGTGGAAAGTATTTGTCACACTCCTGACCTGTGCCTTGTAGATAATAGACAGGCTTCAGGGAGTCAGCAAGTGAGTTACTTGCCGTAAAATCCCTATCCTCTGACCTGCTTTTGTAGCCCCAGTATTTATATGATAGTTCCGGTTCAGTTTCTGATCAATGGAACTGTAAGAGGGTGAAGGAGGGAGAAGGAGAGTGGAGGAGGGTGAAAGAGGGTGAAGGAGTGTGTAAGAGGGTGAAGGAGGGTGAAATGCTATTGAATGTCATGGGGAGATGGTTAGATTCTCTTTTGTTGGAGAAGGTCATTGCCTGGCACTTCTGTGACATGAATGTTACATGCCACTTAACAGTCCAAGCACCTGAAGGTTGAGCAGTCTTTGCTTTATTCATAGAATCATAGAAACTCTATAATGCAGAAGGAGGACATTTGGCCCATTGAGCCTGCACTGAGAACAATCCCACACCGGGCCCTATTCCCATAACCACACACACTTATCCTGACACTAAGGGGCAATTTTGCAAGGCCAATCAACCTAATCCACACATTTTTGGAGTGTGGGAAGAAACTGGAGCACCTGGAGGAAACCCATGCAGGGACAGGGAGAACGTGCAAGCTCCACACAGTTAACCAAGGCCAGATTTGAACCTAGGTCCCTGGCTCTATGAGATTGCAGTTTTACTACAGCCCCTATTATTACTTGAGGAATCTCAAATGGTGCTGAACATTGTGTAATCATCAGCGACCATCTCTATTTCTGACCTTGTGATGGAGGGAAGATCATTTCTGAAGCAGCTGAAGATTGTCGGACCCAGGATACTAGAATAGAATAGAAATCCTACAGTGCAGAAAGAGGCCTTTTGGCCCATCAAATCTGCACCGTCTCTCTGAAACAGCATCCCATCCGGCCCTCCACTCTGCCCTATCTCCATAACCACGCACATTTACCATGGCCAATCCACCTCACCTGCACATCTTTGGACTGTAGGAGGAAACCAGAGCACCTGGAGGAAACCCACCCCGACACCAGGAGAATGTATAAACTCCACACAGACAGTCACCAAGAGCAAGAATCGAACCTGTGTCCCTGGCGCAATGAGGTAGCAGTGCTGATCACTGTGCCATTGTGCTCTGGCCCACTAATCTGAGCAATTCTTGTAGTGACATCCTGGACTGAGATGATTGACCATCAATAACCACAACCATCTTCATTTGTGCGAGGTAAGACTCCAACCAGTGGAGAATTACCCCCAGACGAAGGAGATTGTCATCGACTTTAGGAAGCGTAAAGGAGAACATGCTCCTGTCTATATCAATGGGGACGAAGTGGAAAGGGTCGAGAGCTTCAAGTTTTTAGGTGTCCAGATCACCAACAACCTGTCCTGGTCCCTCCATGCCGACACTATAGTTAAGAAAGCCCACCAACGCCTCTACTTTCTCAGAAGACTAAGGAAATTTGGCAGGTCAGCTACGACTCTCACCAACTTTTACAGATGCACCATAGAAAGCATTCTTTCTAGTTGTATCACAGCCTATTATGGCTTCTGCTCTGCCTAAGACCGCAAGGAACTACAAAAGGTTGTGAATGTAGCCCAATCCATCACGCAAACCAGCCTCCCATCCACTGACTCTGTCTACACTTCCCACTGCCTCAGCAAAGCAGCCAGTATAATTAAGGACCCCACACACCCTGGACATTCTCTCTTCCATCTTCTTCCTTTGGGAAAAAGATATAAAAGTCTGAGGTCACGTACCATCTGACTCAAGAACAGCTTCTTCACTGCTGCGATCAGCCTTTTGAATGGACTTAACTTGCACTAAGTTGATCTTTCTCCACCCCCTAGCTATGACTAACACTACATTCTGCACGCTCTCATTTCCTTCTCTATGAAAGGTATGCTTTGTATCGCGCGCAAGAACAATACTTTTCACTGTATGTTAATACATGTGACAATAATAAATCAAATTAAAGATTCCCATGGACTCCAGTTTTGTTGGGGTTCCTTGATGCCACACTCAGTCAAACACTACCTTGATGTCAAGGACAGTCACTCTCACCTCTGGAGTTCAGCTCTTTTGTCTATGTTTGAACCAAGGCTGTAATCATAGAAATCATAGAAACCCTACAGTGCAGAAGGAGGCCATTCGGCCCATCAAGTCTGCACCGACCACAATCCCACCCAGGCCCTACCCCCACATATTTACCCGCTAATCCCTCTAACCTACGCATCCCAGGACTCTAAGGGGCAATTTTTAACCTGGCCAAACAACCTAACCCGCACATCTTTGGACTGTGGGAGGAAACCGGAGCACCCGGAGGAAACCCACGCAGACACGAGGAGAATGTGCAAACTCCACACAGACAGTGACCCGAGCCGGGAATCGAACCCGGGACCCTGGAGCTGTGAAGCAGCAGTGCTAACCACTGTGCTACCGTGCCGCCCCAACCACTGTGCTACCGTGCCGCCCAGGTGCTGGTCAGGTGCTGAATGGTCTTGGCAGAACACAAACTGAGCAACAGTAAGTAGGCTATTGTTGAGTTAGTGCCACTTGATAGTACTGTCGATGGCACCTTCCATCATTTTGCTCTTTGAGTGTAGACTGGTGGGGTTGTGATTGGCCAGGTTGAATTTGTCCTGCTTTTTATGGACAGGACATATCTGGATGATTTTCCACATTGTCGGGTAGATCCCAGTGTTGTAGCTGTATTGGAACAGCTTGGTTAGAGGTACAGTTAGTTCTGGAGCACAGGTTTTCAGTGCTTTTGCCAGTTCGTTATCAGAGCCCATAGCCTTTGCAGTAACCAGTACCTTTCTTGATATCTGGAGTGAATTGGATTTCCTGAAGACTGGCATCTATAATACTGGGTCCTCAGGAGGAGGCCAAGATGGATCATACACTAGGCACTTCTGACTGAACTGATTGTAAACAAAGTACAGGGAGGAGATGATATGAAATAATCCTAAATTGGAGTTGCCTTGCGATAGGATATAGTCTCCTGGTTGGTTTGGGATAGTGAAGAGTAAATCCATTGACTCTGGTGAAGGAGCTGGTCCAAGGAATGGATGTAGGGAGGAAATCAGAAGTTGATTGGGGGAGTCTGTTGGCAGGCAAAGGGACGTCTGGTAAGTGGGAGGCTTTCAAAAGTGTGTTAACCAGGGTTCAGGGTAAGCACCTTCCTCTTAGAATGAAGGGCAAGGCTGGTAGAAGTTGGGAACCCTCGATGACTTGGGATATTGAGGCCCTCGTCAAAAAGAAGGAGGAGGCATATGACATGCATAGGCAGCTGGGATCAAGTGGATACCTTGAAGAGTATCGAGATTGTTAGAGTAGAGTTGAGAGAGAAATCAGGAGGGCAAAAAGGGGACATGAGATTGTTTTGGCAGATCAGGCAAAGGAGAATCCAAAGAGTTTCGACAAATACATAAAGGGCAAAAGAGTAAGTAGGGAGAGAGTAGGGGCTCTTAAGGATCAACAAGGTCTTTAGGTGCGGATCAACAAGAGATGGGTGAGATCCTAAATGAATATTTCTCATCGGTATTTACTGTTGAGAAATGCTTGGATGTCAGGTAACTTGGGGAAATAAATAGTGATGTCTTGAGGAGTGTACATATTACAGAGAAGGAAGTGCTGGAAGTCTTAAAGCTCATCAAGGTAGATAAATCCCCAGGACCTAATGAAATCTATCCCAGGACGTTGTGGGAGGCGAGGGAGAAAATTGGGGGTCCCCGAGCAGTGATATTTGAATCATCGACAGCCACAGGTGAGGTGCCTGAAGATTGGACGGTAGAAAATGTTGTGCCTTTGTTTAAGAAGGACTGCAGGAAAAAGCCTGGGAACTACAGACCGGTGAGCCTAATGTCTACAGTGAGTAAGTTGTTAGAGGGTATTCTGAGAGAGAGGATCTGTAGGCATTTTGAGAGGCAAGGAGTGATTAGGGACATTAAGCATGGCTTTGTGAGTGGGAAATCATGGCCGCGATTCTCCCATCGTGACCGGCAACTTTTCTGGTGGGTCGGGCCGGGAAATGTGTGTGTCGGCCATTTCGCGGATTTCCCGCCAGCTTTTATGACCCACGCGCATCTTCCAGCCGGAGAAAAATGTCGCCACTGGGAACCCGCTGAAAATCGGCAGTCCGCTGATTAACAAGAGTTTACATACGTTTACATGGCATTATCAGAATCCACACGGCAATCTCCGCCCACGTCTGCATCTCCCACCTCTTTGGCGTGATGTAACGTTGACGCGAATTAGATTAAATATTTAAAAGTCGCAATCTGGCATGGCAGTCTTGAACTGGTGTGAGGAAGTAAGTGCTGCTAGCGGAGCACGGGGGATGTTGCAGGCAGGCCCTGGAGATGTCTAGTGGCCTTCCTCTTGCTGCCTTCAGGTGTTGGCCCATGGCCCGCGTGCGTGCGTGCTTCTATTTCCTCACGGTTCTCTGGGTGAGGTTCTGTCAGAGAGTATCGCTCTTCCACTGGGCAGCACGGTTGCGCACTGTGGGAGGCGGACCCGAGGGCTTCCGCTTCCACCCCCTGCCTCCACAGCACTTTGCAGTGACATTGTCTTGCTGCGGGGTGTGGTCAGGGAGTCAACTGAGTGCTGGTGTTCCGGGGTTGGGGAGGAGTGCACCATGTGCTGACTGAGGCCTAACCAGATGAAGCAGCTGCTGCTCCAGGCCGGGGTGCAGAGGTTCAGACATGGAATCTGCTGTCACTGGGCTCACATCCGCTGCTGCTTTGCAGTCTGTCCCTACCCTGTGACACGGACCAGCAACACATGCCTGTAACGGATGCTGCAGTTGCATCCATAGCAATGGCTCATGGGTGTGCATTGCCCACAGCTGCACACCGACCTGCATAATCTGTGCCAGCATTTGTCATGATGGGAATCTCACACAACCCTAATCGGGCCACGTATGGCACCATGGATTGTGTGGTATTGCCAGCTCCCACAAGTGGGGGTTCTCAACCAAATGAGGGATTGCAGTGGTGCTGGGTCTATGCAGCCAATGAGAATAATCCATCATTCTATGCTCTTTCCGAACCCCACTGTACAGATGGATCTCGGTTTGTGCTGACGGTTTCGGGGAAAGCGATCACCACTGAAGGGTGCTTGTTGAGGGGTGAGGGGAAGGGGTTCGATTCTGTTCCTGGGGGAAGGGTCACTTGTTGCATGCCATTCAGGTGTCTCAGCAGGTTTGGAGATCCGTGCCAAGCATGTGCGGGGTTCCAAGTGGGATGCTCACTCACCCTTGCTGCTCGCAGAAGGTCGTACATTTTTTTATGACACTGCCTGCCAGAGCGCAGTGTCAGGCTCCTGGCATTCACCACTTCTGCCACCTCCTCCCACAATGCTGTGGCAGGTGCACCTCTTGGGTTGGGGCCCTGGCTAGGGGCACAGACGATCACGCCTCTCCTCCACGGCATCTAGCAGGTGCTCCTGGTCTAGTCTCTGTAAATCTGGGAGCCAGTTTCCATGCAGCCATCTTTGTGGCATGACTGGCTGTGTGTCCATTCCTACAGCTTATATACAGCTCTGGCTTATTAGGGGAGTGCAGGTGCAGTGAGTGCGGCCAGTCAAGGGCCCGTGGGCAACAAATACTTGTGAGAGATTTTGAAGGTTGCATTCAGTTGAGTGTCATTCATCCCTCGGGGTGCTGATTGGCTGCCATTCAATAGGCTGCTGTGTCCAGTGGGGGTGCAATACTCAGGGTTCCTAATCGATTAGCTATTGTGTCCAGGGGAGGGTGAAATACTCAAGGCTCCCATTGAAGAGAGGAAATGATCACAAGCTGGGGTTGTGCATGTCAGCAAAACGCCAGTTCTCGGCAGGGCAGCAGTGAGGACAGTATGTTTGCGGGATTGTGTACCCGCATTATCCAGATCCATGGGGGCATGAGGTGAGTGGGCAGCCATGTCAGGGGCGGGGGGAGGGGAGCGATGAGGCCAGCAATGTCTGTGTGGGGTTGTGCGGGCCAGCAATAAGGCCAGCGATGTGTGTGGGGGGGATTGTGGGAGCCAGCGATGTCTGTGGGGGTTTGAGGGCAGTGATCTGGATGCTCGGAGGTCTTTTCAGCGATCTCCCAGCGCTGTGCGCATGTGCAGGCTCCTGCTCATCCCGCCGATTTCACGCTCTTAGGCTCGAATAGGCCCCGCTTCCCGAGCGTTTAATGGTATTCACGACTGGGACCTCTGCAGTGCACAGAGTGCGGAGATTCGGGTGGGAAGCTGAACTGAGTAAACAGTCGGGATTTAGAACAGTTTTCCCGCCAATTCAGCACTTTTGGGAGAATTGCCCCCCATGTCTCATGGATTTGATTGAGTTTTTTGAAGGGGTAACCAAGAAGGTAGATGAGGGCAGTGCAGTCGACATTGTCTACATGGATTTTAGCAAGGCCTTTAACAAGGTACCACATGGTAGGTTGTTGCATAAGGTTAAATCTCATGGGATCCAGGGTGAGGTAGCCAATTAGATAGAACATTGGCTTGATGAGAGAAACAGAGGGTATTTACAGAGGGTTGTTTCTCAAACTGGAGGCCTTTGACCAGTGGTGTGCCTCAGGGTTCGGTGCTGGGTTCACTGTTATTTGTCATTTATATTCAGGTTTGGATGAGAAATTATGGGCATGGTTAGTAAGTTTGCAGATGACATCATGATTGGTGGCATAGTAGATAGTGAAGAAGATTCATTGGGATTGCAATGGGATCTTGATCAATTGGGCCAGTGGGCTTATGAATGGCAGATGGAGTTTAATTTAGATTAATGTGAGGTGATGCATTTTAGTAGATCGAATCGAGGCAGGACCTACTCAGTTAATGATAGGGCACTGGGGAGAGTTATAGAACAAAGAGATCTAGGAGTACAGGTTCGTAGTTCCTTGAAAGTGGAGTCACAGGTGGACAGGATGGTGAAGAAGGCAATTCGGCATGCTTGGTTTCATTGGTCAGAACATTGAATACAGGAGTTGGGGCATCTTGTTGAAGTTGTACAAGACATTAGTAAGGCCACGCTTGGAATACTGTGTACAGTTCTGATCACCCTATTATGGAAAGGATATTATTAAACTAGAAAGAGTGCAGAAAAGATTTACTAGGATGCTACCGGGACTTGCTGGTTTGAGTTACAAGAAGAGGCTGGAGACTGGACTTTTTTCCCTGGAGCATAGGAGGCTTAGGTGTGATCTTATAGAGGTCAATAAAATAATGAGAGGCATAGATAAGGTAGATAGTCAACATCTTTTCCAAAAGACAGGGGAGTCTAAAACTAGAGGGCATAGGTTTAAGAGGGGAGAGATACAAAAGGGTCTAGAGGGGCAATTTTTTCACATACAGGGTGGTGAGTGTCTGGAACAAGCTGACAAAGGTACTAATAGAGGCGAGTACAATTTTGTCTTTTAAAAACCATTTAAACAATGATGTGGGTAAGATAGGAATAGAGGGAAATGGGTCAAATGTGGGCAATTGGAACTAGCTTAGTGGTTAAAAAAAGGGCGGCATGGACAAGTTGGGCCAAAGGGCCTGTTTCCATGCTGTAAACCTCTATGACTTTATGACTAAATAAGCACACATAATCAGGGGCAGCAACACAGTTCAGGCTAGTAGAGGAAAAAAAGGAATTCTGAATGATAAATAAAGCAGAGTAGAGCCAGCATCTGGATAGCAGTATCGAGAACAGGATGGGAACCAGCTGGAACAGATAGCAACTTGTTCGGTTTGAACTGAAAAATTCCCAGAGGAAGAGCAGGAATTGATCTTGCAGAATAAGGCAGACAGAAGTATTCCAACAGAAAAAAAGACTTTGTTGAAAGTCATGCAAGGCTCAGGTCACTGTAAACGAATGAAATTTGGCCCAGAAGACCCTGCACAGTGACAGATTAAAACTGGGAAGATGGTAAACCAGGGTACAACTTGAAGCACAGCAGCGAGCTGTTAAGGGAGGGTCGTGTAGGGTGGAACTATTTGGAATTTGAGTGTCAGCACAGAGTCATGATAGTGGAGCTGGATGGAGGAATCCAGCTGCACAGAACAGCCCAGTGGTCAATCTAGGAGATAACTCGATGCAATCTTTTTATGTGAAGTATCTCTTTTGTATTGCTTTGTACATGTTAAAATATCACACCAATCATAATATTCAGTAAAATAAGCAAAATACTGCAAGAACAGAGGACCTCAATGCAAAACATCCCCTCTCCCTCTGACACCAGGCCATTTGATACTTGTCCTTAAAGTTGTTACTTTGTTTTGCAGTTTCATATAGCTCGAACGCATTCTCCCTCCTCTCAGTTCTGACGAAGAGTCTGTGACGCAACATCTGCTTCTCTTCTGATGGACGCTGACAGACCTGCTGAGTTTTCCCAATATCCTCTGTTCCTATAGCAATCAGGAATGTGGGTCGGAGCTTAGTTACAAGTTAATTGTTTCTACTTAACAGCTGTGAAGTTTTGGTTACGAAGTAGGAAATATTCACTCTTTAATACCTGAATCGATGCAAGTGTTTCTGACTGACTCACGTTCACAGTCTAGCAATCACAATGTTGCTGTCTCTCTTGATTGTCATTACTGCTTTAAATTGACCTCATAAGACCCTCCTTTAAAAATTTCAGGTTTTTGATCAAGCTTTTGGTCAACACCCCTTGCACCTGCACTTTTTTAGTTAACCACGGATGACAAGCACGCCATTTGACCACCCCCCCCCCCCCCCCCCCCCGAATTTTGATTTCTGATTGGAATATGTCAATTCCATTCAACTTCAATTAACAGAGCCACTCCTCCACCTTTTCTCAACTTCCTGTCATTTTTAAATACCACATACCCCTCAATATTCAGGTCCCAATTTCTGTCATCCTGTAGCCATGTCTCTGTAATAGCTATCAGATCCTACTTATTAATATCTATTTTCACTGATAGTTCATCTGTTTTGTTTCTAATGCAACTTGTATTTAGATACAGACCTTCTAGTTTTGTCCTTTTATTATTTTTGCAGCATCTTGCCTTAGTTACTGATTAACACTTTGATTTGTATTTCTGTCCCTTCCTGTCATGGTCTGCTTATCATTTCTTATGTTAGTACCTTCCTCTCTTGCCTTGCCTCTGCCCTTTGAGATGCCACATCTTCCTTTATTTGATCCCTTTCCCCCACTATTCAATTTAAAATTCTCTGCTTCCCTAGTTATGCTGCTCACTCACTAGAAGATCGGCCCCAGCACGGTTCGGGTGTTGACCATCCCAATGGTTTATATCCCACTTTCCCCAGTATTAGTGCTCCTGCCCCATGAACTGGAAAACACTTCTCCCACACCAGTCTTTGAGCCACACTTTCATTTCTCTAATCTTATTTGTTCTATGTCAATTTTGTGTGTCTCCGGTAATAATCCAGAGATTATTACATTTGAGGTTTTGCTTCTTACTTTGGAGCCTAGCTCCTCAAACTGACCATTCAGAACCTCCTTCTCTTCCTGTCTATGTTAGTATTTACATAGACCATGACCACTGCAACCTCCCCTTACCACTGCAAGTCCTCCCGAGCCCGGAACAGATGCATCAACTGACACTGGGTAGGCAACATAGCCATCAGAACTCTCACTACTTGCTACAGAGATCAGAGGCCTAAATCTTTTAACTCTGTTTCTCTCCAAACAGAGGCAACTTGACCTGCTGGGCATTTCCAATATTTTCTGTTAATATTTCAGATTTGCGGCATCTGCAGTATTTTGCTTTTCTGTTCTACTTAAGTATCGTTCAAACTGTTCACTGGATAGACTTACTGAGTGATTGGGGTGTTATTCAAATTTTTAAATGCCTCAAACTATGGCACCTAATCTATTAGACTCCTGAAAGGGATGGTGAAGATGGGAGGAAACTATTGTATTTCTGTTGATTGAACTGAAAGCTAACATTGCTTATCCTTCCCACTGGATAAGCATTTGTAATATCTTCAGGAGTGCCACATTAGGATATATCCATAATAGACCGACCTGGACATATAGCTTAAAGTCAAATTGGTGCCAAGTGTTGCATCATTTTGCATAGTTCCTTCCATAGGAACAGGAAAAGGTCATCCAGCTCATCAACCTGCTCTGTCTTAGATCATGGCTGATTGCCTGTCTCAACATCACTTTTCCATGCTAACTCCACATCCCTTGATGTGATTAGTTTCCAGAAATCAATCAATTTCTGTCTTGATTCTGCTCAATTATTGAACATCCACAGCCTTCTAGGGTAGAGAATTCCAAAGATTCACCATCTCTAAGTGAAGAAATTCCTGCTCATTTCAGTCTTGTATGACCTAACTCCTATTCTGTCCCTTCCTGTCATGGTCTGCTTATCATTTCTTATGTTAGTACCTTCCTCTCTTGCCTTGTCTCTGTCCTTTGAGATGCCACATCTTCCTTTATTTGATCCCTTTCCCCCACTATTCAATTTAAAATTCTCTGCTTCCCTAGTTATGCAGCTCACTCACTAGAAGATCGGCCCCAGCACGGTTTGGGTGTTGACCATCCCAATGGTTTATATCCCACTTTCCCCAGTATTAGTGCTCCTGCCCTATTGCCTGGTTCTAAACTCACCAGCCAGGGGAAACATCCTATTTACACCTACCCTGTAAAATGGCCCTGTAAAATGTTTCGATGAGATCACCTCTCACTCTTCAAACCTCTGGACAAACAGGCCCAATTTCCTCAATTTTTCCTCTTATGACAGTCCCGCCATCCCTGGGGTTAGTAAATAAATGTCTGTTGTACTCCCTCTCTGTCAAGTATATTCTTCTTTAGAAAAGGAGATCAAAACTCTACACAATACTCCAGGTGCAGTCTCACCAAGCTCTACACAATTGCAGCAAAAACAGCTTTACTTTTGAACTCAAATCCTCTTGCAATGAAGGCTAACGTACCGTTTGCCTTCCTTATTGATTGTTCCACCTACATGCTAGCCTTTAGTAATTCATTACTCGCACCATTTAAGAAATACTCTGCTTTTCTGTTTTTTTCTACCCAGGTGGATACCTTCACGCCTGTTCACACTATATTCCATCTGCCATGTTCTTGCCCATTCCCTAGCCTGCTGAAGTCCACTTGAAGCCTCCTTGCATCCTTTGCACAACTTACATACCCACCCAGTTTTGTGTCATCAGCAAATTTGGAAATATTACATTTGATTCCCATATCCAAATTATTTATATGGATTGTGAACAACTGTAGCCCCAGGACTGATCCTTGTGGTACCCCAACAGTAACAGCCCGCCATCCTGAGAATGATTCATTTATTCTTGCTGTCTACTTTCTGTCTGTTATCCAATTCTTGGTCCATACCAATATATATTACCAACAATCCCATGACCTCTATTTTTTTAAATTAACCTCCTGTGTGGGACTTATGAAAATCCAAATACATCACATCCACTGGTTCTCCTTTATCTATGCTATCCAATATATAACATTTTCAAAAATTTCCCAACAGGTTTGTCAAACATGATTTCCCTTTCATAAATCCATGTTGACTCTGCCCAATTTTGCCATTATTTTCTAAGTGACCAGTTATCACATATTACCATTTCAGACTGGATATTTCTTTATAAACCTCTATCCTGCTGTTTCACAGCGCCAGGGTCTCGGGTTCGATTCCAGCCTTGGGTAACTGTCTGTGTGGAGTTTGCACGTTCTCCCCTCGTCTGGGGTGCTCTGGTCTTCTTTCAGAAATCTATAGGTTAGATGGATTAGCAATGGTAAATGCGCTTTTGGATTACGGGGATAGAGTCGGTAGGTGGGCTAGAGTAAATGCTCTTTTGGAGAGTTGGTGCAGACTCGATGGGCCAAATGACCTCCTTCTGCATTGTCAGCAATCTATAGTTCAATGGATTCTATGCCCCCCAAGGGTGGACAGAAGTCCTGCCCACAGCCAGTCACCACTCAAGTAAGCATTAAGTGACAGTGGGAGTTTGAGAGTTCGTGGTAGTGTTAACCATCCTTAAAATCCTACCCATACTCTTCATCAAATCTAACATTTAGCATAGCGATCGCATAGCAAATTTGCCAATGGGAGAGACAGAAGATTGTGAATTTCATGTGTAAGCTAATTGAGTACTTTTAAATTGATGGAGCTGAATACTGCAGGTGAATTCCATCGAGCAAAGCAACATAAACTGTACTGTGGAGGTGTTAACGTTCTCAAAGGAGAGCCTGAAAAATATCCAGCACTTTGGGATTACGCAAAAGAACAATTGTGAAAGAAAGTGAATACAAGAATGAATATGAAAATTTGATGCCTCACCCTACATGCAAAGAATACAACTGGAGGGAGGGGCTGTTACAGTTGAAGGGTATTTTTTTTAATCCTCCTCATCCCTTCTCTCCCCTCAGTTTAGTTCATTTTACCCTTTTCCATAAGCAAGTAATAACTAAGACATCTGGGCTGGATGTTAGTAATTAAAGGAAATAGTACTGGGGAATTTTGTTCTGAATTGAGTTGTCTGGAATCAGATGTAACGGTATTACAATTAAATAAAGGTAACTACAAAGACATGAGAGAGGAGCTGGCCAGAGTTGATTGGAAAGGGAGCCTAGCAGGGAAGACAGTGGAACAGCAATGGCAGGAGTTTTTGGGGGTTATTCGGGAGGCACAACAGAAATTCATCCCAAGGAGGAGGAAACATGATAAGGGGAGGACGAGGCATCCCTGGCTGACGAGGGAAGTCAAGGGCAGCATAAAAGCAAAAGAAAAAGCATACAAAGTGGCAAGGATTAGTGGGAAGCCAGAGGATTGGGAAGCCTTCAAAAGTGAGCAGAGGACAACTAAAAAAGCAATAAGGGGGGAGAAGATGAAATATGAGTGTAAGCTAGCTAGTAATATAAAAGAAGATAGGAAGAGTTTTTTTTCAATATGTAAAAGGTAAGAGGCAAAAATAGCCATTGGACCACTGGAAAATGAGGCTGGAGAAGTGAGAATAGGAAACAAAGCAATGGCAGAGGAACTGAATAGTTAATTTGCATAAGTCTTCACGGTGGAAGACACCAGTGGGATGCCAGAGCTCCAGGAGAGTCAGGGGGCACAGGTGAGTGTAGTGGCCGTCACTAAGGAGAAGGTTCTGGGGAAACTGAAAGGTCTGAAGGTGGATAAATCATCTGGACCGGATGGACTACACCCCAGAGTTCTAAAAGAGATAGCTGAGGAAATTGTGGAGGCATTGGTGGTGATCTTTCAGGAATCACTGGAAGCAGGGAGGGTACCAGAGGACTGGAAAGTAGCTAATGTAATACTGCTGTTCAAGAAGGGAGGGAGGCAGCAGATAGGAAATTATAGGCCGGTTAGCCTGACTTCGGTCATTGGCAAGATTTTAGAGTCCATTATTAAAGATGAGATTGCAGAGTACTTGGAAGTGCATGATAAAGTAGGACTGAGTCAGCACGGCTTTGTCAAGGGGAGGTCATGTCTGACAAATCTTAGAGTTCTTTGATGAGGTAACAAGGAAGTTAGATAAAAGAGAACCAGTGGATGTGATTTATTTAGATTTCCAGAATACCTTTGACAAGGTGCCACATAGGAGACTGTTAAATAAGTGAAGCGCCCATGGTGTTAAGGGTAAGATCCTGGCATGGATAGAGGATTGGCTGACTGGCAGAAGGCAGAGAGTGGGGATAAAGGGGTCTTTTTCAGGATGGCACCCGGTGACTAGTGGTGTGCCTCAGGGGTCAGTGCTGGGACCACAACTTTTCACAATATACATTAACAATTTGGAGGAAGGAACTGAAAGCACTGTTGCTAAGTTTGCAGATGATACAAAGATATGTAGAGGGACAGGTAGTATTGAGGAAGCAGGGGAACTGCAGAGGGACTTGGACAGGTTAGGAGAGTGGGCAAAGAAGTGGCAGATAGAATACTATATGGAAAAGTGTGAGGTTATGCACTTTGGAAGGAGGAATGGAAGCATAGACTATTTTCTAAATGGGAAAATGCTTAGGAAATCAGAAACACAAAGGGACTTGGGAGTCCTTGTTCAAGATTCTCTTCAGGTTAATGTGCAGGTTCAGTCGGCAGTTAGGAAGGCAAATGCAATGTTAGCATTCATGTCGAGAGGGCGAGAATACAAGAGCAGGGATGTACTTCTGAGGCTCCTATAAGGCTCTGGTCAGACCTCATTTGGAGTATTGTGAGTAGTTTTGGGCCCCATATCTAAGGAAGAATGTGTTGGCTTTGGAAAGGGTCCAGAGGAGGTTCACAAGAATGATCCCTGGAATGAAGAGCTTGTCGTATGAGGAACGGTTGAGGACTCTGGGTCTGTACTCGTTGGAGTTTAGAAGGATGAGGGGGGGATCTTCTTGAAACTTACAGGATACTGCGAGGCCTGGATAGAGTGGATGTGGAGAGGATGTTTCCACTAGTAGGAAAAACTAGAATCAGAGGGCACAACCTAAGGCTAAAGAGACAATCTTTTAAAACCGAGATGAGGAGGAATTTCTTCAGCCAGAGAGTGGTGAATCTGTGGAACTCTGTGCTGCAGAAGGCTGTGGAGGCCAGGTCATTGAGTGTCTTTAAGACAGAGATAGATAGGTTGTTGATTAATAAGGGGATCAGGGATTATGGAGAAAAGGCAGGAGAATGGGGATGAGAAAAATATCAGCCATGATTGAATGGCCGAGCAGACTCAATGGGCTGAGTGGCCTAAATTCTGCTCCTATGTCTTATGGTCAGCATTGTAGATGTAACTGGGCTATCTGAGGCAGTTATGCACTCAAGTAATTTTTTACCCACAAGAGATAACTTTAGTTATCCGTAGAAAAGGCCACAATCATAACCGAGAGGTAATCCTCTCTTCTCATCTTCTGTGATGAAATGTGTCACAAAGACGTACTGACAGAAGCTCCCAGGTTTTATCCCTGATCTATGCTAAAATGAACGGATTTCAATATAGTGGTATCAGTAGCATTGAAATTGGCTTTCTTTCCTGACTCTCGAAAGTACACACGTGGGTGCTAAACAAGAGTCAAATTGAGCACAACTATAATGGTCTGATCAGTGATCCTGCTGAATACACTGTGGTCATTTGTGCTGATGGTCTCTTTAAGGACAACACAGCAGAGTAAGGGTCACCTGGCTTGGGGGACCAATTGGGACTCAGAGTGGGTAATCACTCTAGCGGGTGGAATTCTTTTAGCCAGGTGACATGTAGAAAGCTAGTGCAACCATGAGGCTACTATTTCCGTATTAATAAATCCTTTTTATTCTCACAAATGAAGTCTGTTATTATTGGTGACAAGGAAAAAATTATCATGACACTTCCTCTGGCCTGACACCTGTGAATATCCTGTTTTAATTGAAGTCTTGAAAAAAAGTACTTACCAGAATGCCTTTCTTTGGGCAAATAGACCCATTTAAAATATTGAGATGTTGCCAGACCCTGAGTAAGGTAGAATCACAAAAGATAGAAAATAACAAGGTGCATGGACAATGGAGAGAACATCAATAGGACCATGCCGGGTTTCCAAGTGTGGGAGAAATAGGAAAAAAAAAGACACCTTCAAAGAGAGAAAAAGCAACGAAAAAACGGTCTCTCCTAATAGCCAATAAAAGAAAAACTCCAGAGGTTACTAAAAGGGCTTTCCTTCAATAAAACTGGAAATTTTAATAGTGGCAGTCAGGTTTGTGCCAAAATTCCAAAAGCATGGGGTAAACACAGAGAGAAAGCTTGCAGGTGCTGATGGCTGAGTGAAAAAAATGACAGTCTCAAAGCAGTAATAACTTTAAATTGGCAATGTACTTAAAGAGGCAACCAGAAGAAGGAACAAACAGCTATGGACAGGAAAGGAGAGAAGATCCCAGATAGAGGGCAACTTTCAAAAAAGATCCATAACCAATGGAAGACCTCAGAGGAGGCAATGAAGACTTCAAGGAAGAAGCAACCAAAGATCTCAGAAGAGGGCAATAAAGGACCCCAGAAAGAGAGCAATGAGAGAATTGCAGAATGGAAGCAAGTCAACAGCGAAGCCAAAAGGGTTTGGATGAAGTTAAGACAAGTAGAACTGAAGATTCCGTTTGCAAAATGTATATGTCCAATAAGAACATGATGGATTCCCCTTGGAAGAAACACAGAAATTAAAGACTTCAAAAGAAACTGGGAACGATTAATATAAAGAGGAATAGTTAAAAAGAATTAAAGCTATAGAGAAGACATTACAACAGCATGATGAAATGACAGCAAACTTGGAGGATAAAGAAGTTTTTTAAAAATTACAAAAATGAAGTTAAGAAAGTGGAATTTGAGATAATGTAGAATAAGCTGAATTTCATGAAAAAGCAACGAGAAAATAAGAACAAATCCAATGAAGAATTTTATTGGGAAAAGAAGAGCTTGAAGAAGAGAAGTTTAGCAATGAGAAATTAACTGAAGAGGTAAAAACATTGAAATTGACAGCAGAATCAGCAATTCAGACAGAGAAAGAAACTGACATTGTATGCCAGAACAAGATTGCTGAAATGGTTATGTGTATGGAAAAGCACAAGCACTAATATAGTAAAATGGTCGATGAAAAAGATGCTGAATTGAATGGCTGGAAAGAGAAGAGACTTTATCATATGAACAATGTACCACAACCATTCCTTCATGTGTGACAGACCAAGATTGTGAAAGAACTGTGAAGACTTTTGTTGTATTGTAATATCTACCTGCATGCATTATAATGTAAGGTACTTGGCAGAGCAAGGGTCAACGTGGGACTGGAGAGTGGCACCACCCAGAGTGATGTATGTAGTCACATGGTCAGAGAACAGTCTAGAACCAAACTCGGTAAGCAGCATGCCTGTACGGAACAGTTCGATGCAAGACCATATTTGGAACATTACATAGTTAAAGCCTACCAGTAGAAATGTTTATGTTTAAACACACAAAGCACAAGATCTTATCAATGAGCTATCACCACTGCAACAAAAAACTCAAATTAAGTATACACTATGATCTGATGGAACATTGATAGTGGATCAAGTTGGATCCCCGGAATTATTGTCTCCAAGACCAGATGCCTATTTTACCAAGTGGCCATGGCAGGGTGGATTGTTCATAAACACGTGGACCACTTGAGGAGTAGTGACATGCTCCAGCAGTCAGTGTTGCCATCAAGAAATGTTTTCGAACTGCTATGGGGAGCCGATGGCCTAGTGGTATGACTGCTAGACTATTAATCCAGAAACTGAGCTAATGTTCTGAGGACCCGGGTCGAATCCCACCACAGAAGATGGAATTTGAACTCAATAAAAAAAAGTCTGGAATTAAAAATCTACCGATGACTGTGAAACCATTGCCAATTGTCAGAAAAACCCATCTGATTTGCTAATGTCCTTTAGGGAAAGAAATCTGCTGTCCTTGCCTGGTCTGGCTTACGTGTGACTCCAGAGCCACAGCAATATGGTTGGCTCCCAACTGCCCTCCGAACAAGGGCATCTAGGGATGGGCAATAAATACTGGACAGCCAGCGACGCCCATGTCCCATGAATGAATAAAAATAATGAGCATTGGAGTACATGATTGACCTCATATAGACAGAACTGATGTCTCCAAGGAAGCAAGTAGTAATGAACTGCCTGTGCCAGAAGAGGTACCCACTATAACAGTTCCTGTTAATGTCAGTCCTGTGGAAGTATCTCAGACTTCAAAATTATGCTGCTCTACAAGAAACAGAAAACATCTCAAAGACTCGATTTGTAATTGTCCAGCTCATGCACATAATGTTTCGTTAGAATGTAGGACTGAGTGACTTAGTTATTGAAGATTGTATAAAGGAGTTAAAGCTGGGGGGATGTGATTTGTCATGCTTGTCCCTTTAAGGACAACACAGCAGAGTAAGGGTCACCTGGCTTGAGGGCCCAACAGGGACTCGGAGTCGGTAATGATCCCAGGAGGCGGCGTCCACTCTTAAGCAGGAGACATGTAGAGAGCAAGGTGCAGCCATGAAGTTGCTGTTTTCTGATTAATAAATCCCTTTTGTATTCACAAGTGAAGTCTGTAAAAGTCATTCATTACATACGCCCTGTCCAGGTTCACTCAAAAACTTGCCACTGGAGGTTCTTGGCAGCAATCACTGTCTGTGGAACCATATTCTAGCAAGAGAAGGGCCAAGGATATGAGCAAAAAGGTCGGAAGTAGCAAAACCTTTCTAATAGATCTCTGATAAGTTGCTAATTTTCTGAATTCACAGATGCATGACCAAAAACATAATGTACAACTTTTGTGTTTCTGGAACCTCAGGAGCATGTGTTTGTCCAAGTCTGCTGATTGAAATTTTCACCAGGGAACAATTCAACCAACTGAAGAAGACTATAATCAGAAAAAAGGACAGGCATCAGGGAAGATTATGATTTTCAAACCTCGCAAAACCCTTTTATTCTTTGTTAGAGTGATAGTCATTTGCAGCACATTTAACTGATCAAGGCCAGGCCAGCTCTCCATGGACCAATCTAGTCAGTCACATTCCCCGGCTTTTTCCCTATAAACCTGCAAGTTTATTTTCTTCAAGTGCCCATCTAATTTCCTTTTGAAGATCTTAAGCTATAGTAACATAGATAAGAGCTGCAGTTATGTTCAGTATTACTGGTAAGACAATCCTCTCAATCTATATATGTTTTTTTCATCACAGTCAAAAAAATTACCCTCAATATAAAATCACCTGTAGAATTTTTAATGTGAACAAAAGCATGACATTTCTTCTAATCTAATATGCTCTCTTTGTAAATATAATTCCTCCATCTGCCCATTCCCCTTTTTTTGGCTGCTTCAATTATATAACAGTATGACCTGAGGCCATCTTGATCTGCATGTGTACCTTTTCAATTGGTAATCTTCTTAAATTGCCATACATTAATACCAGCCTTGTGTTAATTGTGTCAGTCATTTGCACCACCTCAAAGGGAGGAAAATCGCACATGGAACATAAGTAGTCCTGGCACACTTTCATTTATTGTATTCCAAGTCAATAATTGCATGTCAAGCAAAAACTGAGCACCATGGTATGTTGGAAGAAAGAATGCAGAAATCACTGAAATAAATTATCTGCTGATGCACATTGTTAGCTTATTGTTATCAATGAGTTAATCAATGAACAAAAATTCTATAAACTAATTTGCTTAAAACAGTGGATTTTCTGGCTCCATCAGGATCCTCCGGTTCCACCAAAAATCAATTTTGAATCAATATGTGAAAACCACATCTTTTCTTTAAAACCCACAACCCCAAACATAGTTAGGGCTTTTGGATGGGTCACCAGATCTCCCATTATGTGTCCCCTCACATTGGGCCTAGAAAACCCCGGCCAGTATGTTTTCCCTGCCATAATCCTTTTAGGACATTTTTATAATCATGCAATTTTAATTGACACGGCCAGTCATTTTTGAAATGCCCTAACTACGTTTGGGGTTGTGAGTTTTTTTTAAAAAATGTGGTTTTCACATGTAGATTCAAAATAACAACAACAGCTTTATTGTAGGAGCTGTTGCCTGTACAGTGGAAAATGAAACTATTGCAGGAGCTTGTGAAACACCCATTGACATCACCATCAGATCATATGACCGACTCTTAAAACAATCATGCAACCACTTTATAACAATTTTTAATCTATGAAGCAAATTAACCTTCAACACAAAGCATTCTGATTACTGCTTATAAATTCTGTTTCCCCATTTCCATCTGTAATTTTTTTTAGGTTAAAGACACCATATAAATAATAAATGTAATGTTTTTTAAAATTGAGACGCCTGCCGATGTAATTATTTTAAATGATATTGGGTAATTATGCTAAAGGCAAAATACTGCAGAGTCTGGATGACTCTCCGTCAGCTCTGATGAAGGGTCATTGAGACTTGAAATGTTTGCTCTATTCTCCCTCCTCAGATGCTATCAGACCTGCTGAGTTTCTCCAGCATTTTCTGTTTCTGTGTTAGGTAATTGCTCTTGATTATTTGGGATACTGATACTGAATTATTATTCAATTAATAATATAATGAATCAGTTGTGCTTTGAATTAAAATGTATATGAGTCCTATATGTGAGTCCAGTCCTACATCAATGTTTTGACCCTTAACTGCTCTTTGAAGTGGTCCAGTAAACTATCTGATGTGAGCACCTTCACCACATGTATTGCAATGGTTCAAGAAGAAGACCCATCCCCACCAGCACAGTTAGGCATGTCAATAAATGTGCTTGTGAAGCTTCCATCTCAGAAATGAATGAAAAAACATGTCTTATGACAAGCTTAAATATGAGGTTTGTTTGTTAACAGCCTGAGTCATCTAATTGTGCTAGGAAAGGAGCATTGATGGTAACATTCAAGCATATTATTGTTGTAGCTCTGATATTTATCAAGATGTCTGCACCCTTCTGATAGCTTGGGCAGAGTATAGTGGGTGAACTTTTTACTCAAGCCACTATTTATTAAAAAATTCTTTTAAAAGGGAAAAGGAAGGCAGCTGGTGAGTTGTAATACATTTTCTAAAAACCTGCACAAGAATTGCTCCATCCTTTCCAGACAGTAATATTTCATTCCTCTCTGAACCTAGAAATCCCCCTTAGAGGAACACCAGCACCGTTGTTAATCTCGCTCAAAAGATCCTAATTCGAATAAACTAGACATTTGTATCTTGCAGTCTATTTCATAAATTTAACATTCTCCATAAAGAATGTCAAATTATTTGCTGCAGTTAACTCCCAGGATGTCAAGTTTCCTTTCCTCCAGGATACTCAAGCTCCCTGCTTCTGGAGTTGTTCCATTTATTTTAATGGGGACTGTAAATTCAGAGCAGCCTGGGAACTAGCCAGAAATCTGGAACTGCCTGATTTTTGGGAAAATACGACTGGCTGGATATAGAACTTTTCAGCATAGAAAGTGACAATGTGGCCTATCACACCTGTGCCAACTTGATGAAAAATCTGCCCACTTTGTCCATTTTCCCTTTTACTCCATGCCATGCATATCAGGCTGGCATCAGTTTCCCTGGATCAGGTAGCACCAGTCAGTTCTCATACTTGCTAGAATGATTTGAGATGCTCTGGATTATGGTTGGCTTCTGCCTTGTAAGTAGCAAAACAAAAATATAGAGCTTTGGGACATCATGTTTAAGCTGGGGTAAGAAATGTTTTATCCTTTTAAAAGTTGAATGTTTTTCGTAATGTGCATGAATATACGTATTGTATATTAAAGTATTGCCTGTCAATATAACATTTGCTTCCTGTGTCATGCTTTTTCTATCATGTTGAGAAGTGCTATTTCGAACCATATTTCTTGCACTTTCTCTGTCCCATTCTTCCCATGCATTTCACTCTAGATCTGATCCTTCTAGCCGTCTGCACCCATTTCCGAGCTGTTGGTTATGCTGGATCCTTGGGAGTTCCCCACTGTGTTGTGTTAACTTTGGTGGAAGATTGGCAGAGGCCCTGCATAGATTTATTAACAGGATTTCTGCTGAAGTTATGGCAATTGATCAGCACAATTCAGAGCAGACTGAATCCTTTGAAAATAAGTTACTTCCCTTGATTGATTGGTGTCCTCTGATTGACAGCTCAGTAGGCAGAGACCATCTCGATATCATTAATTTTTAGAAAAAGTCATGGTGGATGAGTCACTGTGTTCCCAGAAACTGCAAATCTTTCTGGTTTAGACGTTCCATGCCAGCTTTATATGCAAAGTCAGATCAGGTTCATGTAAGTAAATGTATAGCTAGAAACTGACTATATTTAGGGAAATTTGTTACTTTACAGGTTAAGAAATTGTATATCTCACTGTATAGTATTTATTCATCATTCTTGTGCAAATAAAAGCAGTTCTTGGCTCAAGCCTATCCCTCAATTTAAGTGTTTATCCAGTCTGCCAACCAATGGTTCATGAGGCAATTAATTCATAAACTTGATGGGGATTTCCTCACAAACTAATGTGTAGCAACCATGCATACATTGTTTCTGCTGTACTATTAAGAAAGGCTACAAAATAATTTTGGCTTGGCAGTGAAAATGATAAAGCATATAAGAGCTGCTTTAGAGAAATGAATCAATGGTGCCATGGAACAAAAGCAACCTATTTCAAAAGATCTAAATGAGTACTTCAATCCTAAAATGTGTTATCAATTTTAGAGGTAGGTTTAATGAACTTTTTCAATAGACTTTACTTTTCATTGTTTTGTAGTTTGTGCTTTACAAGTTAACAGTACAGCTTCTGGGCCTATTATGGGAGGCTGAAGGATTTTATTCACTTTTTGTTGCTATGCAAAGTTGACATTGCTTTTGGTAAGGATATCCTAAAATGGCTTATCAAATCTAACTAGGCAACATTTCTAACATCGTACATGGTGGCTGAAAACTGTCACAACAGTGATCATTATAATCTGGGAGTTGAGTTTGACTGAAACATATGTCTTCAATTTTAATAGTTCAGTTCCCCAAATGCCCTTGAGGAGAATATTGCCTGAGAAGGAGCTTTCATGTAAGAATAATTTGTGCTAAGTAGCTCAGTGATCTGTTTGTTACGTTAGACCTGACAGTTTGTTTATATTTCTTAAGGAGTATGATGAATGGGGGGAGAATTTGATGCTAATTAGCTTAAATTGTTCCTAAGAATGCAGTTCACATTGCCAGTTTTATTGTTTTAGTGTTTCTTTGCACTTTTTAAATAATTGAATTGAGTTCTGACCATTCATCATAATTTTGGGCAGGACGGAAATAAATTACTGTAACATTGCCTATATGTCTGATGGAAGATGTTACAATGTGGTAAATTGGATAGGACAATAAGCTGGATTATATATTTTTTATATTTAATCAGTTTATTGCACAAAAACTGTGAATTCAACATTTTAAAAGTTAAAGGCCTCCTAACAGAGCATTATCACATCAGTGATATTTTCAGAGTATAAAATATATTTATGCCACAAGAACATCCAGATTTTAAAAATGTGAATAAACTGTACATTCACTTGAGAGAATTTGGAATACACTTGTGCACTTCTGGAAAATGAAATAACAAATTTAAATTAAATGGTGATGTGATATGTGAGCTTCACTGCTCAAGCAAAATAGAAGTTTGCTGAACAGTTTGATTTCTGTCAAGGTTAAATGGCAGGTTTCTAGTTTTATATCTGCACAGATATCGGAAAAATATGGATGAACCCAATCACAACTACTGTGCAGTTCCCTTCAGCACCAATGGAGGAGGATAAAATGCTGCTCGTTAGCTGTTGGTAAGGAGAAGAGTGTTTGCTGTAGGGCAGTCTGTGCAGTTTACACTGCCTGGGTGTTTCACTGATCGCTAATTTCCATGGAAGGAAATGATCCCATGGTTTATGCTATCCACGTTTGTGAATATTTGACCCATAATTGGCATTTATTAGTGGACTTGAGATTTGATGGATGAGTGTCAGCATATGGCCAGTTAGCTTAAAGGCTTTAGATGACTTTTGAGACTGAATAATCAGTAGATATACTGAGCTGTTTTCAACTTTTATATTGAACAAAAAACTCAGATGCTAATGATTGTACTAATTGGATGTTCTTAAATCTTAGTTTAGACTGTTTAGACTTCAATGCTGTTTTTTGTAAAATATCCAGTATCCTGTAGAATTATCATGAGATCATAAATGCTGAATGGTCTACATCAACTGCATAAAATGTTTGTACAAATAATTTTTGAGACATTAAACTATGGGGTAAGTATATAGAATTTTTCCACAAAAATGCTTGGAAACTTCTCAATGTTATC
This sequence comes from Mustelus asterias, assembly GCF_964213995.1. Taxonomy (NCBI): domain Eukaryota; kingdom Metazoa; phylum Chordata; class Chondrichthyes; order Carcharhiniformes; family Triakidae; genus Mustelus; species Mustelus asterias. Next base: position 38,453,134 of record NC_135818.1, read on the forward strand.
AAAAATTGACATTAAGTAAAAGCAGATGTTGAACAGTTTAGAAAATCAGGGCATTATTTTCCTGTTTCCATTGCAGTTTGCTAAACACATTATAAATAAGCTTTGATGTAATTCAAAGTACCTTGTTTATTTTGTTGATAGTATCTGTTCAGAAATTTTATCATCTCTTGTTTAAGTTACAGAATGAACAGATATGTAAGTGAGCTTAAAGAACTTGCTTTTTGTCTGCATTAAGGAAATATGTTAAAATAAGTACTTGCACTGTTTCACTCCATGCAATCTTATTCAGTTTTACACGAGCAATGTTTTTTTTTTGGCAAAGTAAATTTCTTTGGTAGACTCGTGGAAAACAAAGAGAAAAAGCATATCAAGTATTCAGATAGGTGCATACCATAAGAAGATCATATGCTGATACGATACGTTTTTGCCTAATGCAGATTGAACCGTGTGGAAGTGTAATTATTCACAACAAATTAAAGCAAAAATGCCTCAGTTGCATACTTTTTTTATGAACCTCTGCCCAGTTTTAATAAATGATCTGCATTTTACAGGCTATTTTTGTTGATTGTACAACTGATTGAATTTTGAACATGCGTGCCTGCAGGTTTATACTGTTTCTACTTGAGCTTCTTTTCCTGTGGCTACCTATTTTGAAATATAGTTAAACAATAGTGTAGGAACATTACTTTGGGTTTCAGTAGTGATTATTTCATTTTTAATAAGTATTTATATATTAAAATATTCCTGATCCCAAATCTCCTACAATACGTTTTTTTTTAAAAAAGCACTTTTCTCAGGCCTTTAATGTTTATTGTACCTCTGCCTTAATTTGCAAAAAATATTAATAATCTATACTTTGGATAAAACAAAAGGATTTTCCCACTAATCATCAATTTTGTTTCATTGTTTTGCATGATTAGTGTATTGTTTACATCATTTAAATGCAGTTCCTATGGGAGTGTTCTATGAAATATGTTTTAGAAATATGAATGTGAATGGTCTCAACATTCTAATAATATTGTGCCTGTAGGTGTTGGTGTGAGTATAATGTTGCACAGAGTCATTTAACAGAATGGACTCCATGTGACATTATGTGACTGGCTGTTGTCTTCTTAGAACCCTCCCTCAGAAATATGGAAATGCCAGTAATCCTCCTCATTTAAAATAGTGTTTCATTAATTTATCTCAGAAATTTCCAGCTAACTTAAACTCCTTTTAAGTAAGAATTCATGACTTAATGAAAGTGTATTTTTCCCCCCCAAGTCAGGATGGATAGACATTAAGAGCACTTATGCCTTTAAAATGGTCAATTTGGTAACTAAATAGAATTGTAAGTAGATTATTGCCATGGGGAACTCCGAGTTAAAAACGCTTTCACAAACTGGAGGACAATTAAACATATGAATCCCAGGCAAAGTAGTAAGCATGGTAAAGCTGTTGGCCATTGCAGCATTCAAACCTATATTGGAATTCCTAGCTAGTCGGTGAAGAAAATGCATGTGAGATTGATGTGTGCCAAGCAAGAAAAGTTTAACCATTGAAGTTGATACCAAACTGACCTTGCATATTTGGACAAACCTGACAGAGCAGCAATTCAACATTGTCTCTGCTCCCATCTCCACTTTTACAGGGCAGATATTCATCAGAATCTTTTCACCACTACCACCCCACCTCCAATCAGGGAAGGAGTTCAATATTAGGCAGAATTTAGCTTCAGGGGAGAAATGGAAGAGGCATTAAAGGAGATGAGAGGAGGGAGGGCAACTGGATGGAGGTAAGGGTGGTGGAAAAGAGTGGGGAATGGAATTATTAAAGTGATGTTGTTGTCTTCCCTTTTTTAATTACTTGCTCAATTGCAGTGTAATGCTTCTGTTCTCCTCTCCTTCCCACTCTCCCTTCTCTTCTGCCTGACTCTCTTCGCTACCTTCCCTCTCCTTCCTGTTTCCTGTCTTTCCCTCTGTCTTCCTTTCCAACTTCTGCATCTTTCTCCTCCCTCACCACGCTCCCCTTCCTTTCCTCCACACTTTTTGTCTATTCTCTACTCCTTTTCCCCTCTCATTTCTGCCTTTCTTTCTCCCTTCCCTTTTCTCTTCGTCTCTCATTGTCCTCTCTCCTTTCCCATCCTTTTTTTTTTACCTCGTCTCACTTCTCCCTCACATGTTCCTTCTCACCCTACTTTTTCTCATTCCCTCCTCATTCTCAACATGCTCCCCAGCTCCAGTTATCCTCCCAACCCATTTGACCCAAAAAGGACACTTAGTATTGATTACCTGTCTGCAATGCCATAGAAAATGAATCTGATTTTATTTTATTTATTATTGTCACATGTATTGGGATACAGTGAAAAGTATTGTTTCGTGCATGCTACACAGTCAAAAACATACCGTTTATAGAGTACATAGTAGAGAAGCTTAATATATAATAGGTCCATTCAAAAGGCAGCAGAAAAGGAGCTGTTCTTGAGTCAGTTGGTTCATGTTCTCAGATTTTTGTGTCACTTTCCCGAAGGAAAAAGGTGAAAGTAAGTATGTCCGGGGTGCGTAGGGTCCTTGATTATGTTGGCTCCTTTTCTGAGGCAACGGAAAGTGTAAATGGAGTCCATGGCTGGGAGGTTGATTTGCATGATCAACTGGGTTAGTTTCTTGTGGTCTTGGTTAGTGCAGGAGCCATACTAAGCTTTGGTACATCGGAAAGAATGCTTTCTGTGGAGCCTCTGTAAAAATTGGTGAGAGTCATAGTGGACATGCTGAATTTCCTTCACTTCCTGAGAAAGTAGAGGTGTTGGTAGGCTTTCTTAACTATAGCATCGGCATGGAGGGACCAGAACAGATTCAGACTGTTGGTGATCTGAACATCTCGAAACTTGAAGCTCTAGATCATTTCCATTTCATCACCATTGATGTAGACAGGGACCTGCCTTCCACTACTTTTCCTGAAGTCGATGACTATCTCCTTCATTTTACTGACATTGAGGGAAAGATTATTGTCGTTGCACAATTTCACCAGATTCTCTATCTCTTTCCTGTACTCAGTCTCATCATTGTTTGAGATCAAACCAACTACAGTGGTGTCATCAGCAAATTTGAAAATGGAGCTGGAATAGAATTTGGCCACACAGTCATAAGTGTATAAGCAGTATAGTAAGGGGCTGAAGACGCAGCCTTGAGGGGCACCGGTGTTGTGGATAATCCACAACATATCCTTACTGATTGTGGCCTGTGGTTAGGAAGTCTAGGTTGCAGAGGGAGGAGCCGAGCCCTCGGCCACGGAGTTTGGAGATGAGTTTTGTTGGGATAATAGAGTTGAAGGCTGAGCTGTAGTCAATAAATAGGAGTCTGGCATAAGTGTCCTTGTTAGCTAGGTGTTCCAGGGTTGAGTGCCGGGGCTAGGGAGATGGCAGCTGCTGTGGACATGTTGCGGCAATATCTTGATAGTTCATTAAGAAATTAAATTTAGACTTGTCCTTGAATTCTCCTTGAATTCTATTGCCAAGCAAGTGAGAAAATTTACTTTTAAAATTTCAACAGTGATTTAAATGAGGCAGTTGTTTTAATGCTGCAGCATTCTGAAAATTTGTTTTTAGTGAAATATAACAAGGTGCTGAGTACTACAAATTTCAAACCCGGGATAGTTGGTCATTTAATACCCTTACCATAGTTTGGCAAACACCTGCCAGTTTGCAAGATGAACTGCTGGGTGAACTTGTTTAGAAAAGGGTGGGGAAAAAACAAAAAGAAGGGGCTTGGGGCTCCGAACGCTTGTGTGGCTTTTGCTACCAAATAAACCTTTTGGGCTTTAACCTGGTGTTGTTAAACTTCTTACTGTGTTTACCCCAGTCCAACGCCGGCATCTCCACATCATCGAAAAACCAAAAAGCAGATATCACACAGCTTGTCCTGCTAAACCTGGCCCTCCCAGAAATTCTAAAACCATTCTTCAGCCTCAAAGGCAAAGCAGTCTGTAATGCAGCTGTGGCTGACAAGAAAAAGAACAATATCAGCTTAGATGAGCGTGATGCATGCTCCATTACCCTGGTATCAGCAACTAATGGCTAACTCCATAGCAGCAATTCTTGTGGCACTGCACACTTCAAATATTGTGAAGAATTGATGGTCTGGCCACCAATTCCACTAATGTCAGGAGGGTGAATTCTGGCATAAAGTAAACCCCCCCCCCTCCCCCAATCAAAGTTACTGGTTAAGGATAAAGATACTTTACAAAAATAAAGTAATGGAGATGCTGAAAATCTGAAATAAAAACAGAAAATGCTGGAAGTACTGGCGGATCTGGCCTCCCCTCAATGCTTTTCTTGGCATCATTAGACAGTGTACCATTCGCTGGTGGCGCAATCTTCTAGTTCCGCAGCTGTTGATGGAAATTCCTACTGAAGCCACCTCATGCCGCCAGGAAACCAATGTCGCCAGCGGGACCAAAGAATCTCCCGGTGTGATTCCGGCTGGAGAATTCCGGCTAATGTTTCAGGTCAATGATGTTTAGTCAGAATTGATGGAGGAGTAATAATTTTTCCTTGTAACTTGTAGAGCTATGCTACAATGTTCCGGAAATAGGCAGATGATTGATTGGGTTTGTTGGCTTCTTAATCAGCAAATACCATTACTTGTTTGCCCAATGCAAATCAGGTGTGATTACCAGTGTGAACAACCATATCTGTGTCCCACTATTCCACATTGCTCTATTATGCTGTTTACAGCAGGATCCTTATTTTTGAAGTATGTTACTGCCAAATGAGTATTAAATCTATGAAAAGGATTAACAACAGCTTTGCTCCAACATCAGTTTACTGTCACAGTTTAAATCTATGAACCGGTTGAAGTTGTTGCTTATGAACAGCTTTACTGTCATCAATTTTACTTTGGGTGCAAATCAAACAGAATATGTTTTTCCACAAATGTCAGAAAGCTGGATGTATTATTGAGAAAGGTAATGGGTGAAATTGTGCAAAATGCAGAAATGCCTAGCTTTTAATTCTTGAAAAATAAAGATTCAAAACCTATAAAGGAAATCTGGTAAATGATTGGGTGATTTCAAGTTTAGGATTTAAAGATTTAAGATTGTCGAAGAACAGAAAAATTGAAGATGAATGATTTGAAATCTTGGAAAATAATGAGTTAGGCTTGAACAATGAGATGAGGGGAAGATAGCATGCTACTGCTGCTTGAAGATACCACCTACCAGGAGATTTTCTGTCATGATACATAACACCCTTTTGCCATCCTCACCAATCCATTGTGGCTTGTCTGCACCCACTCTGCAACGTCCATCATCCAACTACACTTAGATTGTCCCTTTCTACTGTCCTTTACACTGCTCTCTAGAAGAGATCTCTGTGTCTTTGCAGGTCAGATCAATTGGCCGAAATATGAACATTTTCTTTTCTGGATGTCATTTCTTCGAGTACTTCTACACAATGACATATTTGGATTTTAGATGGAACAGAAGGTGGAAACTAACCATAATAGTATCCATGTTATAGTATCCTATAAAGTGATGAGAAGGTTTGAGACAGAGAAAAAATGGATATTAGAAGAAAATGACAGCTCTATCCAACAGACATGCACACTTTTAAAGTATTTAGTTGTTCAAAAGGAAAAATACCGTTGACGCATAAGATAAAACTAAGCTTCTTGAAAGTATCTTTAGCAATGGAGAAGGACTGGAAGTTCCCTTTTCAGTTGGAGAAGGTAATGGGGCCAAGAGCTTCAATAGATGAAGAAGGATTAAAGGTAGAGTTGTTAAAGATAAGGATGCTAATGTTTGGTCAAAATGAGAGACCTGAAGAAACTATTGGGTGATTTTTAACTTGAAGCGAACAACAGGACATTTCAATTGAACTCTTCATGAAGCATTTTAATCTGGGATAAAACTAGATAGTACCCTGATGGGGCAAAATGAAGCAGTGAATGCTTATTTACTGAGATTTTGCTAAAAATTATCAAATTAATTGAAATGACTAAAATAATTGTTAAAATTCCATGTATATTTTTTTTAGATAACATACAGGACAGAAAATCATTAAAATCCTAAAGTGAAGTGAGACCAATTTTACAGTCAAATGGTAAAACATTTATTTGCTTTTCAAAATTAACACCTCCTTCTGATGTTTGCAAAATAGATTTGCCACATGTTTTTAAAGGGAAGTATTGAAGTGGAATTTTAGAGTTATTAAAATATTCTTTCATGGGTTATGGGCATTTCTGGCTGAGTCAATATTTATTGCTCATCCTTAATTGCCCTTGAGAAGACAATGAACCTCCTTGTTGAACCTTTAACATGTGGTCCATGTGGTGTAGGTACACCCTCAATGCTGTTGGGAAGGAAATTCCAAGAGTTTGACCCAGCAAAAGTGAAGGAAAAGTTATATCGTTCAAAGTCAGGATGGTTTGTTGTTTGGTGGTGTTGAGTTTAAGGCCAAGAAAAAGATCAAGCAAACTAATAGAATTCCATTTTGTTCTTGAGACAGTAAAATTAAAAGTTGGTTATGTTGAATTTACAATTATTTATGTATGTGTTGCTTACACTACAGATAATGATGACAGAGCCACCACCCATATATCTAAGTGATTTGATTTTACTGACTACTGATAATTCAAAATCCTTTCATGCACAAAACAATGTGAAGTGTCTCGTCATTTGAATTAAATACTGTAGGTAGCATATTAAAATAGGAACTTGGTGCTTGAAATAAATTATTTGATCATCTGGATGACATGCCTTTGAGCTAAGGAGTGGACAGTATTTGCCAGTTTTGAGAAGAGAAATAAAATGTTATGAACTGCTATAAAATAGTGTCTTGTCTATTTTGTGGGCATATTTTAGAACTGTATATGTTTTTAAATAAACAAAACTTCAAAATAATTATTTATCTTCAAGTGCATTGTTGCATTGAAACATTTATGATTTTAGGTACACGTACAATGTCTTAAATCTGGCTGTCTGAAAACCAGCGAGATCCGAAAACCAGACATTTTTAAGCTGCAAATATATGATTTTTTTATTATTATGTAAGCAAAATATCTTACTAGCTTGTTGGGCTAGGTGCTGCATTGGTGCGGTGACATGCAGACTAGTTGTCTTTTCCTGCACTCCGAGTGGTCTAAATGACCCTTGACCTGAACTGCCCAGTCCAAAAATCAGCAAGGTCCAAAATCTGGCATAGGTTCAATCCTGATGTTGCCAGTTTTGAGACACTGTACCTGCATCCATGTTCAGCATGTAAAATTCAATCAGATATGCAGTTTTTCACTATTCAATGCATTATTTGAGCAATGAGATTTTTCAGTGTGTTGTACACTGTTAATTTCTTAACCCTGATGAATAGGTATAAGAAAACAACTAAGGGGTTCAGCTGAAGCTCATTGGGCAGTTTTTAAATTTATTCATTTTTTGTCCATATTACATTAAATACATTTCTAATTTAATGGGGAAAAGTGGGATTAAAATGACTTTTTTTCTCTCTTTTTTGGCCAGTGCAGTCATAATGGGCGGAATGGCTTCTTTCTTTAAAGGTCCAGAGATTCCAAATAAATTAATATATGTAAAGACATAATACTGCAGATGCTGGAACCGAAAACAAAAACAGAAAATGGCGAAAAATCTCGGTAGGTCTGACAGCATCTGTGGAGAGAGAATAGAGCCAACACTCTTTACTTAAAACCATACTTCAGCATTCGCAAATGCTTCACTATAACCTTTTTAAAATTGATATCTATTAAGACCATAAGACATAGGAGCGGAAGTAAGGCCATTCGGCCCATCGAGTCCACTCCACCATTCAATCATGGTTGATTTCAACTCCATTTACCCGCTCTCTCCCCATAGCCCTTAATTCCTCGAGAAATCAAGAATTTATCAATTTCTGTCTTGAAGACGCTTAACGTCTCGGCCTCCACAGCCCTCTGTGGCAATGAATTCCACAGACCCACCACTCTCTGGCTGAAGAAATTTCTCCTCATCTCTGTTCTAAAGTGACTCCCTTTTATTCTAAGGCTGTGCCCCCGCGTCCTAGTCTCCCCTGCTAATGGAAACAACTTCCCTACGTCCATCCTATCTAAGCCGTTCATTATCTTGTAAGTTTCTATTAGATCTCCCCTCAACCTCCTAAACTCCAATGAATACAATCCCACGATCCTCAGACGTTCATCGTATGTCAGGCCTACCATTCCCGGGATCATCCGTGTGAATCTCCGCTGGACCCGCTCCAGTGCCAGTATGTCCTTCCTGAGGTGTGGGGCCCAAAATTGCTCACAGTACTCCAAATGGGGCCTAACCAGTGCTGTATAAAGCCTCAGAAGTACATCCCTGCTTTTGTATTCCAAGCCTCTTGAGATAAATGACAACATTACATTTGCTTTCTTAATTACGGACTCAACCTGCAAGTTTACCTTTAGAGAATCCTGGACTAGGACTCTCAAGTCCCTTTGCACTTTAGCATTATGAATTTTGTCACCGTTTAGAAAATAGTCCATGCCTCTATTCTTTTTTCCAAAGTGCAAGACCTCGCACTTGCCCACGTTGAATTATCATTTTCATGTTCTGTTTCAGGTTTATCAGCCTAGTATCACTGGTCTGTGTAGTTGAATAAACCAGGTTTCTGGGGAAATGTTGTATTTTGCAGCTTTGAAAGTAGGGGTCCAGTAATTCAGAAAAAAATCTCACCAGGCCAGCTTCCCAATATGTTTTTCCCTCCTCCTGTTTGTCCCAGAGGCAGGCTCATAGCAGTAATGGCAACCTACAGCTCAGGTATGTAAAGGGACAGTTGGTACCTATTTTCCCACAGAAATGCAATCTTCTGAATGTTAGATGGACCCTGCACTGTGTCAACATCTTGGCAACTCTGCTGAGGTGACTGCACAGTAGGAATCCATTGAATAATAAAACTGATATGCAGTTAGAAGTATAAAGGGTAAAACAGCACAGATTAACTTATGCATAATAAGCATCTTAACCTTGAGGAAGGGGCATTGTGACACTGGTAATCTTGAAAGTGTTTGAGTTGGATGGAGGGTTGTGAAATTGTTTTGGCTAAGATTGTGCCATTATAAACGTCTGTGCAACTCAGTTGCCACGGTAATGTGGATTGAAAGTCACACCAGGGCATGGGGTCCACATTTCAAGAGTTTGGGAGGATCATGGAAGAAAAGCAGCAGTCTCAGCAACAGACATACAGTAGAGCAATGCAGAGGCAATGGCCAATGTATGGGAGGTGGAAGAAGTTGCTAACCTCACCAGAGGGTGTCTTGGCAAGAGCCAGCTTCCTTGACCCATCACTAAAGACCATGCCTCTTGCAACAGGTTGTTCTTGACTTCTGTGCCCTTTCAGAGGAGGGCCTCGGGCCTCAAGGAGCAGATGAACACCTGGTGACCCTTGTGGTGTAGGTGACAGCCGTGTTGAATTCCTTTGCCCCTGGCTCCTTCTAAGCTTTGTCTCCTAATATGTACATATGCTCCAATCAGCTGTCCTTAATTGCATCATGCTGATTGCATCGTGACTGATGTCACGAGTGAAAGGGAATCTGATGACATCACCTTTACCTGAGATTCAGCCAATCAGGCACAGGGGGTGATAGACTATGCCCATTGAACCATGAAAGCGCTGTCAGAACAGGCAGGGGCATTTTTCAATAGGAAGGGCTCCCATCCTCTAATGTTCAGCTTGTATGTGACTACTGCGAAAGGATCATGTAGGTGTGTGCAGGTTTCCTGCCGGTTTCCACAATGCACACATCCTGAGGCAGTCTGAGATACCTCAACTATTTCGATCATCAAAGAATCTCCATGGATGGCTCCTGGGTGACAAGGGCCATCTGCTGGAAACATAGCTGATGACACCAGTGCAGAATCCACAACAGGAGCATGCAAATGGTATGCCTGCCACGTGTCTATTAGAGCAATGATTGAACAGGCCTGAAAATTCACTCCTGGCACCTCAAGCGGGCGGAGGGAACCCTCCGATATGGCAATTCAAGGGTGCTATGCTAAGCTTTGCATAGCATGATGATGCAGAACTGGAACCACACATAATCAGGATGAGCCTCAGAGGAAGAAAAAGAGGAAAATCAGCTGGAGCAGAATGCCCACCAAGATGTCTCGACATTGATCTGCATACCAGGGGTGTCCTCGTACAGGCAATTGTCAATTGAGTACAGGCCACCTTGTATTTCCAGGCCTGTGTGAGGTTATAAGATGCTCTTATCAAGTCATCACCACATATACATCTCTGTCACATGATAGTCATGCCAAGACAGTCTTCACGTCCATCCCCTTCAGGTTGTTTTGAGTAATGCTTCTGCAAAGGCACAAAATAAACCATATCACATTTATTAGATTGCCAACATAAACACCTCCATTCGAGTAAAGATAATCAATTGAACAGAGTCATAAAGAAATTCATACAAGTGCTTCCCATATTGCTGCAAATGGTTTTTTTGTGTTTTTTCTTGTGAGCTTCTATGTGGTACGCTCCACAGCTGCAGCAGAATTGGAGGCAACCGGCTCATCCCTTTTCTGCAAAGAAGATCCTCATGACAGTGGAGCCCACAGGCTACCCATCAGCATTTGTATAGGGACAACCTTGGTCATGGCAGCTTCAGCAGTGCATACTTCTGCCAGTGGCTGAGGTGGAAGTCACCACACCTTGAAAGGAACCCTCCATTGCCATCACGTCCGCTCTTTCAGAGCATATCTGCACGTTGCTGCTAAGCAGGAACAGGAGAGCACCTGGGCTACGCTTCCATGCATCTCTGTGCTATTATTGCAGTGGAACGGTCAATGCTACTCAGTGTCATACAAAGTGTGCAAGCTATGGCACTATTTTCATAACTGCTCATTTTCTTGCTGCAGCTGAGTCCCACTCTTTCAATGGAGGAACTTGTGCACTTATATGTCTAACACATGGCAGCAGTGAAATGAATGGACCTTCATCTTCTGCCCAAAGGCGCACAAAGCCTTAAGGAACAATGATAAACATCCACACTTCTCCCTTTGTTGCTTCACAAGCACCCGCTTTGTATAAGACCCCTGAGGCTTATTATCTCCGATGAACTAAACATGGCTGATGTCCTCCAGTGGAAGCTGCACATAGTTCTTTTCACCTCTATCATCTGCTTCTGCTCACTCCTGACGTACACCTCCCCTTGTGCCAGCTGTTCTAATTGTGACTGCGATCTCATCAGTATGTGTATCTCTGCACTGCTGGAGGGTGGGTTTGACTATGTGTTATTTATTCATGTTGCAGCTCTTCCATAATATTCGCCCTGTTGAACAGAGATGATCTCAGTGAGTGAATCTCAGTAGCTGCTTTATCAGAACTCTTGCTGCTTTTCAGTTGCGAGCTTATGGATACAATTGCACAAATAAGGGAGCTGCTTGCATGGCTATGGCATGATGCTTTAATCCTCTCTCTGCCGCAACCCCATTTTATCCTTGGCAACGGCCTGCCCTGCTGCCACCTTGCCAGCTCACGGGCCTTCTCCTCCATTGGTGTGGGGATAGTGTAGGAACATGCCACCCTTCCTCAGTTGGGCTTAGTGCAGTCTCTTTTCTCACAAGGTGGCAAACAAGAGTTCCACGAATGAAAGGGCATCGATGTGCACATGGTAAAATGCTGCCATGTTCCTGCTACTCACTCGAGTAAGATCGTGTGGCTTGTGTAACCTCACCTATGAGTTACAATGGTGTGAACCCTTCCTGGGACTGGGGAAGAGACCTGGGCGCACACTCCTCAGCATCGCTGGGGCATGTTTCCATTGAAGCCGTGCAGTGCCAGAGGCCTGTTGTACTTCTGAGACCTTCAAGTCTACCTACTGAACTTTGCAGGGCACTCACCTTCCAAGATCTAAAAAGGTTATTGAATTGCTTCTGGCATTAGATCCACATCCTTCAGTTATGCCTATTTTGTCACACAAGTCCGTGATGGATGCCTTGCTCTGGGAAGTTCCAGCACTCGAGATCCATTTGCCCTGGAGAGAGAGCCTGAGTCCATGCAGCCATTTGTTTTGTTGGCTAGGGTGCATTTTGCATGATGCAGTCTGCCATTGGTCACACTCCTGTTTTCCTATGGTGCCAGCCCATTAAAGTACTACAGGAGTCAAAAAGGCAGTGTGAACTGGGGAGTGAAGTTTAGAGCGGCAGCGAGGCATGGGGATGCTGGAGTGTTAAGGCAGGGTTTGCCACACCATTACAGCCATCCTAAACTTCTCCTCAGCAATTTTAATTTCCAAACTTCCTGGGTCTGGTATTTCTTGTTGTGGGCCGTTGGGGCAAAGTTACTCATTTGAAGTAATTTGAAGTGCTTGGCACGGTTGAAGAGTTAAAATTGTGCTTGTCAGTTGTTGCTGGAGTGCAAACTCAGGAATCTGGGGGAACATGGCCTCAGAGCTCAGGAATCCAGGGTAATATAGTCTCGGGAGAAGAGATTGAAACCCTGGGAGGTGAGCAGTCAATGAGGCACTCCAAGTTGGAGCATCGTTTGGAGAGAATTCGCAGGTTAGATCTTTGAAGGTGAAGGTTGGAATTCCTTATGGCAGAGATTGAGAGCTGAACAATATGCCCTGGAAACAGGGTTGTCCCCCACCTGCACTGACGTATTATCGGATGCGATGACGTTGGGTTATGTTCCCACATCGTTACAATAGTTCCGGATAATATGGCTAGAGGGTGAGGATAAAAATTGGGAGACCTCCTGTGTTGTTCAAACTTAATTGAAGTGTGTATTTAAGCTTGTTAATGAGGCAATTAACTGGAATAATGTGCATTGTCTGCAATAAAATGCTTGTGGAGTCTGTTTCATGCCAAGTGGGGTTCCTGATTATTTTGTGTGGCGGTTTGTTCAGGTAGGTTTAAATGGTTTGGTCAAGCTTTGAGTTTCAGCTTCATAGTTTAGGGTTCTGTTACTGCTAGAAATGTTTCATGAAAAAAGCAGAGTTTCCATTTAAAAATCATCTTAATTAGAGACTATTTTCCTCCCACTGAGAAGCCCATTTAGACCTTGTGTATCACCCTAGGCTTTAAACTAGTTAAACAATGGGATTGCGGTCTCTGTGGGAGGCACAACCTCCAGTTAGGAGTAGAGTAGGATGAGTGGGAGGAGAAGAGCAAGAGGAGGAAGGGCAGATCGGGAGGTCTAGGATGCACTGGTGATGCATGAAGGGGCGCAAGCTGCACCAGATCCAGAGGGTGATGAAGATGTCATACATTCTCAGCAGAGGCCCAGAAGGACTTATGCAGTCTCTCGAGTATATGGACAAAGACTAAGCAATCTGCAGATGTCCGAAACACAATGCGAGAGGAGGCTCAAGTTCTCAAGAACCACAGTCACATCATTGTATGACATACTGACAGGCGAGATCTCGTCCAATTGTGGTGAGGGTCACCCAGTGCCTGTAGCTCTAAAGGTCACAGTCATGCTCAATTTCTTCATGAAAGGGTCCATTCAGGCAGCATGTGGAGACCTCGGTAGCATAATGCAGCCTGCTGCACACCACGAGAACAAGGTCTGCACTGATGCCATGTTTTGAAGGGCAGGGAATTATTACAACATTGGCATTTACCCAACAATGTGGAAAATTGCCCAGGTATGTCCTGTACACAAAAAGCAGGACAAATCCAATTTGGCCAGTTACCGCCCAATCAGTCTACTCTCGATCATCAGTAAAGTGATGGAAGAGGTCATCGACAGTGCTATCAAGCAGCACCTGCCCAGTGACGTCCACTTTGGGCTTCGCCAGGGTCACTCTGCTCCTGACCTCATTACAGCCTTGGTTCAAACTTGGCCGAAAGAGCTGAATTCTAGAGATGAGGTGAGAGTGACAGCCCTTGACAAGGCCGCATTTGCCCGATTGTGGCATCAAGGAGCCTTAGCAAAACTGGAATGAATGGGTATCAGGGGGCAAACACTCCCCTGGTTGGAGTCATACCTGGTACATAGGAAGATGGCTGTAGTTGTGGAGGGTCAGTCATCTCAGCTCCAGGACATCTCTGCAGGAGTCCCTTGTTAGTGTCCTAGGCCCAACCGTCTTCAGTTGCTTCCCTCCATCATAAGGTCAGAAGTGGGGATGTTTGCCAATGATTGCACAATGTTCAGCACCATTTGCGACTTCTCAGATACTGAAGCAGTCCATGTTCAAATGCAACAAGATCTGGACAATATCCAGGGTTGGGCTGACAAATGGCATGTAACATTCGTGCCACACAAATGTCAGGCAATGACTATCATCAATAAGAGACACTCTAACCACTGCCCCTTAACATTCAATGGTGTGACCATCACTGAATCCCCCACTGTCAACATTCTTGCAGTTACCATGGACCAAAAACTCAACTGGACTCATCACATTAACACAGTGGCTACAAGAGCAGGTTGGAGGCTCGGAATACTGTGGCGGGTAACTCACCTCCTGACTCCCCATCTACAAGACGCAAGTCAGACGTGTGATGGAATACTCCACACTTGCCTGGATGGGTGCAGCTCCAACAACACTCAAGAAGCTTGACACCATCCAGGACAAGGCAGCCTGCTTGATTGGCAGCACATCTACAATCATCCATGCCCTTCACCACCGACGTCAGCAGCAGTGTGTACTATCTACAAGGTGCACTGCAGCAGTTTACCGAAGATCCTTAGACAGCACCTTCCAAACCCACGACCATTTCCATCTAGAAGGTCAAGGGCAGCAGATACATGGGAACACCACCACCTGCAAGTTCCCCTCCAAGCCACTCACCATCGTGACTTGGAAATATATCGCTGTTCCTTTGCAATCGCTGGATCAAAATCCTGGAACTCCATCCCAAATGGAATTGTGGGTCACCCTCAGCACATGAACTGCAGTGATTCAAGATGGCAACTCATCACCACCTTGTCAAGGGCAACGAGGGATGGGCAATAAATGCTAGTTAGCCAGCGACGCCCATGAATGAATAAAGAAAAGATAAAACAATCAAATGGAAATCCTATTGGAGAGAAATGTAGAGCTTCTTCAGGGGAAGCATTCTTGGAAGAGAAGTGGCAGTGAATTAGACACTTATTGAGGAGCAGAATACTAAAGATGCTGGCAATATAAAATAAAAACAGAAAATACTGGAAATACTCAACAGGTCAGGCAAGATCTGTGGACAGAGGAAAACAAAATTAACATTTAACCGGGGAAAGTTTTACCTTGTTTCACCTTATCACAGACCTTCATATTGTCCTTGTTCCACGCACCTCTTGCTCAAAAACTCTTAACTTTTCCCAGTTCTGATGAAAGGCCCCTGACCTGAAATGTTAACACTGTTTTTCTTTCCACAGATGCTCCCTGATCTGCTGAGTGTTTGCAGGATCTTCTGTTTGTATTTCAGAATTTCAGCATTTGCAGTATTCTGCTTTTCAATTATAGCAAGTTCATGCTCTTGTTGTATTTTAATGCTGAGTTTCTCGACAAGCTACTGATATAATGAAGGTTATGGAGAAGCAGGATGAATCAAATAGAAATTTCCTATTTACATGATTATTGTGCTTGTGTGGAAGCCAGAAGTTGCCTGATTTATTCCTTTACGATGAGCACTGATTGCCTCATCATTATTTCTACTGCAAAACCTAGGCCAATATATCCTGCCATTGTGCTGTTAATGAAGGACGATAAACTGTCTTGACTTCAAGGTTTTTTGACCATTTGCCTTTGAAGGATTTTGGCAGAGGTTTTAGTTCCAGCTGGAGATTTGAACTCCATGGGGTAAAGGAAATTTGCAGCATCCGTATACAATATTGCATCACGAAACTCTCAGAGATTTTCATTCAGAACCACTGTCTTTCAACTGCTTAAGAAACACATTTTTAAAAAAACTTACTTTATCCCCTTATGGACTATTTTTATTTCAAGATGCCTTCAATTTCCCACATGTATTACTTCTTCTCTGTATGAATCAACTTGGAAATAAGTCTATCAGTTTTAACTTTTCCACATTGTAGCATGTGCTTTCTCTGGCAGCATGTTCCACCTTTAAAAGAAACAGGGGATATCCAGTTATGCTCCAATGGTGCAAATAAGAAGTAGTTGTTGATCCTTTGAGCTGCATACAAAAAGGTTAAGATTTTCGGTTTTAGAATTTCAACTTAATTCAAAACATCAAAATTGAGAGGAGAAAGTTTTAACTGTAACAACCAAGATAGTTTCTATTCTAATTGATGTTTATGTTGAGTTTCATCAATAGCTTTTGGGAAATTCAAGTAAACAATATCCACTGGACTTTTTCATCTGCTATTTTAGTAATTTTCTTGCTCAGTTAATTATGTTAATGAAACATGACTTATTATTCTGGGGTATCAGTGTACACAGAATAGCAATCATTTTTTATCTCACGCCATAAAATTTCCTTATGTACCCAGTAAACTAGTCATGTATCAGAAGAAATGGACATTACTTGTCTCCTCCTTCCCCCTCTCCCAGCCCGAGTTTATTATTAGCCCCAGTAATTCCACAACCAGATAAAAGCAAATTACTGCGGATGCTGGAATCTGAAACCAAAAGAGAAAATGCTGGAAAATCTCAGCAGATCTGGCAGTATCTGTAAGGAGAGAAAAGAGCTGACATTTCAAGTCCAGACGACCCGTTATCAAAGCTAAAAGGCATAGAAAGTGGGAGATATTTATACTGCAGGGAGAGGGAATGAAAGATGAGTCATAGCCACAGAAACCAGGGAATCTAGCTAATAGCTGTCCACAGGGGGAATAAAGGGTGTGAATGGCCAAACGGCAGAGAAGCTGAAATGAAGATTTGGGGGGGGGGGGAATCGATGGGGCAGAGGTAAGATTTAGAAAAGGAGAAGCAAAGGGGGAGAAAAGGTAAGGGAAGGGACGTAAAGTAGGGGAAAAGAGTGGGGGGGGGAATGAAGAAAGACAATAAAGAAATAAAAAGTAGAGAAAAGTAAAAAATTAAATAAAATAGAATGAAAACAAAGGGGTCGAGGTGGGGTAGAGCAAATCATCTGAAGTTGTTAAATTCGATGTTGAGACCGGAAGACTGTAATGTGCTGAGCCGGAAGATGAGATGCTGTTCCTCCAGTTTGCGTTGAGCTTCACTGGAACATTGCAGCAACAGTAAGAAGTTTAACAACACCAGGTTAAAGTCCAACAGGTTTATTTGGTAGCAAAAGCCACACAAGCTTTCGAGGCTCTGAGCCCCTTCTTCAGGTGAGTGGGAATTCTGTTCACAAACAGAACTTATAAAGACACAGACTCAATTTACATGAATAATGGTTGGAATGCGAATACTTACAACTAATCCAGTCTTTAAGAAACAAAACAATGGGAGTGGAGAGAGCATCAAGACAGGCTAAAAAGATGTGTATTGTCACATCTTTTTAGCCTGTCTTGATGCTCTCTCCACTCCCATTGTTTTGTTTCTTAAAGACTGGATTAGTTGTAAGTATTTGCATTCCAACCATTATTCATGTAAATTGAGTCTGTGTCTTTATAAGTTCTGTTTGTGAACAGAATTCCCACTCACCTGAAGAAGGGGCTCAGAGCCTCGAAAGCTTGTGTGGCTTTTGCTACCAAATAAACCTGTTGGACTTTAACCTGGTGTTGTTAAACTTCTTACTGTGTTTACCCCAGTCCAACGCCGGCATCTCCACATTGCAGCAAGCCAAGGACAGATATGTGGGTATGGGAGCAGGATCGTGTGTTAAAATGGCAAGCAACTGGAAGGTCAGGATCCTGATTGCGCACAGACCAAAGGTGCTCAGCAAAGCGATCACCCAGTCTATGCTTGGTTTCTCCGATATAGAAGAGACCACATTGGGAACAGCAAATATAATACAACAAATTGAAAGAGGTGCAAGTAAAACACTGCTTAACCTGGAATGAATGTTTTGGACCTTGGATGTTGAGCATAGAAGAGGTAACGGTCTTACACCTTCTGCGATTGCATGGGAAGGTGCCATAAGTGCTGGGAGAGGTGTTGGGTATAGTGGAGGAGTGGACTAGTTTATCCTGGAGGGAATGGTCTCTGCAGAATGCTGACAGAGGGAGTGAAGGGAAGATGTATTTGGTGGTGGCATCACGCTGGAGTTGGCAAAAATGACGGAGGATTATGCTTTGCATACGGAGGCTGGTGGGGTGAAATGTGAGAACTCTATCCTTGTTCTGGTAGGGAGGGGAGAGGGTGAGGGTCGTGGGGTGGGAGATGGATCGCATGCTGTTGAGGGCCCTGTCGACAACTGTAGATGGGAATCCATGGTTAATTTTTCAATTAAGCTTGGTGAAAAGCTGGTTTCTGCATCAGAACATTTGTCCCAGAATCTAAACTGTTCATGCTTTGTATTCTACTGTTAGAAATCACATGACCTGCCTCCTATATTCCTTGATTATCCGTATTCTAATTGATTTGCTGATTGGGCATTGGTTGGACATACTATGTCAAGTCACTAAAATCTGAGATGTTTCTCAACTTAATCCACAGCTATTTCAACACCATCCACTGAATGTGTTTGTTTACTAATTATGGATGGTGCTTTACTTCGATCTGAATTAAATTTAATTTGCTAGTGTTCTGCCCACTTGCATATTTGACTCAAGTGATTCTTTATTTCTGAATTCCCTCTTCTGAATCTACTGATGCCCACCTAGTTTGCTATCATCTTTCAATTTGATCTGTTTCCATGAAATTTGTGAGCCCAGGTCATTGATAGAAACTAGAAAGTGATCTCAACACAGTTTTGGGGGCACCCCACGAAGTACCCTACCGCAATCCTAATGTAACAAATAATTAAACAAATATTCATTGTTTTCTGCCACTTATCCAATTGCCTATCCAGTTCCAGGTTTTAAACTGAATCTGTACTCCTTTAAGTTTAATAATAATATTTTAATAATTTCCTTTTGTAAAAATCTAGGTGTATTATGTCAGAGCTTCCCACTGTCCAGTTGGGTTGTCACTTCTGGAAAGACATTGAGGAATTGTGTCTGTTGCAATTATCATAGAATCCATAGAACCCCTCCAGTGCAGAAAGAGGCCATTCAGCCCATCGAGTCTGCACCAACAATAATCCCATCTAAACCCTATCCCCATAACCCCACATATTTACCCGGCTAATCCCTCAAACCTGCATATCCTGGAACACTAAGGGGCAATTTAGCATGGCCAAAGCACCTAACCAGCACACCTTTGGACTGTGGGAGGAAAGCGGAGCACCCCGAGGAAATCCATGCAGACACGAGGAGAATGTGCAAACTCCACACAGAGTGTGACCCGAGCCGGGAATCAAACCCATGTCCCTGGAGCTGTGAGGCAGCAGTGCTGACCACTGTGCTACCGTGCCGTCCTGAAGTTGTTATGAAGTTGTTATTGTACCATCGTCAAGTATGAGGTGCAGGTTCACAAGTGTCTGGGTCCTGATGGACTTCATCCTTGAGATTTAAAGTTGTGGTTGGTGAGATCAAAAGAGAAAATGCTGGAAAATCTCAGCAGATCTGGCAGCATCTGTAAGGAGAGAAAAGATCTGATGTTTCGAGTCCAGATGACCCTTTGTCAGCATATTAGCACTGCTGCTGCATAGCACCAGGGACCCAGGTTCGATTCCCAGCTTGGATCACTGTCTGTGCAGAATCTTCGCATTCTCCCCATGTCTGCATGGGTTTCCTCCAGGTGCTCCGGTTTCTTCCCACAGTCCGAAAGACGCATTGGTTAGGTGCATAGGTCACGCTAAATTCTCCCTCAGTGTACCCGAACAGGCACTGAAGTTACTGTGAAAATCCCCTAGTCGGAGTATGGCGACTAGGGGATTTTCACAGTAACTTCATTGCAATGCTAATGTAAGCCTAATTGTGGCACTAATAAATAAACTTTAATCTTAACCTCCAGATTCAGAGAAGGTCCCAATCGATTGGTTGTTTACAAATGTCACTGCATTATTCAAAAAAGGAAAGAGACAGAGCAGGAAACGACAAACCATCTGTGGCAAGGAAAATGTTAGAAGCAATTATAAAAGAAGTTATAGCAGGGGATTTGGATAAGTTCAAGGTAATCAGGCAGAGTCTTGTGAAAGAGAAATCATGTTTAACCAACTTTTTTTTTAGAAACTAATGGTTGAACTGCACTTAGATTTAGAGAAGACATTTGATAAGGTGCCACATCGAAGGTTATTGTGGAAAATGAAAACTCATGGTACAGGAGGTGACATATTTGCATGGATAGCAAGAAGCAGAGTAGGCATAAGTGGGTCTTTTTCAGATTGGCAAGGTGTAACAAGTGATATGCCACAGGGATCAGTACTGGGGTTTCAGTTATTTACAATTTATATAAATGACTTGGATGATGGATGGAATAGTTGCCAAATTTGCTGATGAAGTAAGTGGGCAAAGATCTGGCAAATGTAGTACAATATGGGAAAATGTGAAATTGCCTGTTTTGGAAGGACGAATAAAAAAGAATATGATCTAAATGGTGAGAGATTGCAAAGCTCAGATGCAGAGGGGTTTGGGTGTCTTTGCATGAATCGCAAAAGGCTACTATGCAGGTACGACAAATAATGAGGAAATTTAATAAAATGCTATCATTTATTGCAAGGGGAATTAAATACAAAAGTTGGCAGTTATACTTCAGTTATTCAGAGCGTTAGTGAGACCACATCAGTATTGGTCCCTTATTTAAGAAGGATGTAAATCTGTTGGAAGCAATTCAGAGAAGCTTTACCATACTAATACTTGGAATGGTCAGGTTGTTTTGTGAGGAAAGGTTAGACAGGCTAGGCTTGTATCCACCAGAGTTTAGAAGAGTAAGAGGTGACTTGATTGAAACCTTTAAGATCTTGAGGGGTCTTGACAGGATGGATGTGGAGAGGATGTTTTATCTTGTAGGAGAATCTCGAACTAGGGGCCACTGTTTAAAAGTAAGGGGCACCCTTTTTAAATGGAGGTAAGGCTTTTTTTTTCCTCTGAGGGTTATGAACCTTTGGAACTCTCTTCTTGACAAGTTACTGGAAGCAGAGTCTTTGAGTGTTTTTAAGGCAGAGTTGGATATATTCTTGGTAAGCAAGGGTGTCCTCTGATCAACTCAACTCCCCTGGCTCCCAGTCATGAGCAACATCCTGCTCTCTCAAATAAGGAGGGAGATTGCAACAACAAAGCTCCAGGAGAAGGTTTACATCAATCCAAACCTGCCACTAAGACCTTGCCAATCCACCTGCTGCTCACCTCCCATCACGCCAGCCTGTATGGCTAAGACCACCATGCCAAGGAATAATAGCAGAGGCCAACTGGCAGCAGGAATTACACCAAAAGTGTACCATTGAAAGCCACTTTCTCATCACAGATCCCACAGCCTGCCCACTTGGCTTCAACATGCCACACCAACATTGGGCACTCCTCCATCGCTTCTGTACTGGCCAAGGCTTTTGTGCAGCAAATTAGCACAGGTGGGGCCTTGTAGGGAACCTGGACTGCAGCTGTGGTGAGCCCCAATCGATGGCACATTATATGAAGACTGCCTCTTGACAAAATTCAGTGGCGAGCTTTGAGAGCTCCATTTAACAGTTGCAGAAACTATTGCCTGGCTTGGTGATTACTGCACATCCTAAAAAATATAGTTACTCGGGGGTAGGCTGGATATGGTTTTGAGGTTACTGTCAGATTAGCCACGATTTTATTAAATGGCAAAGCAGGCACAAGGGGCTGAACGGCCTAAGCCTGCTCCTTGTTCATATGCTTGTAAGTTTACTCGTGTAAAATTGTTCCACCATTACACAGGATGAAAGTAAGACGCCACAATCAATGAAGCAAAGCAAAGCTTTGCACTCTCAATCCAATCAACAATGGTGATGGAACAATCAAAATAAACTGATGGGAGGAGGAATCACCACAAACATCCCCAGCCTCAATGATGGCAAAGCCCAGCACATCAGTTAAAAAGACAGGACTTAAAAATGCGCAACCATCTTGAGCCAGAAGTGCCAAGTAGATGATCCATCTCCGCCTCCTCCTGAAGTCACCACCATTGCAGATGACAGTCTTCAGCCAATGCAATTCACTTATTGTAATATCAAGAAATATCTCTGAAGACATTGGATACTGAAAAGACTGAAAGCTCTGTCAACATCCCAACAGTAGTACTGAAAACTTGTGCCTTATCCCTATCAAGCTAGGTGCCAGTACAGCTACAACACTGACATCTAGCAGACCATTTGGAAAATTGCCCAAGTAAATCCTGCTCATAAAAGCAAGGCACTTGACTTCATCTACGTCAGTGTAGCGTTGGTCCAAGGCAGTTCCAGTGCTGCATGTTTATCATCTGAACTGCTTGTGGGCTCTGCACACAGCAGGAGGTGCTGGCAATGGGCTGGGAGAGGGGATGCAATGGCACTTGTGTACCTAACGAGTAGATACCAATTAGGATGCTGTGTCCAAGAGCTCTGTCGAATTAGGGACTGCAGCAAGTTTCACAGTTGGAATGTGCATTCAGTGCGCCCTGTGGATAAGGAAGTCTGCACCGAGTGGCTGTGCTGACGGTTAAGCAAAAGCTGCAAGTTCATCTTGAACATCCCCTTGGGTGTACCTACATAACATAGACTGCATTGGTTCAAGAAGGTGCCTCACCAGCACCTTCTCTAAGGGCAATTAGGGATGGGTGACAAGTCCTGCCCTTAACAACGATGCTCACATCCCATGAATTAAAAAAAGGGTCTATTATCTATGTTTTTTTCCCTTTTTGAATATGTGCACCACATTAGCTTGTTTACTGGTTACTTATATCTCTCCAGTATCAAATGATAGGGTGAACGGTGGGAAGCTTTTCCCCAGGTCGGTGGTGACGTTCACGAGGGGTCATAGGTTCAAGGTGAAGGGGGGGAAGGTTTAACACAGATATCAGACGGACATATTTTACACAGAGAGTGGTGGGGGCCTGGAATGCGCTGCCAGGCAAGGTGGTGGAGGCGGACACACTGGGAACGTTTAAGACTTATCTCGACAGCCATATGAACGGAGTGGGAATGGAGGGATACAAAAGAATGGTCCAGTTTGGACCAGGGAGCGGCGCGGGCTTGGAGGGCTGAAGGGCCTGTTCCTGTGCTGTATTGTTCTTTGTTCTTTGTTTGTTCTAACTCTGTTTGGGGACAGCATATTGTGCATGTCTTATCTTAATATTTGATTTATTCTCGCGATCAGTTTCAAGCCCCATTTTCATCTCTCGGGTTTTTACCTCCTCCTGTTATATTGCTAAAAGTTTAGTACCTCTGCCCTTACACTGCCACCTTAAAATAATCTGATGAAGAACGTTATTGAAATTCTCTATTGTTGTGATCATTTTTGTATGATATATTTGAATTGTTAAACTCAATGCTATTTTTCTTTTCCAGCCCTTAGTTTTGAGAAAAATGCAGAATATTTTGATGAAATTTTGTAGTACTAATGGAAACATTTTCTTTAACTTTAATGAAACAACTGGCTGTATGGTTAGATATGGATACAGGATAAAAAACACCCATTGTGCATGTTCAGGTTTGTTTTACAAATTATGAATTCCTGGGATTGGAATAAACCAGAGCTGTACCCAATTCAAGCAATATTCTGTTTTTCAATGGATTTCATGATAAGAAATGTGGAAATAAACTGAATGGCATCTGTATTTTTACGATTTCCCTGTAGGTGGAGATGAGGATTGGGGAATGTGTTTACTGACTTCTAGGTCTGAAATTTTGATGTTGTAGCTTTGTGGAAGCTCTCGGTGCTAATGAAAATCAATATTTTCAGACATGTAACACTATTATTTCTTGTGTGAACTATCAACACCAGGTCTGCAAAAACAAAATGATAGCTCGTAGAATAATATGATAAATTAATTAGAATTCTTTTGTTTTTCCATTTAGTAGTTTTCTTTTTCCTTCCATAACATAACACAAAACGTGAAGACAAGTTCACAACAGGAATCCAAAGTAAACAAGTCTTTTTATATTTAATTGAGTTTCCTGGGTCATCAAACAAAAAGTCACTTTCAGATGTGACATAGCCTAACATAAGATGCTTTCCTTCGCAAAAATCTGGTTTCAGGTTGACTTTACAAAAAAACTATTTTATAGATTTAATTATTGTGATAGTTATAATGCTTTCACCTGCTAAGAAGGAACCTAAACCAACAACTTATAGTACTGGCGGCATTGCTAAAATCTTTTTCACAGTTGAGTTTAGTTAAAATGGTAATATTGGTATGGGTCACACAGCTTTTATAAAAGTGCAGTGGTCCATTCATGTTACAGAGCTGCATCAAGATGTGCTTTGGTAATATTGTCTGCATCCCTTGAAGCTGTTAAATCAATTCCATATACTGAGCAGGTCTCATAGCACTGATAAAGCATGCACCATTTAAAAGCTGTAGTTTGGAATCTCAAATATGTCTTGGGGAAGGTCGATACATATTTGAGGCACCGTGCTTCTTGACTGATGGTAGGGTACATTGTTGTTCTCCTTTGACAGCAATGTTATTATTGCTGCAGGGTGAATATGGGGCCACATTAATGCATGGACCCATGGGGCCCATGAACACTTCACTATAAACATAAACACTGCTGCCTGCAGGTTGTGTCAATTTCAATGAATGACAAGCAATGACTGGATTCTGAGCATGGAGGGAGATTTACCTGACTGTGCCATGCAACTGCATATGGCCCCTACAGCAGGAAGACTTGATTGAAGAAACAGACAACTAGAGCAGGAAAAGTGGAAGATACCTCAATGTCAAGAAAATGAAGGAGATTGTCATCGACTGCAGAAAACGTAGTGGAGAACATGCCCCTGTCGACATCAATGGGGACGAAGTAGAAATGGTCGAGAGCTTCAAGTTTTTAGGTGTCCAAATCACCAACAACCTGGCCTGGTCCCCCTATGTCGACACTATAGTTAGGAAAGCCCAACAATGCCTCTGCTTTCTCAGAAGACGAAGGAAATTTGGCATGTTAGCTACGACTCTCACCAACATTTACAGATGCACCATAGAAAACATTCTTTCTGGTTGTATCACAGCTTGGTATGGCTCCTGCTCTGCCCAAGACTGCAAGAAGCGACAAAAGTTAGTGAATGTAGCTCAGTCCATCACGCAAACCAGCCTCCCATCCATTGACTCCGTCTATACTTCCGACTGCCTCAGAAAAGCAGCCAGCATAATTAAGGACCTCACGCACCCCTGACATTCTCTCTTTCACCTTCTTCTGTTGGGAAAAAGATACAAAAGTCTGAGGTCACGTACCAACCGACTCAAGAACAGCTTCTTTCCTGCTGCCATCAGACTTTTGAATGGACCTACCTCGCATTAAGTTGATCTTTCTCTACACCCTAGCTATGCCTGTAACACTACATTCTGCACTCTCTCGTTTCCTTCTTGATGAACGGTATGCTTTGTCTGTATAGCGCGCAAGAAACAATACTTTTCACTGCATACTAATACATGTGGCAATAATAAATCAAATTAAAAAGGAAGGCATACTGAATGAACATCAACAAACATCTACAACTATTTATGAGATTGGATATTTTGGGCATGATTTTCCCGGGCCATTTTTTATGACGTAATCAGGCTTGTACCGGAAATCAGCATGAGGCTGATTACAATATTTAAATCTCAATTTCAGTATCATTAGTGAGCCCGGGACAGTATCGACTAGGCTCGCTAATGTTCTTCCCGCCCCCGACCAGCAGAGGTTCCCACCAGTGGGGATTAAAGCTAGTCCCCATCAATGGGGACCAGGCATGATGACCTTGCTGGTGGGGCAGAGGCCATTGAGGCCCCTCTGGGAGGTCGGGATGGGGGTTGCCCTTTGGATAGTGCTAGCCTGGAACCCTGGCACTGCCCACTAGGTACTGGGCAATACCAAGGGAGTGGGGCCTACCGTGGGTGGGCCGATCAGTTGGGGGGGGGGCCTGTTGCACACTCTGCATTAGGGATTGGTGGGGGTGGGGAGGAAGTGAGGGTATGATCGGGGCTGGCCAAGGGGTGGGGGGGTTTGGGGTTGGCCATGGAGTTGGGGGGGGGTGGTGTCGTTGGGGAAGCCGGCGATCAGTGGCAGGGGGGTTTGTGGAAGACATCGGGAAGCCAGCGATCATGAGGCTGGCAAAGCGGGGGCCAGTACACATGCTTTTCATTAGATGTTTGTGTTATACTATATGGGGGGAATACATTGGCAAGGGGCCAGTCCAAATGTTCTTAGTGCCCAAGATTTTGCAACATTTGTCTTTGGAGATGTGTTTATCAAAAAGCACTTTGTTAGCTCATGCTGTAGAAGCAGCAGCACGTTGCTGCTTATATTGCCAGGCTGCTGTCAGCAATAGTGTGATAACATAAATGGGACATGAGCTATTTATTTTAATGTTCCCCTGATATTTAGGATTTCTTCAACCCTGTTATTTTACTGATCGGAATGCATACGGCATCATGTCAGAACTGGTGAAAATAGCTGGAAAGATTACCCAGTTATCAGAGAGAGAAAATATGACATGGACATGCTGGTTTACCAAAGAATACACATTGCTCTCATTGCCCGTTATTTTGCACTGAAGGCTGAGGCTGAAGAACAGAGGTACAGAATGATATAGAAGTGGATCTTAGGAGAAAGAGTTAAATTACTTTGCAATCCCTTGTATGTAACTGAGATTCAAGAAGGGAGTTTAAAGCTAAAATATTGCTGTGAAGGCCTGGATTTAAATCCTTTAAGCAGGTATGTGGTGTCAGGAAAATTGCAGGCTCGGCCCGCCCATCTTGGTGGATTTTCATTGCTGGGGGTTGGATGCAAGCTAGAGTTTGGCCAGCTGATGCGGAAAGAAGTGCGGTGACAGACACAGGGGCTGCCAGATGCTAAGCTGGGCTGTTTAAGAGGCACACCTCGGTGCTGTGGGACTTCATCCCATTGAAAACAAAACAAAGGCCCTCCAGCCCTCACACCATCTTCATCCTCTAAACACACCCTATTCTCCATCCATACCATCTTATGCCCTCCACCCATCCCATGTCCCCTCATTATCCCGTGCCAGACTCTGCCCTTCCATCCACCTCCATGTCTCCTCATGCCCCCTCTTCTTTTCCATCCACCTCCTCAGGCTCCTTTTGCCTCCTTTGCCAAGCTGCTGAACTGTCAAGCCCATTACCACACTGCTCACTTTCTAAAACCCAAGAACACCTTGGTATGGAGTGGGATATGTTCTTAAAAAAAACTTTGAAAATCATGATTCCTTTCTCTTATGATTAGAAGTCTGGATGGTCAGCTGATAAAGGTGTCAATCATTCAGACTCTTTGAAGTCAAACACTTGAAGCCACTTGACGTATGTCAACAAACATTGTAAAATTGACTGCAGCGATCAGAGAATTTGAACTGTCAATTAAACACCGTTTGCTTGGAGGAGCAGGTGTTCTGTGATTCTAATAGATGTCTGGGCTCAGTCAAGTGTACATAATGAGGCTTGGCTGAGTAAAATAATGCTGGATGTAGAAGAAATACAGAATGATTATTCATGAATAATCAGCTCATGTAGAATTTTATTTTAATTTTTCTATTCTAATTGTTAATACCTACTGTGGAAACAGCCATGTAAGCAAGATGACTGCTTTGTGATGATTGAATCTGTCAAATTCTATTTGAGTACATGGGAATTGTAGATTTTTATTATTTTTGGAGCTTACATTCCTTGATTCCATTTATTTGTAAATAATCTCACTCATTTTGCTCTTTCCAGTTATAGAGTCATGGAGTCATAGAGGTTTACAGCATAGAAACAGGCCCTTTGGTCCAACTTGTCCATGCCGCCCTTTTTTTTTAAGCCCCTAAGCTAGTCCCAATTGCCTGTGTTTGGTCCATATTCCTCTATACCCATCTGTCTAAATGTAACTATCTAAATGCTTTTTAAAGACAAATTTGTACCAGCCTCTACTACTACCTCTGGCAGCTTGTTCTAGACACCACCCTGTGTGTGAATAAAATGCCCCTCTGGACCCTTTTATATCTCCCCCCTCACCTTAAACCTATGCCCTTTAGTTTTAGACTCCCCTACCTTTGGGAAAATATCTTGACTATCTAGTTGATCTATGCCACTCATTATTTTATAGACCTCTATAAGATCATCTCTCGGCCTCCTAAGCTCCAGGGAAAAAAGTCCCAGTCTATCCAGCCTCTCCTTATAACTCAAACCATCAAGTCCCAGTACCATCCCAGTAAATCTTTTCTGCACTCTTTTTAGTTTAATAATATCCTTTCTCTAATAGGGTGACCAGAACTGTGCACAGTATTCCAAGTGTGGCCGTGCCAATGTCTTGTACAACTTCAACAAGACGTCCCAACTCCATTTTTAAAAAAAAATTGCGATAGAGTATTTACTACAAATCTATCCTTTTTCTGTACATTTCACACATTTTTCTTTCGAAAGGATTAAAAGTAAAACTTTTATGATTTTTTTTTGCACACAAGACTTATGTGCAAAACACATGTTTTTCTAGGCGTATTAGCCAAACTGGAAGTCATTGCCTTGGCTGAGCAAAAATGTTAATAACGGCATGACCACATCAGGTTTCTTCTTCACGCAAATTCTTTGACTGCTAAATCCTACTGTAACTACACTCGTCATTTATTATTGCTCGATTAAATTGCTTGTTGGGAATATCAAGTGATAACTCACATGTGGGTTTGACTAATAGCACTATCCTGCAGTTACATCACTGTCAGTAATGCAAGTGTGTCTCATAGTTACATGGACAAGTGTGTGTACTGGGATAAAATATCTGAACAAATAATTTGCATTGATTTTTTTCTCCTTATTGCTAAAAACTGCAACCAGTTACTATATTTGATTTTCAGGATAGAATTTATTTGCTAAATTACATACACTTTTTCAATGATAACAACAATTCTGATGCATTTTTCACAGATGTATTAATATTTTTGAAGAAGTCATGTGGTTTGCAAAACATACTTGCAACAGAATTCTGTGTTTAATTTGATAATACTACATTTTTCCGGAAA
Source organism: Mustelus asterias (assembly GCF_964213995.1). NCBI lineage: Eukaryota > Metazoa > Chordata > Chondrichthyes > Carcharhiniformes > Triakidae > Mustelus > Mustelus asterias. The sequence goes on from NC_135818.1 coordinate 38,482,124, forward strand.
TTGTTAAATTGGAAAACAGCTTGTCCTGAAAATGCCAGGTAATTGCTGATTGTATCAGGAATTGTATTCTGGAAAGTGCTAATTCTGAAAACTCTCCAAATGGCAAGCTGTGCAAAAGTAATGCAGACATTTTGATAAACATTTTGGCAATAATTCATACAGAAGTTAATTATTACTGAGAACAGTGATCTGCTCAGTCAGGATTTTTTTTATTTTCCCAACTAGCTTCATATAGTTGACAAAAGTAGTGCAAGAAGTCCAATCAATTTAACTCTTTAAAAATTATTCTGTCATAACTTTCTTTCAACATTTGTGGCCTCAGGATTGAGTATTAACTGTAAACTCAAATGTGCAATATCTAACAAAAGGGTGATTTTAATTCTACCCAACGAGTTAAAACAGGGTGAGTTAGCAGTTACTAACACCAAAATTACCTCCCCAGGTTAGAGACATTGGGAGATTCACAGTTTTATCCTGCTTATCTTTTGCTCCTCTCCTTATGGCCTCCCCAGTCCACCTGCCCAAAATCTCAGAATCCAGCTGTAGTTTAAAGTTGACAGCCTGAGTGAGAAGCCTCAGTGAGAGAGGTGGGAAAGAGGATTAGAACCCGAAGAGGCACAGTTATCTTTTTTTTTGTTTTACTTTTTTTGTTGGGGTCAGGATGAGTGGATGAACTCAGGTTATGCGATTTTCCACCGCCTTTCTTGCCACAAGAGGTGTAAAGTCTACTGCTAAGATTTAAATTAAGCCTCGGGAGTTGAAATATTTTGAGCCACATATCTGAGGTTCTAACGTGTGTTGCTGCTCACCTGCTGAAAACTGACCAGATGCTAAATTATGCTATAGGAGTTTAAAGTTTATGTTACATACACGTGTATAGAATTTATTTTGCAACAGGTGCAATATTATTCACAATGTATTTTTCTGTAATTGTTTATATGATTTGGTTTTGAATTTCTGGTAAATCCTGAAGCTACAGTTAGCCATGCCAATGACTTTCAAACACAGCTTGAATTTTTAGGATGGTGGGGGCTCAGCCATATTACGCTCTGATAAGTGTTGATTGGCATAATGGAGATTTCTTCCCCTCATTCAGGAGGAATTCCCACCTTGGAGAGCTGCCAGTCAATCAGATTAACTGCCAGTTCTCCAGTTCCTCCAGACACAGTGATGCAGTGCCCGGAAGAGGGCATCGGGGTCTCGGGGGATAGGGTGGTGAGAGAAGGGATGTCTGGAGGCCACTGGGTCTTAAAGGAAGGGTGCGCTAGTTACAAGGGGGCTTATGAGGGCAGGTTTCTGTCCAAGGTGCTGTCCGCCCCAGCCTAAAATTGCTATCGGGTCAGGGCAGACAGCATCTCAGTGGGAATTCTGTACATACAATTTTAGATACCCCCTCACCCCGGCCTCACAACATGCTGGGGGAGGAGTGTAAAATTCTTGCTTTGAATTTTTTTTTGAAGCTTGACCTGTATTTTCCAATGGTGCATTGTCCGTTTAAACCACAGAACTATGTGTTTGTCCACTGGAAAATCTGAAGCATCAAGATAACCAGAAAAAAGGAAACAAATGATATGTAGCAAAGGTTTTAATAGGTCATTCTAGGAGAACAGGGGTTTGATATTTGATATTGCCCATGTTTACCCATCATAATATCAGAATTGAATCCAGACATGTGACCAAATGGGTACTTGTGTTGGTCCCCTGGGTAGATCATAACTTGGGTAATAGTATCCATTAGTATACTTCTCAGAGTCAATCAGGAAACTGACTCTAGAATTATATGCTTCCATGTGTGCACTTGCATTCGTTTAGGCTCACCAAGCTTGTATAAAATTGAATTTGTGTGGTCTAGCCACTAATTTATGTATATGGTGATAAATTATACTAGCTGATTGCTCCCAGTAATACTTTTTCAGGAATTTGAATTTCCCTTATCCCACATGTAGAATACATTGCACAGCATGGTTGAATGCACTTTGGTGTTTCCTTAAGCTACCTGCTGTGAGCATGATGGTGGTAGTTTTAGTTTAGCTTGCAACAAGATGTATGCCATAAATAGGTTAATTTGAACAAATTACCCAACTATGCAAATATAGACCTTTTCACACTGCTTCCATTTAGCATAAATGCTACATTTTACTTGTGTAAATAGTTCTTGAAGGATGGAGAGTTGTTTTCCAACCTTTGTGTGTGGTTTTGATAACCTTTTGTAATACAGATTATTTGGATATCGTCATTCACATTTGAACTTGTCAAGAGGATGATGTATTGTAAAATGTTTTTGGCATTTCCTGTTGGGTGCAGCCTATTTTGCTCATTTCAGTTATTTACACAGGTAGAAGCTGAAATTTCAATTTTTTTCAAAACACTGGAGAAATGAGCAAATTGTTAATTAAGGCACGGCAACCAACAATTTTGATATGTCTGATTACTGAAATTATGATGTTGCTTTTGGTATTGAAAAGCAAATGAACAAATAAATGCACCTCCATCAATTCACATTGTACAGGTCACTAAAGTATACTGGAAATGGTTTAATATAAGCCAAAAAGGTTTCACTTTAGTAATACCAGGCTACAATTTACATGACGATCAACTGGAATTTCTTGGTGACACATTGCACACTGGTAACGTAATGGCAACCAAGATTGAAATACACTTTGCTCTGCCAATATGAGCTGGGCACATTGACATGGGTTCTGTAAACTTAAGGTCAGCGGAGGGTGAAATTTGTTTTCGGTGATGACACAAAATGGGCAATAATGAAATTGTAGCCTATTCCACACCTGCCTAATATTGTTTTCTGTTGACCTCAAAAGAAAATCAGTAAAGTATGAAACGGGTTCCTAATTTGCAATTGCACTACCACAAAACAACAGCTTAATTTCCAGACTCTGGGGTTAATGACTCACTATCCTATATCATGGTGTACCTCCAGAGGCAAGCAATTGTGCGAGGGCTCAGCATTAAACAAAAACACAGACTGTCCCTAACTTCTCACGAATGTTGATTGATTAATGCTTGGCAGGATAGCAATGATCACAGCAGTGCTAAATGTGGAGGAATGCTTTTACCTACATTCCACCACTTTTTGCTGTTTTTTAGCTGGCCAGGAAACTCCAAGCTCTTGGTTTCCTGATCCACTGTGTAATAATAATATGGAGGAAGATATTGGTGTGAATTTTACTGCTATGAGGGATCACTGACCATAAAAAAAAAGGTTTTGCTTCCCTTTTAACATCTAAAAGTATTTTTCCAACAGAAGTGAATCCAGGAGTAATGGAAGAGTCAACTTTCCTTGCATGTGGGTATAGGGGTATGTTTTGACTACAAGCACAATAAAACAACGCTACATGCTGGTGGCATATGACATCATGACCTAAATATGTTTTTAAAAATCATTTATTACTGTCTATAAACAGTGAAGTTAGCACAAGGGATGATGAAAAAACAGAATTGATTCCTCCTTGAATTGAAAATCATTGGTGGCCCATTAGGATTCCAGATGTCGTTTTGTGTGCTTTTCCATTTGTTTTCCAACATTTTACCACTTGGACCCTTCGTGCCTTCTCTAGTGCTTGTGAGGGATGTTGGCTTTTCTGCTTGAGGTCTTCCTGAAGAAACATAGCAGCCTCAGCTACAGGAATAAAGCAACCTATTGTCCAGGCTCTGAGTTGTGGGAAACAACTGTGCTGTTGTCAAAGGTCAAACACCATGTTGTCTAAAGCTGCTAATGGGAACACCTATAACTGTGGGCAGAACAGATTGGATCCAGTAGCATGACAATATTATTTTACATTATGTGAGCTTTTCTAATGGACAGCTAAATGCTTGTACTGCAATGAACTATTTTAGCTCAGATAGAATCCTTTGTTTAATTCACTGTGGTGTTAAAGAGAGCAGAAACATAGAGTAACTTTTTTATTACTCCATGATTGCAATATTCTGATAATTTTTCATGTTAAACTGTTTAATATGTTGCAATGGGATATTATTCGCTTTGGGGGTAAAATACTTTTTTTCTCTTCATGAATCGATTGAAAATTAAAATTAAAATGCAGTTTTGACATTTATTAAAAATAAATTAATGTTTAATTAGGGACCCAGGTTAAATTCCACTCTTGGGTCACTGTCTGTGTGAGTTTTCACATTCTCCCTGTGTCTGTGTGGGTTTCCTTCGGGTGCGGTGGTTTCCTCCCACACTCCAAAGATGTGCGGGTTAAGTTGATTGGCCACATTAAATTGGTCCTTAGTGTCAGAGGGACTAGCAGGGTAAATACATGGGGTTACGGGGATGGGGCCGAGGTGGGATTTGTGCAGGCTCAATTGGCTGAATGGTTTCCTTCTGGACCGTAAGGATTCAATGATACTATGAAATACCAGATATAATTCATAAACTGAAATACTGTTTTTCTTACAGAAATAAAATAAAACCATATAGATGCCAATATTATAGAATATTCATGGAGTAGTATATTGATGATTTTTTGAGATTGAACTCTTTTTTTTCAGAACTAGCAGTTTTAAATATGCTATGTGTTTAAGGCCACAAGTTTTCTTATTTGCTTAAGAGCTTTAATTGTACAATTTGTCAACTTGGTTCCTGCCTGTTCTTAAAATTACAATTTTAACACAGAGGGCCACATCTACGTTTGTGTTACATGTAGTCGTCACTAAATTAAGTGAGCAAAAAAATGACAGTAACTTGATATCATTTGAAAAGGGTGAGTGCAAGGTTAGGGACGATGTGACTACTGGTACGCTTGAAAAAGATCACATGCAAATTAATTGTGACATACTTGTTGTCCTAATTTATACTCAATGGCTACCTGAAACAAGAGCTGAACTACACTCAACAACCTGCAGCTGTTAACACAGCAAGATGAGTGTTGTGCTTTCAGTGGGATGACATAGGTTTTTTTTGAAAAAAGGCCATAACTTTTTCTGATCTTTTGTGTTTAACCCTTTAAGGACCACTGGAGGAATTCACAGCCAAAATGAAAAACATGGCAAACTTTGTCATGTTGTGATAATAATTAGGATCCAGTTAATAGTTGTCTTTGCTTTCGGATAATTTTTTATCAAGCCATAAAAATTTTAAATGGCAAATATTAAGATATATAGTTGTTCATTGTCCAACTCTAAAGGCACCCCAATCTGCTGTGGAAGCCTTTGATCTCTCGAGATGTTTTCCCTGGCTGCCAGTGCCAGCAACATAATCAAGGTCATGCTTTATTCCGAAGATTCCCAGGCAATTCCTAGGACATTGAGTGTCTGAATTTGACAACTGAAAGACTATTAATCAATCAGGCCCTTAGCATGCTCTGGAGAGTTTTACTTCTCCCTAATCTAGGGCTTCTGTATGCTAATTAAATACACAAAAATAGGCAGAGGACAGGGGAATTTTGGAGAATCTGTTTAATACCAATATTGTTCTGTAAGCTACCATACCAGTTCTTTCATAAGTTGAACAATTCAGAGCAATGTATTTCTGCAGCCTGCATTCAACCACATCTGATTGCAGTTGCCTTTCAATTATTTCTTCTTTTAATTTCTTCATTCATAGGCTGTGGGCATCACTGGCTCAGGCAATATTTATCCATTATTTGTCCATCCTTTATTGCCCTTGATGAGGTGGTGGTGAGCCACTGCCTTGAATTGCTGCAATCCATGTTACTGTGTTGGTACACCCACAGTGCTGTTGGATGGGAGTTCTAGAATCCGATGCAGCAAAATGGTGATATAGTTCATAAGACTATTAAAAGACTTTTGAATTAATTTTGACATCATGTATCTTACAGATATTTTGAGGTAGTGTGTTTTTCTTATTTCCTTCACTCTTGCATGCATATTCCTTAATTTTTCTCTGTGAGCCTGCCACCAAAGGTTGCCATGTGACGTTGTGCTGTAACGTTATGTTCACAGCACTTTACTGTTGGAATGTTTTAGGAGATTGTTTTGCTTCAAGCCTTCCATAACTGAGTTTTGTGAAACCAAGAACTGAAGATACACACACACACTCAGTAAGAAGTGTCACAACACCAGTTAAAAGTCCAACAGGTTTATTTGGAATCATGAGCTTTCAGAGTGCTGCTCCTTCCTCAGGTGAAGGTACACACAGGCAGAGAAAAAGAAAGAATCATTGACACAGAGACTGAGAGAGACATGTAGACGGACACAGATATCCGCAGGAACAGAGGAAGTGAATAGTGTCTTGCGTTGATGGCAGTCTGATGTTTAAGCCATAGCTTTCCTATACATAGCCAGCAACAAGCTCATTTTTAACCTGCCACTTTTGTAAAGGTTAGTATTCATTGCCGAAGAGGTGATGGAGACAGATTCACTTTGTGGCTTTCAGAAATGAATTGGATAAGCATTTGAAGAGAATAAATTTACAGAAGTATAAAGAAAGGGCAGTGGAGTGGGACTAGCTGAGATCTAGCAGAGAGCCAACACAAACAAGACAGGCCAAATAGTCTCCTCCTGTGCTGCAACCGCTCTGATTCTACAGTCTCCCAGAAGACTCGGTAAAATGAGTTGTCCTGGGTGTTTGCCTTTGTAAATCTGATCAGTTTACTTTAAGGTTGCTGCAGACTCTATGAGACCCCAAGTTTGGCATGTAAATGCCACACTGCCAATAACAGGAAGTTGCATTTATTTACTTCTAATGCAAGAACACCAAAATAACAGAAGTTACTGAAGTACACTGGAACAATGTGAATGTAAAAAAAGAACTTCAGGAAACAGAAAGAGATCCCCAACTAATAAACATAGGACAGGCTGTGCTCTTGAATTCATTTATCATCAAGAATGGATATGTTATATGACTTACATGAGAAGCTGGCTGATGAAGTATGAAGACATTAAGTAGTGAAGGCAGTGACAGTAATCCTATTACCAGACAGATCAGGCAAAAGCAATACAGAAAGCAAGGGAAGTCCAGATTAAACTGCATTTATTTCAATGCAAGAGGCCTGACGGGCAAGGCAGAAGAACTCGGGGCATGGATGGGTACGTGGGACTGGGATATTATAGCAATTACTGAAACATGGCTAAGGGAGGGACAGGACTGGCAGCTCAATGTTACAGATGCTACAGTAAAGATAGAACAGGAGGTAAGAGAGGAAGGGGAGCTGCACTTTTGATTAGGGAAAACATTATGGCAGTACTGAGAGGGGATGTATCCGAGGGTTCGGCCACTGAGTCTATATGGGTAGAACTGAGAAATAAGAAGGGGGAAATCACTTTGATAGGGTTGTACTAAAGGCCCCCAAATAGTCAGCAGGAAATTGAAGAGCAAATATGTAAGGAGATTACAGATAGCTCCAAGAGAAATAGGGTGGTAATAGTAGGGGATTTTAACTTTCCCAACATTGACTGGGACAGCCATAGTATTAGAGGGTTGGATGGAGAGAAATTTGTTGAGTGTATTCAGGAGGATTTTCTCATTCAGTATGTGGATGGCCCGACTAGAGAGGGGGCAAAACTTGACCTCCTCTCGGGAAATAAGGAAGGACAGGTGACAGAAGTGTTAGTGAGGGCTCAGTTTGGGACCAGTGACCATAATTCTATTAGTTTTAAGATAGCTATGGAGAATGACAGGCCCAAAAGTTAAAATTCTAAATTGGGGCAAGGCCAATTTTGATGGTATCAGGTAGGAACTTTCAAAAGTTAATTGTGGGAGTCTGTGGGAAGGCAAAGAGATGTCTGGCAGGTGGGAGGCTTTCAAAAGTGTGTTAACCAGGGTTCAGGGTAAACACATTCCACTTAGAGTGAAGGGCAAGGCTGGCAGAAGTAGGGAACCCTGGATGACTCAGGATATTGAGGCCGTGGTCAAGGAGAAGAAGGAGGCACATGACAAGCATAGGCAGCTGGGATCAAGTGAATTCCTTGAAGAGTATTGGGGGTGTAGGAATAGAGTTAAGAGAGAAATCAGGAGGGCAAAAAGGGGACATGAGATTGTTTTGGCAGATAAGGCAAAGGAGAATCCAAAGAGCTTCTACAAATACATAAAGGACAAAAGAGTAATAAGGGAGAGAGTAGGGCCTCTTAAGGATCAACAAGATATGGGTGAGATCCTAAATTTATATTTCTCATCAGTAAGTGGGTACGATCTAGTGGGTACGATCTAGTGGCCATTACAGAAACGTGGCTGAAAGGTGACCAGGACTGGGAGATGAATATCCAGGGGTATCAGGCGTTTAGGAAGAATAGACAGGAAGGAAAAGGTGGTGGGGTCGCGCTATTAATAAGAGATAATATCAGGGTAGTACTGAGGGATGACATAGGCTCTGAGGAACAAAACGTGGAATCATTATGGGTAGAGATGAGGAATAGTAGAGGGAGAAAGACACTAGTAGGTGTGGTATATAGGCCCCCAAATAATAATGTTGAGGTAGGGAGGGCTGTAAACAAGCAGATAAGGGATGCGTGTAAAAACGGAACGGCAATAATCATGGGGGACTTCAACATGCACATTGACTGGCAGACTCAAGTCGGTAAGGGTGGAATGGAGGAAGAGTTCTTAGAATGCTGTCGGGATAGTTTCCTCGAACAGCATGTTACGGAACCGACGAGGGAACGAGCTATTTTGGATCTGGTATTGTGTAACGAGGTAGGTAGAATTAAGGATCTTATTGTGAAGGACCCTCTTGGGTCTAGTGACCACAATATGGTCGAATTTCTGATTCAGATGGAAGAGGAGAAAGTTTGGTCTCAAACCAGTGTCCTCTGTTTGAACAGAGGGAAATATGATAGGATGAGGGATGAATTGGCTAAGGTAGACTGGGAGAGCAGGCTGGCAGGTAGGATAGCTGAGGAACAGTGGAGGATTTTTAAGGAGATCCTTTTCAGTTCTCAGCAAAAGTATATTCTAGCAAAAAACAAGGATTGTAAGAAAAGGGAGAACCAGCCGTGGATAACGAAGGAAATAAAGGAGAGTATTAAAATAAAAACAGCTGCGTACAGAGTGGCCAAAAATAGTGGAGAAACAAGTGATTGGGAAAAATTTAAGAAACAACAAAGAGAGACTAAGAAAGCGATAAAGAAAGGAAGGATAGACTATGAAGCTAGGCTAGCAATTAATATAAAAAATGATAGTAAAAGTTTTTATAAATATATAAAAAGGAATAGAGTGGCTAGAGTGAATGTTGGACCCTTGGAGGACGAGAGGGGGGAGTTAATAGTGGGAAATGAGGATATGGCTGAGTCTTTAAATACGTTTTTTGTGTCGGTCTTCACGGTGGAGGACACAAATAGTTTGCCAAATATTAACGATAGAGGGTTGGCAGCAGGAGAAATACTTAATACGATTAATGTTACCAGAGAGGCAGTGCTGGGTAGACTAATGGGACTGAAGGTGGACAAGTCCCCGGGTCCGGATGGAATGCATCCCAGGGTATTGAAAGAAATGTCAGAGGTAATAGTGGATGCGTTAGTGATTATTTATCAAAACTCGTTGCATTCTGGGGTAGTGCCGGTTGATTGGAAAACGGCTAATGTTACGCCGCTGTTTAAAAAAGGAAGGAGACAAAAGGCGGGTAACTATAGGCCGGTCAGCTTAACGTCTGTAGTAGGGAAAATGCTGGAATCCATTATTAAAGAGGAGATAGCAGGGCATCTGGATAGAAATGGTTCGATCAATCAGACGCAGCATGGATTCATGAGGGGAAAGTCGTGCTTGACGAACATGTTGGATTTTTATGAAGATGTGACGAGGGCGGTTGATGGAGGAGAACCGGTGGATGCGGTGTTTTTGGATTTCCAAAAGGCGTTTGATAAGGTGCCCCATAAAAGGCTGCTGAAGAAGATTAGGGCACACGGAGTTGGGGGTAGTGTGTTAAAGTGGATTGGGGACTGGCTATCTGACAGGAAGCAAAGAGTCGGAATAAATGGGTGTTTTTCCGGTTGGAGGAAGGTAACTAGTGGCGTGCCGCAGGGATCGGTACTCGGGCCGCAACTGTTTACCATTTATATAGATGATCTGGAGGAGGGGACGGAGTGTAGGGTAACGAAGTTTGCAGACGACACAAAGATAAGTGGAAAAGTGAATCGTGTGGAGGACGGAGAAGATCTGCAGAGAGATTTGGACAGGCTGAGTGAGTGGGCGAGGATATGGCAAATGGAGTATAACGTTGATAAATGCGAGGTTATACACTTTGGAGGAAATAATAACAAATGGGATTACTATCTCAATGGAAACAAATTAAAACATGCTACCGTGCAAAGGGACCTGGGGGTCCTTGTGCATGAGACGCAAAAGCCCAGTCTGCAGGCACAACAGGTGATCAAGAAGGCAAATGGGATGTTGGCCTATATTGCGAGGGGGATAGAATATAAAAGCAGGGATGTCTTGATGCACCTGTACAGGGCATTGGTGAGGCCGCAGCTGGAATACTGTGTGCAGTATTGGTCCCCTTATATGAGGAAGGATATATTGGCATTGGAGGGAGTGCAGAGAAGGTTCACCAGGTTGATACCGGAGATGAGGGGTTTGGATTATGAGGAGAGGCTGAGGAGATTGGGTTTGTACTCGTTGGAGTTTAGAAGGATGAGGGGGGATCTTATGGAGACTTATAAGATAATGCGGGGGCTGGATAGGGTGGAGGCGGAGAGATTCTTTCCACTTAGTAAGGAAGTTAAAACTAGAGGACACAGCCTCAAAATAAAGGGGGGTCGGTTTAAGACAGAGTTGAGGAGGAACTTCTTCTCCCAGAGGGTGGTGAATCTCTGGAATTCTCTGCCCACTGAGGTGGTGGAGGCTACCTCGCTGAATATGTTTAAAGCGCGGATGGATGGATTCCTGAGCGGTAAGGGAATTAAGGGTTATGGGGATCAGGCGGGTAAGTGGTACTGATCCACGTCAGATCAGCCATGATCTTATTGAATGGCGGGGCAGGCTCGAGGGGCTAGATGGCCTACTCCTGCTCCTATTTCTTATGTTCTTATGTAATTACTGTTGAGAAAAGTATGGATGTTAGAAAACTTGGGGAAATAAACAGTGATGTCTTGAGGAGTGTACATATCACAGAGAAAGAGGTACTGGAAGTCTTAAAGCGCAAGAAGGTAGATAAATCCCCGGGACCTGATGAAGTGTATCCCAGGATATTGTGGGAGGCTAGGGAGGAAATTGCGGGTCCCCGAGCCGAGATATTTGAATCATCGATTGTCACGGGTGAGGTGCCTGAAGAATGGAGAGTAGCAAATGTTGTGCCTTTGTTTAAAAAGAGCTGCAGGGAAAAGCCTGGGAACTACAGGCCAGTGAGCCTCATATCTGTGGTGGGTAAGTTAGAACCATAGAACCATAGAAAATTACAGCTCAGAAACAGGCCTTTTGGCCCTTCTTGTCTGTGCCGAACCATTTTATGCCTAGTCCCACTGACCTGCACTTGGACCATATCCCTCCACACCCCTCTCATCCATGAACCCGTCCAAGTTTTTCTTAAATGTTAAAAGTGACCCCGCATTTACCACTTTATCCGGCAGCTCATTCCACACTCCCACCACTCTCTGCGTGAAGAAGCCCCCCCTAATATTCCCTTTAAACTTTTCTCCTTTCACCCTTAACCCATGCCCTCTGGTTTTTTTCTCCCCTAGCCTCAGCGGAAAAAGCCTGCTTGCATTCACTCTATCTATACCCATCAAAATCTTATACACCTCTATCAAATCTCCCCTCATTCTTCTACGCTCCAGGGAATAAAGTCCCAACCTATTCAATCTCTCTCTGTAACTCAGCTTCTCAAGTCCCGGCAACATCCTTGTGAACCTTCTCTGCACTCTTTCAATCTTATTTACATCCTTCCTGTAACTAGGTGACCAAAACTGTACACAATACTCCAAATTCGGCCTCACCAATGCCTTATATAACCTTACCATAACACTCCAACTTTTATACTCGATACTCCGATTTATAAAGGCCAATGTACCAAAGGCACTCCTTACGACCCTATCCACCTGTGACGTCACTTTTAGGGAATTCTGTACCTGTATTCCCAGATCCCTCTGTTCAACTGCACTCTTCAGAGTCCTACCATTTACCCTGTACGTTCTTCTTTGGTTTGTCCTTCCAAAGTGCAATATCTCACACTTGTCTGCGTTAAATTCCATTTGCCATTTTTCAGCCCATTTTTCTAGTTGGTCCAAATCCCTCTGCAAGCTTTGAAAACCTTCCTCACTGTCCACGACACCTCCAATCTTTGTATCATCAGCAAACTTGCTGATCCAATTGACCACATTATCATCCAGATCATTGATATAGATGACAAACAACAATGGACCCAACACCGATCCCTGCGGCACACCACTAGTCACAGGCCTCCACTCAGAGAAGCAATCCTCCACAACCACTCTCTGGCTTCTTCCATTGAGCCAGTGTCTTATCCAATTTACTACCTCCCCATGTATACCTAGCGACTGAACCTTCCTAACTAAGTTGTTGGAAGGTATTTTGAGAGACAGGATCTACGGGCATTTAGAGATACAAGGACTGATTAGGAACAGTCAGCATGGCTTTGTGAGTGGAAAATCATGTCTCACAAATTTGATTGAGTTTTTTGAAGGGGTAACCAAGAAGATAGATGAGGGCAGTGCAGTTGATGTTGTCTACATGGACCTTAGCAAGGCCTTTGACAAGGTACCGCATGGTAGGTTGTTGCATGAGGTTAAATGTCACAGGATCCAGGGTGAGGTAGCTAAATGGATACAAAATTGGCTCCTTGACAGAAGCCAGAGGGTGGTTGTAGAGCATTGTTTTTCAAACTGGAGGCCTGTGACCAGTGGTGTGCCCCAGGGATCGGTGTTGGGTCCACTGTTATTTGTCATTTATATTAATGATTTGGATGAGAATATAGGGGGCATGGTTAGTAAGTTTGCAGATGACACCAAGATTGGTGGCATAGTGACAGTGAAGAAAGTTATCTCCAATTGCAACGGGATCTTAATCAATTGGGCCAGTGGGCTGACGAATGGCAGATGGAGTTTAATTTAGATAAATGCGAGGTGATGCATTTTGGTAGATTGAACCAGGACAGGACTTACTCAGTTAATGGTAGGGCGTTGGGGAGATTTACAGAACAAAGAGATCTAGGGGTACTTGTTCATAGCTCCTTGAAAGTGGAGTCACAGGTGGACAGAGCAGTGAAGAAGGCATTCGGCATGCTTGGTTTCATTGGTCAGGACATTGAATACAGGACTTGGGATGTCTTGTTGAAGTTGTACAAGACATTGGTAAGGCCACACTTGGAATACTGTGTACAGTTCTGGTCACCCTATTATAGAAAGGATATCATTAAACTAGAAAGAGTGCAGAAAAGATTTACTAGGATGCTACTGGGACTTGATGGTTTGAGTTATAAGGAGAGGCTGGATAGATTGGGACGTTTTTCTCTGGAGCGTAGAAGGCTGAGCGGTGATCTTTTGAGTTCTATAAAATAATGAGGGGCACAGATCAGCTAGATAGTCAATATCTTTTCCCAAAGATAGGGGAGTCTAAAACTTGAGGGCATAGGTGAGAGGGGAGAGATACAAAAGTGTCCAGAGGGGCAATGTTTTCAGAGGGTGGTGAGTGTCTGGAACAAGTGGTCAGAGATAGTAGTAGAGGCGGGCACAATTTTGTCTTTTAAAAAACATTTAGACAGTTACATGGTTAAGATGGGTATAGAGGGATATGGGCCAAATGCAGGCAATTGGGATTAGCTTAGGTGTTTAAAAAGAAAGGCGGCATGAACAAGTTGGGCCGAAGGGCCTGTTTCCATGCTGTAAACCTCTATGACTCTATGACATTTGAGTTCCAGAGTTTTAGCAGTCTGATCCAATAACATTATAGAAGTTCACGTTATATGCTGCTTGAATTGTAAATACAACTTTGTTAGCATGAGAATGTTTGCAAACATTTCAGTTGTTTAGCCACATCTGCACATTTTCATCTTGCTTCATCTTTTTTCTTCACGTCATGAAACTTCTTGCTGCATCACATTGCAGATGCGTGGCAGAAATACTTAATCGAGTCAGTGACTTTCTTTAAACTTGTCTTATGATGGATTATATTGATAAACCATTCTGCTTGGCTGCCATGGCTGTGGCTCTCTGTCACTAAAGCATGCTTTGCAGCGGGTTGTTTACCCACAATCTCCACAGAATTGTGTAGTAGACAGTTGGCTGTTTGGCTTAGGTGCTTGTTCTCCCTGCTGATGCAATCATTAAGCAACCGAGTGAGATGACTGTGGATTCAAGGCTCCTCCTGGAGACTTGAGCTCAAAAATGGCCATTCGGCTTCCTTAGCAGGACACAAAATATCCGATGTCACTTCAAAGAAGAGCGAAGATATTATCCCTGGTATCTTAGCCAATATTTATTCTTTAGTCAACATCACTGATCTGGTAATGATCATGTTGTCTGTGAGAGTTTGCTGTGCACAAATTGACTTCTGCATTTCCTCCATTACAACAGTAACTACACAATTAATCGGCTGGAAAGTGCTTTGGGTTGTTCTGGGGTCATAAAAGACACTACATTAATTTGAGACTTGCTTTTAAAAGGTGCTAAAATTAAACACTGTCGGGATTGGCCAGAATTCTTATGTAAATAATAATCAATTTAATTCCCAAAATCTTACCCAAAGAAAACCAAAGGGGAGCCATCATTTCATTTTCAAAAGTAAAAAAAATTCAGAAGCCTTTGCCCTCGTACTCAATTAAACAGTGACAAAATAACCAAAACTATCTTTCTTGTGTATTGTTGTCATCAGCTGCCCTTCAATTCAAAGATGATGTCCGCTCAGGGTCACATGTTTCTGTCATGGGTCATCATGTGAAAGAACAGGCGATTCTCGGCCCACAGACCATTAAACAGTGGGACCCAGTGTGTAGGAATGCTTCCTTTCCTCCTTTACTGTTACTCTGCCTCATCATTAAGACTTTGTGACTCGAAGCATGATGCAACTTAATGATAAATTATCGACATTTTGAACGATTGGTAGCAAACTCCTCCTAGCCATTATTCTCAATGTTGCCATGCTTCAAGGAGAATGTCATAGAATCGTAGAATCCCTGCAGTGCAGAAGGAAGCCTTTCGGCCCATTGAGTCTGCATCGACTCTTACCCAGGCTTACCCCATATCACCACATATTTACCCTGCTAATCCCCCTAACCTATATATCGTGACACACCAAGGGGCAATTTAACATGGGCAATCAACCTAACCTGCACATCTTTGGACCATGGAAGGAAACCGGAGCACCAAGAGGAAACCCACACAGACATGGGGAGAATGGGCAAACTCCACACAGTCAGTCATCCAATGCTGGAATTGAACCCAGGTCCTGGTGCTGTGAGGCAACAGTGCTAGCCACTGTGCTACCTATACATCAGTGTCTTTGAAGTGTTTTCTTTGAACTCCCTGGAACATTAGCCATTTGTGAGTTGAAAAAACAGGACCTGGCGGGAGAGATTTTCAGCCATTTAAGTACAATGTCCTGCCCATCAAAGTTGACTTTTCAGCAGATTTGCCTGAATGCTTGCGGAGCTGGCTTCAAGAAGGACACTTGAATTTGTTTGATGGTCCTCCCATTAAAGTCATGATGTGGAGATTGGTAAACCCATTAAATCCAGAGGATGCAGCAGAAACATTGCTGATGGGATTTTTCTAGCACTTTTTAGTGTCCTCTGTACACTAGGACTTGTGGAGGCCTTTGTTGTCAAACACTTGCCTTCGTAATCAGCTGGCACAGTTGATTCAGTGTTGGATCTCTTTGTCAATGATAGCCTTGAGAGATGCGAGTTCCTAAGTATGGGAAATACTCAACATATTTCAGAGTCTCTCCTTTAACATCTATGTGAGGTGGACTATTTGGCCAACCAGGTGTAGATCAATGTGATTTGATTTGGCAACGTTCAAGGACAGACCAAGTTTATTGAATGCTGAATTGGCTTGCAAATCTGGTGCAAAGTGGCAACAATGCTGCAGCCATCTGTAAGCTGCAGATCATGATTGCCTGTGGTAGTCAGTATAACTTTGGCACAGAGGTGACTGAGGGTAAAGAGTTTTCTATCGAGGTGGTATTTAATACACACAGGGCAGCTGATCTTTGATGAGAATAACCACTGTCAGGTAGATCGTAAATAGTATGGGGGCTGTTACACAAACTTGCTTGATCCCAGCATGAATTTTTCAGAACTCTTGCTGAGGACAGTTGCATCTTGAAGCAATTGCAGGATTGTGGAAGAGCTTAATCCATGGAGCCTCATAATTTACAGAGTCAGATGCTTGGGTCAGGTTGATGAATATAATGAAGAGTTCCTGTTGTTGTTCCTGATAATGTTCTTGGATTTGTCTGGCAACAAATGTCATGTCAGTGGTTCTTCTAGAAGGTCTAAAGCCACATTGTGACTTTGGGAGGATTTCCTCAGCTACAGGAAGTAGGCGATTCAGGAGAATGCACGCCTGGATTTATTGCTCTATAGACGAGGAACATACCATAATAATTTCCACAACCTGATTTATCTTCCTTCTTGAAGGTATCTACAATTGTCACATTTGTTAAGTTGGTAGGTTGGTGGAAGGCAAGTTATTTTCCCCTCAAATCTGTAGGATGAGTGCATGGAATCTTGATGTGAGCGAAGATCTGCTAGCTTTTGTAAAGCTCAGCTGGAATGCACTCCGGGCCCAGGTTGTGTTGTTTTTCATTTGTTTAATTGCTTGCTGAAGCTCTAACGATAGTGGTTCACCAATGGACTCTACTACAGGGTATTGAGGGATAGACTGGAAAGTATCAGCTGCCGCTGTGGGTCACTGTTAAGGAGCTGTTGAAAATCTTCTTTCCAACATTAGGTGGCATTGACACCACTGCGGGGTGGGGAGGGGTCAAGGGAAGTTGGAGGATTTGGAGGGGGGGTGGGAGTTGGGGGGTCAGAGGAGGTTTGGAAAGTCAGAAGAGCAAATCGGAGGGTCAGAGGAGCAATTCGAGGGGGGAGTTGGCGGGTTGATGGAGTCATTGAGGTTTGGAGGTCACCAGGGAGTTAAAGGGTCATTGGAGGTTTCAGAGGGTCGGTGTGGAGTTGTAAGTTTAGGGTAGCAGTCGGTGGGGCGCCAGTGGGGAGAGATCAGCTGTATAGTTAACCAGAAGTTAGAAATGGTTTTCTTATCTAACATCATCTGAGTAACTATCCAGGTAACTGAGTCAGAACCCTCTGAAGTCTTTGAATCTTTTTCGAAGTGTTCCAGACGCAAGGCAATTGCCCAGCAGAAGTTGAAACTTTGTGGGCAATTCCTCCGGGGTCTTTTCATTGGGACTTTCAAGGTTCCATAGCACGTCCTCTGGGGTACATCTGGACTCTGATTATCCCCAGACCAAAAGATCTAACACCTTTAAGATGGTGAATTGCCTCTTGGACCTGGAGATGTACAAATCAAGAAAAATATATTAAAGTTATTGAAAGGGTCAAAAAATATCTCAATAAAGGCAGCATATGTAGTGGTAAGCAACATAGGAATAAATAATAGAGATGTCTTAAATGGCACATCGCAAGTATTGCCTCAAGACTTAAAAATGGATGCTGCAAATTAATGTTCGAGAAGATACTCATGGAGTCTAGGAAAGGATGGGAGTTCACAAAGAATGATATGATATTTGATCAATAAAGCTACAATCATAGTTACCTGGAAAAGCTTTTGGAACAGAAAGGACAGGTCGAGGAAGGATGAATTCCACTGAACACTTAAGAAGCTCAAAACTACCCCGGTGAACTCTAGCGGTGATGTCCAGAGGCTGAGAGAATTGACCATTTTTCTTTATACTAATTTTGACTCCAGCAGTGGAAAGTTATTCCCCCTGATTTTCCACTGACTTCAATTTTGCGAAGGCTTTTTGATGTCATACTGGGTCAAATGCTGCCTTGGTGTCAGAGGTAGTCACTGTCATTACATTCTTGAATTCAAGTCTTTTGGACAAAGGTTATAATGAGATCTGGAACTGAATAGCCATGAGGAACTCAAACTGAGCATCGGTGAGCAGATTATTGCTGAATAAGTTTCAGTTGATAGCACTGTCACCAATGTGGGCAATTTCCCACTTTGTCAGGCAGATGCTTGGAACAGCTTGGCTAGGGCAGTGTGTTCTGACAAATCCATTCACACAATTAGGATGTAATGTACTTCCTGAGATAAAAATCATATTTACTTATTCCTCTTTATCTTGTATCTTTTTTTTATGCATCTCCACTAGATTAGCCTTTTCCCAGCTAGGTAGCTGCGGCGGTTTGTGTTCACAGACAACTGACCATTATGTTGTAGTCCATCACGTGGATATACCAAGGGACAGCAAGGTGGCACAGTGGTTAGCACTGCTGCCTCACAGCTCCAGGGACCCGAGTTTGATTCCAGCCTTGGGTTACTGTCTGTGTGAAGTTTGCACTTTCTCCCCATGTCTGTGTGGCTTTCCTCTGGGTGCTCCAGTTTCCTCCCACAGTCCAAAGGTGTGCAGGTTAGGTTGATTGGTCATGCTAAATTGCCCATTAGTGTGTAGGTTAGGGGGATCAGTGGGGTAGAATACATGGAGTTACGGGATAGGGCCTGGGTGGGATGTTGTTTCAGAGAGTTGGTGCAGACACAATGGGCTGAATGGCCTCCTTCTGCACTGTAAGGATTCTATGATACCTGAACATGATCTTGAATGACTTGCCCTCCAGTTGGTTTTAAAGCTTTTTGTTGATGATATTCCAGTCTAATTAAGAAAGAGTAACTTGTAATGTACTGAATTACAAGTATAACCAAAACCTCATTGCTCCATGTGTATTGGAGAAATCACTCTGCTCCCTTATGACAGTGACTATCCTTCAAAAATACTTCATTCATTGGCTGTAAAGTGTTTTGGGACATTCTTAGGATGTGAAAGATGCAATGCCAAGGCAAGTTATTTATTCATGAATGTATTCCATTGTGACCCGGCGGGCAGGTCAGGACCTTTCATGTGTCGGTGCAGGCTCGATGCACCAAAGGGCTTCTTCTGCCTGTAGTATTTTGTGATATTGTATTGAAAACTGTAGCAACAAAACTGTCATTAATTTATTATTCAAGTAGTGTACTACAACTTATCATTAATACTAGAAAACTGATGCCAGACTTACGTTTACAATCTGGTTTCTTAATTGGTAGTAAATATTTATTGCAAAAACCAACTTTTTCTCTTTGAACTTGGGAGTAAATTATCAAAAGAGAAAATTAGAAGTTAAGGATGAAAACTTACAATAGAACCACTCAACTTTCCATTCATTTTACATGGGAAATCTGTTGGTTTCCATTATGAACATGCTAGCTTCCTTGCCTAGTTAGCCTCCACCTGTTCCACCCAAGCAATTTACTTATGCTCAAGCATCTGCTCCTGTATCAATTGCTGTCATATGTTGTGCCATAGTTTAATTTGTCCTCTTGGTAAATAGAACAATCCATAATATTTAGGTTGTTCGAGAAATTAAGTAAAAATCTTGTCGGTATGTTACTAGTATCTTCAAATTATACCAACGTGCATTCTAAATGGGACAATTGTTGCATTCCGGCTTAGTGCATTCAGCAACACAAGTCACACATTGTTATGCTATTCATCATTGTGACTAATACTTTTCTTGCCATGTGTGAGCCATTGCTGCAAAATCATGACCTTATACTACACTATACAGTGCCTTAACACAACCTGCTCCAGCACTTCACTGATGCATGCTGTTCTAACGTAGAATGAAACACACTTAGAATAATCTATTTGCACATTTTAGGACTAGATTTGATTTAAACTACTGTAAGGTCAAAATCGTGTTTGTTTATTATGTTAAATAGTTAACTCAATTTAAATTTATAAGCAGTGGCCATTTGCATTGACGTGATTACTGTTAGAAGGGTTTTTGTGCAGCCTTTCATGTGCTAACATTAGTATGAAGGGAAGGTACCAACTAACCTCAGCGTAAATTTACACCATAATAGTTTGTTCAATGTTTGTCAGTGAACATCAAGAACATCTCTACAATGTGCAACACACTTTGCATGTGGGAGATAGAATTCTCTTGGTAGATAGGTGTTTATTATACATTGGTCCAGAATTTGCAGTGTTTCTGATGACAAATGGTCAGCGTATGCCATTCGTCATCAGAAACACTACAAACACACTGTTACCCCTATGAATCTGACTGAAACGCCAAGGTTTAGCACAAACACAGATTAACCTGAAGATCCTGAGGCTGCATCCTGCCTTCAGTACTCTACTATAGGCTGTACTGTGGAAGACTAACCCTCCACCACCACCATTGCTATCCCCAGAGCTAGAAATCAGCAAAATCAGTGCTGACCACAAAATCCGGTTCATGATCAGTATACGTGAATTTTGTTTTCATAATCAACAGATCTCACCATATGTATAAATTTGGATTTTTCCAACTTGCTTAAAGTAAAAATCTGACATCACAAACTTAACATAAATTATGAATTTAACATCGTCAGAGAATATCTTTTACATGGCCCAGCAGCTTTTACAGTGGAATTTTATCAACTTATGGAATGAATCTGTCAGGGTAACTTATAAAAATAATTAACCTACTCATGTTGAGCAAAGCTTATATACAGTAACTTTCCAGTCTCATTAAGGAATTGGTTCTTTATGTTTTCCCTATGACATTTTGCATGCAAGGCAAGGAATATTGCAAAGCCTTATAAAGATCTATGTAATTGTTTATCCATACAGATTTGAAAGTACTGATGTATTTTAATCAGTATTCTGCTCCACTCAACCACAGAACTTCTCTATAGTTTCTCAAGGGAATGAATTATTTCAGGTCATGAGTTGGCTGGTTGTATAAAGTTAATCATAACAGAAACTGATGCTGTTTCTTGGGTTTACATTAGAGTATTCAGAATGTTTGATTAACCAACAATATCAAGCGTTTAATCAACTATTGTTTGTTATTCTTAGTTACATTTGTACCTAATTAAGTTGTGTAGTAATAATAGTGATACTGAACTCATATGATTGGAAATATTGATACCCTGTATCTCGTCCTTTCCCAGCATTGAAAAATAACATTCAAGTGTCAGAAGCAACATTTCTTGATTCAGAACCAATTCATATCAAGCAGATGGATGCTTTAATTTTGTTTTAACCATATGTACTTTTGAATTACTTTTGTCGAATAATATTTAATGTTTATCAGTTGGGCAACTAAGGCCTGGTAACCCATTTATAATGTGCCCAGGATAAGTATGTTTTAAATAAAAACACTGTGCTGGAAAAACTCAACTGGGTTGGCAGCGTCTGTAGGGAGAAAAAGAGATAATGGGGGCAATTCTCCCTAAAGTGTTGCATTGGCGAGAAAACTGGTGCAAATCGCGATTGTTTTTTTCAGTGCAGTTTCAGACCCGAATCTCCCACATTCTGTGCACTGCAGAGAATCTGATTAAAAGCTTGGGGGGCGGGGTCTATTCATGCTGGAGTCTGACAGCTCTGGAACTCTGCGCATGCGCAGTGGCCCCGATCTGTCAGATCCCGTTTGCTGGCCAGCTCAATTGCTGGCCAGCCCAGAACCCTCACAGTGCTGCCCCTCCAACCCTCCTCTCCCCCCACGGGAGGGAGACCACATCCCCCCTCTAGCCCACCCCAATTGCTGGTCTCCCGCAACTCCGACTGATTCCAATGCAGAACAGCAGCGGGACCTCCCACCCCCACCCCGATCGCCCCAAGTCCGACCAGAATAGGCTCCATCCCTTGGCCCCGCCCACAATAGGTCCCGCCCCCTAGGCCCTGCCCGGTGAGCAGTGCCAAGGTGCCCCCTGGGCATGGGCACTTTGCACTTGGGCAATGCGGGGGGCACAGGCCACCCCCCCGCTGCCCGACCCTCTGGGCGGCCCCATTTTGCCCTTCCCTTCACTCTGACGGGATCTCCCACTAATTCCTCGCAAGTGGGGAGCTACTCTAAACCCCGCCAGCGTGAAATACTCCTGGCGGGGTGGGAGATGCTATCGGGCCAGAAGTATTCCGTGCTGTGCCCGATAAATCACATTTAAAATACATTTAAAAATGGATTTAATTCTCTTACCTCTCTTCTCACCGGTTTCTAACGCAGTCCTGACTGCGCCTGTTCTCCGGCTGTGGGAGACACGCATGTGTCGGGAACGCATGCGCGAATCCTGCAAAATGGCTGACGCACGATTCTCCCATTCCGACAGGCCAAGAAACGTGCGCGTTGGGATGGGAGATTCGGGCCAAACATTTTGAGTCCAATATGATTCTTCTTCAGAACTCAGCAATAGTGTATGATCGCCAATAATGGCAATCTTGTGATGCTAGTTATATTGAATAAGATATGTTCCAGATGATTCTTACACCTGATTTTCTCCCCTCACTGAGAGGTGCATGATGCAGATGTCCATTTTCATAACTAATTTTTACTGGAACAGGTCAGCAGCCTATCGCAGAGGCTATAGCTCGCAGGGTGTCACTCCACATCAAACATGGCTCAGCAGGAGACTCTCCTGCTCTTAGAGCCTCCAGATAAGGTGTATTGAAAGGACTTACAGGTTTGGACATGTTATCAATACACCTTCCATGGCCATCAAGTCCTGGATGGGATTCAAACCCAAAGCTTCGGCATCAGAGACAGGGTTGCTTCTCACTATGCCACGAGGCCTCCCTTTTCTAGATTACCTGCAATTTATTTGTTTTATTTCTGTTGATTGCTTCATATAAACTCTTTGGGCAGAATTTTCCTGTACAGCCCGCCACGGGAACCATAGTGGGCGGGACATGGACCATGTAGAGGTCCATTGACCTTGGGCGGGATTTTCCGTTCTTGGAGCGAGCGCAGCCAGAAAATCCTGCCCTTCGTGTTTCCATTAGTCTTTTTTGTAATTTCTATATATTTTTTTATTTGTGTGCAGTTTGTTGCTTCAATATACATGTTTATTATTTCTGTTTTGCATCAAAGAGTTATTAAACAATACACGCCGCTTGTTAGTGCTTTGGCTCCCACCTTTTCAATGCTTGTGGCTTGTTAGTATTTTGCTTTTCACCTCTTTGATTTCCTTGTTAAAATGATGGTTTCCTTTCAAAACGTTGTGAGGTAATGAAAAGCCCATTCTGAAAAGATTTTGTTGCCTTGGACAGCAGAAGTGTCATGTTGCAGTTGTATACTGCTGAATGATCACCATTAGCACTCTACTAGTATATATGAAGCGTAAGAAAACCTGGAATAAACTACAGATGTTTAATCACACTCTACAGTTTCATGTCTGCTACTTACATAGACAGTAAATGAAGCTCTTTGGAACTAAGAAACTGGATAGATGGAGAAGGATGTTTCAGCACTTAGCCCCGCAAAATACATTACACGCCAGAAGCTGAGAGACTTTGACACATTTAAAATATACCTCGGACTATTTGCTTTTTTCCAAAATTCTACTGATTTTCTTCTTCATATCACAAAAATTTGGATATGGTGATGCAATATGTTTATGAAAAACAAAATATGTGCATCATGTTTTCCAAGGCTATTCCCTTTAATACAATAACTATTCAAGTAAAACCTTCTTTGTGAATGCTAATATCAACAGTAAAATATTCAGTTTATAAATTTGCAGTTCACCATCTTTCTGCTTCACTTTGTGCGGCCTCTTCTCTACTGGATGATTATAGAGATGGAGATTAATACAAATGTCTTGTTTTGTTCGTAGATTGCCATTACACTGATTGAATTTTCCCAGGTAATAATGAGTAATTTGTATCCACTGTGGTTTTGATATGCAACTATTACTTTGCATGTAGCAACTCCAGTACACACAGTGGTGTGAATTTTATGAAAGTGGAAGGGCTTGTAAAATAAAATGGGTTATCTGGCTGCTGCCTTCCTGCCTACTTGTCTCCTATATTATGGTGGGTGGGTAAGGCATCAGGCAGCCAGTTAATGGCTACATAAGGGCCTCATTACACTTCCGCCTTTCCAATGCGAGTGGCAGGGGAAGGTGGAAGCAAGGGAGAATCAGAAGGCAGCCGAGCAGAATCAGAATCAGAGCATTGTTATGGCACAGAAGCTGAGAGACTTTGACACATTTAGGAGGCTGTAGATGGGGGTTTCCTTTCGAGGCTATGTATAGCTACTAAAGCTAATATAAAGACTCAAAATGCAGTGTACTGATTTTGAAGACGTGACTTTATTTAACCAAATGACCGAATGGGAGAATGATATGAGGAAGCCCTGCACTCGAGCTGTAGAACCTGGGCAGCCGGATATCAGTCTGAAGAACAACGCCCCTGTGAAGGCAATTATATATTCCCAAAATCATATTGCCTACCTTTCCAGTGGGCATTATCCAGTAAACAGTAATACAAATCAATCAATAATCATCCTGTCATTAATTCCAGCTAATAACAATACACATAACCTAATGGGATTTCATTTGTTATTATATTATGGACGTTACCTCCCTTCTGTTGCCCAACAATATGGGACGCTGGACAGTGATATGATTCCCACCGAATTGAACCCATGTGACTCTTATCCAACCCTGAGAAATTCTTCATGTCTGCTCGCCACCTCTCGGAGTTGTACGATCCTATTCATAAGGCTAGCATTGATAGCCATCTTGTTCCCAACCACTGCTGATAGCCATCTTGTTCCCGATTACTGCTTTCAGTGGAACTATTGTTCCTTCCCTCTCCCTGTATTTTGTCACTGACTGAAGTTTCGCAAAATGTAACCAAAAGCAAAACGCATCCATCTTGTAAATTCAAAATACATGTTTTAAATGAGAAATATTTGTTAATCATACAGAGCTGTCCCCTATGGCAACAGCCCTGGCTGGCTTACGTTCCCATAGTCCAAGATCATTCATTCTAAAGTTAGTATCGTGTTAGTGTTCCTAAATCTATGGTTATGTGTTTATTAGAATAATTTGCCCCCGACATCAGAAGCCATTTGGCCAATCATGTGTGCACTGGCTCTCTGAATGAGCATTATGACTTTGTGCCTTTTTCCCTGTACTCTTGTGTGTTATTATTATTCAAATCATCATCTAATGCCCTCTTGAGTGCTTCAATTGAATCTGCCTCCACCACACTTCCAGGCAGTGTATTCCAGACCCGAACCACTTGCTGTGTGAAATTGTTTTTTTTTCCACATTGCATTTGCTTCTTTTGAAAATCACTTTAAATTTGTGCCCTCTCGTTCTTGATCTTTTTTATGAGCAGGGACATCTCCCTATCTACTCTGCCCCCTCATGATTTTGAACACCTCTATCAAATCTCCTCTCAGCCTTCACCTCTCCAAGGAGAACAGCCCCTTCTCCAATGTATCTTCATAATTGAAATTTCTCATCCCTGGAGCCATCCTTGTAAATCTCTTCTGTACTCTCTCCAAAATGTTCACATCCTTCCTAAAGTGCGGCGCCCGGAAATATACAGAACACTCCTGCTGAGACCTAACTAGTGTCTTGTATAAATTCAGCATAATTTCCTTGCTCTTGTACTCTTTACCATTGTTATAAAGCCCAGGAAGTGTATGTTTTATTAACTGCTGTCTCCACTTGGCCTGCCAAGTTTAATGATCTATACACACAAATACCCAGGTCCCTTTGCCTCTGCACGCTTTTTAGAATTGTACCCTTTATTTTATTGTCTCTCCATGTTCTTCCCACTAAATTGCATCACCTCACACTTTTCCACATTGAATTTCTTTTGCCACCTTTCTGCCCATTCTACCACTGTCCTGCTCACAGTTTAGAATGCTTCCAAGTGTTGTATCTTAGGTTAGAGGGATTAGCGGGCAAATGTGTAGGGATATAGGGTAGGGCCTGGGTGGGATTGTGGTCGGTGCAGACTCGATGGGCCAGATGGCCTCTTTCTGCACTGTAGGGATTCTATGATTTCTATGATCTGCAAACTTTGAAATTGTCCCCTGAACACCAAGATAGTCATAGTCATAGAGGTTTACAGCATGGAAACAAGCCCTTCGGCCCAACTTGTCCATGCCGCCCTTTTTTTTAAAAAACCCCTAAGCTAATCTCAATTGCCCGTATTTGGCCCATATCCCTATATACCCATCGTACCCATGTAACTATCTAAATGCTTTTTAAAAGATAAAATTGTACCCGCCTCCACTACCAGGGGTACATGTTCATAGCTCCTTGAAAGTGGAGTCACAGGTGGACAGAGTGGTGAAGAAGGCATTCGACATGCTTGGTTTCATCGGTCAGAACATTGAATACAGGAGTTGGGATGTCTTGTTAAAGTTGTACAAGATATTGGTACGGCCACACTTGGAATACTGTGTGCAATTTTGGTCACCATATTATAGAAAGGATATTATTAAACTAGAAAGAGTGCAGAAAAGATTTACTAGGATGCTACCGGGACTTGATGGATTGAGTTATAAGGAGAGGCTGAATAGACTGGGACTTTTTTCTCTGGAGCGCAGGAGGCTGAGGTGTGACCTTATAGAGGTCTATAAAATAATGAGGGGCATAGACAAGGTAGACAATCAATATCAACAAGACGTCCCAACTCCTGAATTCAATGTTCTGAGCAATGAAACCAAGCATGCTGAATGTCTTCTTCACCGCTCTGTCCACCTGTGACTCCACTTTCAAAGAGCTATGAACATGTACCCCTAGATCTCTTTGTTCTGTAACTCTCCCCTACCATTAACTGAGTAAGTCCTGCCCTGGTTCATCCTCGCATTTATCTAAATTACACTCCATCTGCCATTCGTCAGCCCACTGGCCCAATTGATCAAGATCCGTTGCAATTGGAGATAACTTTCTTCACTGCCCTCTATGGCACCAATTTTGGTGTCATCTGCAAACTTACTAACCATGTCTCCTATATTCTCATTCAAATCATTCATATAAATGACAAATAACAGTGGACCCAGCACTGATCCCCGAGACGCACCTCTGGTCACAGGCCTCCAGTTTGAAAAACAACCCTCTACAACCACCCTCTGGCTTCTGTCAAGAAGACAATTTTGGATCCATTTCGATACCTCACCCTGGATCCCGTGAGATTTAACCTTATGCAACAACCTACCATGTGGTACATTATCAAAGGCCTTGCTAAAGTCCATGTAGACAGCATCAACTGCAATGCCCTCATCTACTTTCTTGGTTACCCCTTCAAAAAACTCAATCAAATTTGTGAGACATGATTTTCCACTCACAAAGCCATGCTGACTGTCCCTAATCAGTCCTTGCGTCTCTAAATGCCTGTAGATCCTGTCTCTCAAAATACCTTCCAGTCTGGGAATGGAGGGATACAAACGAATGGTCTAGTTGGACCAATGAGCGGCACAGACTTGGAGGGCCGAAAGGCCTGTTTCCCGTGCTGTACTGTTCTTTGTTCTTTGTTCCAACAACTTACCCACCACAGATGTGAGGCTCACTGGCCTGTAGTTCCCAGGCTTTTCCCTGCAACCCTTTTCAAACAAAGGCACAACATTTGCCACTCTCCAATCTTCAGTCACCTCACCCGTGACAATCGATGATTCAAATATCTCGGCTAGGGGACCCACAATTTCCTCCCCAGCCTCCCACAGTGTCCTGGGATACACTTCATCAGGTCCCGGGGATTTATCTACCTTGATGCGCTTTAAGACTTCCAGCACCTCCTTCTATTTAATATGTACACTCCTCAAGACATCACTATTTATTTCCCCAAGTTCCCTAACATGCATGCTTTTCGCAATAGTAAATACTGATGAGAAATATACACTTTGGACCTCACCCATCTCTTGTGGATCCGCACATAGTTGAGCCTGTTGATCCTTAAGAGGCCCTACTCTCTCCCTTGTTATTCTTTTGCCCTTTATGTATTTGTAGAAGCTCTTTGGATTCTCGTGTGAGCCTAAAAATCCATTCTGCGCCCGGTGCCGAACAGTTCTCAATTATCCGGACTCCTTTCTAATGGTGTAAACCGGTTCATGTCCATTTGCTCCCAGAGAGGGCGTGAGGCTGATTAGCATGAGATTGACAGCATTTCAATCTCATTAGTGACTTCTGTTTGCAATCCACCCCACTTCTGGATTACACCCACCTCTCTGGCGTGACGTCACATGGGTGCGAATCACCACTGCTCCTTTTAAAGTCTGGCTCCGGCATAACAAGTTGCAAGGGAGAGTGAGGAAGTGAGTGCTCTGTGCACCAACCTCCAGGGAGCAAGAGGATGGGTCAGCCACTGTCATGGTGTGGGGTGGGGTGGGAGGCCCAAATGGGCGTGGGGCATGGGGAAGGCCAGGGTTGCCATTTGGTCGAGGTTGTGTGTTCTCCCTGCCTGCTGAAAGACCCTCCCAAGGGGTCCAGAGGTCAAGGTCAAATCCCATTCATGTCGCACCCTCCACCATGCCACCTTTCAGCCAGAAAGGCTCTGTGGTTTCGTGTGAACATTCCATCCCAGCCCCAACTAACAGTCACAAGCACCTGGCAGCTATTGCCAATCAAGGGAGCATGGCAAACATTAACACAGTTCTGCACATTGCAGGAACTCTGAAATGCTCCCTACAATGACCACCCATTGCATGGAAGTCAGGAGATCTCTTCCCTACCATCTGTCTGACCCAGATGCCATGTCTGGAATCAAGTTTGCACCAAACGTCCAAGTGGGCGCACTCAGGTTAATACTACAAGGGTTCCTCATTGAGGACCTTCTCATAGTCACCCTTATGTTCTATGTGAGCGCCAGGAGTGCTGAGCCCAGTCAGCCTCATGCTGCCGACAATGGCCTGTGGTATCCAGTCTGTATCTGGGTGGGTTGGCTATCCAGGCAGGGAGGCAGCTCTGCACTGCACACTAGTAACCACATAACTGCACAGAAGGTGCAGAAGGCATTGTGCCTCATTATGTGAAGATAGGATTCAGGCATGTGGAACACCATTGGTGACCATGTCGGGACTGGTGGGGATTGATGACCAGTGAGTTTCACGTGAGCAGTGAGGACATTTTTGGCAAAGAATCAGAAGTGGGACATAAGGCACCACTCAGGGAATCGTTGGTTGATTTGGAATGGGCAGCATAACGTAGTCAAGAGGACGTCATTCTTGACGATTTCAGTAACAGGTTTCAGCGAAGCAGTCAGGCTCATGGATGGTATGGTTGCGGGGGCACATAGGACATTCACTTACATCAGTTGTGGCATAGGGTCTGAGGGTGGGGAGATCATGTTGGCATTGCACAGAATGGTGGTCAGACCATAACTGGAGTACTGTGTCTAGTTCTGGTCACCTCACTATAGGGAGGATGTGGTTGCAGTGGATGGGCTACTGCAGGGGCCTCCAGCCTGTTGCCTGGAATGGAGCATTGATGACGTCAGGGGAGACAGGATGGGCTTGGATTGTGTTCTGTCACGCCGAGGAGACTGAGGGTGGGTCATGGTGGGGTGTATGGATTTATGAGGGATGTTGGGGGGCTCTCGCAAGTTCACAGTTTTAGGGTGCAGGATGGGTGTCTCAGGGGAATCTGTGGGGATAGTCTGCACTCAGCGGGTGGAGGGGGTCTGGAATGCACTCAGCAGTGGGAGCCCTTTAACTTACAACCATTCCACTTGCGAGCACTGGGAGAACCATGACATCTAGGGATATGGCACAGGTGCAAGGAGATGTGATTCACACGACTTCAGTGGTAGTTATCGTCAGTGCAGGCGCAGTGTTGGGAAGGGTTACAGACAGAGGAATTGCAGATGTGGAGTGCAATAATCTTTAATTAACAGTGCATTCCATTCCTAACTACAGTGTCTGCCTTTACCCATGTCTACTTTGATTTGATTTATTATTGTCACATGTATTAGTCGACAGTGAAAATTATTGTTTCTTGCGTGCTGCACAGGCGAAGCGTACGGTACATAGACAAGGAAAGTAGAGAGTGCCGAATGTAGTATTACAGTCAGAGCTAGGGTGCAGAGAAAGATCAACTTAATATGAGGTAGGTCCATTCAAAAGTCTGAAAGCAGCAGGGAAGAAGTTGTTCTTGAGTCGGTTGGTGCATGCCCACAGACTTTGTATCTTTTTCCTGATGGAAGAAGGTGAAGAGAGGATGTTTTGGGGTGCGTGAGATCCTTTGATTATGCTGGCTGCTTTTCTGAGGGAAGTGTAGACAGAGTCAACGGATGGGAAGCTGGTTTGCATGATGGACTGGGCTTCATTCACAACCTTTGTAGTTTTGTTTGTAGTCTTGTACAGAGCAGGAGCCATTCTAAACTGTGATGCAACCAGCAAGAATGCTTTCTGTGGTGCCCTTGGTGAGAGTCGTAGCTGACGTGCCAAATTTCCTTCATCTCCTGAGAAAGTAGAGGCGTTGGTGGGCTTTCTTAATGTAGCGTCGGCATGGAGGGAGCAGGATTGGTTGTTGGTGATCTAGAAACTTGAAGCTCTTGATTATTTCCACTTCATCCCCATTGATGTAGACAGAGGCATGTCCTCCACTACACTTCCTGAAGTCGATGAACATCTCCTTCATTTTGTTGACATTGAGGGAGAAATTATTTTCGTCGCACCAGTTCACCAGACTCTCTATCTCATTCCTGTACTCTGTCTCATCATTGTTTGAAATCTGACCCACTACGGTGGTGTCATCAGCAAACTTGAAAATCAAGTTGGAGGGGAATTTGGCCACACAGTCATAGATGTATAAGGAATATTATAAGAGGCTGAGGACACAGCTTTATGGGGCACCGGTGTTGAGGATGATCGTGGAGGAGGTGTTGTTGCCTATCCTTACTGATTGGGGTCTGTGGGTTAGGAAGTCTAGGATCCAGTTGCAGAGGGAGGAGCTGAGCCCCACACCATGGAGTTTGGAGATGAGTTTTGTGGGAGTAATGGTGTTGAAGGCTGAGCTGTAGTCAATAAATAGGTGACATAAGTGTCTTTGTTATCCAGGTGTTCCAGGGTTGAGTGTAGGGCCAGGGAGATGGCGTCTACTGTGGACCTGTTGCCATGATAGGTGAACTGTAGTGGATCCAGGTAATCTGGGAGGCCAGAATTGATTTGTCCCATGACTAACCTGTTGAAGCACTTCATAATGATGGATGTCAGAGCCACCGGACAATAGTCGTTAAGGTATGCTACCTGGCTTTTCTTTGGTACCGGGATGATGATGACCCTGCAACATCTTAATCTTCCGTGGCCTGCCGCTACATCTAAGTGACTCTCAGGATGCACATCAGAGGTGGAGACGGTCAGTTGTGTTAATGCCCTTGGTGGGCGTCCCTTGCGGCGCTGGGAACTGAGGGATCCTGGTCAATTTTTGGGTGTCATGGATGCAGCATGGCACCCAGTTCAGCCCACTGCCTGAGAGATGCACCGGTGTCAGGAAGTGGGGAAATTCAGAAGGGCTGGGGACGGCTGACGTCTTGTGGGTGGAAGGCCCCAGCTTGGGGTCTACCGCTTCTTCCTCCCTCGGGGTGCTCATGGGCCACACTCCATAGGACTGAGGGGCAGCTGCAGTGAGCTCCAGTAGCCTCTATCAACTGGCGCTGTGAGTACACCATGGTGCATGTACAAACCCTCAGCAATAGCCCTCTGAGTCTGAACTAAGCTCTGGAGCCCCTCTACATTCGTCCTCTGTGACTGGGCCATGCTCTTGAGGCCAGCAGAGATGGCCCTCAGTGATTCAGTTATGTCTTGAATCCTGCCACCCATGACTACCATTTCCTGCCCCAGATTTTCCACCATGGTCGTCACCCTTGCAGTGTTGGCCTGACCATTACGCAATGCCGGCACCATCTCCAGTGCCTGAGGGCAGTAGGACTCCTCAAAATATCCTCACAGTTGCTGGAACGTCTTCGACACCCCCTCTTGCATCCCCAGCAGCTTTGTGAGACCTTTTTCCAATGGCTGGCATCTGGCTCGGGGCCAGCTGTTTCCTTGGATCTGGCAGACCTCCGCCTGCCCACTCCCTTGGACATTCCTGCCTCCACCTGATGTGCATCAGCAGCTATGTGGTGCTCACCAGAAAGTGACCCTGAAACCTGTCTACTGATTGCATCCACCAAGGTGTGTCTCTTTGCTGGTGGATGGTGTGGTTGATACCCCTGACGCCTGGTCGGTGGTTTCCTTGGAGCATCCCTCTGAGGTGCTGGTGGGGGTCGCGGGGGATGGCCTACAAGGGATGCAGGGCACACACCGACTCCTGATGGGCCGGCTTCATCCGCTGATGCTCCTGCAATAGAAGATACATGGCTAAGTGTCTTCTATTGGAAGGACAAGTATCTGGGCAACTTGACACTTAGTTGAGAAAGGTCTAAATGGATCAAGGTTTTGTGAATCGTCACTTCTGCGGTGCACGCTGACATCATAGTTACTCACAGCCCTCTCGGGTTCCTCCCCTGTGAGATCCATCGCGCGCTCCTTGAAAGGAGTCGGGAGACACATTTCAGGGGTTCCACCGCCCGTTTTCTCCTGTTCCCCTCTCCTGTGGAGACATAAAGGGATAATTGAGAGCATGATGGTGGCGGGCCGGTGGGAGGTGGGGGGGGTGGGGTAATGGGTGGTGTAGCGTGGCACAGTTCCTCGCCATTCAGGGGTTGTGACTGGGGGATGCCAGAGGGATTTGAGGAGGATGCTGGGGGGTCGGGTGGATGGCCACAGGGTATCTGGTAATAGATTGAGGTGGACATTCGAGGTATGACATATGGTACTGATGTCAGGATGAGATGGATGGGCACTCGCCCTTGCAGCTCGAATCAGGTTTACATCTTCCTCCAGTGTCTGGCCGCAGGCACTGACTGTTATGGCCACAGCTTCCCAAGCCACATTGGAGTCCCTGCTCCTGTGTCGTCTTCTGTCTCACCTCTCGTCCAGCAGCCGTCTGAGCTCTCCCTTCGCAAACCATGGGCTGGTCTGGGTGCTGCAATTTTCATGGCGTGACTGGCTATGAGTACAGGGGGAGTGCTTAAATGCAATGCCTCTTGTTAGTGGCACACTGCTGCAGTCACTTCAGGTGAGTCATACGCCTGGAGAATCCGTAATGATGTAAATCATGTGGCAGTTCTTTCGGTGTACCAAGTGTTGGTGGATTGCGGTGAGGAGAGTGCTGAAGAGACTGGCAAGCATCGCTCCATTATTCTCGCCGTTATGACACTGAGTAATTTTTTGGGAGAATTCCACCAATAATCTAAAAATGACTTCTTGATGATCTCTAATCTATCATTTAAATTTTGTAAGTTCCATATCCTCACTTTCTTGTACCATATGTCATTTGCAGCAGCTAAAGATTTCATTTTAGGATTTTTAAAATACAATTAAACAGCCCTGCCTGCTGCTCAAAGGCATGGGGAAACTCAAAATGTTTTACTATGTTGTACTGTGATTTAACCCTTTCCTTACTGAAAGGTTTCCCCACTTTTTGGTATCTTTTAAGCAGAATAGGATATTTGTAAGATCATACTTCATATCATAAGCGAACGGCACGGTGGCACAGTGGTTAGCACTGCTGTCTCACATCGCCAGGGACCCGGGTTCAATTCCGGCCTTGGATCACTGTCTGTGTGGAATCTGCACGTTCTCTCCATGTCTGCGTGGGTTTCCTCCGGGTGCTCCGGTTTCCTCCCACAGTCCAAAGATGTGCGGGTTAGGTGGATTGGCCATGTTAAATTGCTCCTTAGTGTCAGAGGGATTAGCTAGGGTAAATAAGTGGAGTTGTGGGGATGGGGCCTGGGTGGGATTGTGGTCGGTACAGACTCGATGGGCCGAATGGCCTCCTTCTGCACTGTAGGGATTCTATTCTATTCTATTCTATTCCATTCTATTCTAAATATATTTCAATTGAAATGCATATTTTTCCATCTTGCACATAAAAGTGGATATTGTTTCACACAACAGACAAATAAAAATGATAAATCATTATAACTAAAGCAAAATACTTTGGATGCTGGAAATCTGAAATTAAATCCGAAAATGCTGGAAATATTCAGAAGGTCTGGCGGCATCTGTGGAGGGAGATATAGAGTTAATGTTTCAGGTCTATGATTGGTTCTGATGCGAGATCTTATCCTTGCCAACCTTCAGGCAGTAGCTATCTATATCTGAAACACCAGTGGTTGCCCTATGCTCTGAAGTGAGGAATGAAATCATCTTGTGATTCTCTCTTGTTTCCCAGTATGTTTACAAGCTCATTTTACAGCTCTGGAACCAAAAAAGATACCATAATAGAATAGAGGTACCAGAGTTCCTCCAGTTCACTCAACTTTATATCCTTTTTCTGTAAGTTGCACATTCCATTTAGAATTAAGATCATTGCTTTTGAGCGTGCCTGGACCACAGGCTCCAATTTGATAGCTCCCTCTCACCAGCAAAAGTCAGCTGCAGTGGACACTTCAGAGGAGGTAATTCAGGCAGTGCATTTCTATCATTATTAGATCAGACACTGGCATTTGATTTGATTGAATTTAATTTTGTCACATGTATTAACATACAGTGGAAAGTATTGTTTCTTGCGCACTATACAGCCAAAACATACCGATCATAGAGAAGGAAACGAGAGAATGCAGAATGTAGTGTTACAGTCATAGCTCGGGTGGAGAGAAAGATTGGCTTAATGCAAGATAAGTCCATTCTAAAGTCTGACAGCAGCAGGGAAGAAGCTGTTCTTGAATCGGTTGGTACCTGACCTCAGACTTTTGTATCTTTTTCCCGAAGGAAGAAGGTGGAAGAGAGAATGTCCAGGCTGCGTGGGGTCCTTAATTACACTGGCTGCTTTGCCGAGGCAGCGGGAAGTGTAGACAGAGTCAATGGATGGGAAGCTGATTTGCGTGATGGACTGGGCTATATTCACCACCTTTTGTAGTTCCTTGCAGTCTTGGGCAGACCAGGAGCTGTGATACAACCAGAAAGAATGCTTTCTATGGTACATCTGTAACAATTGGTGAGAGTCATAGCTGACATGCCAAATTTCCTTAGTCTTCTGAGAAAGTAGAGGCGTTGATGGGCTTTCTTAACTATAGTGTCGGCATGGGGAGACCAGGACAGGTTGTTGGTGATCTGGACACCTAAAAACTTGAAGCTCTCGACCCTTTCTACTTTGTCCCCATTGATGTAGACAGGGGCATGTTCTCCTTTGCGCTTCCTGAAGTCGATGACAATCTCCTTCATTTTGTTGACATTGAGGGAGAGATTATTGTTGCCGCATCAGTTCACCAGATTCTCTATCTCATTCCTGTACTCTGGCTCATCATTGTTTGAGATCCGAACCACTACGGTGGTGTCGTCAGCAAACTTGAAAAACGAATTTGAAAATCGAATCGAATTGCCATGTAGATTAGATTAACCCAGCAAGTGTTGATGGCAGAGCCCAGGAGGGAGCTCACTGGTGAGCTGGTCCCTCCCAGCTCTGTTGTGCAGCAATTCAGGGCAAGAGTGGCTAAGCCATGCAAAAAAGAAATGCAGGTATCACTCATGTTGATGTATGAACCTGAAGGTCTGTCAGTAGGTTTCAGCACCAGGGCTGAAAATATGCTTGAAAAGCTGTTTTCTTACAACTTTGCTGCGTACACCAGCTGTATTTTCAATCGGGGTTGGAACCAGAAATGGGGACTAGTTCCGGGTCCCATAGCACTCTCATCACAATCTACAATGCTCCAAGCAATTAAAGGCCAGGGAACAGACTCACCATCCAACCAGGGATGTAGGCCAGGCTTCCAGCATTTGAGTGCCAATTGAAGGTCCTCCACCAATCAGCAGCCCCACTGAGGTGAGAGCTGCAGATATGAACATTGAGACAGTGAGGGACAATGGAGGTAGCTCTTTTCTTTTTCATAGGGGCCTTGGTGAGTTACCGCAGTGCATCTTATCGATAGTACATGCTGCTGTTACTGTGTCAGTGATGGTGGGAATGAATGTTTAAGGTGGGGTGTTAGTTAAACAGAATGCTTTGTCCTGGATGGTGTTGAGTTTCTTGAGTGTTGTTGGAGCAGCAATCATCAAGGCAAGTGAAAGTATTCCATCACACTCCTGACTTGTGCCTTGTAGATGGTGGACAGGCTTTGAGGATTCCAGACTCTGACCCACTCTTGTAGCTACAGTATTTATATAACTGGTCTAGTTCAGTTTCTGGTCACTGGTAATCCCGAGGATGTTGATAATACAGTGGAGGATTCAACAATGGTGATGGCATTAAATATCATAGAATCCCTACAGTGCAGAAGGAGGCCATTTGGCCCATCGAGTCTGCATCGACCACAATCCCACCCAGGCCCTTCCCCCATAACGCCATGCATTTACCCTAGCTAATCCCCTTAACACTAAGGGGCAATTTAGCATGGCCAATCCACCTAACCCACACATCTTTGGACTGTGGGAGGAAACTGGAGCACCCGGAGAAAACTCACACAGACACGGGGAGAACGTGCAGACTCCACACAGACAGTTACCTAAGCCGGGAATCAAGCCCAGGTCCCTGGCTCTGTGAGGCAGCAGTGCTAACCACTGTGTCACCGTCAGGGATAATTATTTGATTCTCTCTTGTTGGAGATGGTCATTGCCCAGTACTTGTCTGGTGCAAATGTTATTTGCCTCTTATCACTCCAAGCCTGATTGTTATCCAGATTTTGTTTCGTATAGACGGTATCTGAGGGGCTGTGAATGGTACTGACCATTTTGAAATCAGCAGCGAATATTCCCACTTCTGACCCTATGATGGAGGGAAGGTCATTAATAGAGCAGCTGAAGACGTTTAGATCTAGGACATTGTGGAACTACTGCAGCGAAGTTTTGGGACTGAGACAATTGACTTCCAACAACCACAATCATCTTCCTTTGTACTAGGTATCACTCTAACCCAGTGAGAGTTTTCTCCCTGGTTCCCACTGATTTCAGTTTTGCAAGGGCCCCTTGATACCATATTGGGGCAAATGCTGTGTTGATGTCAGGGTGAGAATCAGTGACTCTCATCTTATCTCTGGATTTCAGCTCTTTTGACCATGTTTGAACCAAGACTGTAATGAGGTCAGCAGCTGAATGGTCCTGGTGGAACCACAACTGAGGGTCAGTGAGCAGGTTATTGTTGACTAAGTGCTGCTTGATATCATTGTCGACGACACCTTCCTTTACTTTGCTAATGATTGAGTGGAGACTGATGGGGCAGTAATTGTCTGGATTGGATTTGTCCTGCTTGTTGTGGACAGGTCATGTCTATGCAATATTCCACATTGTCGGGTGAGTGCCAGCATTGTAGCTGAACTGGAAGAGCTTGGTTAAGGGTACGAAAAGTTCTGGAGCACAAATGTTCAGTATTACTGCCAAATATTTGTCAGGACCATTGCCATTGTAGTATCTAGTGCTTTCAGTCATTTCTTGATGTCATGTAAAGTGAATCGATTTGGCTAAAGACACCTGTGATGCTGCAGACCTCCGGAGGGGGCCGAGATGGATTATTCACTCGACAAGGTGGCACAGTGGTTACTACTGCTGTCTCACAGCGCCAGAGACCTGGGTTCGATTCCTGGCTTGGGTAAGTGTCTGTGCGGAGTCTGTATGTTCTCCCTGTGTCTTCTTGGGTTTCTTCCGGGTGCTGCAGTTTCCTCCCACAGTGCTAGTTTGGTGCATTGGCCTTGTTAAAAATTCTCCTTCAGTGTATCTGAACAGGTGCCAGAGTGTAGCGACTCGGGGATTTTCAAAGTAACTTCATTGCAGTGTTAATGTAAGCCTACTTGTGACTAATAAATAAACTTTAACCTTAACACTTCCGACTGATGATGGTTGCAAATGTTTCAGTCTTGTCTTTTTCACCAATGTGCAGGGCTCCCCAACATTGAGAATGGAGCTATGTAGGGAACGTCCTCGTCTAGTTAATTGTTTAATTGTCCACCCCAGGCATGATTGAATGTGGCAGGACTTAGATCTGGTCAGCTGCTTGTGGGATCACTTTTTTCTGTCCATCATATGCTGATTCCACTCGCCAGCGTGCACGTTTGGCAACATCCTATTTGGTAGCTTCACCAGGTTGACACCTAATTTTTGGGTATGTCTGGTGCTGCTCCTGACATGTCTTCCTGTACTCTTCATTGAACCAGAGTTGGTCCCTGGCTTGGCAGTAATGGTAGAGTGGGGATATGCTGGGCCATGAGGTTACAGATTGTGGTTGAACCACAGCACTTCATGGATGCCCAGTCTTCAGCTGCTAGATCTGTTCAAAATCTATCCCACTTAGCACAGTGGCTGTGCCACACAACATGATGGAGGATATCTTAATGCGAAGACAGGACTTTGTCTCCACAAGGGCTGTGCAGTGGTCACTCCTACAGGTACTGTCATGGACAAGATGAGATCAAGTAGTTTTTCCCTCTTGTTGATTCCTTCACCACTTGCCACAGGCCCAGTCTCGTGGTGATGCTGTCCTATAGGACTCAGCCAGCTTAGTTCATTAAAGTCCCCCACCCTGAGTACACTCTGTGCCCTTGCCACCCTCAGTGCTTCTTCAAATAGATGTTTAACAGGGAAGTGCACTGAATCACCAGCTAAGGAGCTGGTGTTAGGTGACAATCAGCAGCATATTCCCTTGCCCATGTTTGATCTAATGCCATGAGACTTTATGAGTCTAGAGGCAATGTTGAGGACTCCCAAAGCAACTCCCACCTGACTGTGTAGCCCTGTGCCACACATCTGATGGGTCTATGCTGCCGGACGCGGGGAAGATGTTTCCTTTAGTAGGAGAAACTTGGACCTGAGGGCACAGCTTCAGAGTAAAGGGATGACCCTTTAGAACTGAGGTGAGGAGAAATTTCTTCAGCCAGAGGGTGGTGGATCTATGGAATTCATTTACACAGAAGGCTGTGGAGGCTAGGTCATTGAGTGCATTTAAGACAGAGATAGATAGGTTCTTGATTGGTAAAGGGATCAAAGGTTATAGGGGAAAAAGCGGGGGAATGAGAAACTTATCAGCCATGATTGAATGGCAAAGCAGACTCAATGGGCCGAATGGCCTAATTCTGCTCCTCTCTTCTTGTTTTATGGTGGAACACGGCATACCCTAGCATGGTGAAGGAGTCTGGGACATTAGCTTTAAGATGATTCTGCGAGTATGACCATGTCAACTTGATTGGTCTGTGGGACAGTTCTCCCAATTTTAATATATGACCCCAGATCCCCCAGATGTTACTAAGGACAGCCTTCAGCCATAGTTATGGCTCATCGACCATTAC
The DNA here is from genome assembly GCF_964213995.1 of Mustelus asterias. Taxonomy (NCBI): domain Eukaryota; kingdom Metazoa; phylum Chordata; class Chondrichthyes; order Carcharhiniformes; family Triakidae; genus Mustelus; species Mustelus asterias. Next base: position 38,521,266 of record NC_135818.1, read on the forward strand.
AGGTCCCTTTTGTGCCCCCTTGTAAGTGTCAGTTACAAGGGGGCACAGGTTCAAGATGAGGTGGGAAAGTTTAAGTGAGATGTGCCGGGGGGAAGTTTTCCACACAGAGTGGTGGGTGCCTGGAACATGCTGCTAGAGGTGGTGGTGGAAACAGGCACATTAGCAACATTTAAGAGGCATCTGGATGGGTACATGAATAGGGAGAGAATAGAGGAATACGGACCGAGTAAGGGCAGGAGATTTTTTTTACTTTAGCTAGGGCATCATGATCGGCATAGGCTTGGAGGGCCGAAGGGCCTGTTCCTGTGCTGTACTTTTCTTTGTTCCCTAACTGTCCTAAACACACCATGCTGATGTGAAAAGTCCGTTTTAATAGTTCCCGTAATTAAAAATAATTGGCCTCAATTGAACAGTTGGGCTTGACATGAATTATTGGGGGAGTGAGAACTTGAATGGAATTATTGAATAATTAGCTGATCCATCTTGCTGCAAGGCTTTCCAAAGGTGCTGGCCTTTCTCCGGCTGCATTCTTTTTTAAAATGAGGGCTACTGTTGTTTCCGTGTTTCCTCTAAAAGGCAGGCCTTCCTGGGAGAATCAGATGCTGGGGTGATGGATAGACTGTTGCAACACTTTACTGGATAACCAGTATGATCCTGTTTCTGTGATTGAACATGATTTGGACATTAATGCAGTGGTAGTTTTTTTTCTAGTCATACATGGCCTTTTAGCTAAGATCAAGAGTCAGATTAAGCTCAAAATGGGGTGCAATGCTTTCCTTGTCAGCTTAGATCTTGTATGTCTCTCTTGTAGGGAGCAAACAATGAGATGGATTAAGGGTTTGCCCTGTCCAGTCTGTGCAATGGCTTTGTAATTTTAAGAAAGGAATAAATATTTTTAAAAATAAATTTAAATGCTGCAGGCTTGTGGTCCGTGATGCTTGGAATGCAAAGGAACCAAGCCATTGCTCCAAATCCCCATGCTCTTGCCTGTTGATGATTGAAGTTCAGTAGTGTTGTTCAGTGAAGTTCAGGATGTTGGTGTTGTTGTCTGTGTAGCTGTGTATTATTGTAGACTGGGAGCTGTATCTGACACTCTCTAACATACTGGAAGAAGCCTATTTTAAAGAAGTGAATCCCACAGACGACAGAAGTTGCAGAAGTCTATAATAGCGTACTTGAAGAAACACAGTCTTCAAACAAAGCCCTCCTCGCACAAATCTGAGAAAGTGACTCTTGGCCCTTTCACTTCTGGATATGGCCTCCTATGCACATTCCTACTCACCTGTTGCCTTCTGCCAGGCCCAACTGCTTCTCTCACTGTTTGTTAAGACCTCAAAAGAAAAATTCCCCAGATGTCATTATTTATTGCCCATCTCTGGTTGCCCTTGAGCAAGTGGTAGTGGGGTGTCTTCTTGAAACCCCGCAAACTATATGATGAAGGCATTTCTATAATAATGTTAGATAGGGAGTTGCAGAATTTTGATAGTGACCACGAAGGGACAGATTAGGATAGTGTGTGACTTGGAGGGAAACCTGGGACAGTGATGGTGTTTCTCTGATCCTGCTGACATACATGCTGAAGATCACAGATTGTTGAAGACACCTTGATGAGTTTGTGCAGTGTATTTTGTAGTTAGACCACATCACAGCCACTGCATGCAGGTGATGAAGGGCGTGAATATTTAAGGTGGTGGATGGGCTGCTAATTAACTGGACTGCTTTTTCCTAGATGGTACCAAGTTTCTTAAGTGTTGTTACACCTTGATTCATGCAGACAAATGGAGAAAATTGCATTCCAACCCCTCTGCCTGGGTCATGATGGAAAGGCATTGGGGAGTCGGGAGTTAGATGTTCGCTGCAGAATACTCAGTTTCTGATCTGCTTCATAGCCACAGCACTTAAGTGGCTGGTCCAATTAAGTTTCTCTTCAATGAAGACCCTTGGGATTTTGTTGGCAGGGGATTTGATGATGATAATGCCATTGGATATCTAGCAGAGGTGGTTAAACTGCATACGGAAAGAATATCATTATCTGAGGAATTGCAGATGGGGATGAATGCTGGAATAATCAATAAACCACAACCATCTTCCTTTATGTTAGGTATGAAAGAAAACAAGACTTGCATTTATGAAGCACCTTTCACAACCTCAGGGCGTCGCAAAGTGCTGGCTTCCATTAACCTCAGTTTTACTTGGCCTTCTTGGTAGCACACTTAATCACATGCTGCCTTGATATTAAGGGCAAGCACTCTCATCTCTCCTCTCCTCTGCAATTCTTTTCTCCATACTTAGACCAAGGTGGTAATGTGTACTGGACTTGATTAATTCATATAGAACCAAAACTGAGCATCTGTGAGCTGGTTATTGATGAACACATGCTGTTTCTTGCAGAATTGATAACTCCTTTCATCACTTGGCTGCTTGTTGGAAGTAGCTTAATGGAACGGTAATCAGCTAAATTGCATTGCAGACAGGACATAGCGGGAAATTTCCAAATTAATGCCACGGTCACCTTCACTGTGCCAAGTGCACTCAATCATTTTTTAAAATATCACATGGTGTGAATTGAATTGGCTGAAGATGGCATCTGTGCTGGTGTGGCTCTCATAGGAGGTTGGGAAGGATCATCCACTCTCAACTTGTGGCTGAAGATGGTTAGGAATGCTTCCACCTTGCTTCTTTGGACTTGTGCTGGGCTACTCCGTCTTCAAGGATTGAAATGTTCATGTAACTTCTTCCTCCTGCTTATTGCTTAATTGAGCATTGCTGGATTAACAAACCAGTGGCAGCACTGCATAGCTTTGACCTGATTCATCGGTTGTGGGATTGCAAAGCTCTGTCTATAGTGTGCTGCGTGCATGTCATCCTGTGTTACAGTTTTAGCAATTTACCACCTAATTTTCAGGTATACCTGGTTCTGTGCTAGCGTGTGCTTTGCATTTTATTAAATCAGACTGTTGCTTACTCAAAGGACGGAATTTTACCGGCACATCCACCTGACGTTCGTGCGATCCCGCCCGAGGCTAACGGAGAATGCCGTTCTCCAAGCCTTGCCCACCCCCGGAATCGGGGCAGACATGCTGGTAAAATTCCGGCCAAAGTGTCCATTGTCCAAATGAAACTCACAGTAATAGCACCTATTATAAACAGATACTGAGATATTCACTGAGAGTCATAATGCAAATAAAAGCGAGAAAGAAATTATTTTATAACTGGAAATTCTCCCTTTGATCCTGTAATGCCCCTTTAAATGCAACATCTGTGTCCGTGGGACACATCCCATTGGGTTTTACTCGCAATGCGCAGGACTGTTCCATTATTTTAGCTGAATAGTTTTGACGTTGTCATGGCATCATAGGACTCTAATTTTAATGTATTTGCAAGGCGCTGCCTGCCTATGGGTCGCATGACCTTCATTTCTCGTGTATAAGGGAGGGAACTGAGACCTCACCTGGTATATTCTTTATAAGATAGATATAGAAAATCTCATGGCTATTTAAAAAATTCCAAAAACTGGAGAAAGACCTTTTAAAATGGCTGAAGCTATGTCTGACTGTGAACCTCGAACAAAAGGAAACACCATGGTAGCATCAAAGAAACTTGCACTTCATTTTCCTGAAGATACACTAATGACCCTCCTGTGGACTGCTGAGACGTAATTCACAGAAAACTATACAAAGGCCATCTTCATTTCATAACCCAGGCTGGCTGGATTCTGTGGGACAAAGGGCCCCACAGCTTTCCTTTCAATTTGGAGTAATTCAGCCAAATGCCAGTTTCCTGTCACTATACACCCTTTATTGTGCTCCAAAGAGAAGGACAGCACCTGCAGCTTACAGCTAGACAATCTGCACCTTGGGACCTACAATGTTGGTCCAGTTTGAGCAGCAGGTTTAAAAACCTAACCACTTCTTATATGGCAACCCTCCGCTCGCTCAATAAGGAAGTTCGTACTCCACAAATCCCATCAGGGGATCTATCAGTGATCCCCTGTGGCCTATGTGGCCATCTTAACATCCCTCCCCTCTTAGGTTCATGTCTCTCCTAGCACCCCCACTGCAAGAAGGTCCTTTCTGTCCCTTAGCAATTGGTCTGACATCCGTCGAAGGCAAAGCTGGGTCATGCAATGTAAAGTGAACAGGGGACCTTCATTTCTAGAGGGACCATCGCAGGGTAACAGATGCGGGATCCTCCCCGGGTTCCATTTCAGCCCAGCGGCCTGCTTCTTCAGCCTCCATCACTGAGTCCGTGCCTTCACTAGCCGGAAGGGTTAATTTGGAGTGCTTCAAGCTGAGGACTGACGCTTCATGACGGATAGAGAGACTTGTATGGCCTTGGGCATGAACTCCCTAGCTCTGAGATGGCCCAAGTGTTTCTTTAAGGTTTTACCCTGGATAATGACCTTGTAAGATACTGGTCCCATTTTCTTCATAATGATCCCAGGGATTCAACTGGGACTACCCTCACTGAGTTTCTCACGTGAACCAGTTGCGAAAGTTCTTTCTGTCCTTGCAGAATCATAATTTCTTTTTTGATTTCCTTGTTTGGTCTTCACCTTCTCTGCCAAGTTTGGGAATAGAAAATTAATCTGGTACAAAGCCATCGTCACATTAACAGCTCCACTGGGGCAACACCCATTGTTGTCTGCAGTGTGGTTCTATAATTGAACATACATTGTGACAGTTTGGTCTCTATGGATGCCGCCGGTTGTTTCTTCATGCCATTTTTGAAGGTTTGAACTGCCCGTTCTACCAAACCATTTGATGATAGGTGATAAGGTGCAGTTTGGATACCACTGGGGAGCGCGAAGTTCTTGAAATCATTGTTAGTAAAGGCCATGCCATTATCGGAAACCTCGACTTCCAATATTCAGAGTGTACTGAAGCTTTGTAATAATTTCTCAATCATAGCCTGAGATGCACACCTCCAACCATTTGGAGTGTGCATCTACCATGATCAAAAATATGGATCCTATAAAAGGCCCCACAAAGTCCACATGCACATGGCAGGCCATTCCCATTGGTGGGGGTAGACTGGGGGAGGGAGGTTTTGATTTTCCTGGCATAGGTCACATCACTTCAACAAGTCTGTGATGTCAGAGTCGAGAACAGGCCACCAGACGTAACTCCCAGCCAGCATTTTCATTTTTCATACTCCTGTCTGGCCATTATGTAGTTCTATTAATATTGGGCTTTGTCCTGGGGGGCGGAACAGTTACTTGGGACTCCTAAAGAATGATCCTATCCCCAGCACTAAGTTCATTTTTTAAAAAATAAGGTAGGGTTCCATTTAGTCGGAGGATGGTCCTTGGAACTCATCGCATAGGATCATGTGCCTTATTTTAGATAAGGTTGGATCGATTTGTGTGCAGATCTTAATGTACCTTGCTGACACTATGGTGAAGTCTCCAAAAAATTCAGGGTCATCACAACCTCTTCCTATGCTCTTAACGGATCCAGACTTGTGGGCAATGGGAGATGACTCAGTGTGTCAGCATTAGCTGTTCGGGCTCCAGGACGGTGTACTAGAAGATATTTTTAGGCCACCAGTAACAAGGCCCAGGACTGTATCCAAGCGAAGATGGATGGATTGCCTTCTCCTCTTTGAAAAGGCCCAATGAGGTTTTATGGTTGGTAGTTATAAGGCTTTGTTTGTACCCCGTACAGCAGTGAGTCGGAGAGAAGCTGATTGCTGCCTGGAAGTTACTGGGGCCATTGTGGTGTCTTTTATTTGTAACGGTTCACCCGTGTAGGTGCCTAGTCTGGCTTTCATATCTTCCAACCTCAGGAGTAGGATGCCAGGTTGGGGATGCTTATATGTCTGTTCTTTGATAATGGAAAGCGCAGCTCCCGTGTCCACCTCCATGTTCAACGGATGGCCATTCACTAGTGATTCCACCATTATTGGGGCAACTTTTGTTGTGACGATACAATTCAGTTGTTTTGTCTCTGGAAGAGGCGATACCTGCATGCTATGGTCAGGCATTTTTACTCGGCATTTTCACTAGGCAGCGCATATTTGCCTGTTCCTGAAACTTTGCCTTGACTGTGTCCTTTGACAGTGCTTGCAATAATCCATCGTCGGGCAATTATACCTTTCTGGAGTATGTTCTCTAATACTCTTGAGGTCATCACTGCCTATCCTTGACTGTCTGTTGGGTGGTATTAGAGTTTCTATATTGAAAGGGGCCCTTTAACACCTGATTTGCACAAGCACTCTACAAGGAGGATTGATTACACGAGATCCCTCCCCCTAGTTGGAGGGCATAGCTGCTTGATGCCCCCTGTAGTTCCTGAGTCCCTTTTTCTGCAATCTCAAGTGATAAGGCTATTTCAATTGCTTTTTAAGTCCAAATTGAGTTCTGCAAACAGCTTCTTTTGAGTGGTTAGGTAATTTATGCCACATATTAAACTGTCATGCAACATTTCATTAAGAGGCATCCACATTCACAATATTCCATCAATTTCTGCAACCTATCCAAGAACTGAGTGATAGATCCCCCAAGAGTTCTCCCAGCCATATTGAAGCAACATCTCTGAGAGATTACAGAGGGCTTCAGGTTGTAATAGTTTATCATCAAGTCTCCGAGCTTATTAAAAGCTTTTGAGTCAGGGATATGTCAGACTTTTTATCACGATGAAAGTCAGGGCCCTGCAAACCATCAACAATGTCACCTTTTGTTTTTCGTCTGCTTCAATGTTAATAGCACAGCACAGCACATTCACTAATGTCTTTTCGGGAAGGAAATCCTGCTGTCCTTACCTAGTTTTGCCTACATGTGACTCCAGAGCCACAGCAATGTGGCTGACTCTCAACTGTCGTCCAAAATGGCCTAGCAATCCACTCAGTTGGACCAATTGCTACGAAATCTCAACAAGGAAATGAAACAGGACAGACCACCCGACATCAACCTAGGCACAGGAAAAGACAACGGCAAAACAAATAGTCCTATCAACCCTGCAAGACTCTCCTTACTAACATCTGGGAGCTAGTGCCAAAATTGGGAGAGATGTCTTAAAGACTAGTCAAGCAACAGCCTGTCCCACCAGCAGGACAGAGCCAGCCCAGAGATGGTGGCATAGTTGGGAGGGCGTTGCCCTGGGAGTCCTCAACAGTGACTCTGGATCCCATGAAGTCTCATGGCTTAAAGTTAAACATGGGCAAGGAAGCCTCTTACTGGTTTTCACGTACCACCCTCCTTCGGCTGATGAATCCGTACTACTCCATGTTGAACAACACTTGGAGAAAGCATTGAGGGTGGCAACGATGTAAGTGGGGGATTTCAATGTCCACCACCAAAGGTGGCTTGGCTGCAGCAGCACTACTGATTGAGCTGGTCAGGTCCTAAGGGATATACCTGCTAGACTGGGTCTGCAGCAGGTGGTGAGGGAACCAACAAGAGGGAAAATCACACTTGACCTCATCCTTACCAATCAGCTGACTGCAGATGCATCTGTCCACGACAGTATCAATAAGAGTGACCACCTCTGCACAGTTCATGTGGAGACAATGTCCTGCCTTCACATTGAGAATAACTCCATCGTGTTGTGTGGCACAATCACCACGCTAAATAGGACAGACTTCAAACAGATCTAGCAACTCAAGACTGGGCATCCATGAGGCATTGTGGGCCATCAACAGCAGTAGAACCGTAAGCCAGTACAACCTGCAACCATTACCATCAAGCCAGGAGATCAACCCTGGTTCAATGGCAAGTGTAGGAGGATTCTAGGAGCAGCACCTAATTTAGGCGTACCTAAAAATGAGGTGTCAACCTGGTGAAGCTACCAAACAGGACTACTTGGATGCCAAACAGTATAAATAGCAAGTGATAGACCGAACAAAGTGATCCCACAATCAACGGATCAGATTCAAGCTCTGCATTCTTGCAACATCCAGTCGTTAATGGTGGTGGACAATTAAAAACTCACTGGAGGAGGAGGCTCCACAAATATCCCCGTCCTCAATGATGGAGGAACCCAGCACATCAGTGCAAAGGACAAGGCTGAAGCATTTGCAGCAATCTTCAGCTAGAAGTACCGAGTGGATGATCCATCTCGGCCTTCTCCAGTGGTCCCCAGCACCTCAGACGCCAGTCTCCAGCCAATTCAATTCACTCCACATGATATCAAGAAATGGTTGGAGGCCCTGGAGACTGCAAAGGCAACGGGCCCAGATAACACTCCGGCAATAGTGCTGAAGACCTGCTCCAGAACTTGCCGCTCCCCTTGCCAAGCTCTTCCAGTACAGTTACAACACTGGCATCTACCCGACAATGTGGAAAATTGTCCAGATATGGCTTGTACACAAAGGACAAAAATCCAACCTGGCCAATTACCATCCAATCCGTCTACTCTCGATCATCAGTAAAGTGATGGAACGGGTCATCAACAGCAACTGCTCAGTAATAAACTGCTCAGTGACGCCCAGTTTGGGTTTCACCAGGATCATCCAGCTCCTGACCTCATGACAGCCTTCGTTCAAACATGGACAAAAGAACTGAATTCCAGAGATGAGGTGAAAGTGACAGCCCTTGATATCAAGGCCACATTCAACTGAGTGTGGCATCAAGGAGCCCTAGTAAAACTGGAATCCATGGGTGTCAGGGGACAGACTCGCCTCTGGTTGGAATCATACCTGGCATATTGGAAGATGGGTTGTGGCTATGGAGGGTCAGTCATGTCAGTTCCAGGGCATCCCTGCACTAGTCCCTCAGGGTAGTGTCCTCGGCCCAGCCATCTTCAGCTGCTTCATCAATGACCTTCACTCCATCATCAGGTCAGAAGTGGGGATGTTCGCCAATAATTGCACAATGTTCAGCACCATTCATGACTCCTCAGGTACTGAAGCAGTCCATGTTCAAATGCAACAAGATCTGGACAATATCCAGGCTTGAGCTGACAAGTGGCAAGTACTGTACTATTCGCGCCACACAAATACCAGGCAATGACTTTCACCAATAAGACACACTCTAACCACCGCCCCTTCACATTCAATGGTGTACCCATCACTGAATCCCCCGCTGTCAACATCCTTGGGATTATCATTGATCAGAAACACAACTAGACTCACCCATAAACACAATGGCTACAAGAGCAGGTCAGAGGCTAGGAATACTGCGGCGAGTAACTAAACTCCTGACTCCCCAAAGCCTGTCCACTATCGACAAGGCACAAGTCAGGAATATGATGGAATACTCCTCACTTGTCTGGATGGGGGCAGCTCCAACAACACTCAAGAAGCTTGACACCATCCAAGACAGAGCAGCTGCTTGATTGACATCACATCCACAAACATCCATTCCCTCCACCACCGATGCTCAGTATAGCAGCAGTGTGCACAATCTACAAGATGCACTGCAGCAATTCATTGAAGATCCTTAGGACAACACCTTCCAAACCTACGACCACTTCCATGTAAAAGGACAAGGGCAGTTGCTATATGGGAACACCACCACCTGCAAGTTCCCCTCCAAGCCACTCACTCTCCTGACCTTGAAATATATCGCCGTTCCTTCAAAGTCGCTGGGTCAAAATCCTAGAATTCCCTCCCTAATGGCATTGTGCGTCAATCCACAGCATATGGACTGCAGCGATTCAAGAAGGCAGCTCACCACCACCTTCTCAAGGGCAACGAGGGATGGGCAATAAATGCTGGCCAGCCAGTAAATGAATGAATTGAAAAATGTGCCGTGTGTATTGGGCCCAGTCTTCTCCATTGGTGTCATAGGGTTTAGGTTTCCTGAAAAGAGGCCTCATAGCTTTTTCTTACCGGAGAATATTCTTGACTTAATTAAGATTGTCCTGATGGGAGATGGAGAAAAATACATTTTCTCCTTGTTGCTAATGTAGTAATTCAGCCAAACGCCAGTTTCCGGTCACCAAACACCTTTTATTGTGCACCAAAAAGAAGGGCCTTGCCTGCAGCTTACAGCTAGGCAGCCTACACCTCGGAACTTACAACGTTGCTCTGGTTGAACGGCAGCTTAAAAAACCCGCATTGACCACTTCTCATTGGGCGAACCCCTGCTCACTCAATAAGGAAGCTCTTACATCTCCGATGCCCACGGGGGAGATCTGTTGATGATCCCCCGTGGCCTGCATGGCCATCATAACACAATTCTTAATGGTTGAAACACTTAACCATCTCGGGAACCCAGAGGAGAGATACACATTCTTTGTTAAGGACAGTTTGGAGAGGTGGGAGTCATGTAACATACACTTTTATCTTGTGTAACCAGTAGTATTGCCTTACTGGATCGTAAAATCTCAGTCTTCCATTTTACCACCTAAAAAGCAGCATCTCCGAACGGGGCTCTGCCAGTTAGAATAACTGGCTTCAGCTACACTGCCTTCTGGAACCTCTATACCATTTGCCTCCAAGACTGATTAATCTCCACCTGCCTTGTGTGAAGTCAGCTGTACTGGAGGACTGAAATATGCAGTATTAGTTTTCAACCTGCCAGTTTCCTGTGAAGGACTACATCAGTGGACTTTGATTCAGTGCTCTGGACTCACATGAAGTATTATTTATTTTCTCTGTGGTCTCTGCACTGTAAATCTTTCTTTTCTCTATCCCTCTTTTACTGTATGACTGCAAGGGGGCAGTCATTGTGAACCCCCCTCCCCCATTTGAGTGTGTGCAAATAAACTAGCCTTTAAGTTCATCCTATCTCAGGTTTGCTGTGGGGTTATTAATGGAAATTGGATGACTCCAAAGCCAACGAGTCATGAAATATGCCACTGCTTATAAAAAGGGAAACAAATCAAAACATTTAAATTAAACCCCTCCTGTCTGTAGCAATATCTACAAGCTATCTATCTTGTACATGGAATATCTTTGATATCATCTTTCATTGATTCTTTCTGTAATGAAAGATAGCGTAGGAGGCCCAAAATTGCTATCATCCTGCCAAAAGAGAAAATGCTGGAAAATCTCAGCAGGTCTGGCAGCATCTGTGAGGAGAGAAAAGAGCTCTTTTCTTTCCTTACAGATGCTGCCAGACCTGCTGAGATTTTCCAGCATTTTCTCTTTTTTGGTTTCAGATTCCAGCATCCGCAGTAATTTGCTTTTATATTGCTATCCTCCTGCCTCCTCTTTACCGGCAAGAACCAGAAAGGACGTGAAGCCTATTGACATGAAAATGACAAAATTTAAAAGGACTTATCTGGTTTGGCATGGCTGCTTCCACCATCCCGAATGCTTCCGCCCATGGCGGCGTGATGTCACAGCAGCGAGAATCACTACTGCTCTGCAGTAGCAGAGACCAAGCATGCCATGGCCATACTGGGGAACTCGGTGGACATTGAATCCCCTGTGTGGTAGGGGACATGGAAGGGCAGTACCAGCTTGGCAGTGCCCACCTGGCACCCTGGCTGTGCCCACCTGGTCCATTGGCAGTGCCTGATTGGGCACCATAAGTGTGCCAGAGTGTCAAGGGGTGGGGCTATGATGGGTGTGTGCACAGTGCCAAGTCTGATGTCCGTGGGGTGGGGGATGGGTGGAATTGTTTCCCAGTTCAGTAGGAGATTGGGGCACTCTGGCGCCTGAATGCTCTAAAGCTGGCTTCCCTGGTGTACTTAGGTTCTGCCCAAACCCCCCCTCCCTCCCCGCCCTTGCTGGTGCAAAGCTCCCAGCTGTCAGAAAAACTGACGAGTGCAGGAAGATTGCAATGCTGAGTTTGCCCAAAAGACCGATGTAGAACCCTTCAATTTTCAAGCTGTCATGAAATTTAGAATATTTTGGGGAAAATTCAACCCATGAATATATATTGACGAAGTAATATATATGGGTGACACGTTGGCACAGTAGTTAACACTGCTGCCTCACAGTGCCATAGACCTGGGTTCAATTCCGGCCTCGGGTGACTGTGTGAAGTTTACACATTCTCCCCGTGTCTGCGTGGGTTTTCTTTGGGTGCTCCAGTTTCTTCCCACAGTCCAAAGATTTGCAGGCCAGGTGGATTGGCCATGCCAAATTGTCCCTCAGTGTCAGGGGAATTAGTCAGGTAAATATGTGGGGTTGCGGGGATGGGGTCTGGGTGGGATTATTGTCGGTGCAGACTTGATGGGCTGAATGGCCGCCTCCTGCACTGTAGGAATTCTATGATATTGAAATTATCATGCAATAATATCCATTGATTTACAGTTTCCATGGAAATATACACATGATCATAGTACCATGTAGTGTCACTGGGAATTTCCTTAAATTTGGCATCTTTTCATGTCTATTTGAGTTTCCTACTAATCTTCCACAAAGTTACAGCAGTGCATTGGGAGAACCCACAAGGAGATTCCTATGAGCAACTCCATGTGAGATTAGTTAGCAATCTGATAAAGCATTTTAGAAGTTGCTCTGTTATTTGAAATTGCAGTGGCTTATTCTCCAACTAACTTCCCTGCCATCTGTTTTGAACTGTATATGCTGCACTTTGGAGAAATCCAACTTGTAATATTTTCAGCAGGAGATGCTATTGCTTCTCCTTCATGCAACATTTTTTGGGGGAAGATGATATAATTGAGGCCAGCTTGTATTCTGGAGCTATGTTGTAAAATTTTCCAGAGAATCTTGGCTCATAAATAAAATGGATATTTATTATTTTTCTCCAAGCCAAAGTTCTGTGGAAAGATTTATTGTACAACTACAGTATAGAATTTTATGATGCAGTGATAGAACACCAGCCAACCAGGATGATATCATCCTCCCAGAATACATTGCATTAAGGGATTGGAAATGTTGTGGATTATTTTTCATAACATACTGTTAGGTGGCTACAGTGTTTTATTTATGATCAAACTTAAGGTGTACCATTTTTAAAAATAGAGTAAAATATCATTTTGGATTTTTTTCACTTTGATCAATTTGCATAGAGTTTTATCTTGATTTATTTTGTTAATTTATTCTTCAAAACTAATTCAAAATATGAATACATTGATCTCTCAACATCACTAATGTATTGTTCTGGTAAAATGGTTAACTTTTCGAGCTTCTGAACATTTTTAAGAATGAAATGCAGATCTGTCCTGTAGGCAACTGGGCTTCATTTCCCCAGCTTTTAGTAATAATAAATATGAATATCTGCAGAAGATAAGAGTTGTCTTTTCTTGGTTTCACTCCTGTATACAGTGTCTGTAGTGCATAATTCATCCAGGAGAAAATAAATTTGGCAATAATTATCCATCCTGCCTATAAACCTGGCACACATTTGGTTGATATAGAGCAGCACCAATGTCAGCCACAAAGGAGGCCCAGGATGCTTGATCTATCCTGCTGAAAGAAAATGGATGGTTACAACAAATATGACAATGTAATGGGTAGGTACATAAGAACATATGAAATATGAGGAGTGGGCCACTTGGCTCCTTAGTCCTGCTCTGCCAGTCAAGAAAATCATGGCTGATCTGATGTTGCCTTACCTCCACTTTCCTACCTGTCCTCATAACCCTTGAATCCCTTGACAGTCCAAAATCTTCTAACTCAGCCTTGAATATATTCAATGACCCAGCCTCCATTGCTCACTGAAGGAGAGAATTGCAAACACTAATGACCCTCTGAGAGAAGAAATACTTCCTCCTCGTCATCTTAAATGGGAGACCTCTTATTTTGAAACTGTGCCCCTCGTTCTGGATTCCTATATGAGGGAAAACATTCGCTCTGTCAAACCCCTTCAGAATCTTTTATGTTTCAAGAACATCACCTTTCATTCTTCACAACTCCAGTGATTATAGGTCCAGCCAGCTGAACATTTCCTGATTCATGCTAGGAACCAACCTGGTGAGTCTTCTCTGAACTGCTTCCAATCTAAGTATATCTCTCCTTCAGTAAGGTGACCAAAACTGTACACATTACTTGAGGTGCAGTCGAACCAATGCCCTGTACAGTTGTAATATATGCCCACTTTTATATTCCGCTCCTTGCAATAAAAGCCAAAATTACTTTGCCTTAATGACTTTTATGTACCTGAATGGCAGCTTTCTGTGATTCAGATACAAGGGCACTAAGTTCCCTCCTTATCACAGCGTTCTGCAGTCTCTCACCATCACATAATACTCTGCTTTTCTACTCTTCCTGCCAAAGCAGACAACCTCACATTTTCCCACATTATAATCCATCTGCCAAGTGTTTTGCCACCCACTTAACCTTTGCAGATTCATATAAGTAGATTGTACACAAGAATATTAAACAAATAGAATGCTCAGCAATTGCAGTAGAGGTAAAACGATCATTTTAATTATTTTAAAATAACCTTGTTTCTGTTAGTGAGTTAGAAAATGCGCAGAAACATTATTTGTTGTATTATACCTATCTATAATCCTCTTGTTTTTTTGGGTTCTGTAAATTCTATGTATAATGATATTTAACTAAAGTTTAATTGGTTTCTATATGATTACATTGAATGTGCTTTAAACTTTAAAGCCAAAGTAAATAATATAGGAGCTGGCCATTAAACAGATGGCATGCAATGCCTCAAATCTTTTTTTTATAAAATATGTAGCCAAAGGATATTTATGCACACAAAATTCCTTCTCTAAACAGTGTTCATTGCTGCACAAAGATTTTCATCTGCATGTAATTTCGACAGTATTTTCCTGAATGATGTACATCTGCTTCTCTTCGCTAACATACCTTAATGAACTAATTTTTAACTATTTCTGTTAACCTTTTGGGAAGTACAGATTCTTTGGATGAAACAGACCACACAAATACTTTCACCAACTGAGTGACTAGAGTGGTATTCGTCAGCTGGAAAGCAAGTAGATTGCAAACCTATTTTCAGTTTTGCCGCTGAAATCTTGCTGCCATTTACACCAGCAGGATCTTATGGTCCCCCTGACGATGTAACTGCCTCGGGTTTCCTGGCAGCGAGGGGTGCATTCAACGGGAAATGCCGTTGACAACGGTGAGACGATAAGACCATAAGAAACACACTGTGGAGGTGGCAGAAAATCCTGCCCACCATTACTGTACAGCAAGTACTGTTAGAACAACTTGTTTTCAAATCCCTCCCTTGATCTTGCCCTTTCTTGTCTCTGTAATTTCCCCTAGGCTTAAAATATTCTGAGACATCTGTGCTTCCAATTCTAGTTTCTTGGGCATTCCTGATTGTAATAATTTCGTAAGAAGTCTCACAACACCAGGTTAAAGTCCAACAGGTTTATTTGGTAGCAAATACCATAAGCTTTCGGAGCGCTGCTCCTTCATCAGATGGAGTGGAAATGTGCTCTCAAATAGTGCAAACATTGATTTTGTGTCTGTTTGCACTGTTTGAGAGCACATTTCCACTCCATCTGATAAAGGAGCAGCACTCCGAAAGCTTATGGTATTTGCTACCAAATAAACCTGTTGGACTTTAACCTGGTGTTGTGAGACTTCTTACTGTGTTCACCCCAGTCCAACGCCGGCATCTCCACATCATGTAATAATTTCACCATTGGTGGTTGTGCCATTAGCTGCTAAATTCCTAAGCTCTTAAATTCCCTCTCTAAACCTCTCTGCCATTCTACTTTTCTTTCACCCTTTAAAACTCTCTTTAACACCAAGCTCTTTGACCAAAATATTGGTCATATGGTATCTAATATCTTCTGACATTTTGCTTGGGAACACTTCTATGAAACACCTTAGGATGTTTCACTATGTTGAAGGCACTGTATAAGGGCCATTTTTTGTAGTTATGAGAGAATTGGGATTAAGTTGCAAGAAATGGGGTGCTCCAATGATTGAATAATATTAAACATAAGTCCGAAAATGTTTGCTGCAGTAGTGTGCAAGTACAATTGTTTGAAAAAATGTTTGAATTTCAGAACATTCTGAAGAGAAATATGAAGGTGTATTATAATGTGAATTATGATTCAGATGGTATTGCACCTACACTTAGTCACTGTGAAAATGCAATGTGGTTTTGCAAATTTTTTGCTACATCTATCGATCTAGTGTTCAAATTACATCCACCCATCAAGATTTTTTACATCTGCCCCAACCCCCGGGTGGAAGGAACAAAACAGAGCTAAGGTAAATAGGAAGTTGTGTTCATACAATTCTCAATATGGAGCTAAATCTTACCAAAAAATGGCAGTGTGTTGTTTCTGGCGAGAAAACTGGCATGTTTATTTCCTGAGAAACCAGTTGGTTTTCTCTGCAGATTCTACCACACTCCGCCAAAAAAAATCAAGGGTGTGTGATTCACACAGTCAAACAGTGGACAGTGGGGTGGGGTGCACAGCAGCAAAACCTGGCTGCTCAGAGATTGGGGTGCCATCTTTAAAGGGCGCCCTGATTAGAACTGCAGTAAACCTCCCACCATAGAGACTTCAGGGGCTTCCCTCCCCATCCCTGATCAGAGCCAGCTTTCATTCCGACACACCGCGCCCCCGTCACCATGATCATCATCCCTTCTCTCCCCCCTCCCCCCCCATGATCATCGGCCCTTCTCTCTTCCGCACCCCCACCAAATGACCGTCCCCTGCTTGTCGCACTATTCCCAGCCCACAGTCATATCTGCATGAACCCCTCCCCCCAACTGTCAGGTTCCCACTGGGGCCCACCCCTTGGCACAGGTTAGCACTGCCAGGTTGGCATGGTGCCAACCTGTGCCAAGGGGCATTGCCAATGCACCGCCTGACCACATTCATCATCCCCCAGGGGCTATACTTACCTTTGTGCCCCAGGGTAGATGTCCATGACTGGTTCACATCTGTGTGAACCTGTTGTAAACTGGACCGACTTGAAGTCACATTGGTGTAGTTTGAAGCTATGGCAAGGGGTCAAAATACACTGGAGATGCAGGTTAATAATATTGAAATAAATGAAAATCCATGTAAGTCAGGTTCATGTCCAAATGGGTGTGACGCTGATGACGTCGCTGGTGAGGGGCGGGGAAGATCTGAAGTCATGTTGCTGCTACCTCCGGATCTTGAGCCCCCACAGGCAACCTCGTCCATAGCTAATGCAGGCTCGAAATATCACCCAGTGATTAGGACATGGTTAGTACTGCTACCTCATGGCGCCAGGGACTCAGGTTCAATTCTGGCCTTGGGTGATTGTGTGGAATTTGCACGTTCTCCCCGTGTCTGTGTAGGTTTCCTCTGTAAGACGTTTAACAACACCAGGTTAAAGTCCAACAGGTTTATTTGGTAGCAAAAGCCACACAAGCTTTCGGAGCTCTTAGCCCCTTCTTCAGGTGAGTGGGAATTCTGTTCACAAACAGAGCTTATAAAGACACAGACTCAAATTACATGACTAATGGTTGGAATGCGAATACTTACAACTAATCAAGTCTTTAAGAAACAAAACAATGTGAGTGGAGAGAGCATCAAGACAGGCTAAAAAAATGTGTATTGTCTCCAGACAAGACAGCCAGTGAAACTCTGCAGGTCCACGCAACTGTGGGAGTTACAAATAGTGTGACATGAACCCAATATCCCGGTTGAGGCCGTCCTCGTGTGTGCGGAACTTGGCTATCAGTTTCTGCTCAGCGACTCTGCGCTGTCGTGTGTCGCGAAGGCCACCTTGGAGAACGCTTACCCGAATATCAGAGGCCGAATGCCCGTGACCGCTGAAGTGCTCCCCAACAGGAAGAGAACAGTCTTGCCTGGTGATTGTCGAGCGGTCAATCACCAGGCAAGACTGTTCTCTTCCTGTTGGGGAGCACTTCAGCGGTCACGGGCATTCGGCCTCTGATATTCGGGTAAGCGTTCTCCAAGGCGGCCTTCGCGACACACGACAGCGCAGAGTCGCTGAGCAGAAACTGATAGCCAAGTTCCGCACACACGAGGACGGCCTCAACCGGGATATTGGGTTCATGTCACACTATTTGTAACTCCCACAGTTGCGTGGACCTGCAGAGTTTCACTGGCTGTCTTGTCTGGAGACAATACACATCTTTTTAGCCTGTCTTGATGCTCTCTCCACTCACATTGTTTTGTTTCTTAAAGACTTGATTAGTTGTAAGTATTCGCATTCCAACCATTATTCATGTGATTTGAGTCTGTGTCTTTATAAGCTCTGTTTGTGAACAGAATTCCCACTCACCTGAAGAAGGGGCTAAGAGCTCCGAAAGCTTGTGTGGCTTTTGCTACCAAATAAACCTGTTGGACTTTAACCTGGTGTTGTTAAACGTCTTACTAGGTTTCCTCTCACAGTCCAAAGATGTGTATGTTAGTTGAATTAGCCTTGGCAAATGCAGGGTTACAGGGATAGGACAGAGGGGAGGGCCTGGGTGGGATGTTCCTTTGGAGAGACAGTGCAGACTCGATTGGTCAAATGGCCCCTTCACTGTAGAATCATACAATAAAATAGAGGATTCTATGGTTCTATGGATCCAGTGGTTCTGTAGTTTTAGGCTTAGGCTTGGAAGTCTAAATATTGTACAATCAAGAAATGATCAAGGGAGGCAAATAATTCACAATTTTTTGATCCAGTGAGAACAGAAAGAATAAATTAAATTGAAAATCATGCAATCAACTACAACACAATGAAAATGGAGGAGAAAAATGTGTAAGATGCTGTATTTGGCACGTACGAGAGAGAAGATGATAGGATTATAAAATAGATTGTGATGATAAAGTTGAGTGCTAGAGATGGATTGAAATTACCTACCAAAAGATGCAATTTTCCTTGTATTCTGTTCAGGACTACAGGAGAGATATTACAAAAGCTCCCCCAGATATAGGAATACAAATGGAATGGAGCTGCATTTTATGTATAATGTAAGAGATGATAGCAATTGGTTCAAATTATTAAATTGCCGCAGATGTATTAAGTTATCAAAAAGTTTGCCCAATTTCTATCTAGCATTTGAAGCTAATGTTTCTGGCTGATAAATGGGATGAGATATGTAGGGCACATGATAATCATGGCTGCTCTTCTGAATGTTGAAAACGAATGACTTGCATTTACATAATGGCCATAGGATGTCCCAAAGTACTTTATAGCCAATTAAGTACTTTTGAAATGTAGTCATTGTTATTATGTTGCAAAAGGAATGAATGGAGATAAAGATACTCGGTAATAAAGTGGGGCAGCTGGTGGTGGTGGGAAAAACAGCATTCTCGGAAAGATGATTAATTTCAGTTGCTTTCTAAGCCTGATTGTCTTGAAAGAATCTTTGCAGATCCAGTACTCTGGCTTGACCTCAACATGTTGGAGGAGTGACTGTTTCTCAAATTTACAATCCTCTTTCATTCTTGATACAGTTTGTTTCTCTTGGTATGAATTACAGTCCTGTGCTGTAAACTGGCTTGCATGAGCCCTTAATTGGTTTGTCAAGGCTTTGTGGTATGGTGCAATGTTATTTAATTCTATATTCTTGCATGCTGTATAAACAAATTGAAATAAATAAAACTTAGATGTATAGGATATCACTGATACTCATCAGTTTCACTTTGTTCAATGGCCAGAGTTAAAACAGTTATGTAAGAACTCTGTTTCTAGCACAATTCTTGCAGTTGTAAACTTGGATATGTGACACATTGGATTTATACTGCAAGTCAAGTTTATTTTATAACGTAATCAAAGGCACTCAGATACCCTTCATGTTGGACTTTGGCTACAGAATTAATCCCGGCTGAATTCAACGCAAGAGTTCAAAAGCACCTGTATAATTACTATAATCTGTATTTTTCATTGCAAAACAGTGCACTATGGAGAGAAAAAACAGTGTACTGTTAGTCCACATTTAATTGGCCATGTTATTCACCTTCCTTGGCCATCAAGTCCTAAAGTTGGATTGAACTCAAAATGTCTGCCTCACAGGCAGGGCAACTACCCACTGCAGTACAAGATCTTTGGTACTGTTATATTGTTACATTATTCACGACGAGCTAGGAATTAATTGTTATGTGAATGTGTATCAGGGTGCCATATTTACTGCTGCATTGCAGTCAGGTTTCGAGCAATAGTGTATCAGTGCATCAATTATACTGAATATAATGCCTCGTTTCTGAGAGTCTGGGGTGTGCAAGTTCCCAGAAGTTGGAGTTTCCAATCCTCCTTTCACTGGTGAGCAAATGATCTGTCCCCTTACAAATCGCCACAAAATACCCAAATGAAAAAAGGTCCTGGGCTAATTTTTGACCTGTTTGGTGCACTCTCACTCGTTACGGCAAGAATTTAGTGCAGCATTTATGGATTCTCATCTCTGTATATAATCCAGAAATTAACAGCTGAATCAGCGATTCTTAAACAGGCCACTGGATGACACTCATAAAATTGTCAAATTAATGCCTGATTTCTAATTTTGTTGGTCCAGGATGAGTACAAGTCTGATCTGTTGGCCCACATATACGACAGCTTCCAACTTCTGCCCTTCCCAGAATCCTCTATGATTGTTCTACTGAATGCAGGCAATTGGTGGAATTGCTTAACTACCCACCAAACAGAAATGCTAAAACATATAAATGTTGAACTAACATTACAGTGCAATTCATAATTTTTGCTACCCTTCAGGTCGTTCAACATTGTAATTAAATATGATTTTTGCAATGGGTTTAATAATGGCTTATAAAGCCTTTGTACATTACTATGAAGAGTGCATGTACAGAAAAAATATTCAGAAAATATGTTCTCTGAAAACATAATGCAATAGCATGTGAATTAAAAATCTGTAACAATAGCTTGTCAAATTAGTTGCACGAAGATATAGATTTTACTTCAGAGAGTACACATCAAGATAAGCTTCCACTGTCCATGGGTGGAATTCTCCTGAGCCCCTGCTGGTGGATTGGATGATGGGAGTGGTGAGACTATGGGGCAAGGCCCAGAAATCCGTTTCACCCCAATGTTAATTTACAGAAGGATTTTCTGCTGGCACCTACCACGGTGGATCAGAAAGCCTGCCAGAGGCCAGGAGCAACCTTATTTGCTTCCTGTTAATGCCGATGAAGGCCTGATCCTTTCGCATGCCAGATTCTCCACGATGCCAGATTCTCCACGATGCCAGATTCTCCACGATGCCAGCAGCAAAATATGCCAGTGTGAAACACATTTAGAACAATATGGTATGCAGGTGTCAGTATTCACCTGAACAGTGCTTGGGGCTGCTTCTGGAGTTCAGGATAGATGGCCATCGACATCCATGGATCTTGGAGCACCACAGCAGTAAACTGAGGGTGCAACTGTAAGTGGACCTTCCAGATTCAGTGTCCTGGAGGGGTGGCATCTTCCAGCCTCAGAATGTTCTAGGAGATCCATCTTCATTTTCAGGCAGTCCAACTTCTTTTTTCAATCATGGGTAAGTGATGTTGGGCACCTTTTCAATATGGCACTTGGACATGATGGCAGACTACATGGCATCCAGACCTGCCCTGTCACCGAATATGACATAAACACCCAGTTGCATAATTGATCAGGTTTGGGCTGGAAGATTTGCGTTTTCCCGCCAGCCTCCACAACAGGAAACAATCCAAATTCCCATCCTTCCATGGTACTTAGTCTTAAAATTGGAGAATTCTGTCCCATGTTTTGTACTAGTGATTAAATGTTTATGCTGTACATAATTTAGAAAGATCGAGAGGAAACAACAGCTCATTATGAGGAGCTGTGAGCATTCAAATTTGGCTTATTTTTCCACATTTGTTAAACTTGTGTTTGGAAATGTCTACATCAAACAATTTCAAAAATATCAGGTGAGTTAAAAAGCTTTCTGATCCATAAACTGATGCAGTGGCCCAGTGGCTGTTTGAGGATCATTGGAGAAGCATTATTAGGGATATGTTATGATTGACCATTGTCGTTATTTTTGTCATTTTCGTGAACAAGATCCTGGTTTAAAAATCAGGCACGCCATTATTTTTGTTGGTGCATTTCAAAACTGAGCTGTTAATCTTTTTTGAGCAACAAAAAGAATGGTAATCTTTGTGAATTTCACAATCAGTCAGATGTTAATGCTTCCTTCCAGTACAAATGATTTGATCTTGTAAATGCTCAGTAGTCATAGACACCAATTTGGAGTGACACACTATTGGAATTGTCATGTATATGTACATTTTCACATAATGTCAATTTTGCCGCCTTTGACAAATAAACAGAACCACAGCACAGAAGAAGACCATTTGCTAATTATGTCTCTTGTCATATCCTTTTATAGAATAACATGAGGATATTGGAAGTCTGAGACAAAAAATAGAAAATGCTTAATACGCAACAGGTCTGACACCATGTATGGAGAGAGAAACACTTTTCATACCTGTGATCTTTCATCTGAATTAGGAAAAGTTAGAAATGTGATAGGTTTCCAACAATTGAAAGAGGAGATAAACCAGTGAGGAACAAGGAAATAAAATGGAAGCAAAGGTTACGATCTGAATTTGTTGAACTCATTGTTGAGTCTGGAAGGCAGTAAAGTGCCTAATCAAAAGATGAGGTGATGTTCCTTGAGCTTAAGTTGTGTTGTCGGAATACTGCAGGAGGTTGAGGACATAAGAGTTCAGAGTGGGAGCAAAGTGGAGAATTCAGATGACGGGTGATCAGAAGCTTGGGGTCATACTTGAAGACTAAACGCAGGTGTTTCACAAAGCACCCACCCAATCCATATTTAGTTAGTCGCAGGAGGAACCAGTATAATTCAATGTTGTCCCTTTGTTCCCGTTTTGACTCTTAATTTTAATTCTCATTGTATATTCTTCTTTTACTTGATTCTGCATTTTACTGCCAAAGTATTTAAAGCAATAACTACAATCAGTGTTATTTTCATACTAGCACTTGTTAAATAGTTTCTTAAATAATTTATTCATGTCACATGAATGATGGCTAAAATGACTACAGACATTTATACTGAATAATTTCTTCCACTGATTATTTAGTGGTTACCAAAAATAGATGACATAGGAAATGTCTGGTTCAGGAAATACAGAAACTTCAACCGGAATCCAAATAATATGCTTTAGATTTGTATGCAGAAAAATTTGTTGTTGATCAAACCCAATTAACCAGTATTTCCTCCTTTTATTTAACCTATGGTTACCACTAAGAAGTAGTCTGCTTTTACTCCTAAATCAACAATCAAGACAACAAATGATTGTCCTTTATGCTAATTTGATTTGCTTCCAAAATGTTTCATTTTGTGGGTAAATCAACCAAAGTCGTATCTGCTTTTCTTTCTAAATGATTGGCTGAAATTCATTTTGACCAAATGAACAACTGAATAAACAAGAATAAATTATTTTGGTGACCTAGCCCTTTATACAGTGATGCATCTCTATTCAGATGTGTTGTATGTTAAATAATAGATAGCATTGGCTAAGAATAAATTTTAAGCTTACATTAAAATGCAGGTGTAGCTGTGTGTACCAGTACTTAGTAAACTCTGATCCATTTCTCAGCCCTTTCTGTCAGATGACCCTAATTCGAGCTGCTCTCATTGCATAAAATATTTATTTCCAATCACATGAAATAGAGTCACCATAATGGCAGCAATTGGTGGTGATGATGGAAGGCAAAAGTTAAGTGGGAGTGAAGGAGTATTGAATTATAGTCAAACTTTTCATTTTTAATAGGTTTTTTTCTGTTGCTAAAAGCTAATTGGCAGTCCTGTGACTTTGTCATCCACATTTTCTAAAAGAAAGTTATGGCCTTTTGAGTCAGTGTTCCCTTCTGGGACCTTCCTACCCAATAGAAACACCAACTGGGATCATAACTGGGATCATAACTCTTGCGATACACCTGTAGTCAGGCCAGTGCTCATCGTTGCAATGAACCTTGTTCAACAGCATCCTGTCCTTCTGGAGGCCCCACTGCCTCTTGCAGCTCAGGCCATTGCTGCTCCTGGCGCTGTACCAACCTTTAACGGACTCTCCTCTCTTCATTTGGTTGAGAGACAGGAGAAAGTCAGGATTGTGTGGTGCCTGCAATATATGGGCCTTAGGGGATATCTGAAGAAATTTAAGTAATAAATGTAATGAGCATATTCTTTACAGGTTTGCCTCCTTTTTGGAACCGCCAAGTCAGTCCTGTGTTCTATATAGACATGTGATCCCCAAGTCAACCCTTCCAGGTGTAGGACATCCTGGAGGCCCAGCGATGGGTGATTATCCTATTCGTCATTAAATAGGCTTGGAGATACTGCTCTTTGGCCAGGGTGTTGAGAGCCATGTACGAGACCCTCCTTCAGACACCATTCAATTCCTCCATTATCCTTGAAATTCTATTGAGAGACCATTGCCTTGGAAGCATAGAAAGACTAAATATATGAACTCTTGTTTGGAGTCGCAAGTAGGCTTCCCTCCACCAGTTGTGCCCTTGGAGACACCCAGCTCCCTCCCTCCCTTCATGATTGCAGCAGATGGCAAAATGAACGGCAGATCCAGACTGTGCTGGAATCCTGATGTTCTGAGAGCCGTCGTGAACAGACCTGCTACCATGTGGGCTTCGTCATAGAGAAGCACCTCCCCACTTTCCCCTACATCCCCCTCCCCCCCCCCCCTCCACTTGCCCCCTTCCCTTCCTCCACCAGGTCACCAGGTGCATTGTTCATCAGGAAGTTCAACCTACCTTTAGGAATTCTGTTCTCTGGATTTTAAAGTTCATCCTGATGCTGGGAACTAATTTTTGCCTGCATGCCAAATTGATTTCCCCCACTCAGCAAGCTTCCCACTGCTGGCGGGATCAAAGGATTCTGCCCTAAGACTAATCTATACATGTTTTTTAAACAATGTACTTCTGAGTGTGCTACAGAACTTTTAGCACAAAGTTATTAACAAGTTGAGGAAAATACAAACCATGAAAGTAAATCATTAACAAGTTGAGGAAAATACAAACCATGAAAGTAAATCCCGTGTTTCCTGGTCTATCCTTTAAGCAATCTGTTATTTTATATTTGTTATGTACACATTTTTTTTATATTGAGCGGATTGTAAATACAACAGACAAATAACAATGTAGTCTTATTTTATGATGAGACCTATAAGTAGGAGAGTGGTATTTGATTGCATTAAGAGTTGAAATTTTGCAACGATTATAAGCAGAAAAAATAGTTGGTTTGTGCTTGCTTTGCTTAGCAGAAAAAGAAAAATAATTAACTTTTTTGTTCAGTTATTCTTTGGAATTCTTCCATTTGTCTTCCTTTACCATGTATTTAACTATCTAATCTCTGGTTTGCTTTGGTGTTGCCATAACTAAGATTTTGAAGATGCAAAGGATTTTGTCATATGACATAAAGTGCAATAAAAAGTTTGTGATATATTTCAAGAACGGTTTTATTAAAAAGATTTTCAATGTGTTATACATCACTAGTGCATATTCACAGTCCAGATGTAAGTAGATTGTGTTGTCAAAAGTTGTCACATGATGTTGTTTTCACCAAAAATATTTCTCACTTATGTGTTATTTCTGATGAAGGCAAAGGGTAAATGTAGACCTTTCAGTCAAAGAATCAAATTCTGTATGTAATATACCATTTGCCATCAAAACAGTACCTAAGTTTTGCAAGTAGGTGATGTTAAACTGTTCAGATTGAAGTGATCACTAATAAAAGACTTATTTATTATTTGAAGTGTTGGGATCTTAAAACAAATCATTTTAACCTGGCAAATTGTCAGCATCATAATTGTATTATTAATTTCTGCCATAACAAATCTTGTCCAAGGGATAAGGTTTCAGTCAGAAGTTCTACAATGATTCTCAAACATAGTGGACTTGCCTGTTGTCTAATTGAAACTGATAATAGGCCCAATGTTGATCTGCCGCAGTGAATTTTAGTGAAATATTAGAATGATATAAACAAAAGTCCCTTTTGATTTCCAGTTGGTTTGTTTTACAGAACTGTTACACACGCTTTGGTTCTTTAAAATACAATCAGTGTGAAGATTCAAATCAATTGTAACCTCATAAACTTTGTGACAGAAAATGATCAACTATGGTTCTTTTTCTAACTTAGAAATAGGTCATGGTTTTCTGCTTACAGATCTTAATATAAAATAACATTACATAGTTATTTGTTTATTGTGCTGTCCAGAAACAAACAGTTATGCATTCTATATTTTCTGGATGAGTTTTCATGATCCACGTGTCATGGTGTTTGTTTTATGAAATATTTATTAGTTTGAAAGTGTTTACAGGAAAATGCAGCGTTTATTTTATTTAACTATGAAATATTACTATTATTATGTGCGTAGATAGATACTTCTGTTTCTTTATCTTTAATCAGATGGAAAATACATATAGCAGCTCAGAACAAGTTTATACATTTGCATTGTTAGTGCAAAGTTCAATTTACTCTCTTGATATATATGTACGCAATGACAAATTTCAATTTTTATGCCGTGTTGTTTCCTGAATACTAAACTGATGATTGAATTCCAATTTTGAAGCAGAAAATGGACAAAAATGCGAATTTAAGTGTTTTCTCCAAGATTAAATCATATTGCGGATTGCTAAATCTCAGTCATATTTAGAATCATAGAATTCCTACAATGCAGAAGGAGGCCATTTGGCCCATTGCTTCTGCACCGACTCTCCAAAAGAGCATCTTTCCCAGGCCCACCCTCCGCCCTATCCTTTATCCCCAAGCATTTACCCCACTAATCCCCATAACCTACACATCCTGGGATACTAAGGGAGAATTTAGCATGGCCAATCCACTTAACCTGCACATCTTTGGACTGGAGCATCCGGAGGAAACCCATGCAAACACAGGGAGAACGTGCAACTCCACAGACAGTCACCCAAGGCTGGAATTGAATCTGGATCCCTGGTGCTGTGAGGCAGCAGTGCTAATCACTGTGTCACCGTGCCACCCCATTATGTACCATTGTCTATTTTTAAAACTGTTTGTTATTTAATATTGGAAATAACTTAAAATATTTATATTTCTAACTCCCCAAAGCTTGTCCACCACTTACACAAATCAGGGGCATGGCACCATCTCGAATAAAGCAGTCCATTTGATCAGCAGCCCATTCGCCACCTCAAACATTCACTCTTTCCTCCACCTGTACATATTATCTGTAGGATGCAATGCAGCCAAGGCTTCTTTGACCTCCCAACTACTCGAGCACTGCCATAAAGAAGGAAAAAGGCAGCAGGTGCTTTGAAACAGCTACTCTGGGTTCCCCTCCAAATAATTCGCCTTCAAACTGAAACACCTATTGCCATTCCTTCAAAATGCTGGAACTCCTGAACTAACAGGAATTAAGCCTGCAATGGTGCAAAAATTCTCACCATCTTGTCTAGGGCAACTCAGGATGGGCAATCAGTTTTGACTTTGCCAGTGACACCCACGTCCTGAGAGGGATTTTAAAGGTTGTATTTTAGAAAAGCTATTTCTCGGTTACAATTTGATTCTTAAAGTTGTGCATAAATTGGTAGTAAGCAGGCCCATGATCATGTGGTTCACAATGATTTAATGAATTTATCACATGGGGAGCTAAGACTGCTGGCATTCAGCAAGAGAACATCATCAAAAGATACAAAACTGGATTTCAATAATTCTTGCAGCTGGTAAATGTGTGTCATACTTTATAAAAAGTTACTGTTATTGGAAAGATATTCAATTGCCAGCTACAGAACAAAGAATATTCAATATCTGTTACAAATTTCTTCAGAATATCTTGCTATTTAAGAGTGATTGTACATTCACATTTATCTCCAAGTCATATTGCTTGTTAGTAAACTGCTACTAGTTTCATCAAATTAATTTGGAAAGTCAGGTAGAAAATATTAAAATCATGCAATTTACTGCCTTGGAGCAAAATCTGTAGAGGTAAATGTACAAGTACATCAGAAATTGTTTTGACAAGTGATTGAATATGGTTACGGTTCAGTGATTAGTCATTTTTTTTGCTTGCTGCAACTATTAGATTACAAAACAAAAACAGGAAATGCTGGAAAATCTCAGCAGGTCTGGCGGCATCTGCGGAGAGAGAATAGAGCCAATGTTTCGAGTCTGGATGACCCTTTGTCAGAGCTAAGAGATTAAATTATAATAACTTGTTTTATACGCTAAAATTATTTACATTTAATTAAAAAAACTGAAAAATGGATCAAGTGTGGTGAGAAAAGGTACCCAACATAATTGGCCAATCTGTATCTCTTCACTTATTCACTGACCATTGGCTCATCCCCATTCTTCAGCCCCTATGTTCTACTTGCATTATATTCCTTTTCTGTCCCATCTTCTATCCATCATCTGATTGCACTGTCCAAACCCAAAACCAACTTTCAAAAATCACAAAGTAACAGTTACTTTTAAAGTTATTATTTTCTTCTATTTTACAAGACATTTTGCTATTCAGAAGATAAACGGGCACATTTTGACAATTTATCAGTTAATCAAATAGGTAGGCGGTTAGAGGATCTGGTTTTAGTTTATGTTTTGCTGTTGTGAAGCCTTTCCCTTGATGACACAACTGAGGATATGGGGAAAGGGTGGAAAAGTGCTGTTGAGGTTGAAGATAAGCCATGATCATATTGAATGGCAGAGCAGGCTAAATGGACCACATAGTCTTCTCTTGCTCCATTTCTTATGTTCTTAAATTGGGAACTCACCATTGGAGAATGATGGGATGAAACCATGTATTCATTGCAGCACTAATGTAAAGTGCTACCAAGGTGCAAAAAAACTTCAACTCTTTGTCACAGTGGGGGAAATTTTCCTGGCCCGCCAGCCACGGGAATCATAGTGGGCGAGGGGGGCGGGGGGAGGACATGCAAAGGTTACTTGACCTCGGGCGAGATTTTCCAGTTTTGGGACAAGCACAGCCGGAAAATCCCGACCAAAATCTTTGTCATAGTCATTTTAATTTTCTGAACTTGAATCTGTCTTAATGTACATGCATTCCATGCATGCCTACGTCCAACAGGAGATAATGAAATGGACTGCAGAAATCCACACCACTGTACCCATATATTTTTGAATGTGACATAATTTTTAACTTTAACATACTGACATGACTTGAATATTACAATCTATAGACGAGGACGGAGATTTGATTCAGTTTTCACAGATACGAGTAGAGAATCAAAAACACAGCTTTTCCATCTAGAGTGAAGAACTAGTGCACACTGGCCATCAGAAAGTAATTACATGTTTGTGGGAGGTTGATTAGGATTTTCGCTGAAAAACATATGCTACCATACTTGTCCTCACTATTCATCTTTTAATTCAAAGATCAAGTTGTTGTTCACGAGCAGTTACTTTACAACAAAAGAAGTTTTTGCCATCCATTTTATTTGCTTATCTGATGACCACATAGGCACTGAATCCAAAAATATCTTAACATAATTCTTTTATTGGTATGATGAAAAGAAGGATCTTGAGCTAAATGTTCCAAACTATAAGTCACAGAATCAGCTCCTTTAGACTTCAGTAGTAACAACGCCACCTCCCCCCCACACCCCCAGTCCCCCCCGCAGCAGCCCCTCCCCATTCTGCCAATTTAAAAAAATCTTTGTCGAGTGCTTCCAGTGTGCTTGACTAGGCATTTTTTGGCTGGAAAAGCATAAGTGAGTAATTAGATAATTGCTGTCTTGATTGAGCTCAATAGGAAACATTTCAATTAGGCTAAAACTACACAGAAAGGAAGTTGGCTTTTACAAAGGGAAACATTCCTTGTCATGCAACTGTCAGGTTTTACCAACACTAAGAGATGGGATTGTCTGGAGGAAACTGAAGAAAAAATGATTGCAGTAATTACGCCTATATTTAAACATTCTGTCCTCTCATGTAGTTTTTCGATTCTTAAAAACGATAACACAGACATATGAACCTTTCTCTTGTAACAAATTATTGCCTCTGAGCCGTGGAAGGGGTTCAACTCCTGGTGCTGGAATATTTCTCAGACTACATAAACATAAGAGGTTAAAGAACTTCAGTCTTTGGGCTACCTAATAAATAGATGTTTGATGACAGTTTCCTTTTGATTTTGTTAAAGCTAAAACTTAGCTATATTTTTAAAAATATTGACATAAATCTGAGCTCTTGTCTAGAAACCTAATTTGTTGCTTCAAGTTTCCATAAGAGCAACAGGTGTGAGAAAAAAATGTTGAATTGTGAATTTAGATGTGTGACATTTTAACATCTGTCACTAAAAATAATTTTGCATCAAACCATGAGTATTTTATGCCTTTTGGATTCTTTGGTAGCATTTGCTGAGAAGCAGCAGCAGCAATTTGCTATGAAGATTATAGGAGGATTGATGAATCACAGATAAATAATCCTTTACTTAAGGTGGTTGTAATTATACTCCAAATATGTTTTAAGTTAACATTAAACTACGTTTTTCTGAAATGGCTTCTAGATTAGCTCTTTGTTTACATTGCTATCATTGGCTCATCCAGTGATAACCTATCCTGTGTTGTGAATTGGAATGATTTTGGATATTTCCACCCAACTCAGCTCTAGGGCGGGATGTTCCAGCCAGTGGGATCTTCTGGTCATGCTGAAGGCAACCCCCCATGGCAGATTCCCGGTAGCAGAGAGGGTGTGCAAGCCACACAAAACACTAGTCTTCAACAGAACCGCAAGATCCCACCAGCAGCCAATGGCAACCAGCTCCACTATCAGAAAACACACTGTTGGAGGGCCAGCAAATATGGGCCAGGGTGTTTTAAATCCAGTGATTTGTTTGTGTGAGATTGCATTTGAGGGGAAATTGTGAAAAGGGGAAATTCTTTTGCTTTTGAATTCTGGAAGAATCTACAATGAAATATCGAGGACAGCCTCCTGAAAATTAGTATTTTTTATCCACCTGCTTTATATCTGCAAGCATCAATTACCTTAGGTGGTAATATTCCAGCTATCAGCTTAGAAGGGTGGTCAGTTCAAGCCAATCCCTGGATTTAATTAGGTAATCTTGGTTAGGGCTCCCCTGTAGAACTGAAAGAGCCCTGCAATGTTGAAGGCATCAGCTTTGGGATTAGTTAATGAGGGGTAATGTTGTAAGGCTGTGCTCTTTGCTGCACGGATCTTCAATCGCAATGAATGTGGAAGCTTAGATGAGGATGCAAAACAACAGCTTTATTTTCCAACTCATCCTCACCACTGGTGAAGCTTTCTGTTGGAAAAACCTGCAGAGTTGACCTGCAGAATTACCCCTATGAAATCAATGTCCTGTGACAGTAAAGGACTTCATGGTGCTGTTCAAAGCTGTCTAGTGAAGTTTCTGAGTATTCTGGCCAACATCTCTGCCCTAACCAAAACAATAAACTGCTTATGCATACTGTGGGTGTTTGCAGAACTCTGCTGGCATGGATAGGCTGCTGTTTTTGTCCACATTACAAAAGTCACATTCAGATTAACTTCCAATTAACCACTCTATCCCTAAAAATGTAATTTTAAAAGTGTAGAGTCTCATTCCTTCAGAGGTTAACCAGTGTTGGAGATTTGTCTGTCTCTGGTTTCTCTCTTTTTATCCTATTTGTCTTTCACAATCTTTACTCTGCTTTCTCTACATGATTTAAATGTCATTTACATTTTCTATTTTATACTCCCTGACGTAGACTCTGGAGGAGAAATTGAGTTACTTGGTATTTTAGGCACTATAGTGCATTTAGACCATCAAAATGGTATCTATTTGAGGGTAAATTATGCCAGACTTCATAGCCTTGTTGGTACATATGTGGTAAATGTCCATTGAAGTTATGTAGAACAGGCAGGTCAGGATGTCAATTCATGAGCATCACTGATTTGAGGCCAGCAGTGCCATTTTGGAGCTCAACAATCCAGCTAACACCTCTCTTCCTTGCATAACTGAACATTCTACAGTGCTATTTAAAGGAATAATCATCTGCTTACAGATTGGTTGCTAATTGATTTCTTCTGGCTGGTTCTATGATCCTTTAATTATTTGGTGCTTTCTATAGTTGTTTCAAGTTGCAAAAATTGGCAGAGTGGTGTGCAGGGGCTGAAGGAGTATTTGCTGACTTCAAGGCTTCTGCATATGACCGTTGCTCTGTACCAGTCGGCATTCCCCTTGTATATAGTATGATTTAGAAAATGAACTGCCACGATGTAGAGTAGGACAGGCTTCTGCAAAAGCAGTAGGAGAATGGGGAGAAGCTTTCAGCAGTGGCCATGCATATCCGGGCTGTTCAGGGAGCAATTCTCTTAATTGGACCTTAATGTGGAACAACGTGTAAGATGTCTATGCTTCAGGAAGGACATCCCAACGAAATCTGCCACCTGCGGCAGCCATAACTACAATGTCAGAGCAGGATAAGGACCACACATTGCCAGTGGTTGTGGAGGTAACTGTTCCAATGAAGATTTATGCATCTTGCTCCATCCAGGTTAGTGGTGGAGATAGTTACAATATCTCGCAAGTTGCAGGCCAGTATTGCTTCAGAGAGGTCATTGAGTGTCTCAATTGAAAGAGAGTGAAATAACTACATTTCATTCTTTCTTGCCAGAGACTAGCAGACAGCGTGAATATGTTAATTTGCTCAGATTGCAGGCTTCCGCATAGTGCAGGGTGCCATTGACTACAAGCACATTGCTTCATGGGAATCACAGGTCAACTCCTCCCTATACAGGAATCAAGGGAAACAGCACAAAGGTAAGTTTGGTCTTGGGGAGCTGGGCGAAGTAAACGGTGAATGTTTACATCTGCAGCTTGTAAATCAGAGGAGTCTGTGAATTGAGGGAGGGTGGGATGTGTGAAGAAGGTGCATGGATACCATCTATTGATGGTTTCAGTTTTATTCTGACCACACACTCAGAAATTACTGTTCCTAAAATGGCCAGCACCATCTTCCTTATGGAGTTTCAGATGTGCAGTCATACCTGTCCCCTCTGATTAGCTCCTGCTGCCTCTTGCTTTTTAAAACTCTTTCCTGACATGTAGGTGACACTGGCTTGTCCTCCAATAGGGAGTTGTGCAACAGTGATTGCTGTGCCTTCAATTTGGGTAATGTGGTTGTCATGGTTGAATAGTTAGCAATATGTGCAACCTACGGATGCGAATACGTGGCTTGCAATAGTGCTCAGTGTGTGAGGGTGAAGTGAAGCATATTAATATTTGATTGGAGGCCTTATTGATGTTCGTAGGTGCATGGTAGGAGTGTGTGCTTTGAGCTATGTCTGAGATTACTGGTGTAGTTGGGAGAATTTGACATTTGACCTTCACTGACCTTGATCACCTTTGTGAGGTCATTGAACTTCTTGCAGCAAGTCCTTGAGGCTTGATTCCAGCCATTGCCCACCACGATTGTCTGTCGCTCAATAAGGCAGCTCATACTCCATAAAGCCCACGGGTAGATCTATTAATGATTCTCTGTGGACTTCGTGGTTGCCATAACATCCTTCCCCCCTTAGGTTCCTCTCTCTCCCAGTCCTCTTGTTTGGAGGGGGTCCTTTCCAATGCTTAGTGCTTGAGCAGAGTCCGTTGATGGCAGGGCTGGGTCAGGTGGTGTAAACCAAACGAGAATCTTCTCTTCCGCAGGGTAACAGGGTTACCAAAGTAGGTTCCTCTTCAGGTTCCACTCCAGTCTGTAGGCCCGCTTCTTCAGCCTCCATCTCTGAGTCTGTACCTTCACTATCCGGAGGGGCTAACGTGGAGTTAGCTTCAATCTGAGGGCTCACGTTGGTAGCGGCCACTTCCATGGCAGGTGGCAAGGACGGGTCGGGCAAGCGCTCCCTGGCCCTGAGTGCTACTTCAGGGTTTTGCCCTCTCTGAACCTTGATCCTGTAAGATACTGGCCCTTTTTTCTCCATATGAACCCAGGGACCCATCTGGTACCATTCTCAAAGTTCCTAACGTGAACCAGATCACCCGTTGCAAAAGGTCTTTCTGTCTTTGTGGAATCAAAGTTTCTTTTTTGGTTTTCCTGTTGGGACTCCACCTTTCTTGTGGGGTTTGATAATAATAAGGTCAATCTGGTATGAAGCCATTGTCTTATCAACAACTCTGCTGCAGCAACACCTGTTGTGGTGTGCGCTGTGGCCCTGTAATTGAACCATTATAACAATTTAATCTCCATGGATGTCGCCAGTTGTTTCTTCTTACCGTTCTTGAAGGTTTTAACCACCTGTTCTGCCGGTCTATTTGACAATGGATGATAAGGTGCAGTCTGGATGTACCGGATACTATAGGAGAGCACGAATTTCTGGAAATCACCGCTAGTGAAGGCTGCAGTTATCAGAAACCAGGACTTCCAGTATTCCATGTGTGCTGAAGCTTTGCTGCAATTTCTTGATCATAGCCTGAGTAGTCATGGAAACCGTGTGAGGCACCTTCAACCAGTTGGAGTGTGTGTCCACCATCATTAAAAATGTGGAATCCTTAAAAGGACCTGCAAAGTCCACATGTACACTCACCTATGGTCTGTCAGGCTACTCCCATGGGTGCAGGGAGGCTGAGGGTGGGTGTTTTTGATTTTCCTGGCATAGGTCTTCCGAGCTTTTCTAAGTCTGTGATGTTGGAATCAAGGACGGGTTACCAGACATAACTTCTAGCCAGCATCTTCATTTTTGAAATTCCCGGTGACCATTATGTAGTTTTGTTAATATTGGACGTTATCCTGGCAGTGGAACAATTACTCGAGACCTCAAAGAATGATCCTGTCCTCAACAACAAGTTCAGACTTCTTAAGGAGGTAGGATTTTATTTCTTGAAAGCCACCGTGCCTTATTTTGGATAGGGCTGGGTCTTTTTTGGTGCTGGCTTTAATCTGCCTTGATGATGCTGGCAAGATCTCCAAAAAGTTCAGAATCATGACAACGTCGACTGCTGGTACTGTAGCCAGGCTTGTGGGCAATGGGAGGGATCTCAGTGCATCAGCATTAACTATCCGAGTCATAGGATGGTGTTTCAGAATAATATTTGTAGGCTGCCAATAACAAGGCCCAGTGTTGTGTCCAAGTGGAGGTAATGGGGGGAATTGCTTTGTCCTCTTTGAAGAGTCTCAGTAAGGGTTTATGTTTGGTAACTATAAAAGAACATCGACCGAAGATGTATTGATGACATTTCTTCACACCAATATGACTGCCTACCCTTCTCAATTTGAGAATATCTTCACTGTGCATCCAAATGGATCCTGGAGGCATACATGATGGGTTTCTCTATCCTGTCTTTCCAGCGATGTGACAGCACTGCACCAATCCACATCGGGAAGCATCACAGGTTAGAGTAAATACTTTCCTGGAGTCAAAATGGGCCAGTAAGTTGGATGGCCATCACTGACATTTAATCAGTGAAAAAGCCTCTTGCTGGTGGAGCTTCCCAAGATCAGCTGTGGTACTTTCATGGTAGAGCGAAGGGGCCAGCGTGAAAGCCAAATTTTCTGTAATAATTGACTAACCCCAGGAAGGATTTTAACTCCATCGTGTTCCTTGGGGACAGTGCCACTTTGATGGCCTTTACTTGATCCTTTACCGCTTGCCATCTACTTGGTTCCCTAAATAGATTACTTTAACTGCCTGAAAACACACACTCCCTCTTCAAGTGAACTCCCGCCTTGGAAAATCGCTGCAGGACTTCGTCTACATTGGCCAGGTGTTCCTGTTCTGACCAAGACATCATCTAAGTATACTGCTACCTTGGTTAGTCCTTGAAGGATGTTATTCATAACTCTTTGGAAGATAGCACATGCTGACGAGACCTCGAAATTCAAATCGGTACACTCATAGAGTCTTGTGTGTGTGTTCATTGTCAGATATTCCCGGGAGGACTCGTCCTATTCAAGCTTGAGATAGGCATGGAGGTTGATGAGGAGCATGGGTTGGCATGGAGAGTGTGAGGGGCTATTGGAGTGGATGGTGGAAAAGGTTGGCATGAGTTGTCATGGATAAGGCATGTGGAGTTACTGGCGGTGGGTGGGGGGGGGTTGGTGGTGAGGGGCTAATGTTGAATAAAACACCTGGGATTAAGCCCTGGAGAAGCAAAGCAGGCCTTTTAACCAGCTTTCTTCAGCAGTCCCTATGGCCACCTCCCATCTCAGTCAGTGAGCCTGACTTCATCTACACCTATCCCTCCCAGGAGTAAAATATTGCATCATATCAGACATTTCTTCCCAAGGCTGGTGCATTGAGCAAGGATAATTCCTGACTTGAGCTTTCCACGTCAGGAGTGAAAATCCATTCCAAGATGTTCATTTTTGAAAAATTATTTGTGAACTTGGGAAGCCTATCGATCTCATTGCTTTCACCATGGCGACTCCTTGACCATCAATGTTGACTTCCCAACCGATCAGTGCCCTTTTCTCCTGTGGTATGAATTGTTGCGATAATTTGAAATTTGGCATTCTTGTCTTTGGCCTGTTGAGTGCAAAATGAAAAGCTTCAGCAACATGTCCCTCTTTTCAGCAGTGTACCAGCACTGCTGTTTTCAACTTTGTTGTGCCAACTAACCCTCTCTTTTAAATGACAGAGCTGAATATCTGTTTAGTATCAGGAATAACCCTCCACCAGTGCTATTTAAAGGGATCAATAATTACTTTCAGGTTAGTTGCTTACTGATTTTTGCTAAGTTTACAGAAATGCTTTGAGTCTGATCATGCTATTTAAAGTTGCGGAAACCTGCAAACGGTGCAGTCCTGGGATCTTACTTCAAGTTTTCTGGTCATGGGAGCTGCATTGTCTATCTCCCTCAGCCTGCAACATGACCGGGAGATTGATAAGAGGTATCAAAGAAAATGAAAAACTGCTTCTAGGAGCAAAATGTGGGGGAGCAGGTCTCTTAGCAGGAGGCTGTATCCACACACAGCCTTCAGGGAGCTTTATTTTCCTCAATCCAAGCCAGGAATGATGGGTGCGACATCTCAGTTTTAAGAAAGATGTGCTTATTGAAACCTGCACCTCTTGCAGGTAGGTTTGTACCCTCAGAACAGGGGCTGCTTGTGGCCATGAACAGCAACACCTTGCATTTACAAAACACAATTAGTGTAATAAAACATCCTCGGGCACTTCTTGTGGGATTGTAAAACAAAATATAAAACCAAGCCTAATAAGGAATTAAGGCTTGCACTTATGCAGCCCTGTTCACAAAATACTTTACAGCCAGTGAGGTATTTTTTGACGTTTAGTCACTGTTGTAATGTAGGAAATGCAGCAGACAGTATGTGCTCAGCAAACTCCCCAAACAACAATGAAATAATGTCCAGATAATCTGTTTATGTCATTGATTGAGGGATAAAGAAGGCCAGGACATGAGGCCAGGATAACTCCTCTGTTCTTCTTTGAAATAGTGCCATGGTGGGATCATTTACCAGGATGTTGCCTGGTATGGAGGGGCTTAGTTATGAGGAGAGATTGGGTAAACTGGGGTTGTTCTCCCTGGAAAGACGGAGGATGAGGGGAGACTTAATAGAGGTGTATAAAATTATGAAAGGCATAGATAGGGCGAACGGTGGGAAGCTTTTCCCCAGGTCGGTGGTGACGTTCACGAGGGGTCATAGGTTCAAGGTGAAGGGGAGGAGGTTTAACACAGATATCAGACGGACATATTTTACACAGAGCGTGGTGGGGGCCTGGAATGCGCTGCCAGGCAAGGTGGTGGAGGCGGACACACTGGGAACGTTTAAGACTTATCTAGACAGCCATATGAACGGAGTGGGAATGGAGGGATACAAAAGAATGGTCTAGTTTGGACCAGGGAGCGGCGCGGGCTTGGAGGGCCGAAGGGCCTGTTCCTGTGCTGTATTGTTCTTTGTTCTTTGTTATCCAAACAGGCAGATGTGGAGCCTTGATTTAATAGGCGAGATCTTCCGGCTTTCATACCAGTGGATTCTTGCGGTCCCGCAGACGGCACATCTTTCCTGGTGGCAGGGGGTGGATTCAATGGGAAATCCCATTGACAGCAGCGGAACCAGAATACCCTACCACTGGCCAATGGTGGCCCACCTCCTTTCACCGATGAGCATGCCACGGGGGTGGGTGGAGCACTCCCTCAGGACTGCACTTGAGTGTCAGCCTTGATTTTTTCACTCAAGTCCAGAGGTGGGACACGAACCTAAAACCTTGCGATCAAAGCAAGAGTGCTACTAACTAAGCCATGGGTGACAAACCACAAATTAGGACCGAAGGCCAAAACTTCACCAAAGGAGGAAGGTGAGGTTTAGAAAGGAAAATCCAGATTTAAGGTCTAGGCAGCTGAAGGCAAGCCTCCAATCAATTAAAATTTGGAATGTTTAAGAGGTCAGAATTAGAGAAGCACAGATATCCTCGCGGTTTGTGGGATCAGAGGAGATTACAGAGATGGGGAGGGATGAGGCGCTAGAATGCTTTTAAAACAAGAAATCAGTGCAGCTGAGTAAGCCTGTGGATGATGGTTGAATGGGATTTGATGCCAGTTAGGTCATGGGCAGCAGAGTTTTGGATGACCTCAAATTTACAGGCAATAGAATGTGGGAGATTGGCCTGTTAAAATTGTCAACTTTGGAAGGAACAAAGGCATTTTGTTTCAGCAGCAGAAGGGCTGAGACAGGAATCATGTGATATTACAGATGTGGAAATACACAATGGGACATGTGGTTGGAATCTTATCTTGACATTGATGTTACAAACAATATGGTTCAGTGTCAGATTGTTATTAAGAAGAGGGATGGAGTTGGTTTGGGAGCAGATTTTGTGACGTGTGGCTTTGGTGAAGGTGACTACATGAATTTTTTTCTGTCCGGTTGTAGGCTGAAACAAGCAACATCTCGCACATCTAACATCACAGGGGAGATGGTGTCCTAATGATGATGTCATTGTACTATTGGGTGTCAGAGGGCCAGGCTGGGGTGGTGAGTTCAAATCCCACTGTGGCAGCTCTTGAAATTTAAATTCAGTTAATAAATCTGGAATTGAAAGCTACTCTCAGCAGTGGTGACCATGACAATCAACAATGATTTTATGGTCATCACTGGACTTTTAATTCCAGAATTCAAGTTCCACCATCTGCCATGATGTGATTCAAATCCAGGTCCCCAGAAGATTGTTCTGGGTCTTTGGATTACTAGTTCAGTGACAATGTCACTGTGCCACTGCCTCCCTATTGCATTCGATCTGACCAGAGAGAATCAGCGTGCACGGTGCTTCACTAAGATAGTGAGCTTTCCCCATGGTGCAGGGGGTGGGTGGAAGGGCAGAGCTTGGCATAAAGGGCATAGGTGGGTGGGGGTTGTAACTTATCATTTGGCACATGAGGGGACTCTAAGAGTTGTGAACCCGAATCTTTAAAAAGCTGGCTTGATTCCATGAAAATTGTGGAGGAGTCGGTTATACCTATCTTTGCAATGGAGCCAGCAGGGTCAAGAATATCGGATGAGGGCATCTGACAGGAAGCAGACCCCACCCTTTCAAGGCACTCCCAAAAATTAGGCAGCTCGGGAATGGGCCAGAAACCCTGAAATTGGGACATGTCTGCCATCTTTAAAGGGCTGTAGAGTCAGTGAAAATCAACGGTAGAATTTCAGCATCCTCAGTCTCTTGTTCCTCTTGGACTTCATGTTGTTGCACCAGTATTCAAGCTACGATTCTGAAAAGGAACAGGCACAGTGGTAAGATTACAGTGAGTAAATGGGGGAGCACAAGAGCGTTGGCTTACACCATCTGCAGCTTGTAAATCAAAACGAATTCTGGAATGAGAGGGAAATGAAGGTTAATGAGGTAGAACATACAAACATCTTCAGTAGTTTCTAGCTGCAGCCCCAGTTGCCTGAGTCAGCACTATTTCCATCGAGATGAGCATATACATCCATCTCTAACCCATCTTTTAGCTGCTTCTGCCTCTCCAGCAAGATGTGGAGATGCTGGCGTTGGACTGGGGTGAACACAGTAAGAGTTTTAACAACACCAGGTTAAAGTCCAACAGGTTTATTTGGTAGCAAATACCATAAGCTTTCGGAGCGCTGCTCCTTCATCAGATGGAGTGGAAATGTGCTCTCAAACAGTGCACAGAGACACAAAATCAAGTTACAGAATACTGATTAGAATGCGAATCCCTACAGCCAGCTAGGTCTTAAAGATACAGACCTGTGCTTAACCTGTGCTTAATGCTCCCTCCACCCACATTGTCTGTATCTTTAAGACCTGGCTGGTTGTAGGGATTCGCATTCTAATCAGTATTCTGTAACTTGATTTTGTGTCTCTGTGCACTGTTTGAGAGCACATTTCCACTCCATCTGACGAAGGAGCAGCGCTCCGAAAGCTTATGGTATTTGCTACCAAATAAACCTGTTGGACTTTACCCTGGTGTTGTTAAAACTCTTACTGTCTCCAGCAAGAGACAGGGATGTGTGTCGGAGAGTGTGATGCAATCTCTTTGGGTGAGGTTCTTGTCTTTGTTGAATAGCTGGCAGTGTGTGGAAGCTGAGATATGGAAATGAGGTTTGTAAGAGTGGTGTGTTTGAGGATCAGGTGAAGTTAAGAATGTGAAGTGTGATTAATAGAGAATATTGGTAAGTGAGTGAAGGTGGAGTGAAAACTTGAACATTGTCTGAAACTAGTATGGACATGGCATTTGAAGATGAATTTTCTGATTTTGAACACTCCTGTGGGTCATTAATTCTCTTGCAACACAGCACACAAATCCTCAGGGCATTGACTAGCATTGACTCCAATAGCTATCTGCTCCCACTGCTTTTTTGGTGTCTTCTGGCCTCCTGTGAATAGAAGACCTCTCTCCTGTCCACCACCAGTACTGCATCAGGGAACCTTGGAGCATGCTGTCTGCCCCGTTGCACCATATCCACTGTTCTTGCTGGTCAGTTTAACTTAAGCAGTTCCAATAGCTGGTTCAGCTAGAATGTACTTCCCCTTTAAGAGATGGAGGTTGTCTTTAAGTAGTTCAAGCCTTGCATGAACTTGTGCCCCTGTTGAAATATGCAGACACTAAGCAGTGCATTTAGCAGTGGCCTGCTGGGCACTGCCACTTAAATTAGTAGGTAGCATGGCATTTGCATACTGCTTGTATTGCAAAGAGATGGCACACAATA
This sequence comes from Mustelus asterias, assembly GCF_964213995.1. Classification (NCBI taxonomy): domain Eukaryota; kingdom Metazoa; phylum Chordata; class Chondrichthyes; order Carcharhiniformes; family Triakidae; genus Mustelus; species Mustelus asterias. The sequence continues at coordinate 38,562,108 of NC_135818.1, forward strand.
GTTATGCATCACAATCTCATGATGCATCATTTTGTGCCGCATCAATTTTCTTCCCTGTATATTTTACAATTTTGCTAAAACTTCTGTGACCCACTAATGTTGTCACTTCAAAAAAAGTAATAGGAATTATATTTAAATGTGAAGTTAGACTCAAAGGAGAGTATTGCTGATGGGTGAAGTACATTCAACCTGAAGTGTTTGACAACAAATACTGCAAGAATTGTTTGTAATTTAACCGATCTTAGAGAAGTTCCAACCTTTCCCAGTGAGGAAGCAGTCTAGTGGAAACCCACTATATTTGCTCAAGTCGGAAATCTTGCCGAACTTTATAAACTGCTTTCGAGCACTGGGATCTCAAACTGGGAAATGTGCCAATTCCTGCTGAACATAATGAGAGTCTTCCGAAGTTAGGTCCACTGCATTCATCGTCCGAGCATGTCTTCTGTCTGGGAGATCTGACGTGGCGTGCCTCCAACAGATGGTTTTCTCACTTGAAATGGTTGGAATTTCTCCTCTGGGTAGAGAAATTATGAACAATTTAGGGCATTTTTGGGAGGAGTTCTTTGTATTGAAAGGACTGAAGTTCCCAGGTAGATGTTTGCTCACCTTCACAAAGTACAAACCTTATACTTAAGATGATTTGAAGTTTTCATTAAATATTGCTGGATGCAATCATTTCTAATTAGTTTAAGTAAATTAATTGACTATGGAGGCCTTTATGTGGAGCAAAAATGTAAGACATTTATGAAATATTTTAGACCATTTTACAGCATGATTTTTAACTATCCATTTTATCATATAAATAAATGACTCAAAAGGAAATGTTTTACTCCATTTTATCTGCTGAAACCTGTTTGTACAAAGTCACACTTTGAAACATACAGATTCACTGATAATAAAAAAGCAAAGTATCTGACAATGTCCTTCATAACATTAAATTTTAAAATTTGGACTGAGAGATTCAACAGCATGTCTTGCAACTAATTGCAGAATAGCAAAATTTTATGGATAAATTTTAGTACAGCCAAAATCAGCTCTAATTCAGCCTCGGGTGGCCAACATTCCCAGATTGCCCAGGACTCTCCTGGACTGAGAGCATGGGTTATAGACCAGGCTTTAAGTTTCCCGGTTGCAATTGCTACCACCACAGCGAAGTCGGTGGTTCACTGACATCATCCCACCCACCAGCCCAACATTATAAAGAGATGCAGCATTGGGAGAGAGTTGGGTCCGGTGAAAGGGTGGTGAGTGCAGAGAGAACCAGAATGGGGAATGTGAGTTCAGTGATGGGGGCACAGGATGAGAGAGGATTACAGGTTGGGGGAAGGGGGGTGCGGGTAGTGGCTTGGGTAGAGAAGTAGACTGAAGATTGGGGCTTGGGAGAAGTAAGAAAGACATGGGATTGAATAATATGCTCTGCGATTGGGGGAGTTTTGCTCTTTGTGGAGCATATTATGGGGCATGATGATGTTGGGTGCTGTTTACAACATCATCACGTTGGTTCACAAAAATATCATAGACGGGTGGATCAAAAAGTCAGGAAGCCGCCCGCATTATTTAAATTGCCATCTAAAACTCAGCTGAGTCCATTAACTATCCCATGGGTGAGGGGTGAAAATTCTGACACAGGTGGGGATTGTGGCCTCTGTCAAGGACGCACCTCTAGTGAGGAGGATAGGAGGCCTAGGAGGACGAGGTTGACAGCAGTAAGAGATCACCGGAAGGATCATGAAGCTTTGAGTCTTTAGGAAAAGGATAGAACTGTGCTAATGGATTTAGTGAAATATTTCCCTCCATCTCCCAGTTGCAATTGGAGACTCCTGAAGCCCTTACATCCAATCTGTCTCCATCAACCCACATAGTTACATGATTCCTCCTGCCCTCCCTCAACTTTTGATTTCCTACCTCAACCTTCAGACACAGGGTCCACACAGCAACAGCTATCAACAAGAACATAATCATGAAAGAATGTGAGTTTTGTGTTTATTCACAAGTCCTCAAGACAGACCAACATCATTAAAGAAAAATGATACCATTGTACCCCTCTCTGTGATGAATGTGGATATTCACAAACATGTTTATGATTGCTCCAGCAGAGTGATCTCTCTCCCTTGGTGCTTCACTGGAGATAGATGTCTGATCTGCCACCTTCCTTGTCCTGGGTGACTTCAGCAGGTGTCCTCTGCGCAGCTGTGGCCTTGAGCAGCCAGCCATTCCAGGAGACTCATGCTGAGATATATACTGAGATAAATCCTAAGTCACCGCGGCAGTCGCTGAGGCTTGTGTCAGTGACTGATGAACAGAGAAGATGTTGTCCCCATCAGAAGTGCTGAGAAGAACTTCCAAATAGATGCAGCTGCTAGCTGCTGTTAATCTCCCATTACGAGGACCGGTTGGTCCTCCCTGTCAACCGATGAGGTTCCAGGAGCTGGATGACAACCAAGCTTCCAGTTCCCTTGAGCTTAGTGTCAGGGTGATGATGTGAAGGTCAGAGCTTACTCGCACAATTGCATCTGCAATGCACTCAGTTTATCTCTCCAGGTCAGTTGCCAGTCTGACTATGGGGGAAGCTTGGTGCTCTGCAGAGTGGGTGATTGCAACGCTCATGGCCTGGATGGATACCTCCATAGTCAGGGCCATAACATGCAGCCCCTCTGGTATACCTGTCAAATCTTCACTGATCTCACGCTGAACATCTGGCATTTGCTACTTTATGGGTGACTTGGAATCAGTCTCTAGATCACCTGGGACACTCTTCTGACTGCCCAAGGCCTGCTCCGCTGCACTCTGGCAGCTGCATGTATGAATGTGAAGAGCCCTCACCAGTGCGTGCATGACCCCCTGATGAATGTGTTGAACTCTGCCAAAGTACCAGTATTTGTGATGGAGCTGGAAGCAGAGAGTAGATGTGACACTGCACCTTTCAAGGATGGTACCTCCTTGGAGGAAGAAAGTTGCTGCATGGCTTCTGCTGAAGCCTGTACTGAGGAGGCTTCTTCTCCTGTAATAGAGAGGTCAGTAAAGAGGGACCAAAAGAGAAAATGCTGGAAAATCTCAGCAGGTCGGGCAGCATCTAGAAGGAGAGAAAAGAGTTGACGTTTCAAGTCCAGATGACCCTTTTTCAAAGCAAGAGGTAATTTGGTATCAGATTATTTGATGCATCACCCATCACAGGAGTCACATAAACCTTTTCATGACCTGACGTGCAAGAATGAACTCGGCAGACATTATGACATTTTGCACAATGCTATGAAGCTTCTGATCATGCTTGCTAAGGTTCCAATGTGTAAACTGTTTAAACCAAACACATTACATATTTCCTAACTCCTTGAAACCAACACGCGCCATCTCCTTTTATCAACCAGTCTGATACTTGTGCCACCTCCCCAGAAATTGGCCCTCCTCAATCTTGTCACTGACTATACTCTTGGATGTGTCGGGCTTCAGCAGGAGGCTGCTTGTCACTTGCTCGTCAAAAAGAGTTAGGACTGCTGGGTATGTTCCCCACCTCTTTGGGCTTGCTCTCGGGCATTGCGGACTTGCTTTTGCTGAAAAGATCTAATACAGAGATTTCATCCACAATTTCAAACTATCAAATGTCATTTCACCATCCCCTTAGCAGATCAGCTCATGCCTAACTGAAACCTATGATCTGGCATCGTAAGGTGATCCTGTCAACCACTCACCATATAATTAGATCATTGCTTGGAATGCCCTGTGGCATAGTTTAGACAGCTGTGGCCTTGTGGAAACATGCAACTTTTGATGAGCAGCTAATTTCGAATATCTACTGCATTCGCTTGCAAGACTTGTATCTTAATGGACCAATATTGCTCAAACTGATGCCGCACTCACCCTTGCCAATCTCATAAGGTGATTGAGTTTTTATGGCACTGGCACCAGGTCAACTCTGTTGACCTCGTCAGCCACCTCAACCTGCACGGTATGAGTATGTCGAGGCTTCCTCCTCTTCGCAGCTCTTGGGATTAGCTGAGCATGTCAGCTGCACACGGGGGGGGCACAAAGGGTAGCATCACTGAATCTGGGGGCAGCTGTGCTCCTTTTGAAGTACACTTCCCAGTGCTCTGGTGGCACAGACATATGTGATTAATGTCATTAATGTATAATTCCTCAATGTGAAAAGATGGGAGACTTGCTGATATATGAAAATCTTTTCACGTTTGAAGACTGAGATCATTGACAGACATAATGGGGGTAGGGCCTGGGTGGGATTGTGGTCGGTGCAGACTCGATGGGCCGAATGGCCTCCTTCTGCACTGTAGGGTTTCTATGATTTCTATGATAAGATCAATTAAAATGGACTGTAAAACTCACTGACCCATGCGAGGAGGCTCCTTAAAGAGCTGGCCATAACCTTTTTCTGGATCAGGGCCTGCATCCCCCAAGACTAAACGCCTCACTGTCCAGCACACATTGGGTGGCATGACAGTCTGTAACCCATCTCTGCTGCTAATTGGCAGCAATTAGCCTATTATTGGGCAAGCAGATTCAGAAGCCAAAAGGCTGCCAACTTCCAGGTGCGGAAGCTGCCGTGGGGCCATTTGATTCAGCCTACAGACTGGTTTGTTCTCTGCAAATTATAAATCATAAGACCATAAGAAATAGGAACAGGAGTCAGCTGTTCAGCCCCTCATGCCTGCTCCGCCATCCAATCGGAGCGGCACAGTGGTTAGCACTGCTGTCTCACAGCTCCAGGAACGCGGGTTCAATTCCGGCCTCGGGTCACTGCCTGTGTGGTGTTTGCACATTCTCCTTGTGTTGGTGCGGGTTCGATGAGCCAAATAGCCTCCTTCTGCACTGTGGGGATTCTATGATTCAATTGGATCATTCCTGATCAGACATTTCTTACGTCCACTTTCCTGCCCTTTCCCAGAACACCTGATTCCCATATTGACCAAGAATCTATCTCAGCCTTAAATGTAAACAAGGAGTCTGCCTCCACAGGTCTGTAGCAAAGAGTTCCAAAGACTCTCAACTCTCTGAAAAAAGAAATTCCTCCTCATCTCGGTCGTAAATTGGCACCCCTTTATTCTGAGACTCTTTGATCTGGTCCCAGACTCTCCCAAGAGGGGAAACATCTTCTCAGCATTTACGCTGTCAAGTCCCTTAAGAATCCTGTATGTTTCAATGAAATCACCTCTCATTCTTCTGAATCCCAATGAGTTGAGTCCCAACCTGTTTAACCTTTCCTCATAAGACAGATAAATATTTTGTAGACTTTTGTCAGGTCACCCCTCAACCTTCTGAATTAGAGAGAATAAAGGCCTAATTTGTCTAATCTCTCCTAGTAACTTAACCCCTGAAGTCCAGATATCATTCTTGTAAACCTGTGTTGAACTCCCTGTAGGGCCAAAACATCCTTCTGAAAGCATGACACCTGTTCACAATACTCTAAGTGGGGTCTAACTAGGTTTTTGTACAACGGCAGCATAAATCTGCATCCTTATATTCCAGTCATTTAAATATGAAGGCCACCAATCCATCGGCTGCCTTGACTATTCTCTGCACCTGTTCGTGGCATTTAAAGAGCTATGCATCTGAACCCCCAATCTCATAGAGTCATAGAGGTTTACAACATGGAAACAGGCCCTTTGGCCCAGCTTGTCTATGCTGCCCTTTTTTTTAACCCCTAAGCTAGTCCCAATTGCCCGCATTTGGCCCATATCCCTCTATACCCATCTTACCGATGTAACTGTCTAAACGCTTTTTAAAAGACAATATTGTGCCTGCCTCTACTACTATCTCTGGCAGCTTGTTCCAGACACTCACCACTCTCTGTGTGAAAAAATTGCCCCTCTGGACACATTTGTATCTCTCCCCTCTCACCTTAAACCTATGCCCTCTAGTTTTAGACTCCCCTACCTTTGGGAAAATATATTGACTATCTAGCTGATCTGTGCTCCTCATTATTTTGTAGACCTCTATAAGATCACCCCTCAGCCTCCTACGCTCCAGAGAAAAAAGTCCCAGTCTATCCAACCCCTCCTCATAACTCAAACCATCAAGCCCCTGTAGCATCCGAGTAAATCTTTTCTGCACTCTTTCTAGTTTAATAATATCTTTGGACATCCACTGAATTTAACTTTGTGCCTTCTAAAAAAATACCCTGATCTATCATCTTTTTGATCCAAAATGAATAACCTCACACTTGTTTATATTAAAATCCATTTGCCACAGCTTGGCCCATTCTTCGGATCATCCAAGTGAACCTTCTCTGAATTGCCTCCAGTGAAATAACATCCCTCCTTGAATAAGGGGACCAAATCTGCTCACCGTACTCCGGATGTCGTCCCACCAGCACCCAGTACAGTTGCAGCAAGACTTCCCTACTCTTGTACTCCAACCCCCTTGAAATAAGGGCCAATATTCCATTAGCTTTCCTGATTACCTGCTGCACCTGTGTGCTTTCTTACTGTGTTTTGTGCACAAGTACCCACAAGCCCCTTTGCGTTGCAGCTTTCTGCAGATTTTCTTTATTTAAATAATACTGTTCTTTTGTTCTCCCTTCCAAAATGAACAACTTAACATTTTCCCACATTATGCTCCATCTGCTAACATTTTGCCCATGTACCTAACCTACGAATATCACTTTGTAAACTGTTTGTACCTCTCTCGCAACTTGCCTTTCCGCCAATTTTTATGTCATCTGCAAATTTGGCTACAGTACATTTGCTTCCCTTCCTCCAAGCCATTAATAGATTTGTAAACAGTTGCAGTCCCAGCACTGATCCTTGTGGAACCCCACTGGTTACAGGTCGCCAACCTGAAAAAGAACCCCTTATCCCCACTCGCTGTTTCCTGCCCATTAGCCAATCCTCTATCTATGCTACTATACTACCTCTAACACCATGGGCTCTTATCTTATGACTTAATCTTCTTTGAGGCACCTTGTTGGATGCCTTCTGGAAGTCCAAATAAAACACATCTACTGATTCCCCTCGACCCCTCTGGTCAAGACTTCCTCGAAAAAGTCTAATAAATTAATCAGACATGATTTCCCTTTCATGAAGCCATATTGACTCTGCCTGAGTAGGTTATGACTTTCCAAATGTACTGCTGCTACTTTCTTAATAATTGACTTCAACATTTTTCGAACAATATATGTTAGGCTAATTGGCCTATAGTTACCCGCTTTTTACTTCCCTCCCTTTTTGAATAGGGATGTCAGACAGCAAGATCTGATTCAGTGTGAACAATTGTCTCATGAGATGTACTCGTAATATATTAAAAATTCTTTTGTCTATGCACTTGGTCAACAATTACCAATGGATACAATTTTAAGGATGGCGAGCAATTGGTGTTTGCCATCCCAAGAATCGGCGCGTAACACACTACAGCTGATTCTCGGAAGCCCCCTGCAATTTAACGCTTACTTGAGTATTGATTGGCAGTGGGTGGGAGTTCTGTCAGTTTTTGGAAGGAAGTCCCACCTCTGAGAGCTCTCAACCAATTAGATTGGTCAACACCTCTCCAACCCAGCCAGGCACAGTGCTGCAGTGGCCAGAAGTGGTACGACAGAGCTCTGTCTGGAAATAAGTTCTGGGACCATTGGACAGCTAGGTCGTGGGGGTGGGAGGGTAGGGGGTGCCCTGGGGGGGTTGGGAGGCGCCCTGGGGGGGTTGGGAGGCGGGCAGTTGCAGCGTCAGGGGGGACTGAGCAGGGAGAAGCAGCAGCAATGTGGTGAGTGGGAGTGGCACTGTGAGTGAAAGCTGCAGTCATTACTATGGTTAAATGTGAAAGATTTCTTCCGCTGGTGGGTGAACGGGGATTAAGAGGTCAGAAACCAATGATACTTCTTGGAAGCGCCAACGAAGAAGGCAAGGAAGATTCTTGGACAAGGGCAATTAGACAAGTGACTATTGAGATAGAGACTAGAACACCACTTAGAAAGCAATGGCTTAAATATAGACAGTCCCCGGGTTACGAACGGGTTCTGTTTTTAAGTCTGTCTGTAAGTCGAATTTGTATGCAAGTCGGAACAGTTACGTACGGTTCACATCTAGCTTTGGAGCCATGATCACGAGGGTAAACACACGAAAAATTTAAGTCAAAACACAACGCACACAACAGTGTTTACGCGATCCGACTTAAAATGGCGACGACGGCGTGGCGTTGTTCTCCCTGGGGCCGACGAACCGCTGAAAACGCGCAGTGTTTTGAGCATCGCGCAATGTAGTCCGCCCGTTCGTTAGTACGAACCATTGTATGTAACTCGATTTTTTAAAATAATAGGCTTTACGGAGGTCGGTACGTAAGTCGGGCGTTCGTAAGTCGGGCGTTCGTAACCCGGGGACTGCCTGTAGTGAACATAAAGGATCTTGGAGAATGACATGACAGGAGAAAGCACCAGCACGGGGATCAACGACCAAAGCATCTTAACCTATGCTGTGGTTTCTATAATGCTATGAAAACTGAATGTTTTTCAATCCAAGCCAAATTTATACCCCAAACAGCGTTTTGTAATCTCACAGGTTGTTTTAGGTTGGCTTCAGTGGGCCAATGATATCCAAGTACAAACAGGATCTGTTTGAGTTGTCCGATTGAAAGTTATCACCTTCATGCACAAGCTGAGTCCAAACCAGAGTCCAAAGAGCTAGGAAGAGAGAGAAAAATGCTATTAAAAGTGGGATTGCCAAAGAGCCTGACCTCGCCTTTTGTACTGCGGAGATATTCTGGAAGTTCATAAAATCACAGCATTATTACAGCACAGAATGAGGCCATTCAGCCCTTTGTATCTACATTCTCTCTCCGAGTGATCAATACATCCAGCGCAGTTACCCTGCTTTCTCTACCAACCATGGCACATTCTTCCTTTTCAGCTGATAATTCAATTGCTTCTTGAGTGCCTTGATTGAACCTGCCTTCACCAAACTCTCAGGCAGCATATTCCAGATCCTAAACACTTGCTGCATGAAAAAGCTTTTCTTTATGTCTCTATTACTTCTTTTGGTGATTAAATAAATGTGTGCGCTCTGATTCTTAATCCTTCCACAAATGGGAACAGTTTCTTCTTCAACTCTGTCCATACTTATCATGATTTTGAATACATTTATCAAATTTCCTCTCTACTTTCTCTTCTTCAAACCATTCTCAACTTTTGCGCATCATCAGAGTGGGGCAGGGAAAACCCCAAACTGAAATCTCACCAGCGCAAATCCTGTTTTTGGCCTCTTGAGAGATTTAGTGGCCATTATGGGATTTATGCCTGCGGCTAGCCGCTAAATTGCGGCCTTGGAGTTACAGTTCCCCTTGAACCTTTGTACAGTTTTGATGCTGGTAGAATAAAGGCACCTTGTTTTTTCAATCTTTGTGCAATCCATGTGCTTAAATCCCAAGTTACATTTTGGGTGTTAGAAGTGAGTTTCCACAGCATGGGCATCAGGTCATGGTGGATGAAATGGAAAGGTGCCTAGCCGAGATCAAGCAGATGCTGAAAGAACTGAAACTGGCCCTGTCAGTGAGGGAGGCCAAAGAAGCTGGAATTCAAGCAGAGGGATAGGCTTCACAGGATGATGCTGAGAGTAAATTCAATGACCATAAAGCAGCTTCCAGCGTGCCCTCCTTTAACATTGTGGTTAAGGACCATGTTCTACTTGGCGACAAGTAAGAAGCTGAACAGATTTGCAGGAAGACAGGAGACATCCAATGGCCCGGCTGCCAAGGATAGGATCGAGGATATACAACTAATTATGGCATCTCGGGGCCTCAACAAGAAGGAGAAGGCAGCAATTTTGATGGAACATCTGTGTAGGAAATCTCACTGGGATCTACTGGAGAGGGATGCAGTTGTTCAAAGAAATCTGCAGCAGATCTTTGCGATCTGGCACATATTTTTGGGGGCAGCAGTAACCTTTCATAGCGTGCAGCAAAGGTTTGATGAGAATAAGCAAGCCAAAGATGAGGACTTGGTTTCTGTATCCCTGGAGCTGGTGAAGTGGTTGGGCCACATCATCCTAATGGTTCCCTCCTTCAGACTGACCGAGCTGAAGCAGTGACAAATGATGACATCCAGAGGGAGTTGAGGAGACTTAACGGTGATAAATCCTGACTGTCCTCCTTTGATGCATGAAATGACATCATCTGGATCATCTGGGGAAGTCTGGGCTCCTAAGACCAGGAAAGAGGCCACCATCAGAGAGGCTACTGTTGACATGGATGGGGATGTCGACCTCAGGCTGAAGAGGTAGCCAAAACAGATTGCTGCACAGCAAGAACAAATCCACTCCTTTTTCTCCTATCCCTACAGTAAGCCTCATGACTGAGCACACCTAAGAGATACCCCAAAGAGGTGCTGGAATTGTGACACGATTGGGCACTTTCAACAAGACTGCCTTTAATAACCATAAACACCACAGTTATCAGATGTGGCAATTCAGTCTGTTGCAACACCATTTCTCCTCCCTTATCAGAGAAAGTACAGGCCTGGCAAAGGAAATGAAAATGCTGAGGCCCTCAGGCGGAAGACTGAACATGGGAGGCAACCCACTTTTGCCTGTTTAGAGGGGATTATGGCTGATGCCATACCATTGGTTTTGTAAGAGGGAGGTCGTGCCTTACAAATTTGGTGGAGTTTTTTGAGGAAGTGACAAAAACGGTTGATGAAGGAAGGGCCGTGGATGTCTTCTATATGGATTTCAGTAAGGCATTTGACAAAGTCCCACATGGCAGGTTGGTTAAGAAGGTTAAGGCTCATGGGATACAAGGAGAAGTGGCTAGATGGGTGGAGAACTGGCTTGGCCATAGGAGACAGAGGGTAGTGATCGAAGGGTCTTTTTCCGGCTGGAGGTCTGTGACCAGTGGTGTTCCGCAGGGCTCTGTACTGGGACCTCTGCTATTTGTGATATATATAAATGATTTGGAAGAAGGTGTAACTGGTGTAATCAGCAAGTTTGCGGATGACACGAAGATGGCTGGAATTGCGGATAGCGAAGAGCATTGTCGGGCAATACAGCAGGATATAGATAGGCTGGAAAATTGGGCGGAGAGGTGGCAGATGGAATTTAATCCGGATAAATGCGAAGTGATGCATTTTGGAAGAAATAATGTAGGGAGGAGTTATACAATAAATGGCAGAGTCATCAGGAGTATAGAAACACAGAGGGACCTAGGTGTGCAAGTCCACAAATCCTTGAAGGTGGCAACACAGGTGGAGAAGGTGGTGAAGAAGGCACATGGTATGCTTGCCTTTATAGGACGGGGTATAGAGTATAAAAGCTGGAGTCTGATGATGCAGCTGTATAGAACGCTGGTTAGGCCACATTTGGAGTACTGCGTCCAGTTCTGGTCGCCGCACTACCAGAAGGACGTGGAGGCATTGGAGAGAGTGCAGAGAAGGTTTACCAGGATGTTGCCTGGTATGGAGGGTCTTAGCTATGAGGAGAGATTGAGTAGACTGGGGTTGTTCTCCTTGGAAAGACGGAGAATGAGGGGAGATCTAATAGAGGTATACAAGATTATGAAGGGTATAGATAGGGTGAACAGTGGGAAGCTTTTTCCCAGGTCGGAGGTGACGATCACGAGGGGTCACGGGCTCAAGCTGAGAGGGGCGAAGTATAACTCAGACATCAGAGGGATGTTTTTTACACAGAGGGTGGTGGGGGCCTGGAATGCGCTGCCGAGTAGGGTGGTGGAGGCAGGCACGCTGACATTGTTTAAGACTTACCTGGATAGTCACATGAGCAGCCTGGGAATGGAGGGATACAAACGATTGGTCTAGTTGGACCAAGGAGCGGCACAGGCTTGGAGGGCCGAAGGGCCTGTTTCCTGTGCTGTACTGTTCTTTGTTCTTATTCATCAAGCAAAAGTCAATATTCCCATCCAATCCTCTGGGGCATCCAGGCAGAGAGTCATCAAAGTATCAAAAACAGAAAATGCTGGAAAATCTCAGCAGGTCTGACAGCATCTGTGGAGAGAGAATAGAGCCAACATTTCGAGTCTGGATGACCCTCGAAGAGTCATCCAGGCTCGAAACGTTGGCTCTATTTCAGATTCCAGAATCTGCATTTTTTTGCTTTCAGTCATCAAAGTATCACTGGTGTGCTTATGAGGGAGATCTATACCTGATCCAGAAGGGCAGAGTCATTTACAGTTTCACCCTTTCCATCCATCTCAAAAGAGGACAGAAGGCTGATTCAACTGGTTGTTGAAGATATTGATAGATTCAGTTCTACTGGAAGACTAATGAAGGAGTCCAAACAGGAATAAACTATTAGGGAGGGTGGAGGAGTCCTCTGTTGACTGTTTTATTACACAGGAGAGGGATGAAGCAATTCGTTCTGCCCAGCAGTCTCCAGCATCAAGTGTTGACCATGGTTCATGATCAGGTGGACACGGAGCATTCAAGACAGGTGCATTAACAAGAAGGTGGTAATAGGGCAGGGATGGCTGTCAACTTCTGCCAGAACTGTGAACGATGTACTCTGGCCACTTAAAACGGTTTGACACTGGTGGTCTCACTCATGATGTCAAAACTGTAGCTGGAGGACAATCTCAGAACACCGTTCCCTGCAGGGACCAGAGTCTTTGAAAAGCTGAAGGATGGAGCCAGACCCAATGAGGTGAGGAAGAAGGTATCTAGGACAAGTCTAGAATTTGTAAGGGCACTTTTCTCTGAGGGTGGTTTAGGAGGCTGGAAGGGAGTTGGAGATTTAGTTAGTCCAACTGGCAGCACCCCTGAGTCTAAGAAGTCTCATGGTGAGAGAAGGGAGCAGCACTGCAGTCAGGAGCTAGACAGCAGAACAAACCCGGTGAGTCACTGCGCTATGGAGTCAAGGCACCAAATAGGACAGATGTCTCACGCATCAGGGGCGAATATTCTCTAAGTAGATTGTTTTTGGAGTATGTTTAAATGCCTGTGGAATAAAGGAATATTGTCTATTAACCTTTTGTGTGCTTAAATTGCACATCACTCAAGTTCTGTATCATCTCAAAATCTTGAACTTGTACCTTGTAAACCAAGTTTTAGGTCATTAATATATTTCAGAAAAGCAAGGGTCACAACATTGATTCCTGGAGAACAAGCCTTCCTCCAGTCTGAAAAACATGCATCAACAACTATTCTGTTTCCTGTCACTCAATCAATTTTATATCCATGTAGCCACTGTCCCTTTTATTCCATGAGCGATGACTTTGCTCATAAGTCTGCTGGCAGCACAGTATCAAATGCCATTGGAAGTCCATGTGCACCAGATCAACAGCATTGCCATTACCAACCATTGCCTTCACCACATTAACACTTCTCAACTGCAGCATGTTAGTTAAGCACAATTTGCTCCCAACATATATGTGCTGGGTTTCCTTAAGTAACCTGCTATTGCCCAAGTGACAATTAATTTTGTCCTGAATTATTGTTTCTAGAAGCTTCAGTACCAGTAAAGAAACTGACTGGCCTTTAGTTACAGGGTTTTTCTTCCTCCCCTTTTCAAATAAGGGTGTCACGCTTGTAATTTTCCAGTCCTTTGGCACCACCCCTGAATCTAAGGAACACTGGAGAATTATGGTCAGTTTCTTGGCATTTTCCACTAACACTTCCCTCAGTATTCTTAGATGCATCTCCGGTATTGGTACCTTATCAACTTTAGAGAAAGTTCATTTACACCATATTTTCTGCAGACATAATCTGTTGAAGGTACACCTGTGGCAGAAGTAGCCAGTGCTGTTTCTTTTGGATTTTGATGTCCAGTTAAATACTTGATTAAAGCTAGTGACAGTAACAAGTATTCAACTTTTGCCCTAATTTGGTAGCCCTGATCGTAAGATTACTGATCCTGCAGTCCCACCAACAATAGACAAAAATATAAGAGATGTGTCCTCCTGACTAACTAAATGGGAAAGTGGAATTAGAATAGATAGGTGTTCGATGGTCGACATAGGCATGATGGGCTGAAGGGCCTCTTTCTGTGCTGTAAAACTCTGTGATTCTTTGACTGTATAACTCTAAATGTGGAATAGCACAAATACTACTACCTGCTAAGCTGCCACTTTTGCACATGGGTGGGCTGCGTAGACTGCAGCTGTATATTCCTGCCCACCTGCAGCGTGACCCCATTTCCCAGACAGCGTATGGTATGGTGACAGATGTAGCAGACTCCCGATCGTGTCTGTTGCTCCACTTGACCTGGAGAGCAGGCGAAATAAGGTGGGACTGGCTGGATTTGAAAATTGATTCCCTAATTATTTCAGTATGAAATTTAAGAAGGCTTCATAAGTAATAGGGGTACATTAACATTAAAAAAAGGAAAATGAAAAGGCACACTCCTCCTTAAACAAAGATTTGTTTTCCTTCTAGAGAGAGTAAATTGGACCTGTATGGGCAGGCCTTACTGCAAATTGGCACTGGTCCAATTTGTTTTTATGACCTTAATTTAGAATGAAGATAAGTAAACACTTTGCTTTTGTAATAAAAGAAATAATGTTCTATCTTTAAAATCTAATAAACTTTAGTTTCTTGTGGAATTTATCCAATTAATTATAATTCCGCTTTGGCTATACCCATAACTGTAAGAATATTACAAATGAAAATATATAGTACAGACTACCTCAGAAGGCCTACAGAAGCCAACTTTACAGTGTTGTAATTGGAAGCTCAGCCAAGCCTCCCTTTTCAATGGCTGATTGGCTTGCCAATCCTATTATTTTAAGCAAATGCAGATCTTCAGACTAATTTACTTGCTTAATTTTTTTAATGTCAGATTGGCATGCTTTTAAGAAAAAAAGCTCTGTCAGCTGCCAGTATTTCCAACTTAATCCACGTTACCAGGAGACAAAGTTAGTTTGTTTTCAGTAAAACTTGATGCTTACTTGGATTAATCCTGAAGACCCAGGGATTTGTGCCAGTTTTAATCAGAAAGCTGAAAATCAGAATCAAAACGTACACTAATTGTGCTGTTCAAATTGAAAGTTAAAGAAAACAAACAATGCTTGGGTAACAGAATAGGTTTTTTGTGAACATTATTTAGATTAGGTATGATTAAATCCTGGTGTGTTCCATGTGAAAGTCTTCATATTCTCTAAATTAAGATGAATTTACTGAGTCAGTCTTAACTTTCCTTGTTCAGAGAATTGAAAGTAAGACCGAATGTGGTGCTGAATTTGGTAGATGTGGATCTGGTAATACTTGCCCTTAGGAAGAGAACCTTTGAAAGTTTGTACATCCGCAGTTTTAATTTAGTGATTGTGTATGTGTTTTGCATGTCAAATTGACTAATGACTGAACTGGAGATAAATGTCAGTTTGACATTTTGCTTGTAGAAATTAGTGATGTAATAATTAGGTGTGCTTTCTGTCATACAAGATGGAACGGTAACCATTGTAAGCACAGACATTGCACGGCTTCACAAGCTGAGAGCCTGAACTTTTTCAGGAGCTGCTTTTAAAACTGCTTTGCATCATGACAGCGGCTTGGTTCACAGCCAAAGTGGATGGGAATGAAGGGGGCTGGAAATAAATACTGATAGAGTTTAAAAAAAACCGTTCATGTTCATATCCTAACTTGTCCCTGTAGAGGGTCAATTACAAACAGTTGGCTGGAAGGCTGATCCAAGATAAACATTGTGCTAGAGAATTGCACCAGCGGGTACCAAGGGCCTCCATGTAGTCAGGCACTTTCAGTAAATGTCAAATATGGCCACAATGCCTCAGGGTAAGGAACTGCAGGCCTCAAGAGTTTCTCATGATGGTCCAGAATGAATCAATAAATTAGACAGGCATTTTTACATGGTTAGGTATTTTCCTGGATAGCTCTGAAAAGGTCATCAGTTCTATGAGTTGTTTATGAGTGCCTTGGGAATTGAAGAATGCCCTATTGAGTAAGATTTGCCCCCTTCCCAACCTATACTGTGTCTTTGCACCAGCTTACAAGCAACTGCTCTTAGATTTCTTTTTCTTTCGGCGCAACTCTGTGTACAGAATTTAAGGAAATAGATATATAGCATCATGGTTATGGGTCAAAAATGCATTTTAAAAAATGAAAACACAATTGTGATTCAAATCAGATGCAGCTTTTGGTTAATGACACTGGATTTTTTTAAAGATGTATTAATATTTGGAGTAAAAAGTACTGAGGGAGTAAATGTGCTTCATAAAACAAAAGTCCGAGCTTGCTTCAGCACAATCTATTCACCAGTGGTTCAGTGTTAATCATTTCACCAATAAATGTATTTAAAGCAAAGACATTTAACAATGTGATGCCAAAAGAACTAATTACCTCATTGTGCAATGTGCTCTTTTTAATGTGCTCCAATAGCTGATTGGCCAAAAGTGATTATTTGAGTGAGATATTATTTGCTTTCAATCTCATTGGCTAAAATACATTATTTACCAGCTCTATTTGATTGCTAAACTTTGGACCAGTGAGAATAAAGATAGCCACGGAATTTAGCAAGTTTAAATTTATGGTCAGCAATGGCCACTGTTTCCCTTCCAGTCTGAGCTTTGACCTCTCTTGGGCACTGTTTCTATTGCACAGATTTTTCTCCTGCCTCCCTCTCTTTTACTTTAACTTAGGGATGGTAGTTCTTGAGTGAGAGTTCCATGAGCTAAGCATAGAGTGCTTTTATCCTCTAACACCTTATCTGCCTCCTCCATGGTGCCATTAAATCAGAAGTGAACTCACCTCAACCGGAAGGGCCTCTGATGCTGAAAGCTCAGGTGAAGCATACCATGTGTGATGGGGCAATAGCGAGTGAGAGCATGGTAACAGGGTTAATAGGAGAGCAGGGCCTAATTTTTGCCAATTTGAAAGGGCCTTAGCCAAATGGTGCCAGTGCCCCACCTCTGGAAGTCCTGCCCCTGAAGCTGGCACCACCATTTTCACCTTGGTTGGTGGGGGGTGGAGTGGGGGGGGATTGGTAAGCAGGGACAGGAGGTATTTCACACATCCACAGTTGACAGAGGCAGTAGCACATTTAAAAGTGCAGCTTCCTTGACTCAAGCAATTCTATCACCCAGGTTTCTCTAGCCCAACCTCTGGGTTTTAAGCATTTAAGGAAAACGTCTAACACGACCATAGTTCTTTGAAGAGCTCAGGTAACGTTTTGGAGAGGTGCAAGTACCTTTTTGGGATTGTTGTGCTGTGTATAAAGAGTGGATAAGTTCTGTGGAACTACCAAGCTATCAAGTCATTTAGATTCCCTGCTATTTAATTTTAGGGGGAAAAAAAGCCTGCTGTGATTCTCAGTTGAAAACAAAAATTGGTGCTTGCAATTTCAATCGATGTTTGTTGACAAACCTAAGATTATCATTATAGGATTCGTGTTCATTGCCTGTTTCTACAAGCTATCATTGTCACAGTGGGGGTGGTTGTAAGTTCATGATTTGATTGACAGCTCCATGTTTATACAAATGTTTGTTTTATAAGGGATTAAATACTTGAAGGAAATGTTTTTTTTAATGGACGTTTATTAATGAGAGTGTTTGCTAATTCTGCAATGGATACTTAGAACTTTATTTTATTTCATCTCAGCATGGCTCCTGAAGTATGCCAATGGTGGATACTGAGTGAATTGATGGGTGTAAGGGCAAAGGGCAGTGGGTGTGGGGCATGGTTTTCACTGAGGGAACTCCATTGGCATGGAGGCTGTGAGGGACCATGGGAATGGGTTGAGGGTTATAGGTTGACATGGAGGGTATGGGGTCATGCAGGGTGGATAGAGAGGAATAAGTTGACATTGATGAGGCATGGAGAGTGTGTGGGGGATGAGGACTATTTATTTTATTGTTTTTATTATAATTGGGATGAGTTGGGCCTTTTAACCAGGCCCCTCAGCATGTGGCAGTCCCTGTGCCCCCGGAATGAAAATCCGACCTGTCTGGCATTTTTTCCCAGGTTGGGTTTGCGGTGTTGCATATTTTCCAACTCTCCGTACCTGATGAGGAAGTGAAAATTTGGTCCCAGGTATGGAAAAGATAGGAGATAATGGGATAAACCAGAAGTATTTAAGCTGCTTTGGAAAAAGTCTCAAGACTTTGGGTGGCACAGTGGTTAGCACAGCTGCCTCACAGCGCCAGGGTCCCAGGTTCAATTCTGGCCTTGGATCACTATCTGTGTGAAGTTTGCACATTCTTCCCGTTTCTGTGTGGGTTTCTTCTGGTTTCTTCTCACAGTCCAAAGATGTGCAGGTTAGGTTAATTGGCCATGGTAAATTGACCCTAGTGTCAGAGGATTAGCAGGATAAATGTGTGCAGTTATTGGAATAGGGCCTGGGTGGGATTGTGGTCAGTACAGACTTGATGGGCCGAATGGCCTCCTTCTGTACTGTAGGGATTCTATGATCTATGATTTTCTGCCATCTGACTAAACTACATGACGACCAGGAGTCACAAATGACATTGATTTGGAAGTGCCTTGCAGTTCAATCAATAGTCGGAGATCTATAATTATATTTGTGGTTGATAAGTGAAATGTTTATGTGGTGAATAATGTTTTTGGGGAGCGGCCATGTATTAGACAGTGTACATGGGGCTGGGGTTTGGGTGGTGAGCCCAAGAGTGCAAGGTGGGAGGTGAGTTTTGAGTTGGCGGAAGAATGGGGTTGGACGTCATGCCAAGTTCAGTGGGCTGAAATGGCTCTACTATAATATAAATCAAAAGGTGCTGCAGTCTTGCAGCTAGTTCTTAGGTGAACATTGCTAGGAGTAAAAGCCCTGAACTAAATCCATTATGAAGAAAGCATTAGGTGGTTAACAATGTGCCCCTCAGCATCCGCTGCAGGTGTGCTGGTTTTTAAAATGTGCTTGCCTTCAAACTCTTTTAACTAGGCATCAAAAAGTTTGAGTATGATGGTTGATATCATGGTTTTAACAAGCACGTTTGGCCCCAATTGTCATAATTCGAACTTACCCAGAGATTCGATAACAGCCACCTACAGGATATAGCACTCAAGCACAGAATGAAGTTCAAGACTATCCTCACCACAGTTTACCTTGTTTTCAGTCTCATATCATCTGCAAATTTTAAAATCATGCCATGAGCACCACAGTCTAGGTCATTAATATATACCAAGAAGAGCAGGGATCCCGACACTGGTCCGTGGGGAACTTGACTGCAAACTTTCCTCCAATCTGGAAAACAATACTTATCAATACTTTCTGTTTCCTGTCATTCAAACCATTTCTTATCCAAGTGCCTACTTTCCCTCTTATTCCATGAGCTAGAATTTTACTCATATGTCTGTTGTGCGACCAGGTACACCACGTCAACAGTGTTGCCCTTATCAACCTTTATCTGTTACTTCTTCAAAAAGCTCCATCAAGTTAGTTAAACATGATTTCCATTAATGAATCCATGCTGGGTTTCCTTAATTATCCATCCTGCGTTTGTCCAAGTGACAACTGAATTTGTCCCAGAGTAAGTTTCTCCAGGGTAAATAGTTCTCTCCAGGAGGAGATTTTGTTGCTAGTACCAACTCAGATCCTCAGATGTAGTCACTGTGCTATGTTGCCTTGGTGTTAGGAAAATAAATGATAATGCAAAAAGACACAGGAGCTCTGCAACCAATAGCTGTACATTTACCAAAACCTACTGGTATTTCCAAAGCCCTCAGCATTGGAAGGGTTCCTGGAGCTGAGAGGCGGGTGCTGGTATCAATTACATTTAATTATAATCTGCACAAAACATTGACAGAATGTTCTTCAGACTAAAATTGATATAAGGTTAGAGAACCAAGGCAGGCAAATAGAGTTTGTGGATCAGCCACGATCTAACTGAATGGTGGAACAGGTTGAGGAGTTGAATAACCTACAAGCTGTTCCTGGCATTTGCTACCAAATAAACCTGTTGGACTTCAACCTGGTGTTGTTAAAACTCTTACTGTGTTTACCCCAGTCCAACGCCTGCATCTCCATATCCTGTGTTCCTTAGCAGAGTTGTCACCATTCTGTTAATATCACAAACATGAAGAGCCAAGACATCTTGAAAAAGCCAAGTTATCGATTCCATTGCTGCTGAATGTTGATGCAGCATTAAATGCAGCCAGAGTTAATAGAAATGTAACTGCAGACTGAAAAGTGGACTGTACAAGAGAAAGATTGGTGTACAGCCAACTCAGAGGAAATGGTCCAGTTATGGAAGCACAATACACAGGATAGCTCCATCACAAAATGAATCCCTCTCCTGAGACATGCTAATCTTAAAAGTGATTAATTTTCTTTTATTCATTTGTGGGACATAGGCGTCACTGCCTGGCTACCACATCTTGCCCATCACTAGTTGCCTTTGACTGATACAGCTGAATGGCTTGCTAGGCCATTTCAGAGGGCAGTTGAGAGTCAACCACATTGTTGTGGCTCTGGAGTCACATGGAGGCCAGACAGGTAAGGACGGCAGATTTCCTTCCCTACAGGGCATTAGTGAACCAGATGGGTTTTTCTGATAGTCATCAATGTTTTCTTGGTCATCAGTGGATTCTTAATTCCAGATATCTTTTAATGACTTCAAATTCCACCGTCTGCCATGGCGGGATTCGAACCCAGGACATTAGCTTAGTTTCTGGATTAATATTCTACCGATAATACCATTAGGCCATTGCCTTCCCATAATGACAAATTACAATAAAGGGCAAGAACTTGTGTTCAATCATGTTGGCTAGATCTATGTGAGGCAGTACTCCTTGGAAAAGGGAAACCTAAAAGTTATCTATGATGGAATAAAGAAAGAAGTAAGTTCTTCAATTGGGAGGGCGGGGTTGGATTTTCTGGCCTCCCACGGCGTGTTTCTCACGGTGGAAGGTGGTGGCCATTCACTGGTGGCAGGATCTTCTGGTCCTGGCACTGTTAATGAGATTTTCCATTAACTGCACACCATGCCACCGGGAAACCCAAAGTTGGGATGCACTGTCGGCGGGACCAGAAGATCCTGCTGGCGTAAACAACTAGCAAACTTTAAGCAGGAAAATTCTCTATAAAAGACGTTTCTAGATCTTTCAAAAAAATTTAACCCAGTCAATAGAGTAGACATTTTCAAATTGCTGTAGAGATTTGGTTGGCCATGTCAAATTCAATCCTTCTGTGATGATATAAAGGCTATTACTAATCAAAATACACAATTCTGCGGATGCTGAAAATCTAAAATGTAACGAAAAATGCTGGAAATATTCAGCAAGTCAGGCAACATTGGTAGAGACAGAAACAGAGTTAATGTTTCAAGTTGATGATCTTTCATCAGAGTTGGGAAAATTTAGAAATTTAATAGGTTTTGAGCATGAGTGGGAAAAGGGTCAAAAGGGAAGTCTTTGATTTGGTGGATGATACGATGGCTTAAATTACAAGAATTTCTATTACAGGGCTAAGGGAAATGGTGACGGGTCAAGAAAAGAAGCAAAGAAACAAATGCAGGTGTGCTGCCGTTTGAAAGCAAAAATAAGAAAAAAAATGATGCATGCAAAGAAAGGAGCTGGAGAATACCATCTGAAATTGTTGAACGAAATGTTCATTCTGGAAGGCTGTAAAATGTCTAATAGAAAGATGAGGTGTTGTTCCTCAAGCAAACATTGAGCTTCACTTGAATAATGCAGTAGGCTGAGGACAGATGTCAGGCATAAAGAATTAAAATGACAGGTCACCAGAAGTTTGGGGTAATGCTTGTGGACTGAACCGACATGTTCTGCATGTTGTCACCCAATCTCCGTTTGGTCTCCCCAGTGCAGAGACCACATTGTGAGCAAATACAGTATAATAGATTGAAAGAAGCACCCATGAATTGTTGCTTCACTTGGAAAGAATGTTTGGGGCCTTGGTCAGTGAGGAGAGAGAAGGTAAAAGGACAAGTGTTATATCTTCTGTGCTTTTGTGGAAAAGTGCCATGGGAAGGGGATGGGGTAATTGAGGGAGTGAACAAGGGTGTCACAGAGGTAATAGTATCAGTGGTGTTTCCTGCTCTGGCTCTGAATTGGAAGATTTCATGAACTTCGTTTCTAAATTCCACCTTTCTCTCACCTTCACATAGTCCATTTCTGACACTTCCCTTCTCCCTTAATTTCTTTGCCCCCATTTCTGGAGATAGGCTATTGCCAAACATTCATTATAGGCTCAATGACTCCCTCAACTTCACTTTTCACACACTATTCCCTGTAAGGATTCCATTCCATTTTCCCAATGACTCTGCATCTGTCCCAATGAATCAACCTTCTGCATGAGCTGTTCTGAAATTGAACCCCCGTCCCACCACAAATGTGGTTCACAGGGCCCTCTAACATGTCTGACACATTTCCTGTACTTCACCTTCGCCTCCCTCCCAGAACCAAAATAGGGAACCCCTCGTCCTCATGTTGCCCTGCGGCACTTTGCTGAGTTCTTCAAGGAGCAGTTACATGAGGAATGGAAACACGCTGAGAAACTGATGGAATTCCAGAATAAACATGGAGGTAGAATCATCCTGGAAGATGTCAAGAAGCCAGAGCAGGATGAGTGGAGCAATGGTCTGGAGGCAATGCAAAGAGCTCTGCAGATGGAGAAGAATGTGAACTAGAGCCTGATGGATCTGCACGAACTCTCCTCTGGGAGCACCGATCCTCATCTTTGTGACTTCCTGGAGACTCACTACTTGGATGAACAAGTGAAGATGATCAAGAAGCTGTCCACCCCACTAGCCTCCATATTCAACAGATCATTTTCTGCCATTTCAGCTTTTCTCTGCCCACAGATACTGCCAAACCTGTTGAATATTTGAAGCATTTTCTGTTTCTACTACAATCCAGTATGCTGCTAATTAACTTCACAGTTTTGAGGTGGGGAGACCCACAGCAATGTGGGTGACTTTTCACTGCCTTCTGCAATGGCCTAGAAAGCCACACCGTTCAAGGCCAATTGGAGATGGGTAGAAAATGCCCACATCACTTGGAAGAATAAAATAATTTTTTATTGTGTCACCAAGGAGCTAAGCATGTGTGGAATAAGAGTAAACTAACATTGGACAGCAAGGTACTAACCCTTTGTAGATAGTTTGGAAGGGTGTATATTGCAAAATGGTGGTTGAAATTATTTGGAGGAAAGCCCAATGTCTTCCCACTGCCACAGCCACATAAGTGGGAATGGCAGTGACACATCTGACCAGAGGCAGAGAAGCTATTAATTGGGCAATTATCAACCTCTTCCTGCCCCCCCTGGCATTTTACCAGCATCAGGATAGGCTGCTGCTGCCTAAACACAACAGAGGATTGAACAATATAGCTTCTCAGTAGGTCCTGGAAAAGAGGCATTCCTTTATGGCTGTCCCATTTTTTGATTTGATTTATTATTGTCACATGTATTAGTATACAGTGAAAAGTATTGTTTCTTGCGTGTTATACAGACAAAGCATACTGTGCATTGGGAAGGAAAGGAGAGCGTGCAGAAATGTAGTGTTACAGTCACAGCTAGGGTGTCGAGAAAGGTCAACTTAATGCGAGATAGGTGCATTTAAAGTCTGATGGCAGCAGGGAAGAAGCTGTTCTTGAGCCGGTTGGTACGTGACCACAGAACTTTGTATCTTTTTGCTTACGGAAGAAGATGGAAGTGAGAATGTCCGGGGTGTGTGGGATCCTTGATTATGCTGGCTGCTTTTCCAAGGCAACAGGAAGTGTAGACAGTTTTAATGATGGGAGGCTGGTTTGCGTGATGGACTGGGTTTCGTTCACGGCTCTGTAGTTTCTTGCCGTCTTGGACAGAGCAGGAGCCACACCAAGCTGTGATACAACCAGAAAGAATGGAAAATGGAATGGAGGGAAATTCTATCCATGGCCCACAGGAGGATCCTGATGGCAGTGGCCACTCTCATGGCTCTGCTTCTGCCACTGGAACGTCCATGTTCCCAATTACTGGGGCCTGGAACAGTAAAGAGAAAGCCACCTCAACTTTCTTTTTCCTGCAACCACAGCAGTGGCTGTGTCTATCAATGTCACTGCTGAGCTGCTGGCCTCTGTTTGGGCCAGAAGCTCCGAGAGGTGAGTTTTCAAAAGGTTTGCAATTAGACGGTGGTCTCAGTAACAGCCTCTGAATAGGCTGCTGCAGGTGAAATTCTACCCATGGTCCTGCTGCCCATCCCCAGTCTCCGGACTGTTTTTGATGGGGTCTACTAAGCATACATTATGACTATGCTACTGTCTAGCAGTAAAACCTGGACCACATACTGCAGACAAGAGAAAACTAAACCCACTATATCCACCATATTCTCAATATTAAATTAGAAGACAAAGTTCCAGACACAAATGTACTTGCGCTAAGTTGCCAAGTCTTGATAATCTTTCTTAACCACAGATTTCCCAGGTGGTTTGGTCATTTAAATGAGCTGAATGGTAGGCATATACCTAGGGACCATCATTAT
The DNA here is from genome assembly GCF_964213995.1 of Mustelus asterias. Classification (NCBI taxonomy): domain Eukaryota; kingdom Metazoa; phylum Chordata; class Chondrichthyes; order Carcharhiniformes; family Triakidae; genus Mustelus; species Mustelus asterias. Next base: position 38,586,423 of record NC_135818.1, read on the forward strand.
AGAGAACTAACAGATGCTTTAAGAGAACTGAGCCGACTTGGAATTCTTTTACATGAATACCACAAGCTGGCTAACAACAGGCCACACAAGAGGCTTGTGCAACATCTAGAAGCAAAAAAGCATGAAGTTAAATGTTTGAGAGAGGAGAAAGAGAAAAGCATGTTTCATCATCTGGCACTGGGATTTATCTCTGCACCATCTGTGGCAAGGATTGTTGCTCAATAATCAAACTCTTCTGTCACTCATGATGTTGCAGATGGGAAAAGAACTGAACTACTCTGGTACATTCCCCATTCCTTTTTGAAATAAACAGTTGACATATATATTCTTTGGTGCTGAAATCTGATGTGGTTTGCTGACAGAGTTTGTCTCAGGTATTTATTTGCTGACTAAGGATATCTTGACTCCTAGAAACACGACTACAGATTGGTCAGGAATATTTTAATAATTTATAATACTGCCTGCAATGCTGCAATTTCAGGCCAAACATATCTTTTGGAGTCATTCTAAGAGCTGATAAACGTGCCTGCAAAGAGGTTTTTCCCACATCAACCAAGTGCTGACCCTTAGATTGATCAAAAAGTGACATTAATCATGTCTGAGGATATATCCATGCAGTATTCTGATGCAGAGCACATTTGAAAATTGACATTTTACTGACTGGAAAAGAACTGCATTGTGTACTAGATAAATATATAGTTAAAAGCTATCAACCTGAATCTGACGTGGTGAAAATCCCGTAAATGGCCAAAATATCCAAGTCCTGCCCCTGAACGTGGCATTTCTCATCTTCGCGGGGCTAGCCATTTCAATTACCAACTCCCTCCACTGAAGTAGGATTTTGGAAGGCCAGAAGTATGAAATCCAGAGTGTGCAGATTGGAACAAGTGAGAGCTTAGCCATTGGGGAGGGTCCTGGGACACCTTTGGGACAGATAAGGCACCAATTGGGAGAGGTAAGGCAATGTTTGCTATTGTTAAAAATGAACATAATTATGCACTTTTATGCACAAACTCATTGAAACTCTCCAGCTATCGATAAACTGTCCAGCTATCAAGAAACTGTCTAGCTGTCAAGGAACTGTTCAAGCTGTTAAGGAAGTGTCAAAGCTGTCAACTGTACAAGGATATTAGATGAGTTGACATGGAGGGGCTAAGGGAAAAGGGTGATTGGCGGTAGTGTACAAGTAGGCACTAGTTTGGCATCGGGAGGAATGGGAGTTGGTATAGATTGGCATGGGGATATATGGAAATGGGGTGGGGAGAGGGGCATAGGGACTATGGGGGGTGGGGTTGAGGACATGGGTTGACATGGGGTTGGAGAGACATGGGGAGTGGGTTGGGGAAATGGGTTAGCATAGGTTGGCATGGATGGGGCATGGGGAGTTTGTTGGAGGCATGAGGGGTCTAAAAGATACTGTTTTCTTTTGTTTTATTATTTTTATTTAAACACCACGCCAGAGCACCGATGCAGGTCTTGTGCCTAGCCTGCCTCCACACCTGGCAGTTTCCACAATCATTCCAGGGCTGCCTGCTTCGACTCCTTTTTCAACTCACTCCCATCCCACCTGATCAAAAATCTGACCTGCAGATAGCCATTTTTAAAGGGCGAATTCTCAGCAGAGAAATCTCCTGACTTTGTGATTCCAATCTGGTGACAATAATCTGGGTAAGAAGTCTCACAACACCAGGTTAAAGTCCAACAGGTTTATTTGGTAGCAGGTCTTAAGACTTGATTACCTGTAAAGACTCGCATTCCAACCATTATTTTGTAAATTGAGTTTGTGTCTTTATATGCCCTTACCTGATGAAGGAGCAGCGCTCTGAAAGCTAGTGGCTTTTGCTACCAAATAAACCTGTTGGACTTTAACCTGGTGTTGTGAAACTTCTTACTGTGTTTACCCCAGTCCAACGCCGGCATCTCCACATCATGACAATAATCTGGGTCAAAGTCAAAAAGATGTTAATGTTGCACAAAATATGTTTGTTTTTATTCATTTGTGGGACATGGATGTTTCTGGCTGGCCAGCATTTATTGATGTGGAGATGCCGGCGTTGGACTGGGGTAAACACAGTAAGAAGTTTAACAACACCAGGTTAAAGTCCAACAGGTTTATTTGGTAGCAAAAGCCACACAAGCTTTCGGAGCTCTTAGCCCCTTCTTCAGGTGAGTGGGAATTCTGTTCACAAACAGAGCTTATAAAGACACAGACTCAATTGAGGACATGGCATTTATCGGCCACTCCTTGGCCAGTTCAGTGAGTGGTTGAAAGTCAACCACATTGCTGTGGCTCTGGAGTCACATGTGGGCCAGACCAGGTAAGGTCAGCAGATTTCCTTCCCTAAAGGACATTAGTAAACCAGATGGATTTTTCCAACAGTCAATAATGGTTTCATGGTCATCAGTAATTCCAGACATGTTTTATTGAATTCATGTTTCACCATCTGCCGTGGCGGGATTCGAACCCGGGTCCCCAGAACATTAGCTGAGTTTCTGGATTAATAATCTAGCGATAATACCACTAAGCTGTTGCCTCCCTTTCGTACTGTCTTTTTAAAGGCCTGCAACATAAAAGCAAAACTGAATTTTGGCTAAATTTCTATTCTAAATATGTTAAATAGATTTCTGTGTGCTAACCAATTTGTATATTTATCTACCGAAAATTGAGTGAATATCATGTTTTTTTGCCCAATGACAAATTGACTAACTTTCTTACACAATTTACAGTTGTTATAGAGTAACATGAAGTAACAAGTAGAAACATTTAATGTTGTGTTAATTTATAAATTTTGACAACTCTTCTGTTAATGTTTTGAGTATCGACTGAACCCTGTATGCAGTTCACTTACTTTAACTGAACTTGCAATTCCTAAAACAAAAAGTGCATGACCTCAGAGATTAAAATGAACTTTAATATACACTGTTTAAAGTATAAAAATACTTGGGTGGCCTAACAGCAAGGAATGGGCTTCCACCTGAATGATCCAAGTTTCAATCTCACTTTCAAATAAAGAGTCAGTTTAATCTCAACTGGGATATTTGAATCAGGATGGGAGAATTCTTCCTTGTGACTCAGGCAAACTGGCCAGTGAGCTGATACATTCTTTGAAATATCAACAAGAAAGCAAATGAGAAAATTACAATAGTGTCTCAAAATATTCTAACAGGTCTCTGATGCGAAATGACTGTTCCTTCTTTTCCTCTACCCCTGTCACGGCCACATGGAATGGTTGAAGCAATTAGCATTATTACATTTAAGAAAAGGCTTGATGAAGGGAATGGAGGAAATTAGTGTAGGATGGTAATTTGAATGAAAGGATTCTCATATTGAGCACAAACACCAACATCGATCATTTGAGTCAATTGGCCTGCTTCAGTTCTGTGCAAGATCACTTAATTTCACTCTGTGAGCTATACTATAATGTATAGTGAACTACCACCATAAAGGTTTATTTCGATACCAACCAAACAGCTTTACTGAAGAATTGCCTCTATAATTCTATATTCTACCCAGAGTACAAATTCTAGTTTGTAAATATCTCAAGGTATGATGCACAGAGTATATTTTTAATAGAAACATTCTCAGTTTAAAAAAAAATTAATTATTAGTGTCACAAGTAGACTTACATTAACACTGCAATGAAGTTACTGTAAAATTTCCCGAGTCGCCACACTCCAGCACCTGTTCGGGTATACTGAGGCCATTTAGCATGGTAAGAAGTTTAACAACACCAGGTTAAAGTCCAACAGGTTTATTTGGTAGCAAAAGCCACACAAGCTTTCGAGGCTCTAAGCCCCTTCTTCAGGTGAGTGGGAATTCTGTTCACAAACAGAATTTATAAAGACACAGACTCAATTTACATGAATAATGGTTGGAATGCGAATACTTACAACTAATCCAGTCTTTAAGAAACAAAACAATGGGAGTGGAGAGAGCATCAAGACAGGCTAAAAAGATGTGTAGCTCCCACAGTTGCGTGGACCTGCAGAGTTTCACTGGCTGTCTTGTCTGGAGACAATACACATCTTTTTAGCCTGTCTTGATGCTCTCTCCACTCCCATTGTTTTGTTTCTTAAAGACTGGATTAGTTGTAAGTATTCGCATTCCAACCATTATTCATGTAAATTGAGTCTGTGTCTTTATAAATTCTGTTTGTGAACAGAATTCCCACTCACCTGAAGAAGGGGCTTAGAGCCTCGAAAGCTTGTGTGGCTTTTGCTACCAAATAAACCTGTTGGACTTTAACCTGGTGTTGTTAAACTTCTTACTGTGTTTACCCCAGTCCAACGCCGGCATCTCCACATCATTTAGCATGGCCAGTGCACCTAACCAGCATGTCTTTTGGACTGTGGGAGGAAACTGGAGCACCCAGAGGAAACCCATGCAGACACAGGGAGAACGTGCAAACTTTGCACAGACAATGACCCAAGCTGGGAATCAAACCCAGGTCCATGGCATTGTGAGGTAGCAGTGCTAACCACTGTGCTACCATGCACATCTGTTCTTATTGAGGAGGTTCATCATAGGCCATGATTCTCTATTGTTTTGGTGCACAAAACTCGATACAGAGGGAGATGACAAAATAAATTATCGACTTAATACACATGGTCCCAAAAATGTTACAGCAGCATGCACTTCCTCTACATGTTACTTACTCTATCATTCTTTTGGAAAAAAAAACAAATTCTAAATATTACACATTTCAAAATAACGTAATTGAGTTCAGCCATTATTTTTTTTCATTCTTTGATGCTTTCGTTAAAGTTTTAATTTAAAAGCTTTCTGAGGAATTTTGGCTTTGACTGAAATGGCTTACCTCATAACTATTCTCACTTGTGCATTCTGAGCAAATATCGTCTACAGACAGTGCCGGATTTAGACTTGGTGAGGCCCTAAGCTATATAAAGCTTGGAGGCCCCTTGTTAAAAAGTTACACCAAAAGGTCTCACAAAGGTGTGGACCAAAACAGGACCTTGGGTCGCCACAAAAAAATTGAAAACATAATTATGCCTTTTAATTATTTAATAGCAAGGTATTTAAAGTGAAAAATACAAATTATTTTCAAATGAATGCATTTACTGATTACATATTTATCATTTGGCTGGCTTGATCTCTCTCATAGATTTTGGTAATTTTGGTAATTTTCTGAGTTGCTCTTCAAGCTGGTGCTTTCTTGTTCTTTTCTGGTATCCACTCTTAAATGTTCTCTTCACTGTAAACCTTCTGAAATTTTGTGAGGCCCCTGCGGATTGTGAGGCCCTAAGCTGTAGCTTGTTTAGCTTATGCCTAAATCCGGCATTGTCTACAGAGTATTTTAACATATAATCTGTGCAGCAACATGCGTCCAAGGAGAGAATAGTTCCCCCATCTTCTAAAGGTATGAATGTTTCTTTGCTTTTTCCAAAAGATTGAATTTTGCAAACTTTATTAGGCAGCTGACAATTATTTTACATATTGCATTCTATTATAAACGGCACACACAATTTGTGATTAGCAGCTCCTGTATTTATGATTTATTTATTTGCTTATTATCAACAAAGGCTTCGACTTTGAGAAATAATTGCTTTGTTAGTCTGCTGCTTCAATTTTAATTGAAAAATCTGAACTCTCACCATCTTTGATAATGAATTTTTATACAAAAATGCAGAAACTATATAAATAGTGAACTTTTATGAGGTAATTTTTGTTTGTGAAAATGTATACATATTAAAGAGATAATATTGGAAACGCTTGCTGCATGAAATTTGAATTTTCTGCTTCTGTATTCCTGGTATAAGCTGTGAGTATATTTTAAAGTGCATATCCACATTTTGATTTTCAAACCACTATGTTTATGAAGCAGAAATTTTGCTTCCATCTTAATGCAGGAATGTAAAGAGGAATTAACTGGTGAACTAGGAGAAAATGAAGATGCAAAAGAGATTATAGGCTAATGCGGGGTGGAGGTTGATGGGTGGAAATGGAGTAGAGTTGCAAACCTAATAGCTGAAAAAGAGTCAAGGACAATAAGGCATTGTTGTCCTGGACTCTGATTCTCTATTGGTGCTAACTCCAACTCTTATAATGCTCTCCTCAATCATATTAGGTCTTGAGACTGACTCTTTCCTCCCCCTGTTCACCTCTAGTTTCCAGTAGTGCTCATTTATTTATTAATTATTCATTCGTGGGACATGGGCGTTGCTGGCTGGCCAGCATTTATTGCCCATCCCTAGTTGCCCTTGAGAAGGTGGTGGTGAGCTGCCTTCTTGAATCGCTGCAGTCCATGTGCTGTGGGTTGACCCACAATGCCGTTATGGAGGGAATTCCAGGATTTTGGCCCAGCAACTGCCAAGGAACAGTGATATATTTTCATGTCAGGATGGTGAGTGGCTTGGAGGGGAACTTACAGGTGGTGGTGATCCCATTTATCTGCTGCCCTTGTTCTTCTAGATGGAAGTGGTCATGGGTTTGGAAGGTGCTGTCTAAGGATCTTTGGTGAATTGCTGCAGTGCATCTCATAGATAGTACACACTGCTGCTACTGACGTTGGTGGTGGAGGGATTGAATGTTTGTAGATGTGGCGTCAATCAAGCGGGCTGCTTTGTCCTGGATGATGTCAGGCTTCATGAGTATTGTTGGAGCTGCCCCCATCCAGGCAAGTGGGGAGTATTCCATCACACTCCTGACTTGTGCTTTGTAGATAGTAAATAGCCTCCGGGGAGTCAGGAGGTGAGTTACTTGCCGCAGTATTCCTAGCCTTTGACCTGCTCTTGGAGCCACTGTGTTTATGTGGTGAGTCCATTTGAGTTTTTGGTCAATGGTAACCCCAAGGATGTTGACAGTGTGGGATTCAGTGAAGGTTACACCATTGAATGTCAAGGGGCGGTGGTTAGAGTGTCTCTTATTGGTGATGGTCATTGCCTGGCATTTGTGTGGCGTGAATGTTACTTGCCACTTGTCAGCCCAAGCCTGGATATTGTCCAGATCTTGTTGCATTTGAACATGGACTGCTTCAGTATCTGAGGAGTCATGAATGTTACTGAACATTGTGCAATCATTGGCGAACATCCCCACTTCTGACCTTATGATGGAGGAAGGTCATTGATGAAGCAGCTGAAGATTGTTGGGTCTAGGACACTATCCTGAGGGACTCCTGCAGAGATGTCCTGGAGCTGAGATGATAGGCCCTCCACAACCACAACCATCTTCCTATGTACCAGGTATGACTCCAACTAGCAGAGAGTTTGCCCCTGATCCCCATTGATTCCAGTTTTGCTAAGGCTCCTTGATGCCACACTTGGCCTTGATGTCAAGGGCAGTCACTCTCACCTCACCTCTGGAATTCAGCTCTTTTGTTCATGTTTGACCAAGGCTGTAATGAGGTCAGGAGCTGAGTGACCCTGGCGAAACCCAAACTGGGCGTCACTGAGCAGGTTATTGCTGAGCAGGTGTTGCTTGATAGCATTATTGATGACCCCTTCCATCACTTTACTGATGATTGAGAGTAGATTGATTGGGCGGTAATTAGCTGGATTGGATTTGTCCTGTTTTTTGTGTATGACATACTTGGGCGATTTTCCACATTGTTGGGTAGATGCCAGTGTTGTAACTGTACTGGAAGGGCTTGGCTAAGTACTATTGCCAGAATCTTATCAGGGCCCATTGCTTTTGCAGTATCCACTGCCTCCAACCGTTTCTTGATATCATGTGGAGTGAATCGAATTGGCTGGAGACTGGCATCCGAGATGCTGGGGACCACTGGAGGAGGCCGAGGTGGATCATCCACTCGGCATTTCTGGCTGAAGATTGCTGGCTGCGAATACTTCAGCCTTATCTTTTGCACTGATGTGCTGTGCTCCTCCATCATTGAAGATGGGGATATTTGTGGAGCCTGCTCCTCCAGTGAGTTGTTTAATTGTCCACCACCATTCTTGACTGGATGTGGGAGGACTGCAGAGCTTAGATCTGATCCGTTGGTCGTGGGATCGCTTAGCTCTGTCTATCACTTGCTGTTTTTGCCATTTGGCATGCAAATAGTCCTATTTGATAGCTTCACCAGGTTGACACCATTTTATGTATGCCTGGAGCTGCCCCTGGCATGCCCTCCTGCACTCTCCATTGAACCAGGGTTGATCCCCTGGCTTGATGGTAATGGTTGAGTTGGAGATATGTTGGGCCATGCGGTTGCATATTGTACTGGAGTACAATTCTGCTGCTGTTGATGGCCCACAGCGCCTCATGGATACCCAGTCTTGAGCTGCAAGATTGGTTCAAAGTCTGTCCCATTTAGCACGATGACAGTGCCACACAACACGATGGAGGTTATTCTCAATGTGAAGGTGGGATTTTGTCTCCACAAGGACTGTACGGTGGTTACTCTTACCGATACTGTTATGGACAGATGCATCTGCAGCCGGCAGATTGGTAAGGATGGGGTCAATTATGTTATTTCCTCTTGTTGGTTCCTTCACCACCTGCTGCAGATCCAGTCTAGCAGTTATATCCTTTAGGACCTGAACAGCTCGATCAGTAATGCTGCTGCCAAGCCACTCTTGGTGGTGGACATTGAAATCCCCCATCTTACCTGGTCTGGCCTACATTTTGCGCCCTTGTCACCTTCAGTGCTTCCTCCAAGTGTTGTTCAACATGGAGGAATACTGATTCATCAACCGAAGGAGGACGGTACGTGGTAACCAGTAAGAGGTTTCCCATGTTGCCCATGTTTAACCTGAAGCCATGAGACTTCATGGGGTCCTGAGTCAATGTTAAAGACTCCCAGGGCAATTCCCTCCCGACTGTATACCACTGTGATGCCACCTCTGCTGGGTCTATCCTGCCGGTGGGACAGGACATATCCAGCTATGGTAATGGTGGTGTCTGGGGTGTTATCCATAAGGTACGATTCCATGAGAATGACTATGTCAGGCTGTTGCTTGACTAGTCTGTGAGACAGCTCTCCCAATTTTGGCACTAGCCCCCCGATGTTAGTAAGGAGGACTTCGCAGGGTCAACAGGACTGTTTGTTTTTTTGCCCTTGTCTTTTCCAGTGCCTAGGTTGAAGCCAGGTGGTCCGTCCGGTTTCATTTCTTTGTTGAGACTTTGTAGCGATTGTTACAACTGAGTTCCTTGCTAGGCCATTTCAGAAGGCAGTTAAGAGTCAACCACATTGCTGTGGCTCTGGAGTCACATGTAGGCCAGACCAGGTAAGGACGGCAGATTCCCTGAAGGACATTAGTGAACCAGATGGATTTTTCTGACAATCGACAATGGTTTCATGGAAACCAGTAGACTCTTAATTCCAGATATTTTTTATTGAATTCAAATTCCACCATCTGCCGTGGCAGGATTCGAACCCGGGTTCTCAGAACATTATCTGGGTTTCTGGATTAATAGTTGAGCGATAATACCACTAGGCCATCGCCTCCCTTTTAATTTATTTAATTTTACCTAATTTTCTCTCATCTCAGAACTGTTCCCAATGTCCCCATATTTTGAGACCACATGTTCCGAATAATACCAGATCTAAGGTCCTGCCTGGTATTCTCATTCTTAATTTCTAGTGTGTCTGAAACTTTAGGATGAGTATACAATATTTTGGAATCAGAACTTCATCTTGGATTGGATCAGAAAGTTCCAGTTCTCTTTTATAAGTGAATTTAATTTGGCTGAAATATAATGAATATGAAATGAAATTTTGTTACTTACTTTCTGAATTTTTTTTTGCTTTTCCTCCTGAAGATAAGCCACTGTGTGCTGTTTGCAGCAGGAATTCTTTCCCTAGCTTTGAAATTTTGATTGCAAGTCAGGCTTGCATACAGAGAAAGGTCACAGAGTTGTTTACAGTACCAAATTATTTGATATGCCAGTTGGATATGAAAAGCAAACACAAACTTCATCAAAGTCAAAAGGCTGAGATTCATAATCTTTAACCTGAGTGGCCTAGGCATAGTTGCGGAGTCAGTGGAAATGAGTGTATTTCATCCTGTGTATTGTATTCTTGCTTGAAGAGTCAGAGGAATGGTACAATAGATTAATGTTTCTATTATGTCAGTCATCAGTTCCCTGATGTTAACTAAGTTGTGGCATTGAGACAACACTGTGGAGCAAAGAAAAGCTCACAGTTTAATTATCAAACGTTTAGTTAAACATTTCTGGAATGGGATCTAATATTTGGAGAACTTTTTTGAGAGAGTGTAAAGCAGTGTGTAACAACAACAGCTTATATTGATATGAAGAAAAGTAAAAGGACTTGCATTTCTGAAGCATTTTACACAACCACCAGATCTCATCCCTCTTTTATAGTGAAGTAAAACATGCTAAGGCACTTCACAGGAGCAAAATTTGACACTGAGCTACATAAAGGATATTACAGTAGATCAACGAAGCTCAAAGGGTCAGTTATAAGGAACGTCTTAAAGGAAGTAAAGTTAGAACATTGATTCTATTTGTGTCAGGTAAAGGGATGAGGCGTTCGGGTAGTTGGGTGGGAGGTGGTCAGATAGTTGGGGACAGTCAGGTGGATGGGTTGGGCTGGCTGGGGATATGGGTGGTGGTTTGGCGAGAGGAAATGTTGGCGGGGTTGGGAGGGTAGTCAGGTAGGTGGAATGTGGTGGGGGGGCTTTGGGAGCTGGCAGGAATTTCTGGTGGTTGGGCGGGCAGTCAGGCAGATTCCAAGGGCCTTGGAAGCAGGCAGAAAAGTCTGGGGGTTAAAAGAGTTGTCAGGGAGAGTGGAGGGATAGCCAGGAGGTTGGGAGGATAGTCAAAGAGATTGAGAGGTAGTCACATGATGGTGGGAAATAGTCAGGGTGTCAGGCGGCAAGTTGACGGGGTGGAGAGGTTTTTGGGGTGATGGGAGGGTAGTAAAGTGTGTGAAGGAATAGTTGGGAGGGTTGTTTTAAATCTTCTAACTTTTACTGGGTAACTATTTTGCTAAGAGGGTTGAAATCATTCAAAGTTTCCAGTGGTGATCTTAGCAAAACAATTCAAAGTGCCGAACGAGTGTGAAAAAGGGAGTTTCAGACCTGTTTTTTTCAGCAAGAGAAAAAGTCAAATCTTATTATACTCCGAGAAAACAATGAGACAAAGTGTGATTCTCGCCAGTAAGGGGACTGAATGGAGTCTATTCATATTGGGAAGCCAGCTATTGACTGCGAGAGGCCGCTGCTGCTTTGGGAGATTGCACTCCTCCGGACACTGCATCCCAAGGTCCCTGATTACAGAGTGCGCAGCTCCCCTCCCCTTAGGCCCCACCCATTGGCACTGCCAGGTGCATGGTGGGTGGTGCCAGGCTGGCACTGCCAGAGTCCCACGATGGCAGTGCCAGGCTGGCACTGTCCAAAGGGCACTTACCCCTGCTCCCGACTACCTAGGGGGCCGCAGTAAGATTTAATATTATAATCAGCCTTGTGCCCTTCCTGGGTGTTAGGCTGATTACTCTGGCAATTCAGTGCTGGTATTCTCATGAGAGGCGAGAAACCGGGCATGAACCTGGTTTTTTGCTTCTCTCATCTTACTGGCTCACCATGCCAATCAACCAGCATGCCGAGTAGGTAACATCGCCCCTCTGATTTAAATTAGATTATTGGATGGTTCCCAGTGCAGCGTAATTGCCCAAGTTTACTAAAATTCCTGTGTTGTCCTTACATGGGGACTTGCATCCCAATGCATCTTGTGGTGTACTTCCAGGTTAAGAGACTCCCCCCTGCCAAGGAACAGAAGTTCTGGGCCATGTGTGCACATTTACTGGAATATGTTAATGAGCTGCTTTTGTCCCAGGCAGATATGCTATGTAACAAGCACCATTGCCTCAGCTGTTTCATCTGTATCTAATCCACTTTGTCCAAAGATCGTGCTGCCCAGTAGATGTAATCCCTCATGCAATGAATTCTTGTTGAATTACACCAAATTCCTTTGAGATCAAATCACTGAAAATCCCAAAATGTGACCGAGTTGTTTCATTTAAAGAAATGCCAAACTTGTACTTACATACTAATAGTACCCTCAAGTCTTGTTCTTGGCAGAAGAAGTGTGCCGGGCTGAGAGGTGGTGTTGAGGTAAGACTAGTGATTTGCTGCACTGCATCCTGCAAACACTACATATTGCAGCCAAAATAGTCAAGGCAAGGGAATGAACTCACATCGTCTCCTGATCAGGCAAATAATTTCACAAAAAGTGAGGTGGAGAAACAGGCACCAAGAAAAGAAAATGGTTGAAATGAGTGAAAATGATGCTGAGAGTTTAGATTTGAGGAGGATTTTGAAAAAGAGGAAAGAATGAGGTTTTCTTTTTGCTTAACTTCTAACACATTTGCTCAACAAACAGCATACTGTTGAGGTGATTGCTGTAGCTTTTAAATCTTTCACTTCCTTGATGAAAGGGAGCTTTGAGTAATAGTCTGCTACCATGTCACGAGGGGACACAGGTTCAAGGTGATGGCAGGAGGTTTAGGGGGAATGTGAGGAAAATCTTTCTTATCCAGAATGTGGTCGTGATCTGGAATGCACTGCCTGGGAGGGGGGTAGAGGTGAGTTGCCTCACATTCTTTAAAAAGTACCTGGATGAGCACTTGGCAAGTCATAACATTCAAGACTATGGGCCAAGTACTGGTAAATGGGGTTAGGCGGGAGGCAAGGTGTTTCTCATGTGTTGGAGCAGACTTGATAGGCCAAAGGGCCTCTTCTTCACTGTATGATTCTATGACACTCTTGATTTTATGTGAATACACCAGCTCCCACGATATGTCACATGTGGATGATACATGAGCTATCATTTCTTGCTGCTCTGTTTTTTTTTTATTCTTCATGCACACATTGCAGGTTGATACCATTCTTTCATTGTCTTTATAGATGTCCAGCCAGTACACAGTTGATCTGGCTCTGAGCTTACAATTCTCCATTCCCACATGCCCTTCATGTTTCTTTTTCTGCATTGTTAAAATTATGATAATTCTGGATCAAGCCAATAGGCAGGCAATGGCAGGCATTTAAAGAATGAATAGGTGAACTCCAGAAGTTGTTTATTCCTGTTTGGCGCAAGAGTGGTAAGGGAATTGTGGCCAAACCATGGCTTATAAGGGAAATTAGAGATAGTATCAGATTTAAGGAAGAAGCATACAAGTTGGCAAGAGAAAGCAATAGGCCTGAGGATTGGGAGCAGTTTAAAATTCAGCAAAGGAGGACAATGGGATTGATTGAGAAGGAAAAAATAGAGTATGAAGGTAAAATACCGGGGAACATAAAAACCGACTGTACAAGTTTTTATAGGTATGTAAAGAGAAAAAGATTGACAAAAACGAACGTAGGCCTGTTGTAGACTTGGGAGCCATGATGTGGAGATGCTGACATTGGACTGGGTTAAGCACAGTAGGAAGTCTCACAACATCAGGTTAAAGTCCAGCAGGTTTATTTGGTAGCACAAGCTTTCGGAGTGTCGCTCCTTCTTCAGGTGAGGAAGGAGCGACACTCCAAAAGCTTGTGCTACCAAATAAACCTGCTGGACTTTAACCTGGTGTTGTGAGACTTCCTACTGTGCATAGACTTTGGATACAGACAACACTTAAACTGCAGTCGACTTGGGTACAGACAACACTTAAACCCAGAGTATTCAAATCTTTAAGCTTTAATAACTTGTGCACAAGTGAGAGCACGAGACAAGCAAAGTATTGCCAGGTGTTCTGTTGATTCACGCAGAAAATTTAGCCGTTACAGTTAATTACAGCAAATAAGAAACAAGCAATTTTTCTAATCCTTCATTGGCATACATACCCACCAATCATAGCATAGTCTTTTGCCCTTTCTTATCCAATTGAAAACCAATCCTTCATTATCATAATATGTCCCCATATCTTGCTATTTGGTAATTGTCATGGTAACTTGTTCGTTGTTTTCATTCTGTTGTCCTAGCCTGGAAGGCAATGCTTATGGAACAAGGTTTTAGATATACTCGCTTATCCTGAGTATGTAAGCATTGGCCTTACTGAAGGCTTGGCTGAAGGTCTTGTTTGGATAATAGTCATTTTCCATTACTTGATCGAGTTTTTTGACAATTATGGAACTTTAATTTTCACAATTGTTTGTAACCTAACTTCCACAGCCTTCACAGTTAGAAATGGGAGAATTCATAACAGGGAATAGAAAAATGGCCAAGGAATTAAATTTGTATTTTGCTTCAGTCTTCACAAAGGAAGACATGAATAATGTAGCTGACGTTTTGAGAGAAACAAGTTTTACTGAGATGCTGAAGGAAATCAGTATTAGTAGATAAATGGTTTTGGGGAAATTGATGGGATTGAAGGTGGATAACTCTCCAGGTCCTGATAATCTTCATCCCAGAGTACTTAAGGAAGTGGCCTTAGAAATAGTAGACCTATTGGTGGCTATTTTCCAAAATTCTTTGACTCTGAACCGGATCCCACAGATTGGAGCGTAGCTAATGTAAGCCCGTTATTCAAAAAGGGAGGTAGAGAGAAAACAGGGAACTATAGACCAGTGAGCCTGACGTCGGTACTGGGGAAGTTGCTAGAGTCCATTATCAAGGATTTCATAACTCAGCATTTGGAAGGCAGTGTTATAATCAGACAAAGCCAGCATGGATTTATGAGGGAAATCATGTTTGATGAATCTATTGGAATTCTTTGAGGATGTAGCTCGTAGAGTTGACCGAGGAGAACCAATGGATGTGGTTTATTTAGACTTTCAGAAGGTTTTCGACATAACAGACTACTATGTAAAGTTAAGGCACATGGGATTGCAGGTAATGCCTTGAGATGGATAGAAAGCTGGCTAGCAGATAGGAAGCAAACAGTTGGCATAAGTGGGTCTTTTTCTGGTTGGCAGTCAGTGACTAGCAAGGTTCTGCAGGGATCTGTGTCAGGACCCCAAATGTTCACGTTATATATTAATAATTTGGAAGAGGGAACTGAATGTACTATCTCCAAATTTGCAGATGATACAAAGTTGGGTGAGAGGATGAGCTGTGAGGAGGATGCAGAGATGCTTCAGCGTGATTTGGACAGGCTGTGTGTGTGGGCATATGCATGGCTGATGAAGTATAATATGGATAAATGTGAGGTTATCCACTTTGGTAGCAATAATAGGAAGACAGATTATTACTAGAATGGGTGTAAATTGAGAGAGGTGGATATTCAACAAGACTTTGGTGTCCTTGTACATCAGTTGCTAAAAGTAAGCGCGCAGGTACAGCAGGCAGTAAAGAAGACAAATGGTATGTTGGCTTTCATAGCGAGAGGAATTGAGTATTGGGGTAGGATGTTTTGCTGCAATTGTATAGGGCGTTGGTGAGGCCACACCTGGAGTATTGCGTGTAGTTTTGGTGCCCTTATCTGAGGAAGGATGTCCTTGCTATAGAGGGAGTGGAGCAAAGATTTACCCAGGCTGATTCCTGGAATGGCATGTCTGTCATATAAGGAGAGGCTAAGTCAGTTAGGATTATGTTCACTGGAGTTTAGAAGAGTGAGAAGGGATCTCATAGAAACATATAAAATTCTAACAGGGTTAGACAGGGTAGATTCAGAAAGAATGTTCCCAATTGTTGGGGAGTCCAGAACCAGGGATCATAGTTTGAGAATAAGGGGTAAACCTTTTAGAATTGAGGTGACAAGAAATGTCTTCACCCCGAGAGTGGTGAATGTGTGGAATACACTACCACAGAATGTAGTTGAGGCCAAAACGTTGTCTGATTTCAAGAAGAAATTATATATAGTTCTCAGGGCTTAAGGCATTAAGGGATATGGGGAGAAGGGGGATCAGGATATTGAATTCAATGATCAGCCATGATCAAAATGAATGGTGGAGCAGGCTCAAAGGGCCTATTCCTGCTTCTAATTTCCATGTTTCTATGTTCCTAGTTTCTAATTGATCAATACTGATGTTTGCTGGTTGTGTTTGCTTCTTTTTTCATTCAAGGGATATGGACTTTGCTGGCCTGGCCAGCATTCATTGCCCATCCCTAATTTCCCTTGAGAAGGTGGTGGTGAGCTGCCTTCTTGAGCTGCTGCAGTCCATGTGGTGTATGTACTTCCTCAGTGCTATTAGAGAGGGAGTTTCAGGATTTTGACCCAGCGATAGTGAAGAAATGACAATATATTTCCAAGTCACAATGGTGAGTGAGCGAAATTTCCAGATGGTGGTATTTCCAGGTATCTGCTGCCCTTGTCCTTCTAGATGGTATTTGTTGTTGGTTTGGAAGATGTTGTTTCAGGAGCCTTGAAGAGTTGCTATAGTGCATCTTGCAGATGGTACGCATTGCTGCCACTGTGCTTAGATGGTGGAGGGAGTGAATATTTGTGGAAGGGATGCCAATCAAGTGGGTTGCTTCATCCTGGAAGGTGTCAAGCTTCTTGAATGTTGTTGGAGCTGCACTCAGCCAGGCAAGGTATTCCATCACATTCTTGACTTGTGCTTTCTGGATTAGGGACAGGTTTTGCTGAGTCAGGAGGTGAATTACGTGCCACAAAATTCCTAGCCTCTGACCACAATATTTATATGGCTAGTCCAGTTGAGTTTCTCGTCAATGGTAAGCTCCAGAATGTTGTTAATGGGGGATTCAGTGCTGGTAATTCCATTGAATCTCAAGGTGTGATTGTTCGATTCTCTCTTGTTGGAGATGGTCATTGCTTGACGCTTGTGTGGCGTGGATGTTACTTGCCACTTGTCAGTCCAATCCTGGATATTGTCCAGGTCTTGTTGCATTTGGACATGGGCTGCTTCAGTATCTGAGGAGTCACAAATGGTGTTGAACATTGTGCAATCATCTGCGAAGATTGACACTTCTGATCTTATGATGGAAGGCAAGTCATTGATGAAGCAGCTGAAGATGGTTGGGTCTAGGACACCACCCTGAAGAATTCCTGCAATGATGTTCTGGAGCTGAGATGACTGGCTTCCAACAACCAGAGCCATCTTCTTTTGTGCTAGGCATGACTCCAAACCAGTGGAGAGTTCTCCCCATCATTCTCATTGACTCCAGTTTTACTAGGGCTCCTTGATATTACACTTGGTCAAATGCTGCCTTGATATCAAGGGCAGTCACTCTCACTTCACCTCTGGAGTACAGCTCTTTTGTCCATGTTTGAACCAAGGCTGTAATGAGGTCAGGAGCTGAGCACCCTCAACAGAATCCAAACTGAGCATCATTGAGCAGGTTATTGCTAAGCAAGTGCTGCTTGATTGCTATGTTGCTGACCCCTTCCATCACTTTGCATGATCAAGAGTAGATTGATGGGGCAGTAATCGGCCGGGTTGGATTTGTCCTATTTCTTGTGCACAGGACATACTTGGACAATTTTCCACATTGCCAGGTAGAAGCCAGTATTGTAGCTGTATTGGAACAGTTTGGCAAGGGGCATGACAAGTTCTGGAACACTGCAAAGACTGTGGGTCCTGACAACGTTATGGTAATAATGCTGAAGGTGCAATAATCTCGAACTAGGGGCATGGATTCAAAATAAGGGGTCTCCCGTTTAAGACAGAGATGGAGAGGAATTTCTTCTCCCAAAAGGGTAATTAGTGTTCTTCCCCAGTGAGCCATGAAGGCTGGATCATTGAATATGTTCAAGACTGAGTGAGACATCTTTTTGATTGACAAGAAAGTGGTGGGTTAAGGAGGAGAGGCAGGAAAATGGAGCTATGATAATAATCACATAAGTCATGATCTTATTGAATGGTGGTGCATTCTTGAGGGCTGAATGGCCTAATCCTGTTCCTATTTTTTAAGTTCTAATGCTAAACAATCCCAAGACCAACAGATCAACTCTGTTGTCCTACCACTTTCAGTTACAAATAGTGATGGGCAACCAGGCAACTAACTGGAAGAGACTTCATTAACATACCCTTGCTCAACCACAGTAAAGCCCAGAGAGTGAGTACAAGACTATTTTGAAGTGTCAAGACGTTGATTCTATGCAGCTTCCTCTTGATGTTTCCAGCATCAATGATACCAGTATCCAGCCAATTCATTTCACTCCATGTGATATTAAGAGAAAGAGCTTAATGAAATGGACCCAGCAAAGACCATTGGCCATGGCAACATTTCAGCTGTTCCCCTATCACTATGTTACTGGCATCTACCACAATATGTGAAATTGCGCAGGTATGTCTTTTTTTGTCATTCACGTTGCTGGCTGGGTCAGCATTTATTGCCCATCCCTGAGGGCATGTTGTGGATCTGGAGTCACATGTAGGCCAGACCAGGCAAGGATGACAGATTTCTTTCCCTAAACAACATCAGTGAACAGATGGATTATTACAACAATCAACAATGATTTCATGGTCATTGTTAGACTTTAAATTCCAGAATTTTACTGAATTCAAATTACACAATTTCCCATTCTGGGATTTGAACGCCAGTCCGCTGGGTCTCTGGATTATTAGTCCAGTTGTGGAGATGCCGACGTTGGACTGGGGTAAACACAGTAAGAAGTCTCACAACACCAGGTTAAAGTCCAACAGGTTTATTTGGTAGCAAAAGCCACCAAATTTGATTTCGCGGCTTTTGCTACCAAATAAACCTGTTGGACTTTAACCTGGTGTTGTGAGACTTCTTACTGTGTTTACTAGTCCAGTGACAGTGCCACTATGCAACTGCCTCCCATATTAGCAAAAGTGATGATAAGGTGAACAGTCAATTACTGCCCAATCAACCTCTTTCCAACCATCAATAAAGCACTGAAAATAGTCATTCATATTACTATCAAGAAATTCCTCAATGGCACTCAGTTTGACTTCTGCTGTAACCATTTAGCTCCAGTTAACAGAGTGTAGGGGAGCAAGGAGCAGGTCAGAAATGGGAGGAAGAATGATGTTTATGTATGTTGAATTTAATGTATGTTATGATCTTCATAGTTTGTATCAGCAGGTTTGTATCAGCATTGTATTGGCTAACAAAGCTAGAGAATATGGGAAACAGGACTGGTGAGCAGAGTCGTGTCACTTTGTGAGAAATTTGCATGAGCAGCAAACCAGTATAAAACGATTGCTTGGCATTGTTAAAAGTGGTGACCAACATGCATGTGGTCTGAGGCAGTGGGTTGTTATCAATTGTTAATTTTGTCCGAGGACTTGATTATCTGCTTTGTTATCTTGTTTGAAGTATAATTAAGCCCAGGCAGAACACAGAGTATGAGAGAAAGCGAGTTATTAATATAAAAACAGACAGTAAAAGTTTTGACAATTATTTGAACAGGAAAACTGTAACTTTTAGTCCTCAGAGAGGATGAGTCTGTGGAATTGATAATGGAAAACAAAGAAATGGCAAAGGTGTTGAATCGATAGTTTCTGTCTGTCTTCATGGTAGACTTAGAAAACTTTCCAAAGATAATTGAAAGTCAAGAAGTTATAGAGGGATGGGCTTAAAACAATCATTATTGGGTCACTCTCTGTGTGGAGTCTGCATGTTCTCCCCATGTCTGCGTGGGTTTCCTCCGGGTGCTCTGGTTTCCTCCCACAGTCCGAAAGACATGCTAATTAGGTGCATAGTGTACCCATACAGGGCCGGAGTGTGGTGACCCGGGGATTTTCACAGTAACTTCATTACAGTATTAATTTTAGCCTACTTGTGACACTAATAAATAAATAAAATTAAACTAACTATCACCAGGAAAAAGGTGCTAGGAAAACTATTAGACCTAAAGGCTGACAAGTTTCCAGGACCGGAAGGTGAGCAGCCTCGGATCTTAAAGAAGTAGCAGCACAGTTAGTAAATGCACTGATGGTAATTTTTCAAAATTCCTTTGATTTTGGAAGGATTGCAGATATGAAAATGGTTTATGTTAACACCTTTATTCAAGAATGGAGTGAGGTGAAAAACAGGAAACTATAGACTAGTTAGCCTAACAACAGCCAATGGGAAAGTGCCGGAATTCATTATTGAGGAGGTTATAGCAGAATACTTAGAAAATCATGATGTGATCAGGCAGAGCCAACACGGCTTTGTGAAAGGGAAAATGTTTAATGAATTTATTGGAGTTTTCTGAGGAAGTAATATTCAAGATGGATAGAAATCATAGAAACCCTACAGTGCAGAAGGAGGCCATTCGGCCCATCGAGTCTGCACCGACCACAATCCCACCTAGGCCCTATCCCCACATATTTACCCGCTAATCCCTCTAACCTACGCATCCCAGGACTCTAAGGGGCAATTTTTAACCTGGCCAATCAACCTAACCCGCACATCTTTGGACTGGGAACTGGCAGGCATGATGTACTTTGATTTCCAAAAGGCATTTTATAAGATGCCACCTCAAAGGTTACTACACAAAATTGTAAATTGAGCACATGATGTAGGGTACATGGAAGCATGGATGAAGGATTGGTTAGCTAACAGGAAGCAGAGAGTATTGGTAAATGGGTTTTTCAGATTGGCAAGCTGTAAATAGTGGAATGCCACAAGGACCAATGCTGGGTCCTCAATTATTTACAATCTATATCCATGCCTTGGATGAAGGGACTGAATGTATGGCAGCTATATTTGCTGAAGACACCAAGATAGGTAGGGAAGTACATTGCCAAGAGGAGGTAGAGGTCCATAATAGTCAGGTTCAGTGAGTGAGCAAAATTTTGGTAGATGGAGTATAATGTGGGTAAATGTGAACTTGTCCATTTTGGAGAGATGAATAGAACAGCATTATACTATTTAAATATATAGAGATTGCAGAACTCAGTGGCAAAGAGGGATCTGGGTCCTGGTACATTACTCACATTAAGTTAGTATGCAGGTACATCAATTGATTAGGAAGGCAAATGGAATATTCCCATTTATTTCAAGAGAAATGGAACATGAAAGTGGGGAAATTTTACTGCAGCTGTACTGGGCTATGGTGAGACTACATCTAGAGTACTATGGACAATTTGGGTCTCATTAAAATATATGTAATTTATGAATAAAATGTGTAATATGAAATAAATATGTAATTTATTTAGAAGCAGTTCTGAGAATGTTTGATTTGACTGGGGTGAAAGGTTTATTTTATAAAGAAAGGTTGAATAGGTTTGACTATACCCATTTGAGTTTAGAAAAATGAGATGTGACCTTATTGAAACATACAAGATCCTGAGGACACTGAAGAGAGTGCATACTGGGAGGATATTTCCTCTTGTGGGTGAAATTTGCACTTGGGGACGTAGTTTAAAAATAATAAGTCTCCCTTTTAAATCAGAAATGAGGAGAGTTTTTTTCTCTGAAAGGATTATTAAAGTATGGAATTCTCTTCCCAGAGAGCAGTGGAGGCTGGGTCTTTAAATATAGTTTTGTTAGACAAGAGTCAAGGGTTATGGGGGCAGACAGGAAAATGAGGCTGAGACCACATCCAGATCGGCCATGATCTTATTGAATGGTGGAGCAGGCGCAAAGGGTCAAAGGAGCAGGAGTAGGCCAGAAGTCCTGTGTTCTGTGTGTTATCCTTTATGTCCCGAGGCATGGTACATTGGGGAAACTATGCAGACGCTGCGACAACGGATGAATGAACACCGCTCGACAATCACCAGGCAAGACTGTTCTCTTCCTGTTGGGGAGCACTTCAGCGGTCACGGGCATTCGGCCTCTGATATTCGGGTAAGCATTCTCCAAGGCGGCCTTCGCGACACACGACAGCGCAGAGTCGCTGAGCAGAAACTGATAGCCAAGTTCCGCACACACGAGGACGGCCTCAACCGGGATATTGGGTTCATGTCCCACTATTTGTAACTCCCACAGTTGCGTGGACCTGCAGAGTTTCACTGGCTGTCTTGTCTGGAGATAATACACATCTTTTTAGCCTGTCTTGATGCTCTCTCCACTCACATTGTTTCGTCTCTTAAAGACTTGATTAGTTGTAAGTATTTGCATTCCAACCATTATTCATGTAAATTGAGTCTGTGTCTTTATATGCTCTGTTTGTGAACAGAATTCCCACTCACCTGAAGAAGGGGCTTAGAGCTCCGAAAGCTTGTGTGGCTTTTGCTACCAAATAAACCTGTTGGACTTTAACCTGGTGTTGTTAAACTTCTTACTGTGTTATCCTTTATTCAGTCTAATTTATTCAGGCTTGGGTGGCAGAGTGTGGGGGGGTGGCGGGGGGGTGGGGGGGGGGGGGGGGCGGGGGGGCAAAAATGAAACCCAGCACAGGGTCTCACTAGCTGTAAACCTGCCACTGTCTGATGCTGAACTGCATAGAGCAGCGGGGCCAAGGTTTGATCCCTTGCCTGTGGTGAATTGGCTGTGAAAGTCAAGCTTTATGTCAGCATAGTCAGATTGTAGAGGGGACAAACAAGATGGATTCCAATTCAAGGGAATTACTTTCGAATGACACTTTTTCAAGGATCTGGGTGTAATGATGATTATCAATGGCAGGATGGTGATCGGAAGTGCTGCCTTCTATCCATCTCCCCTTCTTGGTCCCAGTTATAGCCTGTTCACATTTACCGTGGTAGATTTCCTACCAATACTGTTACTCATGAAGACAGTGACTTTGAGGAGAGGAGGGGAGAAAATTCAAAAATATAAGTTTTTCAGTTTTACTTAGAGGGGACAAAAGCTATTAACTCTGATAGTTAGGCTTCTTAAACATTCTTCATGCACACAACCAGCTGGATGGCCTTATAATTACTGTCGCCTCGTACTTTAGATGCAGTTCTTTGCACTGCTATGCAACACTCAAACAAAAAAAGCAGACTTGCACATCTCTAACCTTTGATGTAACTTTAGACAGAAATTAAAACAGCACAAAAAAGAAAACACAATGCTGGTATGGTTGAATGGATTGTGTGATTTGCTTTGTGTTTTTCTATAACTTGGTTCTTATAAGCACGCATTAACTGCTTCTAAAAGCAAATGCTTGCAATTTGGAGTAATAGATTATTCTAACTTCCGAGGATCATAGAAATCATAGAAATCATAGAAACCCTACAGTGCCGAAGGAGGCCATTCGGCCCATCGAGCCTGCACCGACCACAATCCCACCCAGGCCCTACCCCCACATATCTACCTGCTAATCCCACTAACCTACGCATCTCAGGACTCTAAGGGGAAATTTTTTTTTTTAACCTGGCCAATCAACCTAACCCGCACATCTTTGGACTGTGGGAGGAAACCGGAGCACCCGGAGGAAACCCACGCAGACACAAGGAGAATGTGCAAACTCCACACAGACAGTGACCCGAGCCGGGAATCGAACCCGGGACCCTGGAGCTGTGAAGCAGCAGTGCTAACCACTGTGTTATCGTGCCGCCCACGTTTTCATCCACAAGGTTTATAGGAAGTGGTTATTAAGGCTGTAATTTAGTTGATGTATTCAGAAAATGACATGAATTCGTGAGATCAAAGCAGGTATCAAAACCTTAGGAGGAGTTTATACCCGCAGAAATAAATGTAGCATTGATGTATTTTACATTGTATATTTAGAGCCCCTTTTTGCCTGTAACAGGACTGTTATGATTCTACCCATGCTGAAATAATGAAAATTTGTGTTATCAATTATCCAAGTACATGGAATTATGATCAGGAGTTTGAGAGTTAAAAATGATCAGATGATTGAATATTTGGCTTTCCAAAGTATTTTAACAAAATCTTTATTCAACTAGGATAGGAGTGAAATTTTATCTACAGAAGCTGTCTTTTTTCAAGATCCCACCAGGGATTTGGATCTTTTTACAACTTCTTTATTCCTTCGTGGTATTCCTTCATGCCTCTCTGCCATTGCAGTAGGAGAAAAACAACAACAATGAGGCCTTTAAATTCTCACATTGAAAGGCTGCTTAGTTTTGTCAGGTGTTCTGACTTGGATGTAATGCTGAGCTGCAGCTCCACAGAGAAAACAGTTGGAAAGCATAGTGAATGTCTTTGAGGGTCAGTGAAATTTATGGTGGGCAGCTGCTGCTTCAAAGCTAGACACTATGCAGCACGATGAGGTGGATAAGGTTTTCACTTCTGTAGCTTCCTCTTCATGATGGAAGATGTTTCAAAACTGGGAGGACTTCCTATGCTACGGAGGTTTCATTTTGATGTTCTCATCAACACTTCTTCAACTGATTCTTTTTCAAAACATTTCAAGCTTTGCATCATTTCAATATAATATTTGACAGAGATCTCTGGTTCTCAGGTCAAGAATAGTGGTCTCAAAGCAGGGTTAAAGGCTAAAATTGATGTTTTGCGTTTTTAAAAAAATCTGCGTGTATGGGATCATTTGTTACCTGTTCTAGTGGCATTCTGTATTTGTGCTCAATTTTCTGCCAGTGTGCAGTGTGAGATCATTCATTTCCCTGAACGGAAGCCTCCTTCATGAAATCATTTATTATTTTATGTTTGCAATTCAAGGAAAATTTATTTTGCTATTTGGATAACCCTTACAAGTTTGAATATATATTGCATGTAAACATGTGGAGTCTGTAAAACTGTATAATTATAGAGCAAGGTTGGCTGCCCTTTGACAACTATTCCCATACGGTGACAAAACAGCCTTCTCCAGAACACTTTCTTTTGTTATGTATTAATAATAGATGTGGAGTTTGCACTTAACATAAAATATGTATATCGTTCTGCTTCAGTCTAATGTGTATATATCAGAGGCAACAATACTGAACAAAATTAAAGCATTAGCCTTTCCAAGTTTATTTTGCATAACCATCATCAAAAAATATAAATTATAAAAACATTTGCACAGTTTTTAATCTGTTGAGTTCTAACTATTTAGTGTTTGATCTGGCGCACCTGCAATGCATTGTTGCCAAAGGATTTAGGCTGTTCTTCCACAGATACCAGCTGCCTGTCAGATGTTTGCCTCATTGCTATCTAGCATTGTGGTTTCTCTTTTTGTTTCATTAAAGCTGATCACTGTGGACCTGATTCTTGCACTCTTTTATGCTTATTACAATTTCCTCCAGCTGCTATAACCCAAGGTTTCAACATTGGAGACACAATCCTGCTGTATTTATTATCCCACTTATTTCAGTGCTGAGCAATAAGTAGGCCTTGCTGTTTTTAAAAAAAAAGAGCCTTATCGATCAAATCATATTGTTACAATAATGAGCTTTAGAAATTGTAATGTTTTCGAACTTGAGATGAAATGAAGACAATGTGACATATTCTGATGTCTGTCTGACAGCAAGGTTTGGTGGTTTGTTTGTTAGAAATTCAAGAGGGCCCAAATAGTTTTGCTGGAAAGAAGGTGCAAGCTATTAATATTGGAGATCATGACAGTAGCCTGTATGCTAACAGTGGATAGACTGTGATCCTCCAAATGTACTCCCAGAAAGGTACTGGGAATAACAGGGTCTAAGCAGTTGTGCTTTTAACTGTGCATTTAGGTCCAAGATAAGGTATGTTGTGGTCTCGAGCATATAATCAGCATTTCTACCAGAATACAAGGGCCATGTCATTCTCATTGCCATGAAGATGGGCTTTGAGAATAAAAGTGTTGACGATATACCGGAACACTCTGAGACAAGGTTAGCTTGCCAAGATCTGGGTGAGGGTGAGCAGCTATAGCTAGCAAAATGCTATGGTTCACCATGCAGGAATGCTGATGTAGTCACATTCAGATAAAAAGACTAAATTTATGAGGAGGTAAAATGAAGCTGGAAGATTTGCTTAGCTTGTACCAGAGGAAGAATCTCCGGAGTATAAAATTCTCACTGTTAAAGACAGATATAAGATTAGAAATTCCCAGACTGAGAAAGGAAAAGAGCAGAAGTTACCCTCGGGAGCTAAGAATCACCTTGCACTGGTCCTGAGAGAATTGAATGTCTAGTTGATAGACAATGTAAAGTATATTACTGAAGTGTGTTTTTGGCTGAGCTAAAAGATAAAGAAGAATGTTCTGCTTTGTGGCTTAAAGTACAGGTTGCCTACAGAAATTATGTTTAGCCTATGGTTCTTTTAGTCTTTTGTTACAATAAAGGTCTTAAAATGTGAAATCTTGGCATATCATCCTCTCAGTTATTAATTGGACATTCAAATTTTTTGGTCTCAACAGAGATCATAGCAAAATTGAGGGCTCTTTGCAGGACTTCCAGTCCATAGTTTGAGGTGGGTACATTGCATTTTTCCAGAGTATTTAAAAAACAAGATTTCACAGTGACTGTTGTATTTATTGAAAAGTTAAAATGGTTGGCTGGAATTCTCCCAAAAAGATTCTAAGTGTTGAATTTGCGGGAAAACTAGAGTAATTCACCCTGGTTTTTTCAGTGGGTGTTCAGACTAGAATCTCCCACACTCTGTGCAATGCAGAGGCCACCAGGGTGAATATCATTAGATTTCAGGAGGTGGGGAGTCATTCCACCCAGGAGGCTGAACCCAGCGGGCCACTGCACATGCGCAGAGACCCTGAACTGTCAGCCTCCCTGTTTGCTGGCCTGCTCGATCGCTGTGCTGCCCATGGCGCTACCACCACAAGACCCCCACAACCCGATCATGGCCCCACCGACCATTCCCGAGCCCAGCCCAACCCCGCCCCCCAGCCTGCCTGTGGTGAACCATCGTTGGTTCACCACTGGGGTTTGTTACTATGTTACTGTTGGGCTAGGGTGTTGTTACTGTGGGGGTTGTACTATGTTGTTGGGTTAGGGTGTTTACCTGTTATAAGAGTTATCATGGCACATTCCAGTGGGGTCCCGCCTCCGGTGGCGAGGTATAAGACCCCCTGCTCCGGCAGGACCCCTTCAGTCTGAACTGGTGTATTCGTGTTAGTAGTTCCCTTGTTACTTTATTAAAGCCTTCAATACCGAAGCCTTGGTTCCATGTGCTTATTGACGCGCATCAATTTAATAAAGTAAACAGAAAACTCACAACTGTGCAACAAGAAGAAAAAAACAGAGAGTATGGAACAGATTCTAAAACCGGATCGTCTGACACTGGACCCACGTGCGGTCGGTGCAGCTAACACATTCGACCATTGGTGGAAGTGCTTTGAGGACTACCTGGCAGCCTCGGTAGCTATCACTACGGACAGTGATAGACTCCAGGTCCTCCACCCAAGGGTAAGCGACACGATTTACCTAGCCATTCGTGCAGCTCCCAATTTGAATTGGGCAGAGGAAGGCGTTGATAACGTGAACACGGAGTAGCAGGCAGGCCTGATGATGGATTAGATTCAACTCCCATTTTTGATTTGGCAACAAATATTTGCCTAGTGTATAAATTCCGTGAACGAGGAGTTGACATTTATTTTGCCTCATCAGAAAATTGCTGCAAAATTACAATGGCCAAAATAAATTTTGACAATTTTACTACCAGGTGTTTTGGTATTTATTCTTTCAGATGAACAGTTTGCAAATTATGATATGCAAAATCACTCTTAACTTCAGAGGGTTTACATCCATTCTTCTTCCATCCCAGCTTGGTAACTTTTAATCCCAGAACTGTCTTTCAGAGTGAACGTTTTTCCTGGGGATTCTCCCTTTAATGTGAGCTAGGTGAATCTTCCAGCTTGGTTTCAAATCGTCACAAATTTATTTTTATCAATCTGAGTGCAAGCTCTTACCCACGTTCCTGCATGGTGAACCACAACATCTTCTGGCCTCAGCTGCTATATCTCGGATCCTGGCAGAATAGCTGTGTCTAAATGTTTGCAGAGATTTCTTAGAATCCCCTCACCTCATCTCCATGCAAAGCGACTCATATGAGCCTTGTATCCAGGTAGAAATGTTAATGAACTATCCTAAAGACTCCAATTCTATTCTATCTTGGAAGTAAGTACACAGTTTAAAGTATAGCCATTTTAGCCATTTACAATTCAACATTATCAACCATTTCCTGGGTCTGTGGAGACTAGCAGTCTAATCACGGTGTACACAGATGCTACTGTCATTCTTTCTATGTATGAACATCAGCAAATAACCTCTTTAACCTGAATGGTCACGTCACCCAAGCACAACTTCAGAGCAGGTCACATGCCTCCCTTCCTGTTATCCTAAACTAAAGACTCAGTCCTGAGTCTTTAGAAACGTAATTTTAATAACACTGGCAGTATTCAATCATTGTTCACGGGTGGGATTTTACTGCGTCGCTCGTCCAAAAACCATAAAATCCCACCCGAGGTCAACAGACCTTCCTATGGTCCACCTCTCGCCCGTTCCTGTGGCGGCGAGGTGGTAAAATTCCAGCCCACATCTTTAAGTATTGTCAGTGGTGGAGGATATGGGAAGAAAGAAAAGCCCAGCTCACCACTGACATGCTGGTTCAATGATACGTCAATTTCTTTATAAAAATATAGTTGGAATGCAGCTTCAAGAAGTGCATGACTTCTTCATGTTCATAAAGAAACCAATTGTTGTTCAAAGTAAAATGAATACTGTAGCTTTCTGGACACCTCATTGCTCACAATTTTAATGAACAAAATTAGGAGTCTGCTGGATAAATTTTATACAACTGCTCCAATTAATGTACACTAGCAATTTGGCCTCACAACATAAAATAGCCTTAACTGTCTGAGAACCTAGCAGCCAATGAAAATTATGAACATCTATGTTTTACTGCCTTACAGTCTTTTGATTGTAATTATCCGGGGAAACAGTTTCTATTTATATTGACTGTATTCAGGCTGTCTCGTTAGTGGTGATGAATTACAGCATTTCCTTCGCAAATACAGATCTACAGTTTATAAAAAGATGCAAATGAGTTATGATTGTCTGTTGACTGAGTGAAAATGACTCAAAGTGAAGCACTTTGTCTATTTCCTGAGCAAATTGCTGTACAGTCGAACCATAGCTTTTGTTTTTAATCAACTCCAGAAAAATGTTTAATTCCTAAGCAAAAGTTTATTTTCTGGTGTCTGTATGAAATATAATTAATATGTTAGGCCATGAGTTAAGGTATTCTATAATGATGAAAATTTGAACTTATACCTTCCAAAGTTCTAATAGTTTTCAAAATTTTGATGGTCTGTGCTGTGTCTAACAGGCACTGAAGTTGGTGTGGTAATGCTGCTTTTGTTCCAAACTTTCTGGAACATTCTCTGTCTAGATATAACAACAGTACAGGAGGAGACCATGTCGTACAAGTGGTTTCACCAGAAAGCCCTTTTGTGTTCCGTTAACAATATCCAATGTACAATGCATGTGTGTACCACATGTGCAAGGAGAGAACATTAGAGTTCAGAGAAAGAATTGTGCAATGTGAAAGCAATGCATTTTGGTATTCCAGCATGTTAACATTATGAAAAGTCAGGACATTTTGTTCTACAGTTCCCAACCGGGGGAGACTTGGAGCAGAGGCTGGGTGTTTTGCACAGGGAAGGAAAATTGGCAAATGATACACTCAAACCTTTACAGCTCTCAGCATCTGGTTCAAGGGATGACGTTGACAAAGTCCTGGAAGTTGGCTCTCTTTATTTGAAAATGGTGAATGCTCCAATGACACAACAAGAGCATAATTTTAAAGAAAACAAAAGAGAACAGACGGTTGGGTGAAAAGTTCCTAAAATGTTTACAAGGTGAAGAGTTTTTTTTTGGCCTGAAAATGCACCCTTCCTTCCCCGACGCCCTCCTGTATTCTTCATATTAATCACAATTTCCAGCTCCCAAGAATTAATCCAGATTTTTCTATATAGTATATTCAGCTTCATGAAAATTAACCATTTGAGCCATTCCCCCCGTTCCACATCCAAGTCATTGGGATTGTTGAGGTAGGTCTGTGCCCTTCTGAGTGACTCTTAATTTTAATTGAAGATGGTATTTAAAATTTCCTTGAGATTGATCCAGAGGTTCCAGGGCCCGACCAGTTGTTTGCACCTAGTTTGGGTCGTTTCAGATTGTCGCCAGAGTGATCTTAATTTCTTGTTCTCGTTAAGATAAACAGATGAGTACTGGGAGTGATGTAGAATGTCCCTGTAATCTTGATCACTAGAATGACTTGAAATGGGAATGGAGATATGACATGTGAGGTCTCCCTGATACTACTGTATAAAAATGAGGCTATATTCATAGGATGTAGCTATTGATTTTTGTATTTAATCTTGATGCCAGTCCTACATATGATATTGTCATCAAGCAGATGTTTTAATTATAACCTTGTGGCATTGCTCATAAGTAATTTGGATTCTGAAATATAGTTTTTTAGCCAATGCACAAGGTGTAGCATTGCAATGTATAGATCTTGTTTGGTTTGTCTGCACTTTCGAACTCAAGGTTTCACTGTGTGGCAATGCCTTAGATCTGGGGTTATGTGAAGCAGAAGTAATGTGATCTGGTCCCCACTTTTCACACCTATGCCTGAATGGTTGGCCAGTAAACAAAGACTGTTATCTGAGATTATTTCCTTGGGTACTCCAAATAAACTGGAAATAAGTTAGAATGTGTACTACAGCTGTGCTTAACATACTGTGCAACTGGTGGATGACAGGATACTTGGAAAAATAATCAGCGACAACGAAGAAATCATTCCCATGGATAATAAAGAGGTCAGAAGCACCCTTGATCCAAGCAAGTGTCAGAATTTTGTGTGGTAAGAACATTTTCTTGTGCTGATTTGGCATATTTGCTTGACATGTCTCACACTTCTTAACTGTAGCTTAAATGTCATTGTCACCTGACCAATAGACTATCTTATTCTCTCGCCTCCTGCCAGTATTTGGCTGATTCCGTGGATTGTTACCAAGGTGAGATCTTGACATGCTGGTAGACCTGCATTAGCTGGGTCCTTGGTTTCTACTATGTAGAACATCTGTGACACGCACAGCGATTGGTTGTACTTACACTCTGGCACGATGGATCTTACAAATAGAATTACTGAGCCATTATATTATGAAAGTTTCATGGCCATCCATTTCTTACATTGCTTGCAGAATTCCCAGAAGCAGTAAACTGGCACTTGCCCATGTTTATTTTTGCGAATAGAGAATGTTAACTGACTTTGAGGACTGACGATCGAAGTGTGGCAAATATATTTGAGTGTAATGGCATCTATGTGTTCCATATGCATGATGTGGAACACGTGCTCACTGCCCATCACAGCATCTCAATCATCCCTGAAGTTCATGTTTCTGCCACTGAGTATATATGTTTATCCTATGTGTTCTGATATGGTCACTGTTGCTGCTTGAAGGCATTACCTGTTTGCATTCTGTTTGAGTCTGTGCAGGACTCCTGGTAGCTCCTTTGGCCGTAGCTATTTTGTATTGCTGCTGCCAGTGACCCTTTTTGTCCCATGCCTTGCAGAAAGTATAAAATTCTGGCAATTCTGTGGTGCACTTAGAAATCCTCATCCTCCACATATCTTCCCATGTTTGGCTATTCTAGTCAGTGTCAGCAGTTGGGTTGTATATAGGAGTGGTGAGCTTTTTTGGCCTGCAATAATCATTTCATACGTTTTTATTTGTTGATGGGCTGTGGGCATCACTGGCTGTGCCAACATTTATTGCCCATCCCTAAGGCTTTTGAGAAGGTGGTTGTGAGCCTCTGCCTTAAACATCTGTGGTCCACTGTACATCCACAGTGCTAATTGGGAAGGATTCTAGGATTCAGTGACAGTGAAGGGATGATATAGTTCAAAGTCAGGATGGTTAGTGACTTGGAGGGAAACTTGCAGATGGTGGTTTTCTCATGCATCAGCTGCCCTTGTTCTTCTTGATGATAGAGGTTGTGGGTTTAGAAGGTGCTATCAAAGCAGCCTTGGTGAGTTCTTGCAATGCATCTTGAGATTGATACAAACTGCTGCCACTCTGTGTTGGTGATGGAGAGATTGAATATTGAGGATAGTGGATGATGATCCTCAGGTTATTGATCGTGGGATATCCAGTGATGGTAATGCTATTAAATGTCAAACAGAGATGGTTGGATTCTCTCTTGTTGGAGATGGTTATTGCCTGACACTTATTTGGCGTGAATGTTACTTGCCACTTATCAGTCAAAGCCCAAATGTTGTTCAAGTCTTGCTGCATATTGGCACAAATCTGCTTCAGTATCGGAGGAGTTGCAAATGGCATTGAACATTGTGCAATCATCAGCAAACATCCCCATCTCTGACCTTATGAGGGAGGGAAGGTTATTGATGAAGCAACTGAAGATGGTTATGCCTAGGACACTACTCTGAGGAACATCTGCAGTGACATCCTGGAGCTGAGGTGATTGGTGCCAAGAACCACAACCATTTTCCTTTGTGCTAGGTTTGAATCCAACCATTCCCACACCCCCCCGCCCCCCCCACCCATGCTCACCCCACCGATTCCTTTTGACTCCAATTTTGCCAGGATTCCTTGATGGCATACTCAGTCAAATACTGCCTTGATGTCAAGGGAAGTCACGCACAGCTCACCTCTAGATTTCAGCTTTTTTTCTATGTTTGGACTAAGGCTTTAATTAGTTCATTAGCTGAGTAGCCTTGTTGAAACCCATACTGAGCATTAGTGAGCAAGTTATTGCTGAGGAAGTACTGCTTGACAGCACTTTCAATGACATCTTCCATCACCTTTTCCAGTGCAAAGGTCAATGCCGGGTGGTCTGGCTGGTTTCATTTCTTTTAGACTACCTTGCGGTTTGACATAACTCAATGACTCTAAAATGGCCTTGCAAGTCAATCACATTGCTGTGGTCTGGAGTCACATACACGCCAGACCAGGTAAGAACAGCAGATTTCCTTTCCTAAAGGGCATTAGTGAAGCAGATGGATTTGCGTAAGAATCGACAATGGTTTTGTGGTCACCATTAGATTAGCTTTTAATTCCAGATTTATTGATTGAATTCAAATTCAATGTGTCGTGGTGGGATTTAATCTCATGTCCCCAGAGCTTTAGCCTGCGCCTCTGCCTTACTAGTCCAGTGACATTACCACGACACCACCACCTCCCCATGAGGATTGTGTTTTAGCCCTTTTATTCCTCTCTGATTCTATGAACCCATGGAAAGGTGAGATTAGCCTCCTTATGGCATTATTTTGCATTGAGACACTTTGAGACATTTCATTGAACAGTAGTTTTTCCAATCTGGTCAATATGTAGTGCTTTAAACCTAGGCTTGGTTGTGTCTATGCTGTAAACATATTAATCTTTGAGGACATGAGACTTGATTGACTGGATGTCATCTGGCCTTTGGTGTTTCTTTCATGCCAATTCGGAGTCCGAAATGTACTGTAAAACCTGGGTTGCCAGAGGGTAGGTAAAGGTTTAAGTTCTTTAAAAATGGGGAGAAAGATATAAAGTTTTTTTTTAAGGTAATATTCAAAATAAGACAAAGCTAAAGTAAAAAAGAAGAACTTTCTACCGGCATTGCACCTGTAGGTAGAGGTGTGTCACATTTTATTCAGCAAAGTCCAGTTCAGATTTTGCATGTTCTATGCATTTACACCAGAGGCTGACCACTGGTATCTACTCCAAACTGCCCAGGAAACTCGAGACCACCACCAGCCTGAGTGAGGCCTCCTTCCCTTGGGATTGTCTCTTCCTCCAGGCCCAACATATTGGCCCTGCTAGCATGCAATCTGGCCAGTTTTACACCTTACTAAAGTGGCTGAGCAGCATGTTTCCTTCATAAGTTGCCAACAAGTTTGTTATTAATGTTCAGTGAACTTGAAGCATTATAAACAAATGCATTTTATTAATCATTTATGAATGTCATGAAATGCAGAGGCTGCTTCCAAATCCTACTTTAAGAAATTGTTGTTTATAAGTTTCCAAGTTAAGAGGAATTAATTTCATTGTAAAGTAATTTAATTTTGTGAATGATTCAAATTAATGCAATTTATATGTTTAACACCTTAAAAGAAAATATTTGATCCTGACCTGAACCCATGTTTACAAAGATCTTATGTGCCTATTTATTGTATAAAGGTGTAAATACTATGGGCCCTTGATATTATGCAGTGAACCGGCTTTTATAAATATTGGCTGTGATCCACTTTGTTATGTCCATGCAATAGTTCATCCCAATCTGAACCTACCGAGTATAATAATAAAGATAATGCATATCTAATGTTCACATGGCAAAAAGCGAAGCAATACAATGAAGATCAAGAACAGACATTATAAAACAAATAGCAACCTCAACTGAGGTAAATGTGAGGTTACGTTTGTCCTTTTAGAAAAGTTATTGTCCGTGAAAAGTTGGACAATGCCCTACTGCAAAGAAAAAATATAGCCTTGCATTCACCCCAAATGAAAGCATTACATGCATAATGTTGTTTGAGCTCAGCAAAGTAGTAGCTTGCATCTGTAATTATCAAATGTATAATTTCAGAAAAAACATATAATGTCTTTTTAGGACATTAAAAGGTAGTTTTTAAGCAGGCAATAGTACAAATTACAATGTTGTCAACCACTGCTATGTTGTACGTGTTGTATGGCAAAAGCATATTTCAAATACACAAGTCATGTATTCATGTTTTGAAAAGCACTTTCATGTGAAGTAGTTTGTAAAAGCTGCACTATATGACACAATACTTGGACTGTCACGTGGTAATGGTATCTGCTTATCTCAACCCATTACTCCCAAGTTGGCTCGAGTTATTTGAACTGAATGATTACACCTTGGTAGTATGATGGATATGAAAATCTTTACTTACTGTCCATTAAATGCCTTTTAATGCAAAGCAGGTAGATGGGTAGCATGGTCCCATGTTTTTCATTGCACAGCTGTGAAGCTGCCTAAGAGGGGCGTATGGTCATTAAACAAATTTGTTTGTCAGCTTTTGATCGCTGTCTTTGGGGAAGAACCAGACCTTCTCAGTGAGATTTTCCTACATCATGAACAGTTAGACATGGGGATTTAGTTAGAGCTCCAGGATTTGACAGGTTTGTGGGATTTCCCATGATCCAGGAAGCCACTCACTGCACATGTGTAACCATGCAAGTCCTTCATTTAAACATGGAGGTATTTAGGAACTGAAAAGGATTTTTTTTTCTTGGTTCAACTTGGATGTGAACATCAGCAGGGCATTGTGCTGATGATGCCTCCTATCTGGGGAGCTACCATGATGATTTTTGAATGAGACCATGACCCATCCCAAAGTGGCCCAGCACAATGTAGCTACTCAGTGACAATGGATACCCTCTGCTGTCACAGCTGATAAGCCCCAGACAACTACTGAGCACTCATACATTGCAAACCACTTTGGCACGAGGAGTATCACTGAACAGATATGTCCTTGATTGTTCGGGAAGTGTCCTGCACCACACAGCTGAGTAGGTTGCTGGATTTTGTGCAGACTTTCTGCATGCCCCACATTCTGGTGATCATGGGGCGGCACGGTAGCACAGTGGTTAGCACTGCTGCTTCACAGCTCCAGGGTCCCGGGTTCGATTCCCGGCTCGGGTCACTGTCTGTGTGGAGTTTGCACATTCTCCTCGTGTTTGCGTGGGTTTCCTCCGGGTGCTCCGGTTTCCTCCCACAGTCCAAAGATGTGCGGGTTAGGTTGATTGGCCAGGTTAAAATTGCCCCTGAGATGCGTAGGTTAGAGGGATTAGCGGGTAAATATGTGGGGGTAGGGCCTGGGTGGGATTGTGGTCGGTGCAGACTCGATGGGCCAAATGGCCTCCTTCTGCACTGTAGGGTTTCTATGATTTCTATGAGAGACCATTTGTATTTTACCAGAAGTTGAAATTCAGTGGGAGCAAAAAGAGGAAGGGCAGCTGAGGAGTGCATATCAGGACTCCAGCTGAGTAGCCTTCATCTGGAAGGGATATTCACTGTCATCAGTGTAAACTGCTTTTGAGAGAAATCCTCTGCCATCAAACTTTCAAGTATGTTGCAAAACGTTTTTCCTCCTCGGACAGAGGATTCATCTAGAAATCCATCGGCTGCACTCAATCCTTACAACCCCTTCCACTTGAATAAAACAGTAAGATCGTCAATTCCACTACCAACCAATCACCATAATCACTATTTATCCATGTCAAAAGAAAACAATGAAAACATTACAATAACCAACAAGAATAAGAAATATTAAACTATTCTGCTCGCTCTTATTGGCTATCCTGTAAGTGCTTCTACAAAGTGTATCCCCGGTGGTAGCAGCATTTGAATTGGAGGGCTGTTAAAAATCTGGAGCTATCAGCTCAGATAGCCCCTTAGATGCCACGGAAGTGAGGCTGTGGGCTATGGTGGCCCTGCCTCAAACTGAACAAACTCAGCATGAGTTTGAGCAGTTGGGACCATCTGGCTGACAACTGTGAGGACAGAAGTGGAGGGCCGAAGGAGGGACAGGGAATGTAGGTTCCTTCTCCATGAGGGCGGCACGGTGGAACGGTGGTTAGCACTGCTGCCTCACAGCACCACAGGTCCCACGTTCAATTCTGGCCTCGGGTCACTGTCTGTGTGGAGTTTGCACATTCTCCCCGTGTCTGCGTGGGTTTCCTCCAGATCCTCCGGTTTCCTCCCACAGTCCAAAGATGTGCGGATTAGGTTGATTAGCCATGCTAAATTGTCCATTAGCATCAGGGTGATTAGCTGGGTAAAATGTGTGCGGTTGTGGGTATAGGACCTGGGTGGGATTGTGGTTGGTGCAGACTCGATGGGCAGAACGGCCTCCTTCTGTACTGTAGGGATTCTATGATTCTATGATTTCCATGCCATTATCTCAGGTATCTATTACACCAGCCCAATGATGATCTGGAGGACACATGTCTGGACAGCGGAGACACTCTGAAAGTCTCTTTAATTAAGGAGCCCAGAACTGCAATGGCAGCTGCCTCAACTTCAATGCAACCCTTGCTATGGAGGCAATGAGCTCAGTCATTAACACTGGGCTCCACACGACACTGAATTGAATTGGCCAGCTTTCTATGCTGGAGAGGGAGGATTCCAGCCTCCACGCCACATCAAGGACCGAAGTTGAGGTGGACTCCTCCATCCCAGTGCTGCATAAGCTTTCAAGCACCAGACTTGTATCTTTTCAAACCCATCAGCCTTCTTCTGTAGCTTGGCTCTTCAAAGTACATTTGAAATTTCTGCAACCAAAGTAGTATGTGACCTTGCTCCATGACATCTGTGCTGTCCTTTCTACCCAGCTTGGCTACAGCCTGCTAGTGCCCTAGCATTTCACTGTGAGGATCCCTGTTCAACTTTATCCTCGAAGTTATACAAGATGCGGGCCTCTGAGCTGCCTGTGACAGTGGTAGCAATTCACACAGTGCCTCCTTCCTCACTTTCCTCGTCAACTTCCTCAGGAGGAAAAGTGACTCTTCTTCCTAGTTTCTCCGGGGGCATGGTGAACCTTGTTCCTGGGAGTCTGAAATGATAAAGGTTAGGGTACAGTGCATATGGTTACTATAGGTGAATATTTGTGAGCTGACCATTCAAAGCTTGTGAATGAAGATAGGTTCAGGGGATTAGGAATTAGTATGGATATGTAATGAAGCTGGGGTGGCTAAACACATCTGAAAATATTTCCTCTGTTCTGCCTGTGACATCAGCGTCTGCTATCCTACTCTGTGATGGTGATCTTGTAGAGTTGCACTTCCATTTGCTTGGTCATGTCCTGCTGCTGTCCTTTATGTGCTATATTGTTCTGCAGAATAAAGAATAGTGATTGTGAATTAGTGTGTTGACCGGTCTGAAGCCTCACATAGTTGAAGAGATGTGAGTAGTCGCTATAAAGGATGCATTGTCAGTGTATAGTTAGATGGTTGATTCAGAATGTTGAGGTTGTGTTGTTGCTGGTGGCACAGTTATTGAGAAGT
Source organism: Mustelus asterias (assembly GCF_964213995.1). Classification (NCBI taxonomy): domain Eukaryota; kingdom Metazoa; phylum Chordata; class Chondrichthyes; order Carcharhiniformes; family Triakidae; genus Mustelus; species Mustelus asterias. The sequence goes on from NC_135818.1 coordinate 38,623,997, forward strand.
GTGGGGAGCTGCTAGAGCAGTACAGCGGGTTGGAAGACTCAAGTGGAGGCCGTGTAGCAAGCTTCCCGCTGGGCGCCACACCCTCTGCGAGGCTCCAGCTGCCGGAGTTTTGGCGCCATCAGCTCCTCACCAGAAATCGGCGCAGAGTTGTAGAAGTCATGCTAATGATCATTAGCATATGATTCGCGGGCCCGGGACTGATGTCTACAGGCCAACTAGCCTCCTCCACCACCACCCTGTCACACACACACACACACACACACACACACACACACACACACACACACACACACACACACACACACACACCCACCACCACTGCCAGGAGTGTTTCACTCCAGCAGGGTTTATAATAGCTCCCACTGGTCGGGAGCTGGCAGCCCAACCCTGCTGGAGTGAAGTGGGGCCATCGAGCCCCCCCCCCCAGGAGGTCAGGGGTAAGGTAGAGTGGCCCCCTGGCAGATTGAGGTGGGCTGGAGGGGGGTGTCAGGGCGGAGGTGGTGGGGGTTGGGTCTCGCCCGGAGTGATCAGTTGGTGGGGGGTGGGGGGGTTGCAGGGCTGGCCAGCTCAATTGCTGGTCAGTGATCAGGAGTCTGGCAGTGCGGGGCTACTGTGCATGCACTGATCTCCGCTATGACAGATCGGTGCATATGCAGTGACCCACTCAGCGCTATGCTGCCAGCCTCTCCAGCAGGAATAGGCCCTGCCCACTGATTTTTAATGAGATTCATGCAAGTGTTCTCTGCAGAGCACAGAGTGTGGGAGATTAATTTTGAAATTCCCACTGAAAAAAACAGAGGGATTTACTTCAGTTTTTATGTGAACTTGGCAGTTAGAATTTTTTTGGGAATATCCCACCCGTGATCTTTCCTCATCTACTTGTTTCAAGTCATTACATTTTTGTGACAATGGAGTCATGTCCTTGGGATAGGGTTCCAGGCTGTGACCTCCTTAGCAATCGCCTCCCACATCCACTGCATTAGTTATCTCTGTGACTTGCACATAGTGCACAGAACATCCCTTCTCCACTATACTGCCTCCATCAGGACCCCCAGTGCAACCTCTGTGATCCTCTCCCTTAGTCTCAGAGTCATCCTGAGATGTGTTGTCATCCTACTGCTTCCGTTTCTCTGCCAGCCAGTGCTCTCCCAACTATCAGTGGAAAAGTAAAGTTTATTTATTAGTCACAAGTAAGGCTTACATTAACACTGCAATGAAGTCACTGCGAAATTCCCCTAGTCGCCACACTCCGGCGCCTGTTCAGGTCAGTGCACCTAACCAGCACATCTTTCAGACTGTGGGGAGAAACCGGAGCACTCGGAGAAAACGCACGCATACACGGGGAGAATGTGCAAACTCTACACAGACAGTGACCCAAGCCGGGAATCGAACCCAGGTCCTGTGAGACAGCAGTGCTTGTCACCATGCCGCCCCAAGTTCATGTGTGGAGACAAAACCTGCAGATCTCTGCTTTAATGCCTCCGGGTGTATTTTAAAATGTTCAATAGCAACCAGACCAAGATTGCAGGCTAAGTCCACATTTGAAATGGGTGCATTTTATTCGCACAGCACCCACTTAGTTGCTGTTTTCACCCTTACTCAAAATAACCTCCAGCAAGTTTCTCAGACTGCAATGTTGTCCTGTGTAATGTTTCACAGAGGCCTTTCTTATTTATCATTTTCATATATAGATATGGGAATTAAGGGAACAATATTAAAATTTGCGAATGACCGTGTATTGAGCAGGGGAGAAGCATCGTGAACACTGCCGAAGGACACAGACTATTGTGGCAGATATGTGTCAAATGTAGTTCAGTATGGTAAAATGCTATGTAATATACATTTTGGAAGTAATAATAATGGAAGAAAACACTCCTCGAATTGTGAGTATTTTCAAGGAAAAGAGAAATATGGGCCCTAGTATGTGGATATAACCAGCTCGTTATAAAGGTGGCAGCATCAGTAGAACATAGAACACATAGAAAAGCTACAGCACAAACAGGCCCTTCGGCCCACAAGTTGCGCCGAACATGTCCCTACCTACTAGGCTTACCTATAACCCTCTATCTTACTAACTTCCATGAACTTATCCAAAAGTCTCTTAAAAGACCCTATCGAATCCGCCTCCACCACCACTACTGGCAGCCGATTCCACACACCCACCACCCTCTGAGTGAAAAACTTACCCCTAACATCTCCTCTGTACCTACTCCCCAGCACCCTAAACCTGTGACCTCTTGTGGCAACCATTGCAGCCGTGGGTAAAAGCCTCTGAGAATCCACTCTATCAATACCTCTCAACATCTTATACACCTCTGTCAGGTCACCTCTCATCCTTCGCCTTTCCAAGTAGAAAAGACCTAGCTCTCTCAACCTATCCTCATAAGGCATGCCATCTAATCCAGGCAACATCATTGAAAATCTCCTCTGCACCCTTTCTATGGCTTCCACATCCTTTCTGTAATGAGGCGACCAGAACTGGGCACAGTACTCCAGGTGGGGTCTGACCAGGGTCCTATACAGCTGCAGCATTATCTCCCGATTCCTAAACTCAATTCCTCTATTGATGAAGGCCAGTATTCCATACGCCCTCTTAATTACAGCCTCTACCTGCGATGCTGCTTTGAGTGTCCTATGAACCCGGACCCCAAGATCCTTCTGATCTTCCACATTGCCAAGCGTCTTACCCTTAATATTATATTCTTTCATCCTATTCGACCTGCCAAAATGAACCACCACACACTTATCTGGGTTGAAGTCCATCTGCCACTTCTCCGCCCAGTCTTGCATCTTATCTATGTCTCGTTGCAACTGCTGACATCCCTGTACACTATCCACAACACCTCCAACCTTTGTGTCATCAGCAAACTTGCCAACCCATCCTTCCATTTCCTCATCCAGGTCATTTATAAAAATCACAAAGAGCAAGGGTCCCAGAACAGATCCCTGGGGCACTCCACTGATGACCGACCTCCATTCTGAAAAAGACCCATCTACAACCACTCTTTGCCTTCTGTGGGCAAGCCAGTTTTGAATCCACAAAGCAATGTCCCCTTGTATCCCATGCCCCTTCACTTTCTCAATAAGCCTTGCATGGGGCACCTTATCAAACGCCTTGCTGAAATCCATATAAACTACATCTACCGCTCTTCCCTCGTCTATGTGTCTAGTTACATCTTCAAAAAATTCAATTAGGCTCGTGAGGCATGATCTGCCTTGGACAAAGCCGTGCTGACTATTTCTGATCATACTATTCCTCTCCAGATGTTCATAAATCCTGCCTCTCAGGAACTTCTCCATCAACTTACCAACCACTGAGGTTAGACTCACTGGTCTATAATTTCCTGGGCTATCTCTTCTCCCTTTCTTGAATAACGGAACCACATCCGCAATCCTCCAATCCTCCGGAACCTCTCCCGTCTCCATTGATGATGCAAAGATCATCGCCAGAGGCTCAGCAATCTCTTCCCTCGCCTCCCACAGTAACCTGGGGTACATCCCATCTGGTCCCGGCGATTTATCTAACTTGATGCTTTTCAAAAGCTCCAACACATCCTCTCCCCTAATGTCCACATGCTCAATCTTCTCAGTCCACTGCAAGTCTGTACTGCAACTACCAAGATCCTTTTCCACTGTGAATACTGAAGCAAAGTATTCATTGAGTACCTCTGCTATTTCTACCAGTTCTATACAGACTTTCCCACCTTCACATCTTACCTTCTTGCTCTTAACATACTTGTAGAATGTCTTGGGGTTTTCCTTTATCCTGTCTGCCAAGGCCTTCTCATGACCCCTTCTTGCTCTTCTAATTTCCCTCTTAAGTTCCTTCCTACTCGTCGTATACTCTTCTAGATTACTAACATTACCTAGCTCCCTGAACCTTTTGTAGGCTTTTCTTTTCTTCTTGACTAAATTCGTTACAGCTTTCATACACCATGGTTCATGTAACCTACCATAACTCCCCTGTCTCATTGGAACGTTGCTGTGCAGAGCTCCAGACAAATGTTCCTTGAAAATTTGCCACATTTCTTCTGTACATTTCCCTGAGAAAACCTCCTTCCAATTTATGCCTCTAATTTCCTGCCTAATAGCCTCATAATTGCCCTTACTCCAAATAACCACTTTCCTAGCTTGACTGATCCTATTTCTCTCCAATGCTAATGTAAAGGAGACAGAGTTATGATCACTATCCCCAAAATGCTCTCCCACTGAGAGATCTGACACCTGCCCAGGTTCATTCCCTAATACCAAATCAAGTACAGCCTCTCCTCTTGTAGGCTTATCCACATACTGTGTCAGGAAGCCCTCCTGAACACACCTAACAAACTCCTCCCCATCTAAACCCCTTACCCTAGGGATATTCCAATCAATATTTGGGAAATTAAAATCTCCCATCACGACCACTCTGTTATTATCACATCTCTCCAGGATCTGCTTCCCAATCTGCTCCTCCACATCCCTGCTACTATTTGGCGGCCTATAGAAAACACCCAGTAAAGTTATTGACCCCTTCCTGTTGCGAACCACCTCCACCCACAGAGATTCCGTAGACAATCCCTCTGTGGCATCCATCTTTTCTACAGCCGTGACACTATCCCTGATCAACAGTGCCACTCCCCCACCCCTTTTGCCTCCTTCCCTGTCTCTCCTGAAACATCTGAAACCCAGCACTTGAAGTATCCAGTCCTGTCCCTGAGATAACCAAGTCTCTGTAATGGCCACCACATCACACTTCCAAGTAGTGATCCACGCTCTAAGCTCATCCATTTTGTTTACCACACTCGTTGCATTAAAATACACACATCTCAAACCTTTGGTCTGAGCGCTCCCCTTCTCTGTCACCTGCCTATCCTCCCTCTGACACCGTCTACAAACCCCTTTTATTTTTAAGCTAACCTCCTCTCTCCCAGTCACCTCATTTTGATTCCCACCCCCCAACCATTCTAGTTTAAACACTCCCCAGTAGCCTTAGCAAACCTTCCCGCCAGGATATTGGTCCCCCTGGGATTTAAGTGAAACCCGTCCTTTTTGTACAGGTTGCACCTGCTCCTAAAGAGGTCCCAATGATCCAGGAGCCTGAATCCCTGACCCCTGCTCCAATCCCTCAGCCACGCATTTATCCTCCACCTTATTCCGCTCCTTCCCTCACTGTCCCGTGGCACAGGCAGCAATCCCGAGATTACTACCTTTGCGTTCCTTCTTCTTAACTCCCTACCTAACTTCCTATATTCTCCTTTCATAACCCGGCACGGTAGCACAGTGGTTAGCACTGCTGCTTCACAGCTCCAGGGACCTGGGTTCGATTCCCGGCTTGGGTCACTGTCTGTGTGGAGTTTGCACATTCTTCTCGTGTCTGCGTGGGTTTCCTCCGGGTGCTCCGGTTTCCTCCCACAGTCCAAAGATGTGCGGGTTAGGTTGATTGGCCATGCTAAAATTGCCCCTTAGTGTCCTGGGATGTGTAGATTAGAGGGATTAGCGGGTAAAATATGTAGGGATATGGGGGTAGGGCCTGGGTGGGATTGTGGTCGGTGCAGACTCGATGGGCTGAATGGCCTCTTTCTGTACTGTAGGGTTTCTATGATTTCTATGAACCCCTTCCCCTTTCCTGCCTATGTCAGTGGTACCAGTATGCACCACGACCTCTGGCTCCTCTCCCTCCCACTTCAGGATTTCTTGGATACGGTCAGAAACATCCCTGATCCTGGCACCAGGGAGGCAATCCACCATCCGCGTTTCTCGACTTCCTCCACAAAAACGCCTGTCTGACCCCCTCACTGTAGAGTCCCCTATCACCACTGCTTTCCTCCTCCTTTCCTTACCCTTCTGTGCTACAAGGCTGGACTCTGCGCCGGAGGCACGATCACTGCTGCTTCCACCAGGTGGGCTGTCCACCCCAACAGTACTCAAACAAGAGTACTTATTTTTAAGGGGCACAACCACTGGGGTACTCTCTACCACCTGACTTTTCCCTTTCCTGACTGTGACCCACTTACCTGCCTCTTGTGGCCCCGGTGTGACCACCTGCCTATAACTCCTATCTATCACCCCCTCGTTTTCCCTGACCAGACGAATGTCCTCGAGCTGCAGCTCCAGTTCCCTAACTCGGTCCCTTAGGAGCTGCAGTTCGACGCACCCAGCGCAGATATACACTTCTGGGAGGCTCGGAGACTCCACGACCTCCCACATCCGGCACTGAGAACAGCAAACTGGCTTCACATTTATAATGCCCCTTTTCCTCAGATTCCACAGGGAAAGAACTAAGATTTAAAAGTTGAGAAACCTACCCTCCCTTGCCCATTTCCTCCTAAGCCCGTTGAGCCAAAGTCCTTCAGCTCTCACTCTGCTACCTGCTCATTCCGCTGCCCGTTACAACGCTGCCCGCTGAATAGTGCGTTCTCCTCTTTAACCCTCACTCGAACTACCAACCGACTCCAGGCACATGCGCACAAAACATTTCAAAAAACCGCTCTGTTTTCCTGCTGTTTAAAAAGTGTCCGTTCTGCGTTCCTTCTCTGTTAACTGTCTCCACTCCGCGTTCCTTCTCCTTTAAATGCTGCTGCTCTTTTTTTTTCAGTAGATTATTCTTACAATGGATTCAAGCATTACTGGCAAGAACATCATCTGTTGCTCATCCCAAATTGAGAAAGTGGTGGTGAGCATCTTCAGGTGGTGTAGGCACACCAATACGAGCTCTAAGATATTGACCCAGCCCTGAAAGCTAAGCGCCTAAAAGGATAAATGGTCCTACTAAATAGTTTTCCATATTTCCATGAATGTGTTTTTCTGAATATATTCATAAATCCTGTTTTCCTCCTCCAATTTTTCTCCCAAGATTCTATTGGAGGATACAGGTCTATAAAGTTGTGAGAATGCCAAAGTATTGAAACATCACTGGGGGGGGGCAATTTTCCCAAAAAGAAACTTAAGTGCCCAACGGGCAGGAAAACGGGAGATTTTCCCACCTATTTTTTGAGTGTACTTAGTCGCATGAATTTCTGGCATTCCAAGAGACCGGCATCAGTGCGTTGAGCAGGCCACTGCGCATGCACTGATCTGTCAGTAGGGAGATCGTCGCACGGGCACTGGACCCCCAACCCCCCCCGCCCCCCACCTCTCATTCGCCGACATCTCAATGTCTTCCCTGACCCCCTGTCCTGTTCGCTGGACTGCCTGACGAGCGCCTATTGCCATCCCCCTTGGCCAGCCCTAACACCCTCCCCTGAACCATGGTCAGCCCCAATCGCCCCACTCCCAACCCCACCGATCCCTAATGCAGAGTGTGTAGCGGTCCCAGCTCATCACCACCAATTGGCCCATCCCCACCCTCAGGCCCCACCCCACTCTGGCCCCACACCCTTGCACTGCTCGTAGCCCAGTGGGCATTGCCAATGTGCCTGGCTGGCACTGCCAGGATGCCTGACTGGCACTACACAAGGGGCAGCCCTCTTTCCCTGATGTCCCAGGGGGGCCTCAATGGCCTCTGTCCCCACCAATGAGGTCTTCATGCCTGCTCCCCATCGATGGGGACCAGTTTTAATCCCCACTAGTGGGAACCTCTCCTGACTGGGTGGGGAACATTAGCGAGCCTAGGTTATACCGTTCCGGACAAATGGTCCTATCAATTAGTTTTCCATATTTCCATGATAGGCCTGCCCCTACTGATTGGCCAGCCCCTCCTGGGCTGGCTAATGATATTGAAATATCAATTTCAATATGGTAATCAGCCTCGTGATGATTTCTGATGCGAGGCTGATTACACTATTAAAGATGGCCTGGAAAAGTCACCTCCTGCAACACTTCCTGGCCCACTGCGCTACTCAAGCAGCGCAGCGTGCTGGAAAAACTGCCACCCATGAGTTATGAAAATGTCACAAAGAACAAAGAAAATTACAGCACAGGAACAGGCCTTTTGGCCCTCCAAGCCTGCACCGACCATGCTGCCCGACTGAACTAAAACCCCCTACCCTTCCGGGAACCATATCCCTCTATTCCCACGTTTGCTGAAGAACTAAGGTACTCGTCTATCAACAGCTGTTCGCTGTTATAGTTACACTAATAACCCAAAGGATTAGGCACAGTTTGCTGAAGTTATACATTAGAAAGTAGTTGTCACTGTTCCCCACTGACTTGGCAATGTAATTGTGCAATAGAAGAGCATTATTCAGCAACATTGCAATGCATCAATTGATGATGGCTTGCTTGTGCACTTACCAAAGTAGAAAACATTGCAACATACTATCCGTCTGGCTGCAGAGGTTATCTTAATAAATCAGAAATAAATTTGTGGAACACTCTTAGTCACTTTTGCGAACTTCAGGGAAATAGTTCACAGCCAGGCTCTCGCTTCATGGTTGGATGCTGTCACATAGTGTTTACATATCCAACCAGGTGTAAAACCAATCTGTTTCATGTTCTGCTTATTGTGATCTGTAGTAATTTTGTTTGTTATCTTGCGTTATATTTACTACCAATAACTCTAATAAATTGGTATATATTGAGGCATATTGTATAAAGCCTTTTAATTGCTAAGATCCAATGGCACTGCTGTTATGAAACAACAGATAAATATTGTTTGATATCATTTTACTATCTCAACTTAATGTCAATGGTAGCACAGGTGAAACGGGAAGCCTCTGTCAAGTTTTCTATATAATATTATGCCTTTTCTAAAGAATAATTTCATGCTACCATGATCTATAATTTACTGTTCCAGACCTCTCAAAGTAAGCTGAGATATTTGAAGTTTTACAGAGGGGTGCGTGGAATCTCAAATCTTGCTATAAGTAGGGCCCTTGTTCTCCGTGTTAATTTCACAAAGCTGCTGGAAATTAACCTTGGTGAAGGCTGAAACAGGTATCGTGGATGCCTTTGATGCACCTCACCCTGTTTTCCTGCCCTTGAAGATCAGTCAGGGATTGGAAAGGCTGCTTGATCCACTATGCTATCTTCTATGCCCCACTGAAGCTGCATTTTATCCTCCCTCTTGCCCTGATTCCTAACAATCTAAAGGAATAAATAACTCATCTCTCCCTCAATCCAGGTAGCAAACTAAAAACAGAAAATGCTGAAAAAATGCAGCAAACCTGGCAGCACCTGTGGAGTGAGAATAAGGCCCGGTGGCACTGACAGCGCCTTTCCTGCTGGCCAGAATGCCAGATTTTACACTTGGAAGCTCATTAATTATACACAGGCGAGTTCCCCTCCATGTCCACCCACCGTCAGCTGAGAGGTTCGAAGGTCCTCTGCCACATTTAAACATCAGTCCAGCACACTCATATCACTCTCTCCAGCCCACCTGTCTCCTGGAGACCCTCCAGCATGTTAGGAAGCCAGAAGCAAAAGGCAAGGGGCCTCAAGAAGAAGGCAGCATCTGCTTTCACTGCGCAAGGCCCTTATTCGAGGAGTCTGGGTCCACAGGCATGTGATGTACTTGAGGGATGGCTTAAAGAAGCACACCTCATCTCACCCCTCCGGTCTGGGAGACTATTGCCGAGGAGGTCACTGTGGCTGGCACCCGCCTATCGAGTGCCACGCATGCAGGAAGTAGATGAATGATCTAATCCACTCCGCCAGGGTTTTGTTTGTTGCCCTGGTTCCAATGTGCAAGTGCTCGAGACCTCTATGGGAAGGTTGGTGATCACCATAGAGACCTCAATCCAACAGGTTCTGTCAGATTTGCACTTGGTCCACACGAGATAATACCTTAGTGAGTTGTAAACTCCAGAGGCCCCATTATGAATACTGAATCCGTCTTCTCAACAATGGTTCAGCTGTTCTCTTAGAAGTCACAAAATGGCTCAGAGGACTGGTGATCTGACTTATTTTATTATTCTTGGAACCTTTCAGCTATGATATGTTTCCCTCCTCCGTGACATCATGACACTCATCTTGTCCCTCAGCATCCCCTTGGCCTTCCTGCACGTTCTCATCTTCATCTTCTGGGTAGGGCCCCTCCTCTTCCAGTTCACCCTCTGGCAGGGCCACAACTTGCTGCATAGCCAGATTGTGAAGGGCCCAGCAAACTGCAATCATTTAGAAACCAGCGTGTATCGCAGAGAATCACCTGAGCACCTGAACTGCTATGATCTGCTCTTGGTCTGCTCTAGGAGGGAGTTTGTGATGGTGCGAGTACTGTTGTATCTTTCCTCAGCTGGAGTCTGAGGGCAGTGCGCCGGAGTCATTAACCAGTGTTTAAGGGTAGCTCTTATCCCCAAGCAACCTTATTGCCCCTCACCCCTTGTCTTCGTGTCTTTGTCGGCCCACCATCACCCCCTTGTCCTGGCCTCATCTCACACCCCACCCCAGTTGAACTTCAGACCTTTGGTGGCTGCATGAGTCCCACAGCACAGTGCTGTCCAGATGGGCACTGGTGTGTGGTACCAGAGGGAAGGAGACCCCTGTACTTCCCAACAGTACTAACCTGAGTTAGTGACACAAGTCGGTCGATGGGTCCAGCAGCACACTGCTGTCCATGAAGACCAGCTCAGCATAGGTATTAGTGGCAGGAACCGGTCTGCCCCGGCAGATTTGTGTACAGTGTGTATAGGAGAAGTGCAGCACTATGGTAGATGGGCTTTGTATTTTGCACTCACTTCGAGATCTCTTGCAAACCGAGGACAGCCTTGCGCATACCACACTGCGTCAATCGAGTTATAGACCGATGTAATTTCCTGCTGGTGTGACACAAGATTAGAAGGCCTGATGGGATTCCAGTGACCAGCTGTTTAATGAGCATTCACGAGATGCAAATGAATGTAAATAGTATTTACGCCACCAGTGAGTGGGAAGACTGACCATCCAACAGGAGAATTGCAATGTGATTTTATGCTGGTGGATTTCTGAGTTTTTGGCTCTCACTAGAATCTCAACTCCTGCCCACTTCCAAACCTGCCGTGACAGGTTTGGAAGTGGGCAGAATTCTACCAAAGTTCCACGTCCATATAAATCTTCCTCCGAGATAGCAAAATATATCCCTAATGTTGCAAGCCCCAAGGTACCAACTTTATCTTGTGTGATTGCATGAACCTCAGAAAGGCACACTGCTGTATCACTGATGAAAGGTAAAACTGTCATGTGCAGCTCACTTCATAAAGTTTTCCCATATGCATAAAACATACGACAAATGGGAATGAAATTTTGGTCGCAAAAAAATACTTACACAGTGAGTATAATGATTGCAATATTAGCACCAACAATCTGGATTTGAAAAGTAGAAAGTTTCAGAAAGATTACCTGCTTCAAGTACTGTGCTTTAAGAGGGAGTTGGCAACCATGGATTTCCATTGGATTGGCCTGTGATTATGCTTGGCAGAGTATTGTAATGGCTTTATTAATTCATTCATGGAATGTGGCTGGCGAGGCCAACCTTTGTTGCCCATCTTCAATGCTCTCGTGCAGGTGGTGCTGAGTTGCTTTCCTGAACCACTGCAGTCCATCTGATGTAGGTATACCAATGGTGTTCCTATAGAGGGAGTTCCAGGATTTTGACCCATGAACAGTGAAGGAATGGCAATATATTTCCAAGTCAGGATGGTGAGTGGCTTGGAGGGGAACTTGCACAATGTTCAGCATCATTTGTGACTCCTCAGATACTGAAGCAGTCAAATGTCCAAATGCAACAAGGTGTTCCCCATGTTTGCTTCCCTTGTCCTCCTAGATGGTAGTGGTTGTGGGTTTGGAAGATGCTGTCTAATAAGCATTAGTGAGTTGCTGCAGTGCATCTTGTACTGCTGCCATTGTATGTCGGTGGTGGAGGGGGTCAAAGTTTGTGGATAGGGTGCCAATTAAGCGGGCTGCTTTGTCCTGGGTGGTGTGAAGCTTCTTGAGTGTTGCTGGAGCTGCATTATCCAGGCAAGTGGAGAGTTATTCCCACACTCCTGACTTCTGTCTTGTAGATGTTGAACTGACTTTGCGGAGTCAGGGGGTGAGTTATGTGCCATAGGATTCCTAGCCTTTGACCTGCTCTTGTCGCCACAGTATTTATATGCCTAGTTCAGTTGAGTTTCTGGTCAATGATAACCCCCAGGATATTGATAGTGGGGGATTCAGTGATGGTAATGCAATTGACTGTCAAGGGGCGATGGTTAGATTCTCTCTTGTTGGAGATAGTCATTGCCTGACACTTGTGTGGCATGTTAGTCCAAGCCTAGGTATTGTCCAGATCTTGTTGCATTTGGACATTTGACTGGTTCAGTATCTGAGGACTCACAAATGATGCTGAACATTGTGCAATCATCTGCGAAGATCGCCACTTCTAACCTTGATGGTTGGGCCTTGGATGTGACCCTGAGGTACTGCTATTGTCTTCTGCAGTATGGCTGACCAGAGAACTCTCCTGCTGCCATCGGGCATATTGGAGATAAATGACCTGCTTGACCACATTATGAATGCACTTTCTGTGGCCATCAAGTCCTGAAGTAGAACTTGAACCCAGAGCTTCTGACCCAGAGGTCGAGATGTTACTATTGCACCACAAGATCTCTAGAAAGTTAACACTAGTATGAAATCTGAAGGACTATCATTGTAAAGTAAGTCAAAATATTGCACCAGACTGAAATGAGTGCATCAGATTCAATTGAAATAGTGTTCAAATCAATCTCAGCAGCATGATATAATAGCAATTCAGACCTGCATTAAACTTTTGCAGAAAACTATTGTCTGGAAATTCCTCAGGCCAACTCCAATGGCAGAAGAGAGCCCCTACCTGCCCTAGCTGAATACTGAACAACTTGTATCAAATTTTATGGATGGGGTAATTTCCATATGCAAGTTGGGTGCTGGTGCATCCGTGGCATTGGACCTTGCCTGATGCAATCCATTCATTTAGGGTTGAGTTACACCCAACTACATGGACTGAAGATAGCCCCCTCCAACCCCAACCTCTGTGACTTAACTGGGTTAAATCTAAAATGCTCACTCTTTGCACAAAAATGCTGGCAGAGGTCTAAATCTAATATTTACCATTTTTGTCAGTGGCTGGGATGGGGGGAATGGAGAAATGGAGTGGCTTCTACATAGCACGTTGTGTGATTTTGGTGAGATTGGTGTCTAAACCCGAAGTGTGCAGATTAGACTGAGTAAGCACATTTGAACCTTGTAGATTTGTTTGGATTGTCAGCGTACCCTTTTGGAGTGGTAAGATACTTATTTGGATATGGGTTCCAGGACACCTTTAGGAGAGGCATGGTACCCTTTAGGACAGGGCAAGCACCCTTTGAGATTATTAAAATTAGATGCGATTGTTTATATAAAGTGCATTGGTACTTTCTAAGCTGTCAAAGTACTGTCAAACCTCATTGTTATTATCAAAACTTCTTTGGAACGATCCGAGCTGTTGAGGGATTTAACTCTGTTGAGCATTAAATTTAAAAAATCAAATGTGTGACTTTGAAAAAAAGTAAGTGTTTGATATTTCATTCTGCCTGTTAACATAAGCCTGAGGGCAATCATTATAAAACATGAGCTGCATGACTGATTTTACAATCTTACATTATCACAATGGGGCACCTGTTAAGTAAACCTTTCGATTGACAGCTCCAAGTGGTTCAAGAGCAGAAGTGTTTGTAACATAAAATATTATTTGAAGGGATTTCAATGTTTTGAATGATTTTTGATCAGAGTTTTTTTTTCAATAGTGACCTCACCTGTAGGCACAATTTTCTTCTACGTCTGCAGGGCACTTGAGGTTTGTCTGTGGTGAATATTAATACGCTGGCATGGAGGCAGTAAGGGAAAAGGTTGGTTGGAGGGGGATTAAGTTGGCACTAAGTTAACAAAAGGGCCATGGGAATGAGTTGGGGCACAGGTTGGCATAGGGGGATATGAGGGTTATGGGAGTGGGTAGAGGAGCATAGGGTGGCATAGGGAGTATAAGGGACTATGAATAATGGGTAGAGGGGCTTAAGGGTGGCATGGGCTGGCATAATTGGGGCATGGGCAGTGTGTGTGGGGGGTTTGTGAGAGGTGAGGGCTGAGGGGCTGCTTTTTGTTTTGTTACTGTTGAAGTAACTTCAACCAAGTGCTGTAGTGCAGAGGCAAGATTTCCAGCCAGCCCATCTCCTTGCCCGCAACCTCCACACTCATTTCAGGGTTGAGGGCTTGATAATTAATACAGCTAGCTCCCCTACCGGAACAAAAATATAACCTTCCTGGCCATTTTTCCCAGATCAGGTTGCTGGAGCCAGAAAATGTCCTAGTCCCGTGCTCTCAACCCAGGAGTGAAAATCCAGGCCAAGGTCACAACAGGCGTGAGTTGCACTGTGGCCTTTTGATGACATGGGAAGAATTTCCTGGTGAAAGCAGGAACTGCCTTGATATGTTTTCTTGACATGGGGAGGGAGAGATGCCCACTAGTTTCAAGATGTTTTTCAAAATTGTTTTTGGTCCCAGTCGTCATATTTTAGGTGCAAATATAGTGTGGTATATTAACCAAAATATTGCTTAGAAATGCTTAGATGTTCATCGCCAAGTCTTTCTAGTGCATTCTAAGCAAGTTTGTATTTAGTGGTGTTCGAAAGCAATATAAATTCAACAGTAACTACTATAGACAGTTAAAGCTGCAGTTTTTCCTCATTACAATCAAAGTGCTGTGACTTGAGAATTTCAGTGTCTGGTTACAATATGCATTTTCTGACTATTCCAGATGAAATGCAATCATACTCTTTTGATGTTAAATTATTTCTCTTCAACCTGTGCATAAATTGGTTTCAGAAACAAAACTATATGTCATCGTTCATGAACATAAAATTACCCCAAAAGTTGAATTTTTTCAGTTGACTTGTAACTTATACATATTTATACAAAATTGTGAGCCTTGGTTTGACTCATGACCTGTACTGGACTTGTATTTTTCAATATTGGTAATTGATGCCCATGATATCACAAAGAACAGTAAAATACCGAGGGCATAGTGAAATCAGAAAAAGAGACATGTGAGACAGGGAAATCTGGACCTGGTAAGTAAGTTTGTATCAATAGTTCACAAGGAACATCTGTCATAGCAGATCTTGTGCCCAAACAATAACACCCTGGCTGCACACCAGGTATTTTCTCAACTTCTTGGCACAATCCTACATTACTGTTTTATGTGAAAAGGAGCTAAAGATTTCTCGGTTCAACTTTTGGTGTGGTTTTTTTTAAATAATGCCTATTTTTTTAAGTGCCTTAGAGTAATGGTTATGACTACAAACTATGGATATCCGAAAAATGGTTTTCTTGATTGGAGTGCTTTGCTTACTTCCTGTCTCAACGCTGTAATAATAAGTTTTGTATGGAGTTAACATCTCAATATCTATCATTATGCTCTGTCCTTTCCTATTTTTAAAGCCCCATTGAATAGAGTTAACTGTCAGTCCTTCATCATATGAAGCCCATTGAATGAGTGAAAAAATGAATTGAGTATGATATATAAGGCAAGATTAACAGCATCATTTCTAAGATCCTATCTTCTGTCTACCCCTCCACACTCACTTGCTGTCAGCTTACAATTGCTATGCACCATGCTTTCATTCACTTCATAAATGTATATATTTGTACTGACTTACACCATAAATGTGTCTCCCTGGTATTTTTAAAAATTGATCTTTAAAGTATAATTTCTTACAAAACTGCAATAACTATCCCATAAATAAGTGCTATTATCTCATGGAAACTGTTGGTAGCAGCTTTTGACAATTAAAAATTGCAAATGTAGAAAATTCACAAAGTACTTCACAGACAGGCATATGGAAAATGGACAATGATATGGGAATGCAGGGAGTAAGAGAGAACACCAAAAGTTTCAATACAGAGATGGGGTTTTGAAGAAGTTTTTAAGGGAGGTGTGAAGTAGAAGACGTTTTGGGAGGTAATTCAGGTGGTTAAAGGTGATTCTTTCTGGTTGTATCACAGCTTGGTATGGTTCCTGCTCTGCCCAAGACTGCAAGAAACTACAACAGGTTGTGAATGTAGCCCAATCCATCACGCAAACCAGCATCTCATCGATTAACTCTGTCTACACTTTCTGCTGCCTCGGCAAAGCAGCCAGCAAAATCAAGGGCCCCACGCACCCCGGACATTCTCTCTTCCACCTTCTTCTGTCAGGAAAAAGATACAAAAGTCTGAGGTCACGTACTTAAGAACCGCTTCTTCCCTGTTGCCATCAGACTTTTGAATGACCTACCTTGCATTAAGTTGATCTTTCTCTACACCCTAGCTGTGACTGTAACACTACATTCTGTACACTCTCGTTTCCTTCTCTATGAATGGTATGCTTTGTCTGTACAGCGCACAAGAAACAATACTTTACACTGTATAATACATGTGACAATAATAAATCAAATCAAATATATGGTGGGAATGAAGGGACAAGAGATTGAATAAGAGGTCAGAGTCAAAAAGATGGAGACTTTGGGGAGTGAGGGTGCTGTAGGACTGAAGGAGAATGCAGAGCTAGTGTAGGATGAAGACATGGAAGGAATTGATATGGATAAGTCGATATGGATAACTTTCTGAGATGTGATACATGCAGCAGTGTTTTCTGTATGATGCTGTTGGTGGAAGTTGAAAGACAGCCAACATTTCGCTAAAAGCTCAGTTATATAAAGATCAACAAATGTGATTATTCCTGTTGTAAAATTGAATCATTTATGCACCAAGATTGTCCATATATTTTTGACAATGTGCTCACCATTGACCAGCTAAAATGAGTAATACTATTTTTTAAGTGATTGAAAGCGACCTTCAAATTAAAAAAAATCCTATGCCAATTCTAATATTTGTATTTTGAAGGTTTGGAAAACCATGGATTTCAGACTATTGCTTTCAAAGACATTGTCTGAATTAATTATGTCTCTAGAACCATCTCTATATGTCCTAAGAACAAAGAAATATGCATATCTCTGTTTTTAGGTTCATATATTTTTGTCTCTGTTAAAGCAGATCAGGCCACATAACCTGCCTCAGCTATGCAATGCTATCAGGCAACTGTTTATTTATCCAAGGCTTATAGATGTCACCCCTTGTTGTTAATGTCTACCAGACAGTAGTATGAAAAACAAGCTGAGTGTCTGAGAACTTTTTAACACTCTTATTTTTACATAGATTCTCTCTTGGCTAAACACTTCTCATTTTGTTTATATGTAGTATTAAATCTCACTAACTATTTCATGCCAGTCAGTATTCGATTTGCACCTCAGCAAGATTTATATTGCATTGTTGGATTCAATTTATAGCCCTATCTTTGTAACTCTTCCACTTTTATAAAGCATGTGCAATACATCTTTCTATTATTAAAGTACATTTCATAAATGTACGAAAATATGCAGTTAGCACGGCTTTAACAACTAATTAAATATTTACAAGTCCACTAAACTTTTTATTGCTCTTCTGTGCCAATAATTGACTGTTATCAGGTGTTAAAATGTTTGTGGTTGTTCAGTTACAACATGATTACCAGCTTTAAACAGTGTGTAAACTGGCAGAAGCTATTTGTCCATGTTTTCATCCTGCTTGAACATAATAATGTTGTTCTTTGCCAGTAGACACTGATGCAAATGTTATAATTGTTATTGTTCATTCACTTTAATTAATTATAGTTTGTAAGTAATTTTTCAAGAGTTAACATCAGATTCCATGCTTGTCAAATACTGAAGTGATAATAATGGATGATTATCCCTTGTGACTACAAAGCCCCTGCATGCTAAATGTAAACACGTTAGACAACATACTTTAAACTTTAAACAAGTCTCTTGGATTTGAGATGGAATGTTCAGAATTAATTGAAAAGAAAGATAACCATATCCATGCCAACTAATCTGACAAGGCATCTTCAAAGATATTTTAAAACTCCAGTATTTGGCAAGCTTTGTTTTTCCTGCTTTCATGAAGAGTTTGGTTGTCAGCTACTGATAGACTTTATGATTCTGAAACCAATGAGGTTCTGAACTGATATCTACAGAAAGAGATTAAAAGTGGAGTTAATAATAACTGAACACAATGGAAATAATTTTCACTGTTTTAATGTAAAATGCCGTGTATCATGCTGATGTTCCATAAAATTAGAGCCCTTCCTTTTCTTACTGACTGTCTCATATAGAAACTTGCAGCATCTTGGACTAAATTGTTCATGATCCCTAATTCACAGTTCAGCTTCATATACAGGTTGTGTAAATTGCAATGTCCTAAATGCTATATTGTTCTTAACCAGCTTTTCATTGAGTCAGATCTTGCTCGAAAGAGACGTCTCATGGTGTGAGCCATTATTTTTTTTAACTCTTCTGTTCAAAAATATTTTGCGCTGTAACTTTATGGAAGTGTAGGCTGATCATAGTGTGTTAAGAGCAGTGGACCTCACTGATTGGTGGGACCAGCAGTCTATCTCTTTAATAATGAGATTTATGAGTTGAGAAAGAAAGCAAGGAATGACTGAGGAGTGGAATGATTCAGAGTCAAGTCAGATGCAGAAAGAGAAACAAATGGGGGACAAAAAGATCAGATTAAGACAGAGAAGCGGGTTGTAGCATAGTGATAATGTTACTGGACTAGTAATCCAGAGTCCTGGTCTAATGCTCCAGAGACACAAGTCCAGATTCCACCCTAGCAGTTGGGGGAACTTAAATATTGGAAAATATGTTACTCCTAATAATTAATGGTGATCATGAAACTACTGGATTGTTATAAAAACCCATCTGGTTCACTAATACTCTTCAGGAGAGGAAGTCTGTCATCCTTACTCATTCTGGCCAACACATGATGCTCAGATCCACAATAAATGCTGGATCGTATCCCAAAAAATAGGAAGGAAAACATCAGCAAGGAAAAAAAATTAAAAGTTAAATTTTTTGATTCATCAACAACAATTTATGACCACGATCATCCACGATGATCCACGATCATCCTCAACACCGGTGCCCCACAAAGCTGTGTTCTCAGCCCCCTACTATACTCCTTATACACCTCTGATTGTGCGGCCAAATTCCCCTCCAATTCGATTTTCAAGTTTGCTGACGACACCACCGTAGTGGGTCGGATCTCAAACAATGACAAGATAGCATACAGGAATGAGATAAGAGAATCTGGTGAACTGGTGCAGCAACAATAATCTCTACCCCAATGTCAACAAAACGAAGGAGATTGTCATTGATTTCAGGAAGCGTAAAGGAGACATGCCCCTGTCTACATCAGCGGGGACGAAGTAAAAAGAGTCGAGAGCTTCAGGTTTTTAGGTGTCCAGATCACCAACAACCTGTCCTGGTCCTCACATGCTGACACTATAGTTAAGAAAGCCCACCAATGCCTCTACTTTCTCAGAAGCCGAAGGAAATTTGGCATGTCAGCTATGACTCTCACCAACTTTTACAGATGCACCATAGAAAGCATTCTTTCTGGTTGTATCACAGATTGGTATGGTTCTTGCTCTGCCCAAGACCGCAAGGAACTACAAAGGTTGTGAATGTAGCCCAATCCATCACGCAAACCAGCCTCCCATCCATTGACTCGGTCTACACTTCCCGCTGCTTCGGCAAAGCAGCCCGCATAATTTAGGACCCCACGCACCCCAGACGTTCTCTCTTCCACCTTCTTCCTTCGGGAAAAAGATACAAAAGTCTGAGGTCATGTACGAACCGATTCAAGAACAGCTTTTTCCCTGCTGCTGTCAGAATTTTGAATGGACTTACCTTGCATTCCCGGACACTAAGGAGCAATTTAGCACGGCCAATCAACCGAACCTGCACATCTTTGGACTGTGGGAGGAAACCGGAGCACCCGGAGGAAACCCACGCAGACACGAGGAGAATGTGCAAACTCCACACAGACAGTGACCCAAGCCAGGAATCGAACCCAGGTCCCTGGAGCTGTGAAGCAGCAGTGCTAACCACTGTGCTACCGTGCCGCCCACAGTTGAGGCTTGGGGCTCAACTGGTTGAGCCCCAAGCTCAACCTAGTTGAGGCTTGGGGCCTAACTGGTAGCTGGGATCTGGAGCCTGACTGGTAGTTGAGGTTTGGGTGCTTCACAGCTCCAGGGACCTGGGTTTGACTCCCGGCTTGGGTCACTGTCTGTGTGGAGTTTGCACATTCTCCTCGTGTCTGCGTGGGTTTCCTCCGGGTGCTCCGGTTTCCTCACACAATCCAAAGATGTGCGGGTTAGATTTATTGGCGATGCTAAAAATTGCCACTTAGAGTCCTGAGATGGGTAGGTTAGAGGGATTAGTGGGTAAATATGTAGGGATATGGGGTTTGGGCCTGGGTGGGATTGTGGTCGGTGCAGACCCGATGGGCCAAATGGCCTCTTTCTGTACTGTAGGGTTTCTAAGTAAAAATAACTTGAGTTGCTGCCTGATCTGAACATCCTAGGGTTACTCTTGACCAGAAATTGAGCAGCCATACAAATACTATAGTTACAGCAGCAGCTCAGAGGCTGGGAATTGTGTAACTAATAATTCACCTCCTGGCTCCTCAAAGTCTTTTCACCATCTGTAATGCAAAAGTCAGCAGTGTGATGAAATACTGTCCCATTTGTCTGGATGAGTTCAGCCCCAAGAAGAAGTTGCTCTATCAAGACTAAACAACCTGCTTGTTTGGCACCCCATCCACGACCTTAAATTCACTCACTCCTTCCACCACAGTGCACAGTGGCAGCAGTCTGCACCATCTACAAGATGATCTGCAGCAAGCCCCTTTGACAGCACCTTCCAAACCTGCAGCCTCTGCCGCTGAGAAGGACAAGGGCAATAGTTACATGGGAACAGCACATAGTGCAAGTTCCCCTCAAAGCTACACATCATCCTAACTTGGAATTATATCATCTTTCTTTCAGCTTCTGAGTCAAAATCCTGCAATTCCCTTCCTAATAGTACTGTGGTGTACCTGTAACACATGGACTACAACAGTTTGAAAAGCCGGCTTATCACCACCACCTCAGAGGCATTTAGGGATAAAAAACAAATGCTATAATATCCCATAAACAAATAAAAACAAGTACATTGTTTTAACCATCTGTTTTTCTATTAAGATCTAGCCTATTCCCTCCACATATTTTAAGTGTAAAAATTGGAGAAAATATTACTGATATGTTTTTAATTCCTAATCAAATTAGATGAATTATAAAAGCTTTAAATACTGTGCAAAATTATCGTGTTCCAGCTTGGCCATGTTTTGTGGGCGGATATGGATGTAGATAGATATGGATGTAGATAGATATGACATTGGGTTTTTTGCTGGATAATTTGTTTTCAATTTGCATTTATTATTAAGACTGTTTTCAGCAGGAGTTCGTGTTACATAAATTGAGGTGCACCAAGAATTGAAACAGGTAGTCAAGTATTTTTAAATGGATAGGCTGTCCTTTGTGGGATTTTCATATTGCTGCTATCCCCTTTAAGTGTAAATTGTTGACAGAAGGCCAAAGATTCCCACAGCGTGTCACATGAACTTCACATGCAGTTAAATGCACTTGTGTCTAACATGCTCAATTAATGTCTGCATATATTTGCCCACTAGGTGACAGTACAACTCTTCTGCCTTTTGTTATCATGTATAGAAGATGCAATTTATATTGTGTTTTAAATCAAGTTGAAATGCTTAAAAAAAATTGAAACAAAAACAAACAGAAATATAAAATTCGAAATGTGCTTTTTAAACTTAAAATTGATAAGCAAGCTGAAAGAGCATTTAACAAAGCTGTCTTTCAACTAAGTCTTGTTATGATATCAATAAAGTGTTGCATAGATCCTGAATACCTGTGTTCATTATGTATTGTCAACATTTCTGTTGTATTTAGCTAGCTTTATGCAGAAACTTTGTACACCAGTTATAGGTTTTGCAAGGAATGCTGCAAGTGATGCCAGCCTAAGCTGCTGTAAAAACTTAATTCCATGCAAAGGGTTCTCGAAATAGGCGTTAGCATTTGTAAAATTTTGTTTTTCAAAATATTATAGCGACAAAATGTGAAATAGCTTTTCAGTATTATTCAGGTTTTTGTATATTTGTTTGTAATTTGTTACAATGACCAAATCACCCAAGTACAAAAACGCAGTTGTCATAATAAGATGAATAAGTTGAAGAATTGTTTGCAACAGAGCAGGAGAGTAACTATGTTAAAAAACGATTGTGGATGTATGTTAGTATGTGCTGGTATGAGTTGGTCTGTTTCTCAAGAGTATGTTTAAATAATTATTTTGTCATTAGCATGTTTGACTACAAATCCCAATGTGATCTGCAGAATAGTTAAGGTAGAGTGAGTGGGCGGCACAGTGGTTAGTTATATTAAATTGTCCCTTAATGTCCCAGGATAAGGGGGATTAGTGGGGTAAATAAGTGGGGTTCCAGGGATAAGGCCTGGATGGGATTGTTGTCGATGCAGACTTGATGGGCCAAATGGCCTCCTTCTGCACTATAGGGATTCTATGATTTCAATGATTTACTACAAATTCTATATCTTCATACTTCCTGTTAATAATGGTTAAGTGATCGTTTATATTCTTCATTCAGTTTCAAGAATGAATTTTCTAATCTGCAGATTGCTACCAAGCTGTTTCCTAACTAAGGGTTGGATATGTTCTTCATGCCTATTAATAACACTATGTAAATTGCTGCAAGATGCTTTCTAGGAGCCTATGGGACTAGGTTGCCTTTTCCCCTCTCATCTCAAAGTGGTTCCTCCCTAACTGAGGTTGGGAATTCATCTTTTAGTAATCACAGGCACATACAGACTTCCTGCTGTTCTCTAATACTGAATGCTATCAACATCAGCACTTGTACCACTAGCTCATGCTTAAAAAATGGTGAATTAAAGAAACATTGATACTTTTGAGCCATAGAATCCCTACAATGCAGAAGGAGGCCATTTAACTCATCGAGTTTGCATCGACTCTCCGAAGAGCATATTACCCAGCCCTATCCTCCCCTGCCTTATCCCCGTAATCCTAAATATTTACCTTAGCTAATCCACCTAACCTATACATCTTTGGTTTACCATTGTTTAGTAAAAGATTCTATGAGTTTTCAAGTAGAGCACGGAGTCCTCCTGTTCAATTTTTATTTTTCAACCAACATCATTAGAAGCAGATTACCTGGTCATTATTACATTGTTATTTGTGGAATCTTGCTGTGCGCAGTTTTGGCTACTACATTTCTTACAACTGTGACTACACTTTAGAAGTACTTAATCGTTGTAAAGTATTTTGGGATATCCTGAGGTTGTGAAAGGTGCTCTATGAATGCAAGTCTTTTTATTAATAATGGGGCTTGGCCTGTTATCAATTGATAAATATGCAAGTGTGAAATACCAATGTGATTGTTCAGACAGCTGTGATAATTTGGATGGAGAAAGAGTAAAGTATATGCCAGAGGTTAGGGACACAGTTATATTTAATGTTTTTACACCAAAGTCTGGCAATTAACTTTGATTATGAGAAACACATTTATAGTCTGCTCTAGATACTATTGATTAATACTCTGTAAAAACAGCCTCCAAATGGTGTTATAAATTTTACGATAGGGTTCTTTAACTGTCCTTCCAGAAATATTGCACACCCATTTCATACGCACAATGTTCAGTATAAGTCTGCAATCCTTTTTCAGTATAATTACTGCAAACTAGAGACCACTTCTGGAACCAGTACAGTATCCGACCTTAAAACTTGATGAGGTGTTAAATGTGTGGAAATCTGGCATAAAAACCTTCGGCAGTTTCCAGATCATTTACAGCATTTTTGCTTTATGAGTTGAATGAAACCAATTAGAAAATGTTATTGTTATTTGTATAAACAGAATTTTCTTTGATGATTGGAGCTGGAGGACCCATGTTATTCCTTTGAATTAATTTAAGTGAAATCAAACTATTTTGGTGAAACATTTGAGGGTTTAGAATAAGGTGCTCTGACAGGATCAGGACTGCATTTACATTTGTGACTTTTAGATGTCTATCTTTAAGGTATCTTTTGATCCTAATATATGAATTCTGTTCCTCATGTCTATGAAACCGTGAACTTCAGTGTCACCAGGTCAAAAATTACAGTACATTGACTCTACAGATTAAAGTTAAAATAGAGCAATAGCTAGATGGTTAAAGTTTGCATTTGTAATATGGAGTATTGAGGTTTTAGATTACTATGTGTTCTATTTCTTCGGTATATAATCTGAAGGGCTGCTCGCTGTCAGTAAGTATAAGTTCACACTGCCTTTTAGAGACAAAATACAATTCCCAGTGGGCAAATATCATTTGTCCATATGGTAGCAGGAAGAATCGGAACCAGAAGGATTTGCTATGGCATAAACCCTTTTTGAGATTCACTCCACAGTTAGACCAGCAAAACAACATTGAACTGGTACATTTTTTTGAACCACGGTGATCACATAACACTAAAGGGACAAAAGCTTTGAAGTTCAGATTTTGTTCTGTGCCGATCCTACCTGAGACAGCAGTTTGTTGCAATATACAAGGAATTGCTATCAAGTGCTTCCTGCTGGAAGAGAAAGTGTGCATGTGCGGACATTGGGTGAGAGTGGGATTGGCAGTGCCAGGGACCGGGTTCAGTTCTGGCCTTGGGTGACTGGTCTTGGAGTTCATGCAGCTATAAAATGGCATCTACAGCACATGCATGTATTTATGGGGTGCATTGCTCTCTACACACAGCAATTTGTGGGTACTGAATGTCACCATTGCTCTCCACAGGGAATGAAAAAACTGCTCTCCCTCAATATCCAGCTGGTGTATGACCATGGGAGGGAATCATGCAAATTAATGCCCAGTATTCTGATGCCTTCATTCTGTGGCAGCCCACTGTGCAAGCCGCATTTTGTGGCACCATGAGAAATCAAAGGGTGGATTTTAAGTGACAAGGGTGTTCCACTGACAACATGATATCTTGATAGAAGTGATCAAAGTCATGAGGAATCTGGACAGAGTAGATAGGAAGCAACAGTTCCCAAGAGCAAAAAGGTCGAGAACCAGATGACATTGATTTAAGGTGATTGTCAAAAGCACCAAAGAGACATGAAGATATTTTTAATGCAGCAAGTGGTTTGAATCTGCTTGAGAGTATGGTGAAGGCAGAATCAGTTGTGGATTTCAAATGTGAATTGGATATTTATGTGAAAAACAAAAGTTGCAGCGCTATGGTTAAGGCAGGGGCATAGGACTAGCTGAGTTGCTTGCAGAGAGCTAGCACAGACGTGCTGAGCCAGATTGCTTCCTTGTGTGCTGTATTCTGTAAGAGCAATGCTCCTTGTTTGTCTGTGTGTTAACATAGTCTGTAAAAGTTAGAATCTGTCAAAATAATACCATGCTTTAGAAATGGACTTTTGTGCAATGTACAGATGAATGCTGCTCACATGAACACACCAAGATGGGAGAAGAGCAGCATGATTATGTAGTCAAATATACATGGAAAATTCTAATTAGAGGCCTCGGGAACTAACGGGGGCTTGTCAGCATAATAATCCACCTTTCAAGGGGGTTTGCTATTGCAGGAGAACAGATCAAAGGAGAGAAGACAAAGGAGCAAGAAACAAGACAAAGAAAATTGTAAACTATGCAAGAAAGCCAAAAACTACAAGGAATGCACCCTGCTGTCCAGATACGACACTCACATTGTTCTATAAATTGTTGCCTGAACTTTATTTTTAGTATATAAGCTTGCCCCACCTTTCTCTTAATAAAGTTGTTCCAGAACTTTATCATCATGTCCAATTCTGCCACTTTTTGGGAGAAGAAGGAAAGGATCTCTGGATTAGTGAGTCTTGGTGACATGCACCTTCGAAGAGGCATCTTATTGCAATGTGGGACTAAGTATACCCACCAGTGATTGTAAGCACTGTTAAAAACAAAGATGAGCTCATAGTAGTAAAGACACCTACAACCAAGTGTAAAACAACTTCTACAAAGCTAGGATAGGTACCTAACAATGAGCAACTAGAATTAGTAGCTGGCTGCCCCACAAAGGAGGGCAGAAAGCCTTATGAAGAGATAATTGATTGACTCAATATAAATTGAATAAGAAGAAATTGAAGATAGATAAGGTGACAAATCTGTTAATTTATGCCACTCATTGTTGTGCCCAATGAGATGGTGACCAATTACATCAATTAAAATGTAAAACAAGGTAAAATTGAGTTTTAGTTTAATTCCATGAATTTTGCATTATTTAAAATCTTTTTTCATGGCACACTTGGTGGATCTTCACAGCACACCAGTGTGACACGGCACGCTGGTTGGGAACCACTGCTTTATTTACTTGCAGCATAACCACTCTGCTCTGATATTCTGAGCCTCAGCTAATAAATGAAAGAATTCCATCTGCTTTCTTAACCACCTTATCAACCTGTTCTGCTACCTTCAGGGAGCTGTGAATCTTCACTTACTTTCTAAACACCTCTCAGGATCCTTCCCTTTATTGTGTAATCCTTTGTCTTGTTTGGCCAGCCAAATGAATATCTTTTCTGAGGGTTGTTGGTATTTAGAGCTCTCTTTCCCAATGAGCAGTGCAGGCTGGGGTCATTGAATATATTTAAGACTAAGTTAGACAGACCTTTGATTGGCAAGGGAGTCAAAGGTGAGTTACACACAGCAGGATTCCTAGTTTTGACCTGCTCAGGTAGCCACTGTATTTATATGGCTCATCCAGTTGAGTTTCTAGTCAGTGGTCAAATGGATGTTGATAGTGGCGGATTCAGCGATGTGAATGCCATTCAATGTCAAGGGGCGATGGTTTGATCCTGTCTTGTTGGGGATGGCCATTGCCTGGCACTTGTATGGCACGAATGTTACTTGCCATGATGATATCCAGGTCTTGCTGCATTTGGACATCTAGGGGGCAATTCTCCCAGAAAAAACTAAGCGCCCAACGGGCAGGAAAACAGGAGTTTTACCTGCCCGTTCTTTGTGTGAGCTAAATGAAATGAATCTCTGGGACTCTCTGCACCACAGAGATCCTAACGTGATTCACTCTGGGGGTGAGGGGGGGGGCGGTGGCGGGGGCTGGTGGGGAGCAGAGCCTGAACCTGTCAGAGAGGCTGGAATTATTGTGTTGAGCGGGCCATTGCACATGGGCCGATACTGGGAGGTTAGTACACATCCTCCCCTTATGGACATTGCTGGTCTTTACTGAAGTTATTGACTGAAAGATTTCATGTTTTAAACAAAACCTTTAATGTATGAAAATTAAACAAAGCAAGTACTACTCACTTAAATACAATGTTTCATAAACATTTACCAATCCTAAAGATCTCAATGGTAAAATGTTGGATTTTCCTTTATTTCCACCCAAGTGGAAATCCTCGAGGTTCTTTCACTTCTCCTGCAACTAAACCAAGATATGCCACAGCTCTCAGGAATTCACTTTGATTCGCCTGCACTGTTTCCACAATTCACTTAAGTATCAGGCTAATTGGGATACTTTCACTAGCAACCAGCTAAGTGACATTATAACTCGCCAAACAAAAGGAATAGTTTCAAGCTTTGGGCCTTTTTTGAATTGCCCAGGAGCTTGGGAAGCCTATAATTCCCCATTGCTTTCTCCAGGGCAATGCCTTGGCTGAGCATGGTCAACTTTCTAACTGATCAGCATCCTTTCCTGTCAAACTTGTTGTGACAGTTTGAAATTTGGTATTCTTGTGTTTGTTCTGATTAATGCAAAATGAAAACTTTGGGAGCATGTCTCTCTTTTCAAGAGAGACAAGAACTATCAAGCAACTATTTCATTGTACATACACATCATCATCCTTCTGTAGGGTGGCCCATCAATAGGCTTATCAGAATCTTTTGCAGTGCAAGCATGTTGGACTTGCCTTTCAATGAGCTGACATCTGTGCTCTCTGTTCCCCCTGCCCTGACTGCAGTCAACTCAATACCAATGTCTCACCACATGTAGATCCTCTTTCTAATCAACCCTCTAGGACATGTGCAGTGTTTATATCTAACCTGGCAGCTGCAAGTGTGAAGTCAAATGATTGTGATTCTTCATCATTATTGTTTTCCCATAGTTCCTCCACTACCTGGTCAGGTTTCCATTTCTTGAGTATCTGAAAGGAAAAAGGCACAATGTAGTGGTTGTTGTCCTGGGTGGATGAGGGGTAGGGTACAGTAAGAGATGCATGTTTACATCAGTTGCAGCTTGTAAGTCAGAAGGAGTGTGGGATATAGGGGAACTGAGGTTTAAGAAGTTGTTTTAGATATGAGGAAATCACCATATTCAATGGTTTGAGTCCTGCTATTGACCATGGTCTCATGGGAATCTCAATAGTAGCCAACATCTTCTCTTCCACATGTGCCTGTTCCCTCTAGTTAGTTCCTGCTATACTGCACCTTGTCCTACAAGAGAGAGGGATCCGCATCATTGTCGTGCAATTTGTTTGGGTGATTTGGCTTCCTTGATAAAATAGCTGGCAGTATGCGCAATCTGATGTGTAATGGTCATAGCAATAAGATAGGTATCAATTCCATAATTTTAAAACAGTTCATGCACCACCCTTGTTAGTCCATGGGACAGGATATCTAACTGTTAAGAAGTGTCTGGCCTTCAAACTCGTGGTGATCTCATGGAGAGTATTCATCCATTTGATTTTAATGGTTTAGTTGACTGGGATAGTGTTGGGTAGACAGATATCATCTTAAGATTCAGAAGTTTCTATAAAATATTCTGGATTGTACATATCAGTAATATTGCATAGTTCACAAGTGAAATGAATATTGGTGGGTGTATTGATTCTCATTAGCAATTCTAGTACAAATCAGAACTACCAGATGAAACTCAACTGTTTGATAGAATGTTGGATATAGAATGCAAAGTATTTTAATTTTGCAGAAAGAAATTTTAAAGGGTAATGTGAGAAAACATTGTAATCTATACCAGTGGTTCCCAACCAGTGTGCCATGTTACACTGGTGTACCGTGAAGACCCCCAGGTGTGCTGTGAAAAATGATTCAAAGTTCATCTAATTAAACTAAAACTAAGCTTCGTCTTCAGCCCTGTGGTTGGCATCTCCAAGACCCGATGAAACGTGGGCCTCCCGTGAATACACCAGCTGGGAAAGAGCCACACGTGCAAGGTTTAGGT
The DNA here is from genome assembly GCF_964213995.1 of Mustelus asterias. Taxonomy (NCBI): domain Eukaryota; kingdom Metazoa; phylum Chordata; class Chondrichthyes; order Carcharhiniformes; family Triakidae; genus Mustelus; species Mustelus asterias. The sequence goes on from NC_135818.1 coordinate 38,653,030, forward strand.
TTTTTATGTTGGTCAGGCCCATGCACATGAGCAACGGGACTTGGAGCTGAAACAAAAGGCCCCATGCACCTGCACAAAAAGTGAAAACTCAAGAAGGGTGCAAGAACCCTGAGAGGAAGCAACAGAGAGGTTAAAAAAAAAAGGCGAAAGGACAAGAAGTTGTTAAAATTGAAATTCCCAGTAAGGGAAGAAGACAGAGAAAATAAGAGGTGTGCCTCAAACTTTTTTTGTAGTAAGAAATGTGACATGACAAATAATGGGTTGGGAACCACTGGTCTATACATGTTTTGTAAATGAAAGATTTTGCACTGATGCAATTGCGTGCATGGTAAATAGTCAAACTCATTTGGAGTCTGCACCAAATTTTATATTTTACCTTGTACCTATAAAACCCTAGTGTTGAGTTGAATTAAACAATTCTACAACTCGGATTCTGATTTGGAAAGTTTCTGAAGTTTATTGAAAATGAATTTCAGGAAATACTTGTTTTTCAATCTCATGTTTACATTCTTTACGATGATGTATGCTACTTGACTTGTAAAGAATGTTTTGCTTTATGCAGTGGGCTGGTAAATGAAAAGAAAAAATACAGATGGCTTATCCTTTTGTTACCCATATGATAGGGTTAAAATGAACACATTTCCACATTTTTGGTTGAGTTATGTTATTCTTTGGGTTGATAATCTCGATGAATTATTTATACCATTTTTACTTTGCAATGGATTATTTTCCCCTCTCAAACACTGGCTGGGATTTTACAGCTCTTCAGTGGAATGTTTTCCCACCCACACCAGATGCAGTGAGTCATTGATTACCAGCAGAATCTTCAGGTCCCACCAAGGTCTATGTGTTTTGGGTGGCTGGCCCGCCATTGAAAGCTGTTGTGACCTTCACTGCCAGAAGGAGCAGGTGTCCTCCTGCCCCATGAGGTGCCAGGTCCATGAGGACTTGACAAGGGTGCTGCACTAAGTCCTTGCTGAGATGTAGTCTGCGGTGGCATACAGCGTCGACAGCCCATCAGAGGACATGAGGATCTTGTAAACCCTGAGTCTCCATCTCTGACGTCCTCTGGACCCTCCCCTCCCACCCCCACCTTCAGGCCAATGGGCAGCCACGTCCTGGCCCCAACTGGTGGCCCCTTGTCCTCCTGCTGCAGCCTCTGGCCCAGACTGACCTTACTGCAGGTAGACTTCTCCCTCCTCCTCAGCAGTCACGAAAATAACTGCCATGACTATTGGTTCCAATGTAAAATCCATTACTGCTCTGAGGGGATGGTGGGGGAAGGCAGGAGATAGCTACAATCCGTAAGGTTATCCATCCTGGGTCCCTCCCTCCCTCCCTCCCTCCCTCCCAGCAATCCGTGTCCCCATGAGTTTGGATGCAGGCAACCCGACACCATCCCTAGTGCCATGTGCCACCTCAATGGACTGCTGACTGTTGCCCACATTCTTGCCATGGTGGGCACAGGGAGCATGAAGGTGGCTGCGAGGAGGGTTCCATTGGGAGCGCCTGAAGCATGGACTTGAGTGCACCCACCTGGACATCTGGTGCACTGGCTTCCCGGGATGGCTTGCAGTTCAGACAGACTGAGAAGCACCCTCGTGATTTTCTCACAAGGGGTGGCCATGGTAGGGTGGACTGCAGAGTCCATGCAGTATGAAGAGCCATGTGAACATCTGCAGAGCTTCTTTGATTGTGGCAAAAGCTGCCAGACCTGGTGCTTGTTACTGATAGTGGGGTCTGGGTTGGAATGTCAGCAGAAACCAAGGAGACTGTCCAGAAGATGAATGGCAGGGTAACCATGGTGACATTAGCGGAGTTAGGACCCGACCGCATATGCTGCTCCTCGGGGATCATTCAGCTGCGAGGGGGAATGCGCGCAACATGAGTCCCAAGTCAGTGGTGATGCCTGACCTGAGGAACCCCAGACAGGCACAAGCCCCCCCCCCGCCCCAATCCCCTGCACGCATGCAAGCCCCCCACCCCATCTGCACCATGGCAGCGGCTGCACCCCGGGCTTGATGTTCACCTCGTCACTCTCCTTTATTACTGTTGCGCCTGAACTGTACTAATATCGAGTAGTTGTGATTCGTACCAGCGTAACGTCATAATGTAAAGGTGGTAAATGTCTCGGAGGGGAGACGATTGCATGCCGAACTCGCTAATGATATTGCAATCCAGTGAAATGGATGCAAATTATCTTCGCTCCCATTTTGGGTGCAAAGCGGTTCACTCCATTAAAAAGGGGCTGGGAAGATAGCAAACTGTTTCATGCCAGGAGCGAATCAGATTATTAGCATGCATGCTATTTTCCAGGCTCACCATGCTGAAAGCCAGACGAGGCGAGGTGGTAAAACCGCTCCCTATATTTGTGGATAAAATTTATTTGGGGGGGGGAGTTGTTTGTACTGAGGAAGACTGCAGTAAATTGCAGGAGAATATTAATAAACTTGTAGAATGGGCAAATAATTGGCAAATTGATTTTGACACAGATAAATGTGAAATAGTACATTTCTATCAGAAGAGTAGGGATGTCACTTTTTACTTCAAAAGTACAAGTCGAGGTGGGGTAGAGGAACAAAGGGACCTTCGAGTACTAATAATACTGCCAATTACTGAACATTGCACCGCACTCCTCTTGTAAGGAAGAGCCTAACTAGGGCGGCATGGTGGCATAGCAGTTAGCACCGCTGCCTCACAGCTCCAGGGAGCGAAGTATGATTCCAGCAATGGGTGACTGTGGGAGTTTGCACATTCTACCCATGTATGCGTGAGTTTCCTCTGGGTGCTCCGGTTTGCTCCCGCAGTCCAAATATGTGCAGGTCAGGTGAATTGGCCATGCTAAATTGTTCCTTAGTGTCCCAAAATGTGTAGGTTAGATGGATTAGCTATGGGAAATATGTGGTGTTATGGGGATAGGGTGGGATAGAAGGCTTGCATAAGATTCTCTTAGGGCTGCACACTGACACAGTGGTTAGCACTGCTGACTCACAGCGCCAGGGTCCCAGGTTCGAATCCTGGGTCACTGTCTGTGTGGAGTTTGCATGTTCTCCCCGTGTTTGCATGGGTTTCCTCCGGGTGCTCCGGTTTCCTCCCACAGTCCAAAGATATGTGGGTTAGTTGGATTGGCCATGCTAAATTGCCCCTTCGCGGCATGAGGGCTAGCTAGGGTAAATGCATGTGGTTATGGGGATAGGGTCAGGGGGGGATTGTGGTCGGTGCAGACATGATGGACTGAATGGCCTCCTTCTGCACTGTAGGATTCTAAGATACTCTATTTTTGCAGACTCGATGGGCTGAATGACCTCTCCTGCACTGTAGAGGATTCAATGATTCGAGAGACCATCAATGTAAGATAGTGACCAAGAAATCTAATCAGGAATTCAAAACAAATTTCCTTACCAAAAGAGTGTTGAGATCATGAAGGCCGCTACCATAGGGAGTGGTTGAACCAAATTCTATTGATACATATAAGGGGAAGGCAAACATGTGAGGGAGGAAGAAGCAGATAGCTATGGAGATAGATTAGATGAAAAAAGATGGGAGGAGGCTCAAATGGTGCATAAATACTTATGTGGACTGTTTGGCCAAATATCTTGTTCCTAAGCCATCCTATCCAGTGTAATCATATGTATTAATTTTAAGTATTGCCCATAATTACAATTTGATTATTTTGCATGTATTCGAGGGTTCGGCCATTGAGTCTACATGGGTCGAACTGAGAAATAAGAAGCGGGAAATCACTTTGATAGGGTTGTACCCCAAATAATCAGTGGGGAATTGAGGAGCAAATATGTAAGGAGATTACAACTAGCTCCAAGAAAAATAGGGTGGTAATAGTAGGGGATTTTAACTTTCCCAACATTGACTAGGACAGCCACAGTATTAGAGGGTTGGATGGAGAGAAATTTGTTGAGTGTATTCAGGAGGAATTTCTCATTCAGTATGTGGATGGCCCGACTAGAGGGGGAGCAAAACTTGACTTCTTCTAGGGAAATAAGGAAGGACAGGTGACAGAAGTGTTTGTGAGGGATCACTTTGGGACTAGTGACCATAATTCTATTAGTTTTAAGATAGCTATGGAGAATGATGGGTCTGGCCCAAAGGTTAAAATTCTAAATTGGGGCAAGGCCAATTTTGATGGTATCAGGCAGGAACTTTCAAAAGTTAATTGGGGGAGTCTGTGGGAAGGCAAAGGGATGTCTGGTAAGTGTGAGGCTTTCAAAAGTGTGTTACCCATAGTACAGGGTAAGCACATTCCTCTTAGAGTGAGGGGCAAGCTGGCAGAAGTAGGGAACCCTGGATGACTCAGGATATTGAGGCTCTGGTCAAGAAGAAGAAGGAGGCACATGACATGCATAGGCAGCTGGGATCAAGTGGATCCCTTGAAGAGTATAGGGGGTGTAGGAATAGAGTTAAGAGAGAAATCAGGAGGGCAAAAAGGGGACATGAGATTGTTTTGTCAGATAAGGCAAAGGAGAATCCAAAGAGCTTCTACAAATACATAAAGGACAGAAGAGTAACAAGGGAGAGATTCGGGCCTCTTAAGGATCAACAAGATCATCTATGTGCGGATCCATAAGAGATGGGCGAGATCCTAAATTAATATTTCTCATCAGTATTTACTGTTGAGAAAAGCATAGATGTTAGGGAACTTGAGGAAATAAGTAGTGATGTCTTGAGGAGTGTACATATTACAGAGAAAGAGATCTTAAAGCGCATCAAGGTAGATAAATCCCCGGGACCTGATGAAGTGTATCCCAGGGCATTGTGGGAGGCCAGGTAGGAAATTGCGGGTCCTCAAACAGAGATATTTGAATCATCGATAGTCACAGTGAGGTGCCTGAAGATTGGAGGGTGACAAATGTTGTGCCTTTGTTTAAAAAGGGCTGCAGGGAAAAGCCTGGGAACGACAGGCCAGTGAGCCTCATATCTGTGGTGGGTAAGTTGTTGGAAGGTATTTTGAGAGACAGGATCTACAGGCATTTAGAGAGGCAAGGACTGATTAGGGACAGTCAGCATAGCTTTGTGAGTGGAAAATCATGTCTCACAAATTTGATTGAGTTTTTTGAAGGGGTAACCAAGAAGGTAGATGAGGGCAGTGCAGTTGATGTTGTCTACATGGACCTTAGCAAGGCCTTTGACAAGGTACCACATTGTAGGTTATTGCATGAGGTTAAATCTCAGGGGATCCAGGGTGGGGTAGCAAAATGGATACAAAATTGGCTCCTTGACAGAAGCCAGAGGGTGGTTGTAGAGGGTTGTTTCTCAAACTGGAGGTCTGTGACCAGCAGTGTGCCTCAGGGATCACTGTTGTTTGTCATTTATATTAATGATTTGGATGAGAATATAGGAGGCATGGTTAGTAAGTTTGCAGATGACATCAAAATTGCTGGTATAGTGGACAGTGAAGAAAGTTATCTCTGATTGCAACGGGATCTTAAATATTGTATCTTAAATATGATTGCTCAACTTGAATCAAATGGCAGAACATGTGTGCGCTCAGCTCCTCAAACCTATTTATGGCTGATCTGGTAACCTCAACCCCACATCCCTGCCCAATAACTTTTCCCCAATAACTTTTCACCCCCTTAATCCGTGATGTTTTCAACTTGCCTGCTGAATAAAACAGTTCTCTTGTGAAATTTGGAGTGGGGTACAATAATTGACATCATAGAATGGTCACAACAGTCACTCACCCACCAAATGTTTTCCTAAAGGTGCGAAAAAGAAATTGGCTCTGAAATTCCTCTTTCATGAGCATGTAGAAGCTGAGCTATTTGAGTAGCTACGTGAAGGGATATTTTTTGCGTGTTCATAAATCCCACCAGATTTGAGAAGTGGGTCCATACATCAGGCAAAACGACATACCAAGAATTAACCTTGCTGGAAATGGAGCTCCAAGTTGTTTAAAAGGCCTAGTTCTGCAGCAATTCTTTTATGCTGGGAAAACAGTAATTCTGGAATTGCAGCTAATAAAAAGAATCTGTACAAGGATTTGGCTGGCATCACGAGCGTTTCAACACTGACAAAAATGGCATAAATGTCTTCCCAAGTTTTGCAAATTCACCTGCCTCAAGATTTGGGACATGGACAGAGGAAAATTAACAGGTTGAGCAGGAATTCTGTCCTATCCAGATCCATACCCAGCAAGTCAGAAAAGCAATATCAATTTATAGCAGGGGATGAAAGAGAGATAACTGACGGCTGGTACACCGTTAACTAATAAGGAAGACGATATGGAGTGGGGACAATAAAACACAACAGTGAAAGGAAAATAAATCCATCAAATTCAAACAATTAAGCAACTGGTTTGGGGGAATATTAATAAATAAAATAATTAGATAGCTTTACTTGGAATCATAGAATCCCTACAGTGCAGAAGGAGGCCATTTGGCCCATTGAGCCTGCACCAACAACATTCCCTTTCAGGCCCTATCCCCATAATCCCACATATTCTATGTTCTATATTTACCCCGCTAATCCCCTGACACTAAGGGACAATTTAGCATGGCCAGTCAACCTAACCCGGGCATGTTTGGAGTGTGGGAGGAAGCTGGGGCACCCAGAGGAATCCCACGCAGCCATGGGAAGAATGTGTAAACGTCACACAGTCGTTCACCCAAGGCCAGAACTGAATCCGGGTTACTGGCACCGTGAGGCAGCGGTACTAACCGTTGTGCCACTGTACCGCCCAGTTTTTATAGCGTCTTCCTTTTATAGCGTAACTGTTGTTTTGATTAAAGTTATAGTGTAATCCCAATTTTTAGATTTGGTAAAATTAATTATTGTGCATTGTTTAGTTTAAATTAATTCTGTAAAATAATAATTTAGGTCAAAGTAAAGACTGACATGAGTTTGAATATCTGCATCTAACAGCGGTTAGATGGAAAGCAGTTCATTTCCAGTCCTTTAGGAAATGTGACATGAGAGGTTGAATCTATTGCAGATGTTACCTGGGGTTGTTTTTTTGAGGTTGTTAAATGAGGCACTTTGTTGGAGTACAGTCACAGGTGTTTAAACCTATGTTATATATTGGCTGCTTGATGAAGCAAGTGTTGCAATTCAATCCAAAGCAGCAACCAATGCAAGTTAATTTACTAGTGCAACCATATAACCCTGACTAAGTTGGAGGACAGTAGTTACCCCAAAGCAGGAATGCAAGTGGCGTTTTGATTGACGTGATACAGTCATAATGCCAAAAGGTGAAGTTGCTTTGCGCATCTTTTGCTGCTCATATCATGTGTATGATTTACATTATGGAGCTGATAAATTTTCATAACTTCCTTCACAGGTGTTAAACAGCCTCCTGTTGAATTTGGCTTCCATCCTGTTTAAATTATTTGCATAGAAAAATAGGAACTGAGAGCAGAGGTAGATAAACCGATGGATTGTATTTTCTTCATCTTTGTTTATATTTTGTTACATGTATGAGAAAACAAATCAGTCATTGTAGCTGAGGTTTGCTAAAACATAAACATACAATCCAGTTTAATAAACGCAGGCCAAGCATTCAAATGAAGGTGCACTCAGATCTGCCAGCACACGAGCTTGCTATGCAAAATATTGTAACACTGGTCAATTTTGTCTTTTCATCTGTTTAATACCCTGCAGCTGTTAACCGTACCCTAGGGTAAAGAACTGAAGTGATCTGTCAGCATTTTGACAAACAATGCCATTTTAGAGTTTTTGCTTTTTTTAAAAAAAAAATTCTGACAATCCAGACTATTTGAGAATTATAAGGCTGAATTTTAACTCCCGAAAGTGGGTGGAGTCATGTTAAAATGCAAAAATCTGGAACAGGAATTGAACTTGCCTTGAACCCACCCACTTCTGCTTTTAATGGAAGTGGGATGAAGGGCAGGCGATCAGTCAGTTTGCAGTTGGGTCATTTAAATATTATAATGAGGCTGCCTGCCTTCAATTTAACAATCATTCTACTTTTAGTCACGGGCTACTTGGGAAATCTGGCAGCTTAAAGAAGGTGAGATGGGCTGAATCTATAAGGTAATTTGCCCTAACCGCACTACTTTGGGCTGGATGGGGCAGGTTTGTTTTGACCAGGCCCAGCAACATGCTATCCAATAAATCTGCCCTCTGCAATTTTATCTGTTTGCCATCTGCCCCCACTACCTACCATTAGAACCTCTGACTACCATTGGACTCCCTTTTCTCTGTTCTCTCAATCAGCAATAGACCCCAAACCACCATCAAGATCTCCCAACTCTAACCACCATTAGACGAGCCCCTCCCTCACTGACCATCACTGAAATTCCTCCTACTCCACAATCAGAACTCTCTAACCAGCATGCACCCCACCCTTTCAACAGCATCTGGACCCCACACCCCGTGTTCCGATTTAGCTCCATATCTTACTCGCCCAATAATTTATCTGATTTTATGGGCTTCAGATGTGCAGTTAAATTATGCAGGTTATTCAGGAAATCTATCAGTTCTTTGTTTCAACTGTAAAATAGATGTAGGAACAGAAAATGCAGGAAAATATCAGCAGATCAGGCATCAGTTCTGATGAAAGGCCGATGACTTCAAACTTTGGATTTTCATGAAGTTGGAATGATTCTGGAGCCATTTAAAAATGGTGAGCGTGATCTGCTTCTGGGATTTCTGACCTATTCCTGGTACACCCGATGTTGGCTGGGGTGGGTAGCAAGCTGGCATTCTACATTCCTGATCTGGCTGGCTCCATTGTGGGGTTAGGTATCTCCTCGCTCCCTGCAATTTTCATGGAGTTGGACCAGCTTCTCCATAACTTACAAAACCTCAAGAATCACGAACTATAGTCTGGAATTGGGAACATTTCAAAAGATAAGTTTGAATGTTCTCATTCATACCCCCTCCATTTCAACTCATTCAAACTCGTGGAACTTCCATGCTCATTCACCAGGTATACACTATGTCCAGAACCAGTGAATCATGCAGTTATTTTCTGTTTAGTTTTCAGATTTCCAGCATCTGAAGTATTTTGAGTTTCTAAAATAAATGGATCAACACAGGGAGTGATCGGCAGGTCGGGGGGGTTCGGGGCCTTTGGTCGGGTGGTGGCAGGAGGCCTCCCAGTTCACTGGGAGATTGGGGCGACTGCGCATTGGCGCCCAAGTGCCCTGCAGCTGGCTTCATCGGCAAGCTTAGGCTCTGATTCCACCCCCCCCCCCCCGCGCCCCACCCCCACAAATTTGCATCCAGGCTCTTTTTTTTGTCATAAGATTACGACTCGTGGTTCGCCGACAAAACCAGCACCATTCTCTCCCACTTTCTCACTTGTTTGGCACTGAGAATCTTTTCATAAGATTGTGCCCTTAGTCATTTTTTGGGAACATTCTGCCCATATTTTGAAGTAAGTTAATATTTGTTTGGAACGGTTAACATAGGAAGTAAATGAAATTTCTCACACTTCTGTGTCCAGCAGAAACAACTTGAAATTGTAGAGCAAATTGGGATTAGAACATTTCTACACTTTTTGATTTTGGCAAGTGTGTCTTTCAACAGCAGTTAAAAATCGTTTCTATCATACAAAAGCTATGAAATGTTACAAAAATAGCAAATGATTATACCTGTAACATGATCTTAATCATTGTTCAGGTCTGCTTTCATCATACACTTTGTCATACACTAAGTAATATTCCTGAGGGTACCAATAAAGCGAACAATCACTGTGAAATATTTCTTGCGCAGGAATAGTATAACTGGACGCAGAACAAATTTTTCTCTATCCTGCCACAGCAATCTCTTATAATCCTAAATTCTGATGAGTCTGGTATTCTTTTTTTAATGCTCCTTCAGTCTGAATTTTGGGTAGTCCAATGTTATATTTATTCTGAGTAGAGCCAATGACTCCCACAGTTAGACATTTGGACAGGATTTAGACATTAATGTCTGGCGTCCTAATTCATGGTTTTGTCCAGTCGTGTTTGAAGACAATATTCCTTTACCAGAAAATACTGACAATGCCCAGTAATTCTCACATGTCTGTGAAGAGAGGAAAAGAGCAAACATTTCAGGCTGATGATCTCTTATCATAACTTTGTTTTTGTATTAAATTATTTTGTTCATTCATGGGATGTGTATGTCACTAAAAAGATCACATTTTCTTTACCCATCCCTTATTACCCTAAGGAAGTTGGTGAGTCATCTTCTTGAAATGTGCAGTATATGTGGTTAAGATACAGATGTGCTGCAGTACTGTTAGGAAGGAAATTCAAGATTTTGACCTGGCAGCAAAGGAGGAATGGTGATGTAGTTCCAAGTCAGGTTGGTGTGCGATTTAGGAGGGACTTTCAGATGGTGGTATTTCCATGCGCTGACTCCCCTATTATTCCCACGAAACCCATCTCCGAACTCCGTGGCCTGGGCCTCGACACCTCCCTCTGTGACTGAATCCTGAAATTCCTAACTCAGACCACAATCGGTAAGGATAGGCAACAACACCTCCTCCATGATCATCCTCAACACCGGTATCCCAGAAGACTGTGTCCTCAGCCCCCTACTATACTCCTTATACACTTATGACTTAGGGCGGCACGGGAGCACAGTGGTTAGCACTGCTGCTTCACAGCTCCAGGGTCCCGGGTTCGATTCCCGGCTCAGGTCACTGTCTGTGTGGAGTTTGCACATTCTCCTCGTGTCTGCGTGGGTTTCCTCCGGGTGCTCCGGTTTCCTCCCACAGTCCAAAGATGTGCGGGTTAGGTTGATTGGCCAGGTTAAAAATTGCCCCTTAGAGTCCTGTGATGCGTAGGTTATTGGGATTAGTGGGTAAATATGTGGGGGTAAGGCCAGGGTGGGATTGTGGTCGGTGCAGACTCGATGGGCCGAATGGCCTCCTTCTGCACTGTAGGGTTTCTATGATTTCTATGATGACTGTGTGGCCAAATTCCCCTCCAATTCGATTTTCACGTTTGCTGACGACACCACCGTAGTGGGTCAGAACTCAAACAATGATGAGACAGAGTACAGGAATGAGCTAGAGAATCTGGTGAACTGGCACAGCAACAATAATCTCTCCCTCAATGTCAACAAAACGAAGGAAAGGAGAACGTGTCCCTGTCTACATCAATGGGGATGAAGTAGAAAAAGTCAAGAGCTTCAGGTTTTTAAGGTGTCCAGATCACCAGCAACCTGTCCTGGTCCCCCCATGCCGACACTATAGTTAAGAAAGCCCACGAACGCCTCTACTTTCTCAGAAGACTCAGGAAATTTGGCATGTCCGCTACGACTCTCACCAACTTTTACAGATGCACCATACAAAGCATTCTTTCTGGTTGTATCACAGCTTGGCATGGCTCCTGCTCTGCCCAAGACCGCAAGGAACTACAAAAGGTCGTGAATGTAGCCCAATCCATCACGCAAACCAGCCTCCCTTCCATTGACTCTGTCTACACTTCCCGCTGCCTCGGCAAAGCAGCCAGCATAATTAAGGACCTCACACACCACGGACATTCTCTCTTCCACCTTCTTCCTTTGGGAAGAAGATACAAAAGTCTGAGGTCACGTACCAACCGACTTAAGAACAGCTTCTTCCTTGCTGCTGTCAGACTTTTGAATGGCATTAAGTTGATCTTTGCACCTTGCATTAAGTTGATCTTTCTCTACACCCTAGCTATGACTGTAACACTATATTCTGCACTCTCTCATTTCCTTCTCTATGAACGGTATGTTTTGTCTGTAAAGCGTGCAAGAAACAATACTTTTCACTGTATGATAATACATGTGACAATAATAAATCAAATCAAACCCTTTTAGGTGATACAGATCACAGGTTTGGAAGAAGTTGCTGCTGAACCCTTGTGAGTTGCTGCAGTGTATCTTGTAGAAGGTATGCACTGCAGTCACAGTTTGCTTGTAGTTGACAAAGAGAATGTTAATGCTGGTTGAATGGGCACTGACCAAGCGGGCTGTTTTATCCTGAATACTGAGGAGCTTTTTTGTTGTTATTGGAGCTTCACTCATTCAGACAAGTGGAGAATATTCCATCATACTCCTTGTCGCTGGTGGACAGACTTTGAAGATTTCAGAGGTGAGTCACTCACCACAGAATACACAGTCTCTGACCTGCTGTTTTTGGCTGTTTGACATCCTTCCATATGCAAGAGATGATGAGGAAGTAGCCTCAGAATTTTGGTAAGGTCAGGTCAGATCATTTGTTGCACTTTTTTTGATGGCTGAACAAGGCACTTCTGGAAAGGCAAAGTCTGCTACAAGTGCCACACATGAAGTTGGCCCTTGCTGATGGTGTGGGATGATCTCTGCTGATGCTTTATTTGAAAGACTGGCATCTGCTTTGGAGCTTCTGAAACTATATGCTGTCATGGTGAAGCCCACAACTGGTTTCACTATTTGCATCCACTGTCAGCTAGACTTTCCATTTGTCAAGATTTGTTGAGGGCTTTCATGTCTTTTGACAGCATCCTTGAATCGGAGTTTGGACCCTTGTTGGTCTCTTGACATTGGCTACTGCCCTGAATAGCATATCCTTGGGGATGTGGCCATTTTCCATCCTCTGCACATTTTGAAGCTGGCGAAGCCTTCTATGCTTGATTAGTGCTAGCTAGTTTGCCATATAAAGGACTGCTTCATTGGTGATTTTGTCTTCCCATGTGATATGAAAAAGATGTGTCATAGACACCAGAAGTGGAAACCATTGAGTTTTCTTTCTTGGTCAATGTAAGTTTTCTGGATTTCACTGTCCTATAGTAGTGTGCTAAGAATATTGGTCTTGTTGGTCCTGTGGATCAGTTAGCTTTTCAATGTTTTGTGAGTTGGCCAAAGTTGGAGGCATGTGCTGAGCACGTAGTTAAGAGATTGGTTGTCTGTCACCATAGCAGAATTTTCTGACTGCATCCATTGGTGTGTTTTTGAGTCTGATTATTGGCATAGACACAACATCCTGTCCCCTAACAGTTTTTTTGATACTGATGGTGAGAGAAAACATTACACAAGCATGGGAAAGATGATCCATGAGACCTTTGGAGCTGGGGTCTTTTGTCTGGAGAAGTAGCACAGTATCATCAGCATACTGACATTCTCTGATCAGGACATGCCACACTTGTCTTGGCTTTCAGTCTTGATGAGTTGAGGAGTTTACTGGCTGATCATATGTGGAGGTACATACTTTGCATGTTGGCAGGGAAAGTATAGGTCAGGAGGACAGAGAAAAATATACTGAACAATATTACGGGCTAAGACGCAGCACTGTTTCACCACAGTCTTGATCTCAAAACTGGCAGAACTAAAGAACTGATATGCCACCATGTCATTGTGGAAGGACCATATGAGACTGTGAAGCTTGGGAGAATTTTCTCTGTAGAGATCTGTCTGCTCAAGGTGTCAAATGTGATTGTGAGATCCACAAAAGGAAGGTTTTTGGTGTTTGCCATTCTCAGCATTTTTCTTGAAGCTGACAGAGAGAAAAGAGCTTGTCTGCTGTAGATCTGCCTGCCCTGAAGGTACATTCTGCCCCCAATTATGTTCTGTTGGTTAGTCGACAGAGCATCTTTAGAATAACTCTGGCAAAGACCTTTTCAATGACACCGCAAGTGAGATGTCCTGGTAGTTGTTGAAATCTCCTCGACCACTTCTGTTCTTGTATAACATGATGATGTTTGCATTACATGTGTCTGTTGGACAGAGCCTTCTCCCAAGCAGACAAAGGAGGAGGTTGTAGATGTAAGGCAGCAAATGGGATTTTCCATACTTGAGTACCTCAGCTTTCAGGTTTTGTTTGTTGCTGGAGTCAGTGGCTGTTGTGAGGAGGTTGCTGCAGAAGATCATCAAGTATAGGCAGAGAGATATCCAATGGCCAATGCACCCAATGCATTCTTTCGGACTGTGGGAGGAAACCAGAGCACCCAGAGGAAACCCATGCAGACACGAGGAGAATGTACAGACTCCACACAGACAGTGACCCAAACGAGGAATCGAACCCGAGTCCCTGGCGCTGTGAGGCAGCAGTGCTAACCACTGTGCTACCCTGCCACCCCCCCCCCCCCCCCATCTCTTGTGAGTGTGCTGTCCAGACGGCTATTTGCTTGTTTCTGTCAATGACTATTTCCCCACCTGCCAATTTCAAAGGAGCAACTTTGGTGATGGCATTACCTAGTGCTCGTTTAATACCATCATACCATGGATGAAGGTTACCACTCGTTAGCAGTTTGTATTTCTTCACATAGATTGATCCGATACTTGTTGGCACAACACCTTGCTGTCTTCTGTACAATTGCCTTGGTTAGCATGAAATAGTCCTACTCTTGCAGCTACATTATTTATGTGGTCCAGTTAAGTATGTGGTGAATGGTAACCTGCAGGATGTTGATGGTGAAGGATTAGATGATGGTCATGCTGTTGAATGTCAGAGGACTGGAGATAGTTATTGCGGGTCATTAAATAATTAAAAATAATGGGTTAACCAAAATCTTTCTAGCCCCCTTGTTTGGAAAATGTACCATCTCCACTGACAATAAACAAGCACCAGCCATCTTTGTGGTTGGAGTCACATCAGGCACAAGTGGTGTCCCCATTGTCTCAACTTGTTTCAACAGTTACCCTCCCCAGCACTATGCCTGCAGAATGAATGATCTGTAGGATACACTGCAACAACTAACCCAAGTTTACTAGAATAGCATTTCTCATCCCAAATTCCACTAACACCAAAAAGAGCAGCAGCATCATGTGAGTGCCTTGGCTCCAGGTTCCTTTCCTTCACATCCAGGCTGGTCACACCCTGCTGTTTCTTCATCATCATCATGCTTCGGCCAAAATCCTGAAATTAACTTAATATCCTCATGATAGCACCATCCACACAGCAGTTCAAGAAGACATACAAGCAACTTACCTGGGCAGTTATGGCTGGGTAGTAAAATTGTGGCTGTGTCAGCATCAGACACACCCTGGAAACAAATGACAAAGAAAATTGATAAATTGATATTTATTGAAGAATTGACATTTTAAAGGTTTGCATTTCTTTTAAAAACATAGAAAATTCATGATGTGGAAGGAGGCTGTTCAGCCCACCATGTCTGTGCTCGCCAAGAAAGAGTTATTCAGCCTTTCCAGCTCTTTGTCCATAGCCCTGAAGATTACAGCTCTTCAAACACATCTCCAAGTATTTTTTTAAATGCAACAAAGTGGGTGGGTGGGGAGAGGTGTCTGTAACTTACTGCCTGAAAGAGTTGGAGAGACAAAACACTTGTTGTACTTTTTGTCATTTGTTTCCTTGCCCATATTTAACCTGAAGCCATCAGACTTCATGGGGTCCGGAGTCGATGTTAATCCGACTATATACCACTGTGCCGCCACCTCTGCTGGGTCTGTCCTGCTGGTGGAACAGGACATATCCAGGAATGGTAATGGTAGTTTCTGGGGTGTTATCTTTAAGGTATGATTCCGTGAGAATGACTATGTCAGGCTGTTGCTTGACCCTTTGACAAAGAGTCATCTGGACTCAAAATGTCAGCTCTTTTCTCTCCTTACAGATGCTGCCAGACCTGCTGAGATTTTCCAGCATTTTCTCTTTCGTTGCTTGACTAGTCTGTGAGACAGCTCTCCCAATTTTGGCACTAGCCCTCAGATGTTAGTAAGGAGGACTTTGCTGGGTCGACCGGGCTGATTGTTTTGCCATTGTCTTCTGTAGGTCAATGCGTAGTGGTCCGTCCAGTTTCATTTCTTTGTTGAGACTTTGTAGTGATTTATACAACTGAGTGGCTTGCTCGGCCATTTCAGAGGGCAGTTAGGAGTCAAGCACATTGCTATGGCTCTTGTCCACTTGGAAAGGCATGGGCTGATTAGGGATAGTCAGCATGGTTTTGTCAGAGGGAGGTCATGTGGAACAAATTTGATGGAGTTTTTCAAAAAAAGTGATTGTGTGTGGATGAGGGAAGTGCAGTTGATATAGTTTATATGGATTTTAGCAAAGCCTTTGACAAGGTCCCACATGGGGGATCTTGAGAAGATGGAAGCACGTAGAATTCAGGGTAACTTGGCGATATGTATCCAAAACTGGCTCAGTAATAGGACACAAAAAGTAGAAGGCCGTTTGAATGACTGGAGGCCATGGTATGATGGTATTTTAATACCATGGTATGATGGTATTAAAAGGCGGCAGAGTAGCTGAATAGGGTAATTAAGAAGGCACATGGGGCACTTACTTTTATCAGTTGTGGCATTGAGTATAAGAGCAAGGAGGTTCAGTTGGAGCTATACAGAATGTTGGTTAGGCCACTGCTGGAGCACTGTGTGCAGTTTTTGTGCAGCTGTTCCCCTTGGTTGAGGGATCAATCACGAAGAGGCATCGTTTTAGGGAGAGGAGCAGGAGATTCAGAGGGGGTTTGAGAAAACAAAATTCACTCAGAGGGTAGTGAGAATCTGGGAATGCACTGCCTGGGAAGCTAGTGGAGTCCAGAAACCTTACAACCGTTGAAAAAGTGTTTGGATGAGCACTTGAAAGATCATAATATTCAAGGATATGGGACAAGTGCAGGAAAATGGGATTAGTATGACTTTAGTGATGGTTATTATTGGTGCAGACTCGATGGGCCGAAGGGCCTTTGCTGCGCTGTATGACTCTATGGGGTGAATTTTCCTGTCCTGCCTGCCACAGGAATCGTAGCGGGCAAGGGGTGGACCATGCAAAGGTCTGTTGACCTTGGGTGGCATTTTCTGGTTTCAGATTAGAGCAGCCAGAAAATCCCTCCCTATGACTCTATAACTGCTGTATTTTGGTAAGTCTTTATTCAGTGACACATTGAAAAGCTTTGGGACATTTAAATAGCTTCTCAGTTTGTTAGTGAATAAGTGTGAGTGAGTTAAATGGACAGGATGCATGATAATAGGGTGGATAAGGTGGCAGGGTGGTAAGATGACAGAAAAGTAAGCTGGCAGGGTGGTAAGATGACAGAAAAGTAAGCTGGCAGGGTGGTAAGATGACAGAAAAGTAAGCTGGCAGGGTGGTAAGATGAGAAAAGGTAAGGTGGCAATGCGGGTAAGATGGCAAATGGGGAAGGTGGCAGGATGAGTAGTGTGACAGGGTGGGTAGGATGACGGAGTGGGTGAGGTGGCAGGATGAGTCGATGGTAAGTTTTTTGTTTCTTTATTCTTTCATGGGGTGCGGGCATCATTGGCAAAGCCAACTTTTGTTTGCTTACCTCTAATTTCCCTTGAACTGAGTGGCTTAATAAGCCATTTCAGAGGGCAGATAAGAGTCAACCCTATTGCTGTGGGTCTGGAGTCAACTGTAGACCAGAGCAGGTAAGGACATCAGTGAGCCATATGGGCTTTTACAACAATCAATGATAGTTTCATGGTCACCATTACCGAGACCAGCTTTCAATTCTGGATTTTTTTTTAAATGGGAGGGGTGTGCTGGAGGGTCAGGGGATTTTAATGTTAGAGGAGTTGGAATGTCGGTGAGGACTTGGTGGGTTGGGGAAAGAAGTTGGAGGGTTGATGTGGAGTTGTTGGAGAGGTCAATGGGAAGTCAGAGAGTGTGTCAGTTGTACAATTGCCCAGGAGTTAGGCTTTTCCTGTCAGATATTTCCTGGATAACTACCCAAGACTGAGTTGGAACTCTGTGGAATCTTTTTGAACGAGGATGTAATATTTTCAATTGTCCAGTATTCCGACACCACCATCCCTGTATATAAGGAGTATTGGAAAATTATGGCCAAAGACTCTGTAGTTTCCACTTTCACTTCCCTCGGTGTCCTTGAATGCATCTCATCCAGTGCTGGTGCCTTATCAATTTTAGGTACAGAGAACCTATCCATTGCCATCTCCTTATCAATTTTTAGCCAATCAAGTGTCTGAATGACCTCCTTTTCCACCATGACCTGGGCGGCATCTTCTTCCTTTAAGAAGATTTTTCAGATGAAAAATATTAATTTAATACCATAGCCCTACCTCCATGTGTAAATTCCTTTTTTTTGGTCCCTAATCAGACCTGTTTTTCCTGTTACCACCCTTTTACTTTTATTTGGCTTTGGAAGATTTTTGGATTCCTTTAGTGTCAGCTGTCAGTCTCCTCTCGTACACTCTCTTTGCTTCTCATTTGTTTTTAAATTCCTCTCTGAACCTTCTACATTGAGCCCTATTATTAGTTAATATTGTCCACCTCACACATGTCATTTTCGCATTTGTTCCACTTCATTTTACTCGGAATCACTTTTGTCATCAAGAGAGCTCTGGATATTTCCCTATCTATTCCCCTCCAGGGAAAATACCTTGACTGCACATCTGTTCTTTAAAAACAGCCCATTGTTCAGTCCCAGTGTTGCCTGCTTGGCTTTCAATTTATCTGGGCCAGACCTATTCTCACCTCATTACAGTTGCCTCTCCTCCTTTCTCTGGATTGCTCATTGTCCTTATCCATAGGCAACCTCAACGTTATTATCTAATTCTGTAACCCGAATGATCACTGTCCCCTAAATGTTCCTCCACTGACATATGATTCACTTGTCCCAATTCATTCCCAAGAATCAGATCCAGCAATGCCTCTTCTCTTGTTGGACCTGAAACATACTGATGTAGAAAGTTCTCCTGAACACACACTGAGAACTTTTGCCCCACTATATCCTTTATACTACTATCCCAGTCTATATTCAGGTAATTAAATTCGTCCTCTATAACCACTCTATAATTAATCGTTTGGTAGTACAGAGCTTGAGTATTGCTGACAAAAGAGACATGTTGAAGCTTTTTGTCTTGCGCTCATCAGGACTCTTCAAGAATACTGAAATAAGGGGAAAACAACAATTTATACTGTATAAGAGGAAAATGCTGATTGATTAGTAAGTGGACTCTGATTGGTAAAGGTGTGGCAATGGAAAATGCACCTGGTGACTGACAGTTAACTGCCCAATCTACCTCAGACCACCCTGGAAGGGCAAGATGTCTCAAAGATCTGAGCAACAGGTGAAGCTAGCTGTTTCATGCTGAATTCATCATTAACAGGATGCTGTGTCAAGCCAAAAAGACATCCTGCCTATCACAAATGACTAATAGGTTATGTGAATTTCAATCCCAGTGTGGTGCTAGGCATGTAGGTCATACATCACAAAGACTGCCAGATTGTGTCAAACAGCATGCCCCAGTTGCTATTCGCAATGGGAAAGTTACAGTCCAACCAGCCTGTGCATGCAAAACTCGAAATAGTGTCCAACATTAGATGTGATTCTTCAATTAGACAACATTTGCTAAATAATCCTTCGTGTGCTAAGAATTATATTGACAACTAATTTAAGATTGTCAGTTGAATTTGCAATGTGGTGCATTTGCATGTACTGGAAGCTACATACATTAATGCACAGAGCCTTGTTCTTTGCAAACAGGAGGAGCAGGTACACACACTGCACCTATTTCCGTGAAAGAAAAAAGTAACAGCCATTCGCTGACTCATTCCTCAGGGCAATGCCTTGACCAATCAGAATTAAACTGCCTAGTTTAAATTTCAAACATGCTTGACAGTTAACTGTCAGTCACCTGGTGCAGTCTCCATGGCAATGCCTCTTCCAATCTGAGTCTCCTTGCTAACTTTGGTTTACAACAATCTGAGGTCCCTATCTGCTTCAAGTAGACGACCATCATCCCAGTACCTAAGAAAAACCAAGCAGCCTGCCTTAATGACGATTGGCCGATGGCTCTGACATCCATCATTATGAAGTGCTTCAAAAGGCTAGTCATGGCACAAATCAATTCCAGCCTCCCGGACTACTTGGATCCACTACATTTTGCCTACCACCACAACAGGTCTACAGCAGATGCTATCTTCCTGGCCCTGCACTCAACCCTGGAACACCTAGATAACATGGACACCTATGCCAGACTCCTATTTATTGACTACAGCTCAACCTTCAACACCATTATTCTCATGAAATTCATCTCCAAACGCCATGGCCTGGGCCCCGGCACCTCCCTCTGCGACTGGATCCTGAAATTCCTAACTCACAGACCACAATCAGTAAGGATAGGCAACAACACCTCCTCCACGATCATCCTCAACACCGGTGCCCCACAAGGCTGTGTTCTCAGCCCCCTACTGTACTCCTTATACACCTATAACTGTGTGGCCAAATTCCCCTCCAATTCGATTTTCAAGTTTGCTGACGGCACCACCGTAGTGGGTCAGATCTCAAACAATGACAAGACAGAGTACAGGAATGAGATAGAGAATCTGGTGAACTGGTGCGGCAACAATAATCTCTCCCTCAATGTCAACAAAATGAAGGAGATTGTCATTGACTTCAGGAAGCGTAAAGGAGAACATGCCCTTGTCTACGTCAGCGGGGACGAATTAGAAAGGGTCAAGAGCTTCAAGTTTTTAGGTGTCCAGATCATCATCAACCTGTCCTGGTCCCCCCATGCCGATACTATAGTTAAGAAAGCCCACCAACGCCTCTACTTTCTCAGAAGACTCAGGAAATTTGGCAAGTCAGCTACGACTCTCACCAACTTTTACAGATGCACTATAGAAAGCATTCTTTCTAGTTGTATCACAGCTTGGTATGGCTCCTGCTCTGCCCAAGACCGCAAGGAACTACAAAAGGTTGAGAAATGTAGCCCAATCCATCACGCAAATCAGCCTCCCATCCATTGACTCTGTCTACACTTCCTGCTGCCTCGGCAAAGCAGCCGGCATAAGTAAGGACCCCATGCACCCCGGACATTCTCTCTTCCAAATTCTTCCTTCGGGAAAATGGAAGAAGCCAGAGAGTGGTTGTGGAGGATTGCTTCTCTGAGTGGAGGCCTGTGACTAGTGGTGTGCCGCAGGGATCGGTGTTGGGTCCATTGTTGTTTGTCATCTATATCAATGATCTGGATGATAATGTGGTCAATTGGATCAGCAAGTTTGCTGATGATACAAAGATTGGAGGTGTAGTGGACAGTGAGGAAGGTTTTCAAAGCTTGCAGAGGGATTTGGACCAACTAGAAAAATGGGCTGAAAAATGGCAAATGGAATTTAACGCAGACAAGTGTGAGATATTGCACTTTGGAAGGACAAACCAAAGAAGAACGTACAGGGTAAATGGTAGGACTCTGAAGAGTGCAGTTGAACAGAGGGATCTGGGAATACAGGTACAGAATTCCCTAAAAGTGACATCACAGGTGGATAGGGTCGTAAAGAGTGCCTTTGGTACATTGGCCTTTATAAATCGGAGTATCGAGTATAAAAGTTGGAGTGTTATGGTAAGGTTATATAAGGCATTGGTGAGGCCGAATTTGGAGTATTGTGTACAGCTTTTTCTGCTGAGGCTAGGGGAGAAAAAAACCAGAGGGCATGGGTTAAGGGTGAAAGGAGAAAAGTTTAAAGGGAATATTAGGGGGGGGCTTCTTCACGCAGAGAGTGGTGGGAGTGTGGAATGAGCTGCCGAATAAAGTGGTAAATGCACTTTTAACATTTAAGAAAAACTTGGACGGGTTCATGGATGAGAGGGGTGTGGAGGGATATGGTCCAAGTGCAGGTCAGTGGGACTAGGCATAAAATGGTTCGGCACAGACAAGAAGGGCCAAAAGGCCTGTTTCTGAGCTGTAATTTTCTATGGTTCTATGGAAAAAGATACAAAAGTCTGAGGTCACGTACCAACCGATTCAAGAACAGCTTCCCGGTTGCTGTCAGACTTTTGAATGGACTTACCTTGCATTAAGTTGATCTTTCTCTACACCCTAGCTATGACTGTAACACTAAATTCTGCACTCTCGTTTCCTTCTCTATGACCGGTATGCTTTGTCTGTATAGCGCGCAAGAAACAATACTTTTCACTATGTTAATACATGTAACAATAATAAATCAAATCAAATCAAACCATACCTCATCTTTGGTATTCTTCTGAAGTGTCCTATTCAGTGAAAGTTGAAAAGCTTTGACAGGCTCTCTTTTCATCAGTACGCTATAATTCCTGCACTTCTCTATTAATTTCCTTGAAGATATGTTCCTCTGTATCAGGCTTGTCAACTGGTGACCACAGACCAAACTATGGATCCTGAAGCCATTCCATGTGGCCCTTGGAGCCAGTTTTCTGCCTGGCAATGGAGACCGGAATGCCAAGGCCCAACCGTGGAGATCCATGTGCCACAGAATCTAGGCAAGTGAGATGCTGTGGAGCTCAAAGTCAGATTGTGGTTGATGGGGTAGAGGCAGGGTGGCGTGCGTGGGTGAGTGAGTCAGTGTGTGAGAGTGAATGTGTCTGTCTTGCTCCCAGTCTCAGGAATAAGCTTTATGATCCAGGAGGTGAATTTCTTGCCGCTGGGTTCTTAGCCTCTGATCGGCTCCTGCAGCTACAGTATTTGTTTGGCTGTTGTTCCAGTTCAGTTTTTCATTCGTGACAGCCTCCAGGATGTTGATAGTGGGGGATTCAATGATGGTAATACCATTGAATGTTAAAGGATGATGATTAGATTCTTTCTTGTTGGAGATGGTCATTGCCTGGCACTTGTGTGGCCCAAATGTCATCTGCCACTTCTCGGCCCAAATGTCATCTGCCACTTCTCAGCCCAATCTGGATATTGTCCAGGTCTTGTTGCATTTGCATATGAACGTGGAAGTGGCAAAAAGTGCTGAACATTGTTCAATTATCAGCAAATATCCCCACTTCTGGCTTTATGATGGAAGGAAGATCATTGATGAAGCAGCTGAAGATGATTGGGCCTAGATTCCTTCTAGTTTTATGTCCTCATTCCCACACCTCTGCCAAGTTAGTTAAAGCCTCTGCAATACCACGAACAAATTGCCCCACCAAGAAATTGGTCCTGGGTCCGTTTAGGTGTCACCTGTCCAGTTTTACCGGTCGAGCCATGCATTCATCAGCTTTATTCTACTATTTCTAAACTCATTTTTAAAATATTTCTTCATGGTTGCCCTTATCTATCCATCCCTAACTTCCCTTGGTGTGTTCCCTTCGTAAACCACTGCAGTCCATATGTTGTAGGAACACTCTCAGTGCGGTTAGGAAGGGAGTTGACCCCACGCAATGAACAAATGGTGATATAGTTCCAAGTCAAGATGGTGTGTGGTTTTGAGTAGGCTACCATAACTGGTGAGGGAGTAGGCTCTCCAAGGTGAAGGCACCCTCCTCTCCAACTATTTTAACTTAAAATAATAGCTTCAGTGACTGGGCTACCTTTATGGTGTGTGAACACTTGCACACGGTAGCATGTGGCAGAAACCAAGTGGAGAGAGAAGGCCTCTAAGACTCCCTGTAGTGCTAGCCCCCTGGGTCTGCTGTTGGGGAGAGGTGGTGATGGTGGGGACACACCTCCAGACAACTACATTGTCCCTCGATGCCTATGAAGACCTGGAGGCTCTCTGGAATAATAGGCCTGAATAGAACTTTAACTTGGTCAGTTAGTTACTCACTGCTTCCGGGTGGGTACCCCATTACATCCCCCACACCCATGTGGAGGCAGAATTGAGCAGGGGCACTGGCACGCCAGCCAGTGGATTGAATTATGTGTCTGCCCATCCAAAAGTTCAGCCCTCAGGTCATGTGAACAGTAGAATGGTGCTGATGGCAGGGACCTCTCAGGAGACAATTCTCTGTCTCCTCTGTCAGCTTGACTGTGCAGTGCTTGGCACATAGGAAATACCAAATAGTATAGATGCATTTAAATGAAAACTAGATAAGCATATGAGATGGAAGAAATTGAGGCTATGATGATAGAATTAGATGAGTGAGGATGGCAAGAGGATTAAATGGAGCATAAACACTAGCATGAATCAGTTGGGCCAAATGGCCTGTTTATGTACTTATCTTCGATGTCACTCATTTTCATTTCTTGCCAGTGCAATGCTGCACATTATAAATGATAACTGTTTTAATGAGGGCATTACTTAATATAATTTCAGGAAAACTATTGTGAATTTTGTTAGCAATAAACTACAGTGGTAACTATCAAAGGCAAAGTAATCTACACTTTCTCTGGTGGTTTATTGGTGTGTATAGAATAACCCATCAATTACCGTTTTTACAATACTGTAGTTTCTTAAACATGTAAGTACTGGACATATAATGCTAAGTTACATACTCTTCTTCTGCATTTCCATCACCCACTTTGAAAACTGCCAATAAAATCTTTCTGCAAGGTCACATTGTGCAGTTACAAGTAAGGAGACAGGGAAGACAGATCAACTTGTGCAACAGTTTGGACCTGTGTGGTTCACCACATTATCAATTACTCTTTCTTACGAGGAAGATTGCAAAAAATTAAAGAGTCAGTACAAATGCTGTACCCCTTCACAGGCATCACACTGCCAGCTGTGTGAGTGGCCATCAGCCAGACATATAAAGAGAGCAGAGAGGAAAAATATCTTAAATGCTTGGCCAAAACTATTTTAAAGCTACTTATGTTAACAATTTATTCCTTAACAAATTGCTGCAAACATTTCCCCTTTTTCAAATTCCCACTATTAGATTCTGGGCCTGCTTCTACCATTTTGAGTCTAAGTGCCGAATCTGGGCGTCAAATAGATCCGCGCCTGGAATCCTCTTTCCAGCGCGCCCATACGCGTTTTGCCAGCTCTGATCCGATTCGCGCTGTGGGCGGGGCTTAGCGCTGCCGGAATGATTGGAGCTCTGAACTGCGCATGCGCAGTTCGAAAACAATCTGACAGCGTGCCCGGGCGCAAAAAAGAAAAAAGCAGAAAGCGGAGAGAGCGGCTCTCTGACGATCATCCTCTGGTCGTGGCGGGGGGGGGTTCCGCTGCCTGTCTGCGGCCGATCCCTCCTCCCGGAGTGGACATGTGGCCATGCCATCCCACAAAACCTTCAGGATGAAGCGATTCCTCGCTAAGAAGATGAAGCAGAACTGGCCGATTCCACAGTGGATCCGCATGAAAACCGGCTACAAGATCAGTACAAGTCCAAGAGGAGACACTGGAGAAGGACCAAGCTGGGCCTGTAAAGGGATACACCATCACTGGTACACTACCAGCCACAGATTACTCTTCCCTGCAGGGGCAAGAGAGGGGGAGAGGAAACTGCGTTGCTCTTACTGCTGCTTTTCCTTTTAATAACAGGCTTTCCAGGCTTCTCTGCCTTTGATCATTGTCAGTCTCTTTAATTCAATGGTATTATGTTGAAATGCGAAGACCTAATGTAGCTAAGCACTGGCAACAGGGGATTGTTCTTTCCCTGTAAGGGGAAGAAGGGGTAGGGGTTTCCTCTTCAAACCATTTTTAGATTTACTTGAGCAGCAAACCTATTAGCAAAAGTGTAGTTTTTAATTTTCATTTCATTTTTATCTCTCATGCTAAAAATGTTGGGCAAGTTTTATTTTACATTTACCCATTTAGTTTTGGGATGCCCCTCTTTTAAATGACTTCTGCTGGTTAATAACATTTGCAGTTAAATGCACTTAGCCTGGCAAATCAGACTCTTAATTGATTTGCATAACTGCATTTAACTGCAAATATTATTGTACCATCACTTTGAAAGCTGTGTGCAAAAGATTACATCATCTGCCAGTGTATAACTTTTAGGTAAGCAGTAACATCTGGCACACAGCAGTGAATGCTGGCAGCCTTTTTATCATTCACCATGACGAGTTGGAATCGAGTATTTGCCTTCATGTATAATGAGTAGATTTAGATTTGAGTAGGTTTAATTTTCCCCACCCAACACTTGTCCACCACAAAACCAAGCATTTTTTAACTGAACGCTTTGATAAGATGTCGAGTAATGCAGTGCTTGGCTGTATTTGTGTTCTAATGAGATTTATTACTGATATGTGCGGTGAAGTAAACCTGCGAGTTAGCATGACAACATGTAATTTTTTTAGGCAGTGATGTATGAATAAAATCTTAAAAATTAAACTTTTAACTGTTATAGATTTAGTGAATAAATAATAAAGTAATTGCAACACTTTTGTTCTTGGAACAGATTGCTGGTTAATTTCTGTAACAATGTGACTTTTTTTTAACCATCTCATCCTTTTTAAATATATTGCTTTATTTAATTAACCTCTGCAATGCATCTGATTCCCAAACAAGATCAGGCATTTGAAATACTCTAGTTATTTTTCCCGGATAACTTCTTCATGGTGCTTCAAATGTTGAAGCAACCAATTTGAATTTCAGTTCAATAGCGTTTTTGTGATTTAAGATTTCACATAATATGTTCAAACATCACAAATTCATGCTCTCACTTGCTGTGTCAATTCAGCATTTAACCTACCGAGGCGTAGCATAGATTTTCCAGTGCCAAATTAAAAAACATAATCTTTTAGAATTTTTTACTGCTAGGGAATGATTTTTTTAAAATATTTAAGCCTGGACAAGAAAATGCAATTTAACTCCTCGAGGATTTCCTCCCAACAATGTATAATTTGAATCTTTATGACTAATATCAAACTTATTTAAATCTCTACTTTAACCATGATTTCCAAGTATACTTAACTAAAATTGAATGTCCAAGTCTGCGTCCTATTGTACAAAATGGAGAGTTATGTTATAAAAATTGGGACAGTTGACTGAATGCACAATTTAAAAGGAACAGCAATCCTTCAAGCAGCACCATTCCCCCTGCCCCCACCACTCTTACCTTTATAGCTTAACACTGCCTAATACATGAAGCCAGTGAGAATGATGACAATATCGGAGAGCAAGAGTGGAAAGTCATGATGATTCAGGCTGCTGCTGGAGAGAGGGTGAAGTCCAAAGTGAGGTTTCCTTGTGAGTTTTTTGCAAGCACTCTTACTCCTCCTGGCCTACAAAATGCTATTAAAATATAAAATAAAATCAACTTACTCGGGCTTCCTGTTATCACAGTAGTGCTTTTGCTTCCAGTTCATACCTGAAAAGATATGCACTTCTAACAAACATGGTTGAGCTATCATTTTCATATATTGTCGAAAAAGCGACATGTTGTTGAAGCCTTTCATCTTGCACTCATCGGGACAATTGCAAGAATCCCAAATTTCAAATGATTAGAACAATTTACACCGCAGATGCTAATTGGTTGGTAAATTGACTCTGGCTGAGATGTTATCATGGAGAATTCAATGGGAAATTACAGGCTCCTCAAATTCCTGGGTATTTCAATAAAGGTGCAAAGCTTGAATATGTTCCCTCTATTTACAGAGGATATGTCCCTGTATAGGAATGTATGTCACTTCTAGTTACTGTAAATGAGCCATGTTACAAGTTTGACTGAATATCTTAAATTGTTTGTTTGTGTAATTATGACATACTGTGGATTGTTCAGCAAGTGCTGTGCACAATCTTTGAATGACATCTAGCAGTAGATGTTGTGTTTTGGGTTTTGGAAGCTGGGCTGGTTGAACATGGCTTGTCCTCTGCCTATCTGACTTTCCACTCCTGCCCTCTGACACTGTCATGATTCTCACTGGCATCATGCAGTAGGTAGTGTAAGGTATGAAAGTAAGAGTGGTGGGGGCAGGAGGGGTGGTGCTACTTGATGGATTGCTGTTCCTTACAACAGAAGGAACATACTGTTTGATCAGCCATTTGCTCAGCTGTGTGGCCTACATACTAGGCATTACACCAGCAATTAAATACATGCACAATGTTGCTCAATGGTGTGGTAGGCAGAACATCTTTCTGGATTGAAAGCAGCATCCTATTAATAGAAAATACTAGTTACATGGCCATTGCATAGTGGTATAAAACAGCTTGCCTTTTGTTCAAACTTTTGAGATACTGAGCATTTTCAGGGTAATTTAGGAAGACTGGGCACTTTTCAGGTATAAAAGTGGTGGGCCTTGGCCCATTTCCAAGTTAATGTGGCACACAGTG
This sequence comes from Mustelus asterias, assembly GCF_964213995.1. NCBI lineage: Eukaryota > Metazoa > Chordata > Chondrichthyes > Carcharhiniformes > Triakidae > Mustelus > Mustelus asterias. The sequence goes on from NC_135818.1 coordinate 38,680,781, forward strand.
AATAATGGTCTGATCAGGATGCAGTAAGAGTTTTAACAACACCAGGTTAAAGTCCAACAGGTTTATTTGGTAGCAAACGCCATTAGCTTTCGGAGCGCTGCTCCTTCGTCAGATGGAGTGGAAATGTGCTCTTAAATTTCCACACATTTCCACTCCATCTGACGAAGGAGCAGCGCTCCGAAAGCTAACGGTGTTTGCTACCAAATAAACCTGTTGGACTTTAGCCTGGTGTTGTTAAAACTCTTACTGTGTTCACCCCAGTCCAACACCGGCATCTCCACATCCTGATCAGGATAGCCATTGTCCTGCAGGATAGCTTGTGTGAGCTCTATTCTTGCATCAAGCTTACAAGATGAGAAAATGGCTACAGGGCCCTATTTACAAGCTTGTTGATGAGGCCAATCTAACAGTGCATGAAGCTATATGAATCCTAATGTGTATACTGACGGGTGAAAGTAGGCTGATGGTAGATGGTAGTGGAGAACCCATTAACGGAGTTCTCAGCTAGCCAGTTAGTCAACTTGCGCACTTTTCTCCTGTAGTATAAATTCTTGTGATCATTTGAAATTTGGCATTCTTGTTTTTGCCGTGATGACTGCAAGATGAAAAGCATCAGCAATGTGTATTTTTTCAGCAATAGTCAAGTTCAGCATTTACCATAAGTAACAGTTCATAACCTTTGTATTTGAAATTAGGCCCTGGCTCTCAGATGAAGTTTGATGCAGTGGAAGTTGGTGAGGACAGAACTAATGACTGAAAATGATTGAGCATGGAACAGGATATGAGCAATTTTGGATTAATTAGATGAATTGCACATGATGGAACTCATGGGGTTGGTGAACAGGTCATTAGCAAATGAGAGTGGGGATGGAGATTGCTATCATGGACACAAATTAGTAGTTTTGGCATAAGCAAAACAAATGGCTTTGCTTTGCACAGTGTTCAGTTTTAAAAGGTCCCAGCACAAATGTGACTGATGTCAGATAGTACGAAGTCTCAACACCAGGTTAAAGTCCAACAGGTTTATTTGGCACTAGCTTTCGGACTCTCTGGTTCCTTCATCAGGATGGTTATTGAAGTGAGATAGTATTGAAGAGGTGGAGAAAAATTACCAGCGTATTTAAGGAAATTGCTGTATTCCTTTGGATAATACTGCCATGTGTCAACATGTAAATGAGGAAATCATGGGGATTGATGATGCAACCTCCAGATAACTTTAAATGTGACCTTTACAGGTAGGAAGATAATTAATTGTTTGAAAATCCTTGGCTCCATCGGGATACGTAAGTTTGAAACCAACTGAGCATGATCAATGGAAGTTGATCTGAGAGAAGAGACAGTGGAGCAAGATGAAATAAGAACATAAGAAATAGGAGCAGGAGTAGGCCATCTGGCCCTTCGAGCCTGCCCCGCCATTCAACAAGATCATGGCTGATCTGAAGCGAATCAGTTCCACTTACCCGCCTGCTCCCCATATCCCCTAATTCCCTTATCGATCAGAAAACTATCTACCCGTGATTTAAACATATTCAACAAGGAAGCCTCCACCACTTCAATGGGCAGAGAATTCCAGAGATTCACTACCCTCTGAGAGAAGAAGTTCCCCCTCAACTCTGTTCTGAACCGGCCCCCCCTTATTTTGAGGCTGTGCCCTCTAGTTCTGGTTTCCCTTCTAAGTGGAAAGAATCTCTCCACCTCTACCCTATCCAGCCCCTTCATTATCTTATATGTCTCTATAAGATCACCCCTCATCCTTCTAAACTCCAACGAGTACAGACCCAATCTGTTTAATCTCTCCTCATAAGCTACACCCCTCATCTCCGGTATCAACCTGGTGAACCTTTTCTGCACTCCCTCCAAGGCCAATATATCCTTTCGCAAATAAGGGGACCAAAACTGCACACAGTACTCTAGTTGCGGCCGCACCAGTGCCATTGTCCAGGAGGATAACGCAAGATACTGCATTGTGTCACAGTCATAGACAACGTTATTAGTGACTGACTAGAGCGGTCTCGGTGCTATGGACAAGATGGAAATCAAACGGAATTTGAACTTCTGATTTAGGGAAGTACACAGTGACTACGGGTCGGAAAGATGCTTTAGATATGGAATGGTGATTGGAAATGACTGCAGAGTCAAGGGTGTTTTTTTAAAGAAACCAGGTAGTGCCTGAGCAAAGTAAGCGATTTATGATGTCATTTGGAGGCAGGGTCATTCACAATCAAGAGTTATGCGAGGAGCCATCAAGGTCTGGGAAGCAGGATGAGATGAGCCTGGTGGGAATTGAAGGAAGTAATTGAGAATTATTCTCATCATTAAATGCTGTCTGTTGAATGAAAACTGATCTAAAAGCACATATACAAGTACACACATACTATAATTATAAAAATAGAAAGATCCTTAATATGGATTTGGCATTCTGTAGCCTTGAAACTCGCTGCTTATGAGAAAGCAAGTGTGTCCAGATATATAAAGCAAAATGCATACATACTGCAAATGCATTAGATCTGAAATTAAAACAGAAAGTGCTGGAAAAACTGAGCAAGTCTGGAAGTATTTGTGGGCAAAGAAATAGAGTTAATGTTTCAAGTCCAATACAGCTTTTCTTTGGAACTGAAGAGAATATGATGGGTTTTATGCTATTGAGAAAGGGGAGAGGGAGTCAGGGAGTCAGATGGGCAGCACAGTGAGGCAGTGGTTAGCACTGCTGCCTCTCAGCACCAGGGACCCAAGTTCAATTCCGGCCTCCAGTTTCTCCCACACTCCAAAGACGTGTGGGTTAGGTTGATTGGCCATGCTAAATTGACCCTAGTGCCAGGGAGATTGGTAGGGTAAAAAAGTGGGGTTACGGGAATAGGGCCTGGGTGGGATTGTTGTTGGTAAGAGTCGATGGGCTGAATGGCCTCCTTCTGCATTGTAGAGATTCTATGATAGGCTGGAGGCAAAATGGATGTAAAGAAAACAAAACAGTGGTCCAGTGTAGGTGTTAATCGCAGAATAAAGGTCAGCTTTGAAAGCAAAAACAAGAAAATACAAACTGTCACCGGGGAAAAGAAAATAGGGGACAGAGTTTATGGTCTGAAGTTGCTGAACTCAATGTTAAATTCAGAAGGTTATAAAGTGTCTAATTAGAAGATGAGAAGCTGTTCCACCAGCTTGCGTTGGGCTTCACCAGAATATTAGAGCAGGATGAGGACAGAAATGTAAGCATTTGAGCAAGATGGTGAATTAAAATGGCAAGCAACTGGAAGGTTGAAGTTATGCTTGTGTACTGAGTGGAGCTGATCTGCAAAGCAGTCACCCAGTCTACATTTAGTCTCCACAATGTAGGCAAGACTACATTGTGAGCAGCAAGTACAGTAGACTAGATTGAAAGAAGTACAAGTAAATCGCTACCTAACCTGGAAGAAATGTCTGGGATCTTGGACAGTGAGGGCAAAGGAAGTAAAGGGGCAGTTGTTATATCTCCTCCAATTGCAAGGCAAGGTGCTATGAAAAGAGGATGAGCCATTGGGAAATATAGAGAAATAGACCAGGGTGTCATTGAGGGAACGGTCTCTGGGAATACTGATGTGGAGGGGAAGATGTTTTGTCATGGCATCTTGCGGATGATGATCCTTTGAATAGGGAGGCTGGTGAGTTGGAAATTTAAGACAAAGGGAACCCAATGTGATTCTGGGATGGAGGTAGGGGAAGTAGTGAGAGCAGAAGCATGGGAAATGGGTCAGACAAGATCGAGGGCCCTGGTAACCACAGTGGGGACTGAGGGTGAATCCATGGATCAGGAAAAAGGAACATATGTTAGAAGCACCATGGTGGAAAGTAGCATCATTAGAACAGATGTGATGGAGACAGAAACTGGCAGAATGGAATAGAGTCCTTACTACAAGCAAGGCATGAGAAAATGTATTCAAGGCAGCTGTGGGGGTCCATGGGGTCCATGGGGTTACAATTAATATTAGTTGACAGCCTATCCCCAGAGGAAGGGAAGTGTCAAGGATGGGCCATGTGAAGGTGACAGAAGGGTGGAAATTGGAAGCAAAATTGATAAAGTTTTTTCAGTCCAGTTACAGATGAGAGCAGGAAGCAGCACTGATATAATCATTAGTATACCGGAAAGGTTTGTGGGAGAAGGTTTTCATGGGAGTGGAACAATGAATGTTCCACGCAGCCCACAGAAAGACAGCTATAACTAGGTCCCATGCAAGTGTCAAGAGCCATATCTTTTAATTGGAGGAGTGAATTAAATTAAAGGAGAAATTGTTCAATAAGTAATCAGCAAGTTGAAGTAAATTACAAATTAATATCAAGACAGGTTGCTACCTATATTTTATTCAGTCATGGAATGGTGTACAGGCAAAAAGCCTGGAAAAATCAAAATCAATGAGAATAGAACTGTGTTATCAGTCCAGTCAGGTTGTATAAGTAAAGGAGTATCAGCTGATATGGGTACCTGGACATAAAAACAGAAAGTCCTGGAAAAACTCAGCTGGTGTGGCAGCATCTGTGGGAAGAAAAACTAATTTAACGTTTCGAGTCCAACATGACTTCTCTGGAACTGATGGGTTTTATGCTGTTGAGAAAGGGAAAGTGGGGGAGGAAATTTAAGAAGGAGGTGAGGAGAATTCTTTTCTCAGGATTGTTAGCCTGTGGCCTCCATGAAGTACTACAACCAGTACAGGGATTGAACTCGTGTTGTTGGTATCATTCTGCATCACACTCCAAGCATCTAGCCAACTGACCTGATTGACCAACCCCATATCTGAGAGAGCAGATTAAAGTGCGTGGTACCAGAGATAGGCAGATGGCCCACACACAAATCAACCCGTCTTTTAATTTTTTGGTAAAACTTAAGTGACTTACTCCTTCGCCTGACAACAACAGCAAATGCTATTCTGGCACCAAAATAAATATTAAAGTCGTTGATTTTTTTTCTAAGCGTTTTCCCCACATTTCTGTGGTCTATTGCTTTGTGTGTCTCAGTATATGACAGTAACAGAAAGTAAGTTTACAATGCTTATTTTCTGACAGAGCTTACATGACTATTTTCAACACTGCTGCAAAGGTTGGCATAATTTACAATTAGCATACCTGTTTCTATCCAACAAATAATGGTCAGAAAACATAACTTGCCTGTCAGAAGTACTGCTGGCTGAATGTCCATATTTGTGTGACTCTGCTTGCTTCCAAAGCACACGGTACCAGTGCAGTTGAATGTTTGCAGCATGGTGACATCTCATGAACAGAAGCTGATTAAGTTTATGGATTGTACAGCAGAGGTTCTAACTTAAGGCAAAATGTTGACGTGTGATAGCCTATGGTGGAAAAGTCTCCACTGGGGACATGAAAAATGTTTGACACATATGTGGGAGAGTTCGAAAGTCGAGTACTAGAAGAAAAACATTAATCTCTTTTGTAACTATCCCTTGGGGAGAAGCCAGGGGGAGGGAAATAGGTTCTCTTTGCGATCAAGTTGCCACCAAGATAACATGCTTGGCAGTGGGAGATTGGAACTAAGCTGATTCTTTCTGGCAGACTCTATATTTGGATATATGAGTTAGGCAGGTCCTTAAGCTCCAGGGTGCTGTTGATTATTGACCAGGCGGCCTAGTTCATTGACAGGACCTGGAGGGCTAGGATTCTTCACACTTGGCTCTAAATAACCCTGCAAGTCAATGCCTTTTAGGTAGGGTGGTCCTATCTGTAAGTTTATCAGCATCCTGTGTTGTTTTGCTGCACTGATTTTAGCAGGTTAACCTCCAGAAGTACCTCTGCACACACAGCCCAGAAACCCAACCTTCCCCTAAATTCTCCGAAAATAGAGTATTTTTGCTTGAGGAGTGAGTGTGCACTGCAGTCTGTTTCTGCTGATTATTTAGCAGCTTTATTCAGAAGCTTTAAAATTTGGTGATGGGTTTTGCAACTTATCAAATAACTGGACAACCAAAATTTAAAAAAATACAGAACTGAGGTAAGTGAACACATTGGAAATTAAGCCTTGTGTGAGATATTTAATTTAGAGAATACTTTTTTTAAAAATGCACTCAGTTCTTCCCTTGCTTCCAAAGAGGTTAATGCCTCAGTCCCACATAATTCCTATTTATAGATTGGCACGGAACTGCAGATAGCTAGCAGCATTTCTGTAGTAAGGTCTGAGTATTCTCAAAACACATTTGAGAATGAAGCACGTCTGTGGGAAAACTTTGACAAAAAAAAAGTTGCCTCGAAGTTTTAGAAACGTTTTCCTGTTTAAATACAAAGGGACCTATGTTCCTTTATTGTGCCTAGGGCAAGTACCAAACTGAGATTGTAACCAGTTTGTATTCTCCTCTCAATTAATGTAGACATGAAGGGCTAAGGGTGGGTGGTCACGGCCAATGCCCATCCAGCATTTTTGGGCTACAAGGCGCTGCCAGCAGTAAGTTTAATCTTTGCATATAAAAAAAGTTATTGGATTTGAAAAATGTTAATTGAGGTTGATTAGCATTCTTTAAAAAATGTTGCCCAAAATTAAAATTCTGAACATTCAGAAACAGGTTCAAAATAACTCCCCTTAGATTATGTAGTGTTCTGCCAATGTGTCACTTAAAAATCTATCAAGAGGCTGCTTTTTGTTCTGTTATGGACAGGAGAGAACGTCAAACTTAGCTTCTTTCCTATTACCAACGGTCAGTAAGCAGAAGGTGTTTCCAATTATTTTTAAAGTATGATGTGGTGTGTTTTCTTGAACCCTCAGTTCATGTGATCTAATATACTAATCCCTTACAGCAAATTTGCATTATGCTTAACTCAAGTTGGTTTATTCACATTTAAAACTCAGGGAAGAGTGTTCACAATGACCCACTTCACGATATGCACACATTAAGGGGGATAGAAAAAGAAAATTTTCCAACTAGAGTTAGTAATAGCACAAAAACTACAGCGATGATTATTAATTCACATGATTATCAGGGTCCAGAATCAGAGACCCATAAGAAGTTATGTTATACAGGAACTCGAGTTCAGCTGACTGAAGACGGGAGGTGTAGAGTTCTCTTTATAGGTGGCACTGATACTGAAAAGGTGATACACAATGACTGGATTAGTTTAGCAGGCAATGGTAGGAAATCTTCCCGCAGAGACAAGCTTTGAGGAGCAGGTAGTTGTTCAGCCTGAGGCTTTGCTTCTTAGCATTCACTAATTGGATGTTAAATGGCAGACTGAGGGTTTTTCAGATCTCAAAGGCATATAGAGATTTCAAATTGTCACTCAAATCATGTTACCTTCTTTCTCCACAATTTCAAAAGGGATGTTTATCGAATGTCTAGAACTGGCTTTGGTTCTAATAATGTCTTATCCATATTGAGGTTCTTGTGTTGGGAAGCCATTGCCTAAGCAGATGCTCTGACTCTGCTAGAAGGGTAAGCTTATCAAGATGCAAATGATGTCCATTGTCCCCTCAATAGTCCTTTTCGAAATAGACTTGGATGGGCCTAGGTATGAGATGAGCCTGTCACCATCTCTCCAGGCAAAATGAGTACCTTGGTTTTGTGATTATAATATCCTTACAACTGGATATGAGATTTAACGATCATGAGAGGAGGATTATTTTGTTCTTGTAACTCCTGTGGATAGCTTCCAGAACTAGGGACCAATTGGTGGTCATGTAACTTGTAGCAGCCATTATTTTTGGTTCAGCAGAAAGTCCAATTTTAAAAATTGCCAAAAGAATAAAGCAACATACAGTTTTGGATTTATTTTCATGTCATTTTGTCACAAAAGTGTTCTGATTTCTTCGATAGATTTTACACACACTGCCCAATTTATAGGCCCAGAAACTTGACACCACCTTAAGCATGATTTCAGCACATAATCTTTCTGGTGACAAAGTTGTGCTACTTGTCCATTTAAGCATTGCCTATCAATTCTATGGTGGACAGATAACAATAATCACTGACAGACATTTGTTAAATGCTGCTTTGGTCTCCTTTGTTGTTCCCCTCCTATTCCATTTGCTCATTCCCGATTGAGTTCATTTGCATATACCCTCATGAGTGCCAGTAGCACTGCAGATGGGAAAGAAAACTATAAGACATAGTAATTTCCGGAGTCAGCTGAGGCAGGGAAAATTGGGAGCTTATGAGCTGAAGTCTGAGTGCTTCTACAGGTGGGAATAATTTCCTTGGCATATTCTACCTAGCCTGTTTCTGAGAACAGAAGATAATCAGAAATTTTGATCCCTGCTTCTCCTTCAATCCGTTAGTCCCCAATGATGGCTTCTTACCAGCAGTTTAACACTCCATGTGGACATGCTATTGTTCCAGAATAGGAGGGGAACAAAGGAGAGCGAGGCAGCATTTAACAAGCATCCCACCAATGATGACTTCTATTTCTCTACCATAGAATTTACAGGCAAGATACGTCACATAAGACTTTAGTGTGCAGATGTGTAAAAGGCGCACTGCACCAAGGAGGAAAAGGGGAAGCCGTGCTACTTCTTTCATGAGTGATAACAGCTATAGTCATCTGCCTGCACCGCTCTCTTTACTGACAAAGATGATGACTACAATCAGCTTTCATAACCCAAGCGAATTCGCTACAAAATGTTTCGCTATCAGCACTGTGCAATACAGCCATGCATTTGCCAGGCAACTGTGGAATTGATCACTTTTGGCATCAAGATAACAGTGAGATAGGGTCATCCATTTTGCAGGACTGTGAGCTTTCCAATGTCCAGAGTGCAATTGATAGCACCTAAGTTGTTTTGTGGGTTCCTACAGAAACCCTTCCAAACTTACTCCACAGGAATTCCACCCATTGAATGACAAATTACATGTGAAAACATGCAAAGGATTCTACACTTCAGTATGAGCTTTGCTGGATGTTGTCACTCATTCATCCTTTAAAATTTGGCCTTCCCTGACCTCTTCAAGGGAAAAAAGTTAAGTTGATTAATGGCTTATGTTTGGCAAAGTCTATCTGCTATTCCTGTGGATAAAAAATCCAATAAGAATGCCGAGAGAGCAGCAGAAGAGTGCTGGCTTGTGTCCAAATACTGTGCTTTTATGTATCATAGCTCACAAAGTAGGATGTTTCTTGTTACCACCAGAGAAATATGCATGAAGATATTTAAATTAATTTTAAGATTCTTAGAAATGATCAATTCGTAGCTTTGCTGCTTAGTGTCAAACTGACATACCCATATTATTTTACCTCTTTTATTCTGTATATTGCTACAAAAAAATTCATAGGTTCTATCTCCAAAGGAGACTATTTTATGGTGTACAAGTGCACTGCTTGCTGACTCACAACGAGTTATGCACATATAATTGCTCAGCCTGTACACCAGGTGGTGATGTCGTATGAATCCATGGTCTTGAACTTCCTAATGGGGTGGGTGTAGCAAAATTTAAGACAATGAGCCAACTCCACTCTAATCTCATCCTGTCTTGTTGCATTTGAAGTTTATTAAGTATTCAGGGTGGGCTTCCAGTGTTTATATGTCTGTCATTGGGAGATATAACCATGGTGGGTGAGACATCCTGTACAGTAGCAGCAATTGACTCACTGTGGCTACTTAAAGTTGAAGGCCAACAGCTGAATGGAATTAAGAAGCCTGAGAAAAATATCTCTGACAAGAAAAACAGAGTTAGCAAGGGACAGGGAAAAAAGGAATAGTATAGCAGAAAGCAAGTTGTTTGTCATAATTTTTGTACAATGGGAAAGTGATCTATTACGTTGTGGAATTTAGGAACAAGCTAATTCCAATGGCATAAATCAAAGATATCCAGTTGCCAAAAAGCTTGGATGCAATTTTCTTAATTTATGCACAATAGGATGGGCATGGAACAGTAGAAGGTTGGAGAAATATTCTGGTGGCCATTTTCAGGGACAGTCCTCCCCGCTTGATTTTCCTCCATTTTCCATCTCTGAACCACATTTGGTTGGAGAATCCAGCTCTACATTATGTCTACCCATTAACAGGTTCTGATGAGCAAATGACCTCACTACGTTGTTATAATTTAGATCAAAAATTCCAAAGTGTTTTATGAAGTCAGCCTAGATCATAAGTTTTACACTTTGAATATGGCTAGGGGAAGCATGAACTGTTTCACTTCAGGTATGATTCAAATGACCACTTGTGAGCTTTTATCAAACAAAGTTTATTTAAGAATATAGTTAACATGTATAGAAAGAAAATTAGCAATAACCTTTATCAATTTCAAACAAAAAAACAAAACCACCACAATAATGTATAACCCTTAACAAATATATCTAAGATGTTCCAATCAAACACACCTTCCCAGAGACAAAATCCTTTCCACAGGTTTAATACAGCAAAGACTAATGTTCACGTGATACTGGAATTGAGTCCTTTGGTTGGAGAATTGAAACCCTGACTTCTCAGCCTTCTAACCTTCAGCAGCCCTCTTGGTACACCCAGAACAGTTTGATGTCAGAACAACTTCCCAGAACACCAGGGAGAGACTCTGGCCAGGCCACTGACAGCAGATTTTCTACTCGAGGAAGGCAAGAAGCCTTGCTTTCAGCTAACCAGCAGAATTTCCAAAACAAGGGAGAGAAACACTTCTTTTTAGCTTGATGTCCCTTCTAAACTAAACTGCTGCCGGCCAAATAGAAAATGAAACCTTAAATTCACTGGGAAGGAAAGCAAACTGTCCAAAACACACAACCTGCCAACTAGTCTTCCTCCTAACAATACGGGGTCATTAAAGATCCCAGTGTAAAAATAAACAAACCCATTCAAGCCACGGAAGGAGCAATAAGACGACTCCTACAGACAACTTGGCAACAATGAAATAAGCTGAGGTTGTGAGAGATGCAGAGAACATGATTTTTAAAAAATCTTAAAGGTACAGTAACGTCACAACATAGATGTAATTATTGATCTGTGCTGAGTCAGCTGATCCCATTGAAGATGTGACACCGGCTCCAATGCCTTCAGTTAAGCAAAGAAAGAGTAAGCTAGTATTGCTTTCATTGGTGACCATAGCCAAGATTGCCCTGCTAGAAAATGCATGTGTCGATTTTGGATGAGATGAGGATTAGCCTTGGTTTTAATACCATCCATCCGTACCCTGCCACCACCCATTGACCACAATCAGATAGCCATCCATCACTTACTGTCTAAGTTCAAACATAAGAATGGTCACCGCATCTGAAATACTGTGTGCAGTTTTGGTTTCCATATCTTTTCGGAATGAGTTGAGGAGAAATTTCTTCATTCAGAGTTGTGAGTATTTGCTCTATCATTGAATACATTTGAGATTTAACTAGAAATTTGTTCACTCAGAAGGCAGCAGATGAGAAAACTTAAGCAGATTTGAGGCAGAAAATCAGCCAAAATCACATTCTCGTGAACCAGGTTCAGTGGAGCCATTGGTATATTGCTGCTCCTATTTCCTATGTTCTTAGGTTAAGAAGAAAGAAATTGGAAATGTTACTTTTCAGCATGCCATCAATTGGGTACACCAGAATTATGGGCATGGGCAACTCAGTAAGGCTCAAGAAACCATTTTCTCCTCAGGTTACAAAGCAGTTAATTAAAATGGCGTAAACTGATCTAGAGGTAAGTGGATGCCATGTGGCCTGAGATCTGTCATTGCCTTTTGGAAGAAATACAGAGATGACTCATAAGGAAGGGTGGGTGCTAAATGTAATAACACCTGAAAATGGATCTCTACCTTGGAATTCCTATCAATGCATCTTTGTCTGGCCCTTCCTCTGGCTCTATCAGCCTGTCAAAGTGTTTGACTGCATTTTTATTTTTTTCTGATTAGTAAAATTGATAGCCCCTGAAAACAGGCACAAGAATTATGATGCACGATTAACTACGGCCAGTGACTGTAATAGCAGCTTTGTGGTTCCTGCTCATTTCAATGAATTCAGCATTCAGCCAGAGCTAACCACACTGTCCACTGGCTGCACACAAGTGGGCCAATGTTATGAGTGGTTGGCATTGCTTGAAGCAAGCTTGCACTGCTCTGAGCTAGTCTGCATGTCTTAATGCCAAAGTGCATTATGGCTGGAGCCAGTACAGTCAGGCTGCCACTCAATATTGAAGAAAGGCACAGAATGGGACAACGTGGTCTCCAAGTTTTCAAAAGCTGCATTTGAGGCCTGGGTGGAGGAATGGAAAGAAGGGAAAGATATCCTATACCTGCAGGGGGCAGTGGGTGCTCCAGACATGTACTCAGAAGGCAGTGGATAGTCAAGGAAGTCTAGCCCTGAGGACCTGAATGCAGTGCTACAAGAAGTTTGATGTTCACACACAAGTGATCAAGGTCAGTGAAAGTATTTTCAGATGCCAAATCTAACTAATTGCACCCACTGGCTTCAGGCACTGCTCAAATTGATACACCCTATCACTCGCCTGCCAACAATTGATTTGATTTATTATTGTCATATGTATCAGTATACAGTGAAAAGTATTGTTTCTTGCACGCTATACAGACAAGACATACCGTTCATAAAGAAAAGGAGAGAGTGCAGAATGTAGTGTGACAGTCATAGCGAAGGTGTAGAGAAAGATCAACTTAGTGCAAGGTAGGTCCAGTCAAAATTCTGATGGCAACAGGGAAGAAACTGTTCTTGAGTCAATTGGTACGTGACCTCAGACTTTTGTATCTTTTTCCCGACGGAAGAAGGTGGAAGAGAGTATATCTGGGGTGCATGGGGTCCTTGATTATGCTGGCTGCTTTTTCGAGGCATCGGGAAGTATAGACAGAGTCAATAGATGGGAGGATGGTTTGCGTGATGGACTGGGCTTCATTCACGACCCTTCGTAGTTTCTTGAGGGTCTTGGGCAGAGAAGGAGGCATTCCAAGCTGTGATACAACCAGAAAGAATGTTTTCTATGGTGCATCTGTAAAAGTTGGTGAGAGTCGTAGCTGACATGCCAAATTTCCTTAGCCTTCTGAGAAAGTAGAGGCGTTGGTGGGCTTTCTTAACTATAGTGTCGGCATGGGGGGACCAGGTTGTTGGTGATCTGGACACCTAAAAACGTGAAGCTCTCGACCATTTCTACTTCATCCCCATTGATGTGGACAGGGGCATGTTCTCCACTATGCTTCCTGAAGTCGATGACAATCTCCTTCATTTTGTTGACACAGAGGGAGAGATTATTGTTGTTGCACCAGTTCACCAGATTTTCTATCTCATTCCTGTACTCCGTCTCGTCATTGTTAGAGATCTGACCCACTACGGTGGTGTCATCAGCAAACTTGAAAATCGAGATGAAGGGAATTTGGCCACACAGTCATAGGTGTATAAGGAGTATAGTAGGGGGTTGAGGATACAGCCTTGTATGGCACCGGTGTTGAGGATCATTATGGAGGAGGTGCTGTTGCCTATCTTTACTGATTACGGTCTGTGGGTTAGGAAGTTCAGGATCCAGTTGCAGAGAGAGAAACCGAGCCCGAGGTCACGGAGTTTGGAGATGAGTTTCGTAGGAATAATGGTGTTGAAGGCTGAGCTGTAGTCAATAAATAGGAGTCTGACATAGGTGTCTTTGTTATCTAGGTGTTCCAGGGTTGAGTGTCGGACCAGGGAGATAGCGTCTGCTGTGGACCTGTTGTGGCAGTTGGCGAACTGTAGTGGATCCAGGCAGTCTGGCAGACAGGAATTGATTTGTGCCATGACTAATCTTTCAAAGCACTTTATAATGATGGATGTCAGAGCCACTGGACGATAGTCATTAAGGCACGCTTTTGGCTTTTTGGATGATGGTCACCTTCTTGAAGCATGTAGGGACCTCAGATTGGTGTAAAGAGAGGTTGAAGATGTCTGTGAGTATCCCCGCCAGCTGGTCAGGACTTGAGTGCTCGTCTGGTACCCCATCTGGGCCAGTTGCTTTCTGTGGGTTGACTTTTGAGAAGGCTGCTCTTACATTGGCAATGGTGACCTCGGATACAGGTTCGTCTGAGGCTTCCGGGCTGGAAGGCGTGCTCTCGCTGACCTCTTGCTCAAAGCGGTGTCCACCACATTGTAGATCTGTTGCCATATGTAAGCCCAACCAGGTAATGATGGCAGATTTCAAATTTCCTTCCCTAAAGGACATAAGTCAACCATATGGGTTTTTATGACAATTGATGATAGTTTCATAGTCACGTTACTGAGAATAGCTTTATAATTTCAGATTTTACTAATTGAATTCAAATTTTACCAAATCCCATTTACTTCATTTTAGCTCAGGTTCCTTGATGCCGTACCCGGCAGAACGCTGCTTGATGTCAAGAGCAGTCACTCTCACCTCATCTCTTGAGCTCAGTTCTTTTGTCCATATTTAGATCAAGCCTATAATGAAGTCAGGAGCTTATTGGCCCTTGGTGGGACCCAAACTGAACACCAGTGAGCAGGTTATTGCTGTGTAAGTGCCACTTGATAGCATTGTTGATGACATCTTACATCACTTTACTGATGACTGAGAGTGGCAATTGGCCAGGTTGGCAATTGGCCAGGTTGGATTTGTCCTGCTTTTTGTGAACAGGACATACCTGGGCAATTTTCCATATTGCTGGCTATATACCACTTTTGTAGCTGCACTCGGCGTAGCTTGTTCTAGAGCACAAGTTGTTCACTATTACCGATGTAATGTTGTTGGGGTCCATAGCTTTTGCGGTATTCAGTGCCTTCAGTTGTTTCTTGATATCACATGGACTGAATCAAATTGGTTGAACATTGACAGAAGTGATGTTAGACACTTTATCAGGAGGCCGAGATGGATCATCCTTGGCACTTTTGGCTGAAGGTGGTTGCAAATTTGCAGAGATGTGCTGATGGGGAGATTCGTGGAGCATTCTCCTCCAGTTAGTTGTTTAATTGTCCACTACTGTTCATGACTGGAGGTGGCTTTGATCTGATTCATTGGTTGTGGGGTCATTCAGCTTTTTCTATCACATGCTGCTCTGCTATTTGGCATGCAAGTAGTCCTGCGTTGTAGCTTTGCCAGGTTATAGAGTCATAGAGGTTTACAACATGGAAACAGGCCCTTTGGCCCAACTTGTCCATGCCGCCCTTTTTTTTAAAAACCTCTAAGCTAATCCCAATTGCCCGCATTTGGCCCATATCCCTCTATACCCATTGTACCCATGTAACTATCTAAATGCTTTTTAAAAGATAAAATTGTACCCGCCTCTACTACTACCTCTGGCAGCTTGTTCCAGACACTCACTACCCAATGGGTGAAAAAATTGCCCCCTGGACGTTTTTGTATCTCTCCCCTCTCACCTTAAACCTATGCCCTCTAGTTTTAGACTCCCCTACCTTTGGGAAAAGATATTGACTATCTAGCTGATCTGTGCCCCTCATTATTTTATGGACCTCTATAAGATCACCCCTCAGCCTTCTATGCTCCAGAGAAAAAAGTCCCAGTCTTTCCAGCCTCTCCTTATAACTCAAACATCAAGTCCCAGTAACATCCTAGTAAATCTCTTCTGCACTCTTCCTAGTTTAATAATATCCTTTCTATAATAGGGTGACCAGAACTGTACACAGTATTCCAAGTGTGGTCTTACCAATGTCTTGTACAACTTCAACAAGACATTCCAACTCTTCTATTCAATGTTCTGACCGATGAAACCAAGCATGCCAAATGCCTTCTTCACCACTCTGTCCACCTGTGACTCCACTTTCAAGGAGCTATGAACATGTGCCCCTAGATCTCTTTGTTCTGTAACTCTCCCCAACGCCCTCACTTTTGACACCTCACTTTTAGGCATGCCTGGTGCTCCTTTTGGTATATCCTCCTATACTCTTCATTGAAACATTGGTGATCCCCAGCTTGATGGTAATGGTAAAGTGAGAGATATGCTGAGCCATGAGGTTACAGATAATGGTTGCATAGAATTCTGCTGCTGATATACCAAAGCACCTCACAGATCTCCAGTTTTGAATTGTTAGATTTTTATTCTACATCAATCCCATCTAATGCCGCACAAGATGATGGAGGGTATCCTCAGTATGTAGCTGCACTTCATCAGGGACGATGTCAGGACTTTGCTTGACGAGTCTGTGGGACAGCTCTCCCAATTTTGGCATAAACCCTCGGATGTTAGTCAGGAAGACTTTGCAGAATTGACAGAATATGCCATTGTCTGGTTCAGTGGGTTCTGAGATGGCTGATAAGTCCAATGTGCAGTCTGCAGATTCTACTACATGTGCAGCAAGTGGTACTTGAAGGATCAGGCAGATGTGGTGCTTGGAGGTTTGTCCGCTCTCTCAGAAGCTTCAACTTTGCCCCTGCATGTCCGTGATAAACTCAATTGATGTGTTTGGTGCCTTTCCCAATAAAACTTCCTTCTGGTTGGTCACAAGCAAGGTACTCCCATGAATTGGCAGGGAATGTTTGTAACCTTCAAGACAATTGTCGAGTGAGAGTTGGGAGTGGCTTAAGAAAGCTAGCGCAGAAATATGATGGGCTAAATGGCCACCATCTGTGCTGTAATGATTCTATGACTAGGAATTTCTAGTCCCACCTGCAGAAGGTCAATGAACTTATTTGCCAAATTTTAAGTCCTCCCTATGATTTTGGGTCTCTCTTGTTCCACAGAGATCAACTTCTAAAAATTGATTTTGGAAGAAATTTTGGATGTAGTAAGTCCTAAACTGAGCTGGTGTTAACTTTCTCTATACTGGTACTTGCTGTTATATAATCACAGACATTACATCTGCATTTTTACAAGTCAATGAATTGTTTCATATTACAGGTGGCAGGGAACCTGGAGCCAGAGTTTCTGCAACCAAGCACATT
This sequence comes from Mustelus asterias, assembly GCF_964213995.1. NCBI lineage: Eukaryota > Metazoa > Chordata > Chondrichthyes > Carcharhiniformes > Triakidae > Mustelus > Mustelus asterias. The sequence continues at coordinate 38,697,531 of NC_135818.1, forward strand.
GAAAGTGCAATCCTTGTTAATGTAATGAGACCATTGTTTTATTAAATTACATATTTTTGTGAGTTTTCATAAGTAAGGCGAGAGAAATCACATTTGCACTCTTGCCCACCAAGAATACATTCGGCGAATTTTGGTTATAAGCCAACAATGAGTTGGATGGAAAATTGTCAGAAGGAAATGCCAAATTTCCAATATATGCTCTGACAAGTAAGACTGCATGCTGGGAACGTAAATTCATGAAATGAGGCTTCGAGCTAATGTAAAGCACGAGCTAGAGGCAAAAAATGTCAAGCTCTCTCTTTACTGTTTCAGCAATGATACTTAATCTTAATTGATGATGCTGTACAAGATTCCAATTTAATGTTAAATTATACACTTACAACCAGCAAATGAAGGACAGTTCTCCCCATTACCTTGTGCTGGATTAAAATCTAGGTTCCCTTCTCAAGGGCAATTAGGATGCGAACTAAATGCTGGCCTCGTCAGCGACACCCCATCCTGTGAATGAACCAATTTTAAAAAGGTTTAAAGGATAATATACTAGCCCACTACTCCAAACAAGTTCCTTCCCCTTTACTCGAAATTAAACCAATAAAATAATCTTAAAAGAATGTCAATATGATTGATTACTTAGCAATATATAGTTGTGTGCTTTAAACACACTATGTATTTAAACATCTTGATTGGATTTAGATGTGTTAGATGACTATTTAGATTTTTGATCGATAATTTTGTTTCAGTTTTAACTTGAGTTAAAAGGGAAAACACTGCCAAATCCAGATATCTGAAGTTAATTCCAGCATTTAAGATTTTCAAAGTCGTTACTTTGATCACTTGGAATTAACTAACTTACATTGGTTGTCTCCAATAGGTTTTTGAGGCGTCATTGTAAATGCAGTACATAATTGATATAGCATTTCAAAGCGTGGCCCATATAATCTTCTGCATTAACTAGTAGTAGTGTTATTTTCTTTTCTTTTTGTTTAAGTCATCATAGCATTACAGTTTAGATGTAGAGGCTCGTAGAACAGTTCTGAGCTGCACCAAATGATAATAAAATCACTCAGATTACTGCCAAGTAAAGTTTTGAATGCATTCATACCAATTTTAAAATGATCACATTCCAGTTCTGGAACTAAATGTTCAAAGCCACATTGGACCCTTTTAAAATTTTTAATCAACAGGATCTGGCATTACAGATTCAAATTTTATTTCTGGTGAGTTTTGCATGTTAATACAGACCAGAATACAAATAATTTTCAGGCATTTATACTTCTAAAAAGTGCTGTGTCCCACTTTCATTCATTTCCGCTCACCGTTATAAATTATATCATATAACAGCAGGTAAGAATAGAATAAAAGGAAAATCAAAGTAATTTAGGATTTAAGAATATTTAATTCTAATACTGCAGAATATTGAAAAAGATTTTGATTATTATGATATTTTTATTTTTCAATAACTTCATTTTCTTGATGTTGTGTTGGGCACGTTTGCATAATGTGGTTGATGATTTCACTACATGAAATAGTCACTGATCACGTGATTTTTCTCCCCCTTTTGTGTTTGGCTCTTATGAGTCAGCTTTCCGCTTATTCTCTGGGTGAAATTGCCCGTGCGCAGCCAATTTGCAACACCAATTTTATTTCTGGGCAGTAAGTTGAAATTCTGCCCCATAGCTTTATTACATGGTAATATTTATTTAATTCTGATTGTTTTAAATACGCAGGAAATATATATGATAAATGCTGTAGCTAAGCATGTTATTGTTATATCAATGAAATGCCATGGATGTATGGTGTCTAACTCGGAACATAGGAAACGAGTAGACCGTCCAGTTCTCGAGCCTATTCCATCATTCAGTTTGAGATGGCTAATCTGTATTTTAGCTTAATTTCTGTTTGCAGCTCTGTCTAGCAAAAATATATTGACCTCAGATTTGAAATTATTAATTGAACTAGCCTCTACAGTTTTTTGAGAAGAGTCATCCAGACTGAGAACGTTAGCTTTGTTCTCTCTCCACAGATGCTGTCAGACCTGCTGAGATTTTCAAGCATTTTCTGTTTTTGTTTCAGATTCCATCATCCATGATAATTTGCTTTTATTCTACAGTTGTTTGTTAGATTATTTGAATATTAATATTTCATAAATTAATATATAGAAATTGTGTCTCATTACAACATGATCTAAACTAAACCAAGCTTATGGACACCAATGCCCAGATTTTCACCACAGCTCCGTCATAGTGAAACTAGCAGAACTGCCTGAACATGGCACTTCCCATTTTCATAAGGACCATTTAAATAATCAGCTGCTTCCACTGAAATGGAATTTTGGTAGCCTTGGAGTGTGCAATCCAAAGCATACAGACCAGACCTCGTAAGAGCAGGTCTGAACTTCGTGGATTTGTTTGGATAGCCAGGTTACCCCTTTGGCGAGGTAAGAAACCTGTTTGGATCTGGTCTCAGAACAGCTTTGTGGAAAGTAGGGTACCATTTGAAAGTATTACAAGTCGTTATACATATGCACATAAACTCATTACTGTCAAACTGATTGGAATTGTCAAAAGACCTGCCAAAATCAACTGCCAATACTTTCAGAAGCACGTATCAAGGAGACTTGTCAAAAGGACAAGTCATAAGTGTCAAGAGGACCTGTCAGAGAGTGCTGTCTAGGCATTTAAATATCCTCTTCTTTAAATCTTTGAAAAAAAATGGAGAGTTAAAAAATCATTGCTTGCTTTTTCACTCTCTGTTTTAGTGGATTACTGTTGCATGCCTGATTTCAAAACTATCCATTATCACAGTAGGGTGCCTACCATTTCACAGTTTGTTTGACAGCTACAAGTGGTTATAGATTTTTTGCTACGGGACTATGAAGTCCAATGCTTGTTATATAAAGGAGTGTGACTTGAATGAAATGCCTGTTGTCATTCTAATCTATTCCAAATAATATGAGGTGTTTTGGGAGTCAAAATTCTTCAACAAGCTCAGTATTACTGACTTTAACAAGACAAATGAATATGAGGACAATTGATCTGATAAAAGCACTTCTATTTCACAACTAAGTATAGTTTATTTGGTGCAGGAATGTCAATGCAGTAAATGAGTTTTTATGAATCTGTGTTTTTTTTCAATATAGTGAATTCTGCAATAAACACTTAGAACTCTTTTATAGACTTTGTTTAATCTCTCTAAAAAGTTCATGAGCTTTGCTGTGGTGGATTCTAGGTGATTTGGCATGATAGGTGTAAGGGCAAAGAGCTTTGGGAGGCTTGAATTAGCATCAGTTGGCACCAACTTGGCACAAGGGCTATAAAGGACCATCAAGTTTGTGGAGGAACAGCTTGGCTTGGGATTATGAGCCATAAGGGGTTGTTTGGAGTGCATTACTTGGTTTGGACAATATGAAAGGTCATGGGGGGGACACATAGCTGCGCATGAGGGGCTATTAGGTACCATGGGTTAGCATTGATGGGGCATGGGGAGTAAGTATGGGGAGGTGAAAGGTGTGCGGGCTGGATGGATGTTTCATGCTTTATTCATTTTTAAATTTTGGACATAGTGCAGGCATCAGAATTTCTTCTACTCAGCCTGCCTCTGCACCCTGCATCCTCCTAGGTTCTTCCGGGGTCATCCCTCCAACCTCCCCTTCCCCGCCCCGCCCCCAGCCCACAACTTCTAATCCAGCCCTTGGAGCCCAGATCAGAAGGAAGATGCATTGAAATGGGGAGCTCAGTTGTTATGTCCTATAATTTATAAATTACACCCTCTAATCTATTCCAAATAATATGAGGTGTTTTGGGAGTCACAATTCTTCAACAAGCTCAGTATTACTGACTTTAACAAGATAAATGACTATGAGGACAATTGATCTGATAAAAGCACTTCTATTTCACAACTAAGTATAGTCAGTCTTGGCTCAGTAACAAACTAATTTTCTTTCTAATTGTATCTGAAAAAAACACCCCTAGGTCCTTCAAGCTTCCCTCAAGGAAATATAGACTTTCACATGAGTTAAGTTGCTCACTTAAGTTTGGTAATCGGAGATTGTTTTTTGTTCTGCTTCTTTCATTCATGACACCTAAATATGAATTTTTATTATTATTGAAATATGAAAAATTGCAGTCTTTATTTTTTGTTTTCGGTAGGCAACATAAGGAATTTTTTGTGTTGTTTAATTCCTCATTTTATAATATTGATACTGCAATTGATACTTCTAAACCATGCAGAACGCTTAGTGACTATTGTTGCTGCACAGAGGTATCTCATAATAAGAAGGGGATTGTGATTTCAGTTAACGGATTATTACACCACCGATATATAGTAGTCATTAGGTCCAGGTAGAAAAACATGTATTTGTATTATGTGATCTTCCATTATTAAGAGGATTATTTTCTCAGTTTATGCTAGTTAGAGGCAACTATAGTACAAAACAAACCTGAGTATTATAATAAATTTATATTCCAAGATAAGTCAATGATATTAAATGATGAAAGGGTAAAAAGGCCTGAAAGCCTCTCTGGTCAGATGTACTTAATTAAAGGTAAATGAAGGACAGCTGTTTTTTTATGTCGCAAGCACACCTTTGATCTGCTGTACCCTTCAGACCCCTTTGGACAAGGCAGTTAAATACTAGCCAGGAGGCCTATTTTAAAGACATTAGGGCCCTTGAGGGCAAACAAGTGACAGAAAGATAAAGGGATGACAATTGAAGCAGCCGTAAGCTGTTAGCTCTATTTATTAGAGAACCTTAAACATGTCTACTGATGGAAAGATATCCACATATGCAGATCAACCAAGCAACAAGAATTACAACAGCTTAGGGACACATGACTGGTCAGGTTTTTCAAGGAAAGGTTTTTGTCAAGCTGTTCTTAAGTATGCAGGGGAAAAAATATTACTTACACGTTTTCATTGCTGGAAGATTGGTTCAATATGGATGGAATCGGCTACAGCTGTGATGGCACTAACACTATGTAACCTAATGTTGACCTTTGCAGTTTCTTCAATTACATTTAGAAAATGTCCTCTTCAGTACTCATTGATAGAAGGGATGTGTCATTTAGCTAGGGCAGTGTTGTATTTAATGCCTTTGAAATGCTTGGTTCCACTTAGAAGATCTGTAGCATGATACTGTAAAATGATTATTGCTGCCTCAACCTGTATAGTTGAAAAGCAATATGAATTGTTGGAGTGCTCATACAAAAGGATTTTTAATTTTCTAATCTACATGGGGCATATGAACTATGTAGAATTATTACATTCCATTCAAGGTCAAGATGATTATTTTGCGGTAGATGACATATATAATCCATTGTCAATGGTGAGTGGAATCGTACTAATTGTTTGCCTATTATATATTTATATTTTATAATGTGCTGTTAAATGAAAGACGATTACATTCACGGATTTTCTACCTGCAAATTTTTCCTATTAGCAGCGGTGTATATCATGGCTTGTAACTGTTGACTATTACACAAACAGGAGATCAAATGAGATGGTTCATAAACATTTGGGATGCTAATGCAGTGGAGTTATTTGTTTCTGTTTTCAGCTGTTTCTCTGGCTTGATTACTTAGCGAGGAAAAACTATTCCTCCCAGGAATTGGCAGTGATTTATTTCCCTTTAAATATAATGTCAGTTAAAAGGATTTGAAATTAAATACAACTAACCTTGAATGTTTTCAAGATGAACGTAGATCTGAGATCTTGGAAGGATATTGGAAATGCATGAGTGCAAAGAGTGGAATTGTACTCAAAGCCAGCTAAACACCAAAACAAATTCTTAGGTTGCAAATTTAGGTTATGGATGCCTGTTACTCCTTTCTGGGTAAGAATCACACCACTGGCCACAACCTGTGTGGTCCAACTTGCATTCTGGGAGCAGGACAGGCATGCACTGAAAGGTTCTGATTTGGTGATAGCCTAACTGGCTGTTGCAACATCAAGATCTCGAATTTGAGCAACATTAATGGTAACAAATTCAAACATCACTCACCAAAATTAGGCATTCTGCTGGTGGGTCCTGAAGCAGTGCCAACCGAAGCACCACTCAACAAATTGATAGTGAGGTGTTTTTGAATAACAAAAGTGGAAAATGCTGGAAATATTCAGCAGGTCTGGCAGAATCTATGGAGAAAAAAAGTTTACTTTCCGGGTCAGCATCAATGATAGAAATATTCTCACTGGCTGCCCAAAGTGAGTCCCAGAGTATGCTGACCGCCTTCCACTGAAATGTACCCGAATCAGAAGTTCCCTATTATCCACTGCATCCTGATGAGATCTTTGAGGCCTGTGCTAGCCTCAACTTCCTCCTTGTGCAACTGGGCACTTCTCTACTCTGCAACTTCAAAATCATTCTCCACCTCTTTGTCCTCCTCTCCCTATGAAGAGTTGTCATTCCAAGGCCTCGTCCCCTTCAGGTCCACACCTCTCTGGAGAGCCATATCATGAAAAATGCAGCAGATGATGTGCGAGAACCATGCACCTTGCTTCCAAGTGTCTGCTTTACTAAGAGCTGTAGTGATGCCTTTAAATTGGGACTGCCCTTCAAACGTCTTGCCTCCATCCCACACTCCTAGCTGCTAATTGGCCACCCAACCCATCAGCCAATTAGAAACCTACCTCTCTGAAAATCCCGGGCTATGACTACTTCTCCCACAGAGCAGATCTAGACACAGAAATGTCACAATGCTGGGCTCCCTTCTTCTTAGGCAAAATCCAACTCCTTTTTCTTATTTTTCGATAAGCTATTTTTGAATTATTTCATAGTATGTGGGCATTGCTGGTAACATGAACATTTGTTGCCCATACCTAATTGTCTTTGAGAAGGTGATGGTGAACTGCCTTCTTGGACCACTACAGTCTATGTTATGTAGGTACACCAACAGTGTTGTTAGGAAGGGAGTTCTGGAATTTTGACCCTGAGACGGTAAATGAATGGTGATATCGTTCCATGTCAGGATGATGTGTGCCTTGTGGGGGAATATGCAGGTGTTCCCATTCATCTGCTGCCCCTGTTCTTCTCGGTATTAGAGGGTGTGGGTTTGGAAGGTGCTGTTGAAAGAGCCATGGGGAGTTGTTACAGTGCTCTTGTGGATAGTACACATTGCTGTCACAATGCATCCATGTGAATGTTGAAATTATTTGAAAAAGATATAATTGTGTTGGAAGCACTATAGGTAAGGTTCACTCCAATTTTTCTGGGATGAGGAAAATGAAAGGTGAACTTATTGAAACATATAAGATCCATAGTGAATTTGATCGGCTAGATACTGTGAGTTTCCACTTGTGGGAGAAACTTAGAACCAGGGGACACAATTTAAGAATAAGAGGTCAATAATTTAAGATGGATATTTAGGAGAACTTTTTTTTCTTAAAAGGATGTTAGTGTGTGGAATTCTCTTCCCCAGAAAGCAGTCAAAACTGGGTCATTGAATTTATTCAAGGCAGAGTTAAGACAGATTTTTGATAAACAAAGGAGTGAAAGGTTTATGTGAGGCAGAGACCAAAGTAGAGTTGAGACTACAGCCAGAGCAGTCATGATCTTATTGAATGGCAGAACAGGCTCCATGGACTGAATGGCCTACTCCTGCTCCTAAGGCCTATGTTCCTTTGAAGGTGGTAGGTGAAGTACCAATCAAGTGGTCTGCTTTGTTGCCCTCATGGTGTTGAGCTTCTTGAGTGTTGTTGAAGCTGCATTCATCAGGCAAGCAAACAGTACTTCATTACGCTCCTGATTTGAACCTTGTAGATAGTGGACAGGCTTTGGGGAATCAGGAGGCAGTTTATTCACTGCAGAATTCCTCTGACCTGCTCTTGGAGCCACAATATTTATTTCATGGTCCATGATTGTGGAATCACTTAGCTGTTGTCTATCACATGCTGCTTCCTCCATTTGGCATGCAAGTAGCCCTGCGTTGTAGGTTGATGTATCATTTCTGGGTATGCCTGGTGCTGCTCCTAGCATGCCCTCCTGCATTCTTCTTTGTGCCAGGATTAATCCCCCAGCTGGATGATAATTGTAGAGTTGGGGATAAGTAGAACCATGACGTTACATATTGTGATTGGATACAATTCTACTGGTGCTGATAGCCCACAATGCCCAGTTTTCTGAGTTGCTAGATCTGTTTGAAATCTATCCTTTATGGCAGGGTAATAGTACCACACAACACAATGGAGGGTAACAGTTTGGGCAGCACGGTAGCACAGTGGTGAGCACTGCTGCCTCAAGCGCCAGGGCCTGGGTTCGATTCCCGGCTTAGGTCACTGTGCGGAGTCTGCACATTCTCCCTGTGAATGCATGGGTTTCCTCCGGGTGCTCCGGTTTTCTCCCACAATCCAAAAATGTGCGGGTTAGGTGCATCGGCCATGCTAAATGCTCCCTCAGTGTACCTGAACAGGCGCCAGAGTGTGCTGACCAGAAGATTTTAACGGTAACTTCATTGCAGTGTTAATATAAGCCTACTTGTGACACTAATAAATAAAAAAACCTCAATGTGAAGACAGGACTTAATCTCCACAAGGACTGCGCAGTCATCAATACAGTCATGGACAGGTGGATCTGTGACAGGTGGACTGATAAGGGTGCGGTCAAGTAGAATTTTCCCTCTTGTTTCTCTCACCACCTGTTAAAGACTCTGTTTAGGAGACATGTCCTTATGGACTTGGCCAGAAGTGGTGCTACCACACTCTCTTGGTGCTGGACATTGAATTTCCCCCACCCAGAGGCTGTGCAAAATGCTGTTTTATAAGGAAAGGAATGTTATACCATTTAATACGTAATGTATAATTTTGCTGCTAAGCAAGAACAAAATCCTTCTAAAGGCACCAAGTGTGATTGTTGCTAATGATCATAGATGAGGTGTAAGGGCTTAATTGTTGTTTGATTCAGGAATGTTGGAGATTGTAAAATGCTTCTCAGTGTCAGTTTTCAGATCAATGCTTCACTTTATTTCCAAAGAAAGTCTTGGTTCTGCAACAGTATAATTAGGGGGTGATGTTACGAAAAAAATTCTAACTGCCGAACGAACGTGAAAACGGGAAAGTTTTAGATCCATTTTTTCAGCGAGGCCACACCACAAGTGAAATCGTATAGCACTTAGTGCAAAAATGATGTTCAATCTGAGTTCTGCTACTAGAGGGAGTGGACAGAGTCTATTCTCACCAGAAAGCCAGCTGCTCACACTAGAAGGCGCTATAGTGCACGCGCAGATCTCTCTCTCTCCTGTGCAATAGAACACAGAGAGACTTATCAGTCATCGTGCCCCCCCCCCTCGATCGCTGGCCTCCCCAGCCTATCGCTCCCCCCCCACACACCCAGTTTACTGCAACCCCACACCCTCCCCATTTCCCCTTGGCCGGGTCAATCACACACCCCACCCCCTTCCATGGCCCAGTTGATCGCATCCTACTCCTCTTGGCCCAGTTGATCACCACCCCAGCCGATTGCAGAGTATGCAGCTCTCTCAACTGGCCACCTCCCCTTAGGCCCTGCCCCCATCATGACCATGCCTCTCCCCTTAGATCCCGCCCCATCATGGTCCCATCCCTTGGCACTGCCAAGGTGCAAGGCTGGCACTGCCAGGTTCCCAGGCTGCCACTGCCCAAGGGGCACTACGCACCCTGCCCCCAACCACCCGAGGCCACCATTTCAAGTCCCCGTTGATGGGGACCACACGTGATCCTCGCCGGTGAGGACCTTCACCTGCGAGACCATTAAGCCAAGTGAGTCCAGACAATTCTGTCCTGATCTCACTAATTACATTTAAATTATTTAAATATTGAAATCAGCCTCGCCCCCTTCCTGGACTCGAGGCTGATCAGGCTGGAAATCTGGAGCCGGTAAGATTGCGAGAAGCAAGAAACTTGGTGCAAACGTGACTTTTTTTGTCTCTCGCGTGACCTTACCGGCTCGCCCTGCCCATCAACCAGTGTGACAAGCCAGTAAGATTACCTCCTTGATGTTTAACAGTGCTCACCCAAACATATACCAATCCCAAACATAGTTTGTGTATATATAGAAAGAGAATACTTAGCTAAGAGTGTAATATTGCATGGCAAGAACAGAAGGTCTCAGATGTTTCATTATAATGATTCTGGTGTAATTGATAAACAGGCACCAGCATGTAGATATAATATTAAGTAACTACATAGAGTTAAAAGAAAATCACATCATATCTGAGTTAAATACTCAAACTTGTTTGAACCAGTACTTAATATGGGGGTGAAGTTTTACTCTCATGTTTAAGGACCTGAAATATTGCGATCCAAATAGCCCTGTTTACCTCTAATTTTCTAATGTTCAGGAGACCTGAATCTATACAGAGTTGCTGTCACAAACAGGTGGGGGACCTCATTAAAAATACAAATTAGGGTCAGACAGCATATCTACAATGTCTGATGCCATTTTCATCTCTGCCAGCATTCCTTGGATGATATAAATCAGAAGGCAGCCATTTCCAGCAATATTTAAAGCAATTGTTTGGTATAACTGTAGAAAGTTTTATGAGATAATGCTGTTGCTATTTACTACTTAGACAATTTCACAATGAAATAACTAGTAAATTTGTGGTTGCTGTAGAATATTTTGCACTTCAAATCTCTGGTACCGTACTTATTGCTTCATGGGGTCCTACTGGGAATTCCACTCTGGCAAGTGGAGGAGGAACAGGAAGAAGAAGGAAAGCGTAATTGGAGAGTGAGTTTAAATGTCTAGAATAACATACCTGCAGTTGTCTAAACAATGTATAAGTGGCTTTGGTTCTCTAATGAAGCTGCAACAGTTGCATTGTTTCCTGTGATAAAACCTGTTCCACTCCTGCCCATTGCGGTCAAGTTCACCGCTGCCCTAATTTCTTTGCTTACGTATCTTTCTAGACTGCTTTAGGGGTATCAGTAACATCAGTTAATCTACCACTTGTTTTTACATTAAGCAGGTGATTGATGTCATGTTTATTAGACTGAGCACATCCATTATTTTCCCCATGGATAAATGGAAGCTGCAGGTTTGGACTGTGACATCTTCAGGAGTGTACCGCATTCTGGGTGCCATTGACTGCACCCATATTAGCCTGAGGCTTCTTCACACAATTACTGTGCCTTCAAGAAATTGCATGAATTTCCAGTTTATTTTACACTACTGTGTAATTACCATTAGATCATCATGGAGGTTGTGCCTCTTGCCTTGCAATTATCATGTTGCTTCAAAATTGCTAAAATCCTCCATTTCCCAGTTCTTCAGGTTGAATTTTTATTTACCTGACTTGTCAGGAGCCAGTGGAACCAAAGGTAGTGGGGACCCAGAAGTTGGAATTTCTCTCCATCAACTCCACAGCATGCATGTGAAGTTACTTATCGATTCCCCTGATTGACAGGCTTTGCTTCCAGTCAGGTTGCAAGCCAGTCAGTGAAAGTCGCAGGACTATTTATGAATTTGCTGGGATGGGAGTGTGGAGTATATCTTTGGTGGTAATGGAAGAGCAAAGAGTCTGAAGACTGTTGATCCTAGGGAAACTGATGGGGGATCAGAGGCCTGGGGAGAGAACAGAGATCTGATGGGGTAGATTGGGACGGAGTTGCCCTGTACTCAACCACAGTCTATAACCTCATGGCTTGCCATAGCCCCACTCTCCCATTACCATCAAGCCAGGAGATCAACCCTGGTTAAATGCAGGAAGGTATGCCAGGAGCAACAACAGGCATACCTAAAAATGATGTGTCAACCTGGTGAAGCTACAGCACAGGACTAATAGCACGACCACTTCAAACATAGACAAAACAGTTGAATTCCAGAGGTAAGGTGAGAGTGATTGTTCTTGACATCAAGGCAGCAATTGACCAAGTGTAACATCAAGGAGCCCTAGCAAAACTGGAGTCAGTGGGAATCAAGGGGAAAACCCTCTGCTGGTTGGAGTCATACCTAGCACAAATGGAGATGGTTGTGGGCCACCAACAGCAGTGGAACTGTACTCCAGCACAATCTGCAACCTCATGGCCCAGCATGATCCCCACTCAACCATTATCATTAAGCCAGGGGATCACCCTGGTTCAATGGAGAGTGCAGGAGGGCATGCCAGGAGCAGCATTAGGCATACCAAAAAATGAAGTGTCAACCTGGTGAAGCTACCAAACAGGACTACGTGCATGCCAAACAACATAAACAGCAAGTGATAGACAGAGCTAAGCGATCCCACAACCAACGGATCAGATCCAAGTTCTGCAGTCCTGTCACATCCAATCATGAATAGTGGTGGGCAATTAAACAACTCACTGGAGGACGAGGCTCCACAAATATCCCCATCCTCAATGATGGAAGAGCCCAGCACATCAGTGCAAAAGATAAGGCCGAAGTATTCGCAACAATCTTCAGCCAGAAGTGCCGAGTGGATGATCCATCTCGGCCTCCTCCAGTGGTCCCCAGCATCTCAGATGCCAGTCTCCAGCCAATTCGATTCACTCCACGTGATATCAAGAAACAGTTGGAGGCACTGGATTTCGCAAAGGCAATGGGCCCTGATAACATTCTAGCAATAGTACTAAAGACTGATGTTCCAGAGCTTCCCACTCCCCTAGCCAAGCTCTTCCACTACAGTTACAACACTGGCATCCACTTGACAATGTGGAAAATTGCCCAAGTATGGCCTGTACACAAAAAGCAGGACAAATCCAACCCGGCCAATCACCGTCCAATCAGTTTGCTCTCGATCATCAGTAAAGTGATGGAAGGGGTCATCAAGCAGCACCTGCTCAGCAATAACCTGCTCAGTGACGCCCAGTTTGGGTTTCACCAGGGTCAGCTCCCGACCTCACTACAGCCTTGGTTCTAACATGGACAAAAGAGGTGAATTCCAGAGATGAGGTGAGAATGTCCACCCTTGACATCAAAGCCGCAGTTGACCAAGTGTGGCATCAAGAAGCTCTAGCAAAGCTGGAATCAATGTGTATCAGAGGGCAAACTCTCCACTGTTTGGAGTTGTATCTGACACATAGGAAGATGATTGCGGTTGTGGAAGGTTAGTCATCTCAGCTCTAGGACATCTCTGCAGGAGTCCTTCAGAGTAGTGTCCAAGGCCCAACCAGCTGCTTCATCAATGTTCCTCCACTCTGCCACCTCCCCCAACCCCCCCCCCCCCCCCCCCCCCCCACCCGCAATCATAAGGTCGGAAGTGGAGATATTCGCCTTTGCGCAATGTTCAGCACCATTTGCGACTCCTCAGATACCGGAGCAGTCCACGTTCAAATGCAACAAGATCTGGACAGTATTCAGGCTTGGGCTGACAAGTGGCAAGTAATATTTGCGCCACACAAATGCCAGGCAATGACCATCACCAATAAGAGACAATCTAACCACCGCCCCATGGCATTCAATGGTGTCACCATCACTGAATTCCCCCACTGTCAATATCCTTGGGGTTACCATTGACTAGAAACTCAACTAGACTCGCCAGATAAACACAGTGGCTATAAGAGCAGGTCAGAAGCTAGGAATACTGCAGCGAATAACTCACCTGCTGACTCCCCAAGATCTACAAGGCACAAATCAGGGATGTAATAGAATATTCCCCACTTGCCTGGATGGGTGCAGCTCCAACAACACTCAAGAAGCTTGACACCATCCAGGACAAAGCAGCCTGCTTGAATGATATCACATCCAAAAACATTCACTCCCTCCATCACTGATGTTCAGTAGCAGTAGTGTGTACTAGCTACAAGATGCACTGCAAATATTCACCAAAGCTCCTCAGATAGCACATTTCAAACCCATGACCACCTCCATCTCGGACAAGGGTAGCAGATACATGGGAACACCACCACCTGCAAGGTCCCCTGCAAGCCACTTGTCATCCTCACTTGGAAATATATCACCGTTCCTTCGCAGTTGCTGGATCAAAATCCTGGAATTGCCTTCCTGATGGTATTGTGAGTAAACCCACAGCACATGGACTACCGCGATTTAAGAAGGCAGCTCACCACCACATAAATACTGGCCAGCCAGCGAGTCCCATGTCCCATGAATGAATAAAAACAAAATTTTCCTTGGACCGTGCGCTTGTAAGGAATTGTGTTCTGGCAGGTTTACAAAAGCTGGTATAAACAAAGATATAGACTGGGATTTTGCCATCGTGTTGCACCCATTTTCAGGCGTGATGCGGTTGTAAAGTGGGGCGTAAAGCGATTAGTGTGATTGGCACCAGTTTTCGTGAACGGCACCATTTTACAAGCACAGGATTTCTGGCACAGTGCACCTCTCACCGGAAATGGGCGAGAGGCAGGTTAATTTGTTGAAATTTATTTAAATAAGCATTTCAATGCCATTATCGAGCCCGGCACTCAATCATCTGGGCTCGCCTGCCTTTATGAACTCACTGGGAAAGGTTCTCACCTTTAGACATGAACAGGGAACAGCGACTTGGCCTCGCCGCTGGAAACAGAGGCCAGTGAGGCCCCCCGGGGCGGCCGAGGGCAAGGGGGAGTGCCCCTTGGGCAGTGCCACACTGGCAATGCCATCCTGGCACATGGGCAATGCCAGTCTGGCAACTGAGCAATGCCCACCGGGCAGTGCCGAGGCAGGTCCAGTGGGGGAGGGGTCAGTGGGGGTGGGGCCAGTGGGGCAGGGCTAATGGGGGAGGGGCCCACTGCCACTCTGCAGCAATCGGTGGGGGGAGGGCAGCGGGGCCACGATCGATGGGAAAGGGAGAGGGTCCACGATTGGTTTGGGCTGCGGGGGAGTGGGCGGGGGCTGTATCTACAGCCACAGGCCCCTACGATTGCAGGAGGGGTGAGCTGTTTCAGGCTGTGTGCAGTAGCAGGGGCCTGATAGGTCTGTCTTTGTCTGTCAGACCCTTGCTACTGCTGATGTGCAGCATCAGAGGCTTGCACATGCGCACTACCTCCCTGTGCAGGCTTTCAGGTGTGTTAAGCCCCGCCCAGATGCTTCTGCAGTAACAGGTTCGCTCAGAATTTTGCAGCCAGAGTGCGTATGGGGGGTGGGGCCTAAAAACATGCCCAAAAGACGGATCTGGAACTCTCCCGGTTCCACTTTGATTAAAAATGGTAACGTGCCATCTAAAATGTTTCATTTTAAACATTTTCATAAGCTTTTACATTCACTTATTGGATTTGGAATCCTACTGCACTGTGAAAATTCTGTGATCCTTAATATCTTTACAAATAGCTGAATAGTGAGATGGATGGAATGTTTAAAACAATGTATACAATATATTTTTTCTATTCCAAATGTTTCCAGTCCCTTCATATTTTGGTAGTGATTACGTTGTCATTGGCCTCTTTTAAGGTCAAACCAAATAAACAAACTCAAGGTAAATCAGGACAAAGTAAAAGTGGGCAGCTCCCCAAAAGGAGGGGGAACAGCCCGAACAAAAATCAAAGTACAAAGGAAACTTAAAGACATCAAATTATAATGTACGTCGTCATTGGGAGTATGGTCTAATGAATGGTTAGATGTTGACCAAGTGACTGATCTGCATGTTAGAATGCCAGTTTGGGCTTGATCTTCAGTTGTGTGGGTGAGGCTGGGTGCGCAGACGCTTTGAGAACAGTGCTCCGCCCGCCTGTGCCTCCGGGACAAGCTGCTATTTTCAAAGAGAGACTGTGGTGACCGGCAACATACTCGCCTACAACTATCTGTTAAACTCTTTGAGGAGCTTGTTAACAGGCTGGGGAGGAACAGAAGGCTACTTTCAAATCGCAGATCGGCAAAACGAAACAATCTGGTGCATGTTAATGCACAGCTGTCAGGTGCGATGTGAGGCGCCATTAAATCGTGTTTCTGAACAAAACATTTTGGGGGGGAAAAAAAGTTTTGTTCTCTTAGAATATTTCCACTGCCTTTCCGCTGACCATTTTGCCATTTATCCCTCTGATCTCCTCCATTCTGCAAGGCCTTAAAGGCTCAGGAGTCTGTTCCCGCTGCCTGCAAGCGCTCGTCGCGGGATTGAACTTGCCTCCGGCCCAGTGAGGTGATCCGCATTCACTGCAGAGCTGAGGCTCGGGACCTAGGAAGGAATCGTGCCTGGGTTGAAAATCAAGTCTTTTAGTGTCCGGTTGCTATCCGGCTGTGGAGGCCATCACAGCTGCACCTAATCTTGTACTCCGCTGCCATTCATGCATGCATACATTTGGATGAGGGTTTTAGGAAATGATGGCTGGCAGATTTTTTTCAGCTCAGGAATGCCGACTGTAGAATCCTTACAGCTGCTCATGATCAGATCTGCACACTCGGCACAAATGAGAGTCAAACGTTGTTTGTATAGCTCAGATCTCGAAACTTGGCCTGTGGGCAGCGAAGACAAGTGAAGGCTTTTGCCAACTCGCACCTGTTTTACTCCTCCACCATTTGAAGCTATTTGGTACTTCTAATCTGTGCAACATTGGACCACTACTTAGCCCAGGGAGGTGTTTAATTTTGTGTTTCCATGAGAGTGTTAAATTCCATATTTATTGCAGATATGGAGATGCAAACATCTGACCATTCTAAAATAGCATGCATTTACAAAATGTTGTTCCCCTCCCAGTTTAATGCCTTGTATGTAATTCCCGATATAAATTCCAAATGCAGTGGCTCACAGTCTGCCACAATCGAATTGAAATGCTACACTTCAAGAGGGAGTAGAGAGGTTGAGCCAACCTCTTATGTTAAATGCACTAACTAACTTTAGGTTAAGAATAGTTTTGTTAGAATCCATTGCACTTTCAATTAAAACATGTGACATCCAGTTAATCAATCTTTTGACCACACCACCCGCCATCAAGTCCTGATCTAAACTATATTTCTTGCAGCCTGGGGCGTATAGCAAAAGAATTGATCATTTCATGTAGGGACAATGAGGGGTAACAACCCTTAAGGCTACAATAGTGAGGCAGTAGTGACCAAGGCTAATAATGAGGTGAGCTGGCAAATTAATTATGGTCTGCCACAAATGTTATGCATTATATCACTTTATTACTTTTTGTTTACTTATTTCTTTGCCTTACATTTTAAAAAGTTCTTAAGTTTGATTAATTTTGCTTATTGCTTTTACAAGTAGAATCTTGTTTCTGAAAGTCTTTAAGTCTTTTCTTTGATTTTTCTCCTGAATTTCCTCCTTTGTAGAGAAAATTCTGTTGAATGAATCCAATGCATAATGTTGTGCACTCATTAAAACTAATGAGATTAGCTGCCTATTTCATATAATTATTTTATTTTATAGTCATTACCATGCTGCAGTCCTTGTTTCCACCAGGAAGTGAATGCATCTAATTTAAGGCAGCACAGTAATCAACATGTCCCAACATGCTTAACTTTAAAGGCACATATATTTTGAAATGTTACTCTGTTTTGAACCTTCTGCTTTTCAAAGTTACGTCAAGCCAGCTGTTTAATTCTACTCCTGGTTCAACCTGGAGATTTGTGGTGTTTACAATGCTAATGGAGCGCTTTCTCTCCCTGGCAGAATGTTAACGTCAGTTGTGCTGCTGCATACTCCATAATGGAAACAGTTGGGGAGCAGTAGGCTTTATGCTCACCTTCCGGTGCAATGCTAAGATTCTATCTGCTGCTGGTGTTGACACTGCCACAGAATGATCCATTTACTGCCGCGTGCGATCCCAACTATTCACTGTGGAGAAATAGTTCCAAAAAAATTACTAATGATGAGGCAATCAGAATGATCCATGTAGATTGACATTTTCTCAGAAAAGAGAGGTGGTGGACTCTATTTGGAAGATTCTCTGATTGGACAACCATGAGACACTTGGCAGAATGTCTCATAACCAAAGCTCCGTAGAGGAACAAAGATTGATGTATAATCCTGGATTTTAAAGAGAAGAATTGTTTTTGTCAGAACTGTCTTGTACCCTACCATATGTTGCGCCTGAGACACCTCTGGCAGTGAAGAGACAGTTGCACAAATCATTCTGAAATAGATGTTTGCAAAGCAAATCAGGATAGAGTAATCTGGTAGTTTTGTCAACATGTCCATAACGCAGTAAGATATGCTCCATGGCCTGAACCAAGAGCACACAAGATAATAAATGTTTTCTGCTGGAAAACCAACAATTTAATGAAATATGTACTTTGGCCTTCCTGAATCTTAATACTTCTCTACAGCAAAAACATTTTTGACTGAGACTTGAGTGTTGTACATTCCATTATTCAGGCTGGCAACCTGAAGAATGTACTGAATCATTGTGTAGCTGCCACAAAGACAATGTGAAGAATGAGTCCAATGTGAGTTTTCCTTGTGCATTCTGTAATGTAAATGCAGATGTGGCATTTTTCCAGTTAGTTACTTGCTCAAAAAACAAATGTATTGCTGTAAATGCTACCTGAAGATCTTTCTTGTGAATCACGGTATCATTTCCTACTGCACAGAGGTATTTTCTAATCTGAATTGCGTAAGTTTTGGTTCATAGATAAAATTAACTTTTTAAAGATTGCATTGTCGCTTTGAATCTTAATTCTAGATAATACTTCTTCCTTTGTTCACTTAGTACAGTGCAGATGTTTGAGTTTAAAATTGATTTTATATTGCCCTCTGACCTCTGAAATTCCCAATTATCTGGTCTTTGGCCCTTCTAGGTTCCAATGTGCTCAACCACACCCTCATCTCTACCTTCTATGCTCGTGATGGGCAACCTAGGCTAGTGAGTGGGCTGCATGAATTGACCCTAGTGTCAGGGGGATTAGCAAGGTAAATATGTGGAGTTATGAGAATAGGGCCTGGGTGGGATTGTGGTCGGTGCAGACTCAATGGGCCGAATGGCCTCCTTCTGCACTGTTGGGATTCTATGAGGGGCCTTCCTTCAAGTCATTGGGCCACAAGGCTGAAATCCAGCATGTGCACTAACCATTGATCCCATGAATAAGATTAAATACTTTTAATACACACCGAATATTTCATAATGAGTTATAGAAAATGCTAAACTCATCCATGTATTAATAGGACTGACAACTTCAAATGGGAAAAACAAAATAAATATTTAAATTTACCTTACATATATTGCAATTTACTCTGCTTATCAACGCTAATGCCAACTACAACTATACATTTCTTAATTACACAGATATATGCTTTAGATATTTTGTTTTTATTTACCTTATTTTAATTAATAAATTGAGGACTGTATCGAAGAGGTGGAGCACAGAGGAAAGCATTTCAAGAAGATGGCGCAGTGAACATTGCAAGACGCTTAGAAGGGACAATGCTTGATCAAAAAATGTAACTTCAAAATGCTATAGTTCAAAAGTACAATTCTGAGTTTATTAAATTTATTGCACATGTACAGATGTTTCAGTTCAAACTGAAAATTTGTTTACAATTGAATTTAAAATACACAAAATTGGCTCAGCTAGAACCGTTGTTTGGATACTATGAGTGCCATTGAGGACCAGAATGGCAGCCAGCATACCTGCAGACTTGGGGTGAGTCGTAATGGATGCTGTATTGTTGTGGGTGTTGGTGAGTGTGAATGCGAAACAGTGAATGATTGCCAGGAGTAGGTAGCTCACGATGTCAGTTAATTTTACATCAGCAGTTTCATTTCTGAGCCATTGCTCCAACTAGCACCCTGTTTAACTCACATAACTGAACACAAATTCAGTAGAACGAAGGCCCCCACCTTCCCCCCACCCTAGTACTAAATGACAATCAACTGCTTGCAGGGATTGGTTTCATTGACAGTTGCTTTGATTCTTCACGTGTTATGATGCTTTCTGAAGTTGGAAAATTCTGCAGGGTGTGATGTGACTCGAGTCTTTAATAACTTTAAAAGTTTCCGCACAACTAGGGGCGGCACGGTCATTAGCACTGCCTTACCCAGGGACCTGGGTTCGATTCCCGGCTTGGGTCACTGTCTGTGTGGAGTTTGCACATTCTCCCCATGCTTGCATAGGTTTCCTCCGGGTGCTCCGGTTTCCTCCCACAGTCCAAAGATGTGCTGGTTAGGTGCATTGGCCATTCTAAATTGCCCCTTAGTGTCCTGGGATGTGTAGATTAGTGGGGTAAATATGTGGGGTTACGGGGATAAGGCCTAGGTGGGATTGTTGTTGGTGCAGACTCAATGGGTCAAATGGCTTCCTACACTGTAGGGTTTCTATGACAAGTCATGAGTGCACCACTAGTCATTTCCTTGGGAATGCAACATGGGACAGAATGTTAGGTTCTCCTGCTGGCAGGGGGGACAGCTCAAAAAATCCCTTGGATAACCTTCCCACCAAGGTCTCACCTGCATTGACCTACCATTGGGGCAAGGCCTAGCCATCCTTGCCCCAACGGAGGTCCTTAAATGGCCAATTAATGACCATTTAAGTGATGATTCCTGCCCAGCCTCAATTGTGGATGGAGATCCTCTCCACCCACAATTGAGAAACAGATCTCCACTCCATCTGACGAAGGAGCAGCGCTCCGAAAGCTAATGGCATTTTCTACCAAATAAACCTGTTGGACTTTAACCTGGTGTTGTTAAAACTCTTACTGTGTCAGCCTCAATTATCAGACTGATGAGAGGAGTTCAGGGACAGGTGTGAAGCCTGGAAAGTCACCCTGCTCAGGCCAAAGGTGGGAAGGTTGGGTGTACCCCAATCAATAGCCTCCTTTTAACTTAAGGCACCAACCGCCTACAAGATCTGGCCCCAGGGGGTGCTCCTTCCCTCTATCTTCACCAATACCCGCACCCCAGTGGGCCTCTCATCCCCATACTCACCTGGTCCAGGATCTCTGGGACTTGGACTCCCTGTCTAATGCAGCTTTTGGCAGTGCATCTGCTGGCCAATCCGATTGGTCTATTCTGTCTGAGATGGGGCTTCCTCCTGATTGACAGATGAAAGTTCTGTCTCCAGCCAATTCACATTCCTTGGAATATTGAAGTGCTACGAGGTAGCCAGGACCGGTGATGAGGCATTTGTCACTGACTCTGGATAGCACCGAGGGAAATGCTGCGATCCCAAAAATCCTGACCTTAAATTGTGCAATCAGCCATACATAGCAGGACAAGCTGCTGGAAGAGGGACATAGATGATATGGGTTCTGTAATGTCCCAACTATGTTAGGGGTTATGGGTTTTACACAAAAAGAAAAAGAAATGTGATTTGCACGCATAGATTCAAACTAACGACAGATTTTATTGAAAGAGATGTTCTCTGCATTGCACAGAATACAAATTAAAAGTAAAGCAGCAGCCTCTACAAACACTCTAATAACATCATCATATCATGGAATCAGCTCTTAAAGCAGCAAGCAACCCTTTTAAATATATAACACCCCCCCCCCCCACTTTACATATGTGGTCATGACATTTCCACAATGATATACATAGGATCAATAATACTCTGCACACTGTACTATGCATTATTAATCATTATATACAGTCAATAAGAAAGTTGATCAGAAGGATGTCTATTCCTGTTTGGTTGCATATGACATTCTGGAATTTATACTGTAGGAGTGTGCAGATAACATCAATGACTATCTTTGCAGTCAACGAACAGCAAACAATGGTATGCCTTTATGTGGCTCGAAAATAATAGTTAAAGTCGATGATCAGTCAATAATGTGAAATGGCGACAATGTAAATAATGATGAAACCTTCGTACACCAAAAATTATATTCATTGCTTCCATTTTCTATCGTGGAGATGCCGGCATTGGACTGGGGTGGGCACAGTAGGAAGTCTCACAACACCAGGTTAAAGTCCAACAGGTTTAGTTGGAATCACGAGCTTTCGGAGCGCTGCTCCTTCATCAGGTGAATTTTCTACCTAAGTATAATTAGATTCAGCACTAGTCAGAGCATGCAAGGCAAAAACTATTAGTTGTTCTTACAAAGGGATAACTACTGCCCCCACTCCATAAG
This sequence comes from Mustelus asterias, assembly GCF_964213995.1. Taxonomy (NCBI): domain Eukaryota; kingdom Metazoa; phylum Chordata; class Chondrichthyes; order Carcharhiniformes; family Triakidae; genus Mustelus; species Mustelus asterias. The sequence continues at coordinate 38,719,382 of NC_135818.1, forward strand.
GTGAAGCAGAAGCATCACAAGCAAGCAGTAATAGTAGCTTCAGATTTAAATGAACCGATATATCAGACTTCTGCTATGCATCTTTGACATTCTTGTATGCTTTCTCATATTCTGTTGTACAGTCCCATGACTGCTACACATGGTAAATTATGCAATGGCTTCAATAATTAGCTACGTTAGGATCAAATTTGCCATAATAATTGCCTAATCCTAGAAAGGACCTCAATTGTGTCACATTTGTTGGACATGGTGCTTCTAAAATAGCTTCCATCTTTTTTAGGTGCTTTATGTTGGCCCTTACTATCAATAACATGATCCAAATACTGGACTGATGTCTGGAAAAAGTCACACTTTTCTTTCTTGATATGCAGACCATGTGTTTGAAGACGTTCCAATGTTGCTTCTAAATTATTCCAGTGCTCTTGTTCACTGGATCTTGTAGTAAGAATATCATCCAGGTAAGATTATACATCGGAGACCACTTAAAATCTGATTCTTCAATTTTTGGAATATGGCTGGTACGGATGTTATTCCAAAAGGCAATCTATTATAATGAAAAAGATGTTTATGAGTAACGATGGTAAGCAATGGTTGAGATTCAGCAGCTACATTAATTTGTAAATATGCTTGTGAAGGCTGGCAAACAAATCTTCAGTTAAAGGAAGCGGATATTGATCAGCACACCACCGGATTTATGATTGTTTTAAAATCGCCACAAATAAGAGCTGAACCAACTTTCATGACGGGTATGATCGGGGTAGCATAGTCACACATTGTAACCGTCTCTAACACACCAGTGTTAACAATTTGCACTAGTTCTTCTTGGACCTTGGGACAGATTGCATGTAGCACCACTCTGGCTTTGAGACTTTTTGGTTGACTATTAAGCTTTAACATAGATTCCCTACAGTGCAGAAGGAGGCCCATTGAGTCTGCACCGGCTCTCCCACAGAGGATCTTGCCCAGGCCCAATCCCTGTAACTCCACGCATTTATCCTGCTAATCCCCCTAACCTACACATCTTTGGACACTAAGGGGCAACTTAGCATAGCCAATCCACCTAACCTGCACACCTTTGGACTGAATATTATCTTCAGCTTCACTTGAACTCCCTTCATTCAGCCAAGTGTCTCTTTGAATACATTCTTGTGTTTATCCAGAAGGTGCTGTCGGTCTGTTTTGGCATCACAGAATCATACAGTGCAGAAGAGACCTTTTAGCCCATCAAGTCTGCTCTGACACGTAAAAACCATGCAACCCACTTACCTAATCCCATTTACCAGCACTTGGCCCATAGCCTTGAAAGTTAAGATGTGCCAAGTGCTCATTCAAGTACTTTTTAAAGGGCATGAGGCAACCTGCTTTCACTATCCTCCCAGGCAGCACATTCTAGACCGTCACCACTCTCTGGGTAAAAACGTTTTTCTTCACATTCTCCCTAAGTCTCCTGTCCCTCAGCTTGAACTTGTGTCCTCTCATGAGTGATCTTTCAACTAAGCGGAACAGCTGCTCCCTATTCACCCTGTCCATAATCTTGTACACATCGATCAAGTCGCCCCCTCACTTTGCTCCAACAAGAACATCCCAAGCCTATCTAACACCCCCTCGCCCCCCCACAATCCACCGCCCACACAAGAAAAAAACTAACATGAGTAATAATAAAAAAAGGAAAATGCTCAGGAGACAAGAAGACAATGAGCCACAATATAAGGGCAAAGCATCACAAGGGGCAACAAGAGTTGGACATCAGCCGAATGAAAAGAGGCAGAGCAAGAAGAAAAGGGGATGTGTCCTCTCTCTGTCCAACTTCTCTTAACTTAAACGTTCCATCCCAGGCAACATCCTGGTGACTCTCCTCTGCACTCACTCCAGTGCAATCATATCCTTCCTATAATGTGGTGACCATAACTGCACACATGACTCCAGCTGTGGCCTCACCAAAGTTCTATAGAACTCCAACATGACTTCCCTGCTTTTGGGATCAATGCCTCAATTGATAAAGGAAGTGTCCCAAAAGCCTTTTTCACCAGATAAAAGCAAATTGTTGCAGATGCTGGAATTTGAAACCAAAAGAGAAAATGCTGGAAAATCTCAGCAGGTCAGGCAGCATCTGTAAGGAGAGAAAAGAGCTGACGTTTCGAGTCCAGATGACCCTTTGTCAAAGCTAAAAGGCATAAAACGTGGGAGATATTTATCCTGCAGGGTGAGGGAATGAAAGATGAGTCATAGCCACAAAAACAAGGGGAAAGACTGCGAGTGGCAATTCAAAGAGAGAATACCTAGATAACAAGGATACCGATGTCAGACACCTATTTATTGACTGCAGCTCAGCCTTCAATACTATTATTCCCACAAAACTCATCTCCAAATTCCGTGGCTTGGCCCTCGGCATCTCCCTCTGCGACTGGATCCTGAACTTCCTAACTCACAGATCACAATCAGTAAGGATAGGCAACAACACCTCCTCCACGATAATCCTCAACACCAGTGCCCCACAAGGCTGTGTTCTCAGCCCCCTACTATACTCCTTATACACCTATGACTGTGCAGCCAAATTCCCCTCCAATTTGATTTTCAAGTTTGCTGATATGAGAATCTGGTGAACTGGTACGGCAACAATAATCTCTCTCTCAATGTCAATAAAACGAAGGAGATTGTCATCGACTGGCTACATCAATGGGGATGAAGTAGAAAGGGTCAAGAGCTTCAAGTTTTTAGGTGTCCAGATCACCAACAACCTGTCCTGGTCCCCCCATGCCGACACTATAGTTAAGAAAGCCCATCAATGTCTCTACTTTCTCAGAAGACTTTTACAGATGCACCATAGAAAGCATTCTTTCTGATTGTATCACAGCTTGGTATGGCTTCTGCTCTGCCCAAGACCGCAAGAAACTACAAAACGTCGTGAATGTAGCCCAATCCATTATGCAAAGCCTCCCATCCATTGACTCTGTCTTCACTTCCTGCTGCCTCGGCAAAGCAGCCAGCATAATTAAGGACCCCATGCACCCCGGACATTCTCTCTTCCATCATCTTCCTTCGGGAAAAAGATACAAAAGTCTGAGGTCACATACCAACCGACTCAAGAACAGCTTCTTCCCTGCTGCTGTCAGACTTTTGAATGGACTTAACATGCATTAAGTTGATCTTTTTCTACACCCTAGCTACATTCTGCACTCTCTCATTTCCTTCTCTATGAACGGTATGTTTTGTCTGTATAGCGCGTAAGAAACAATACTTTTCACTGTATGTTAATACATGTGACAATAATAAATCAAATCAAATAATAAAAGGTGCGAATGGCCAAACGGCAGAGAAGCTGAAATCAGAGGGTAAGCTGTGACAGATGAAGATGGGGGATGGGTAGGGGAGAGAGAAAAAGGGGGAGAAAAGGTAAGGAAAGGGAGATAAAATAAGGAGAAAGAGTTGGGGGGGGGAACAAAAATAAAGAAAAATAAAGTAAAAGGTAGAGAACAGTTAAAAAATAAATGAAATGAAAACAAAGGGGTTGAGGTGGGGTAGAGCTAATCATTTGAAGTTGTTGAATTTGTTATTGAGACTGGAAGGTTGTTATGCGTCTAGTTGGAAGGTGAGATGTTGTTCCTCCGGTTTGCGTTGTGCTTCACTGGAACATTGCAGCAGGCCAAGGACAGACGTGGGCATGGGTGCAATATCATGTTATAAAATGGCAAGCAACAGGAAGGTCTGTGTCCTGATTGCGCACAGATCGGAGGTGCTCAGCAAAGCGATGACCCAGTCTATGTTTGGTCTCTACGATAAAGAGGAGAGAGAGCACATTGGGAACAGCGAATATAGTAGGCCAAATTGAAAGAGGTGCAAGTGAAACACTACTTAACCTGGAATGAGTGTTTTCTCAGCCAAGGACTCAGCTTTGTACCCTTATGTCCCCACCTCAATTAATTCTGGACTCGACATGGTGTTGAACTCTTATTTTGTTGCCTTTATCTCCCTGCCCACTTTGGGCAAGAGTCGTGCCCCCCCCCCCCCCTCCCCCTCCCCCTCCATTCCACAGATCTTTTCACGTGCCTCCAACATTCTGTCTCCAATTGGACACTTGGTGCTCTCAGTTTAAAAAGAGCTAACTACATATCAATCTCTCTAGCCTGAGAGAAGCAGGTGGGGGGAGCATGAGATTCTGCTAGGAGTGCAGTCTTCTTCATGATACAGGGTGTCACTGACCACATGTGTGCCGATTTGTGGGCACTAGATCAACATTGATCTATATCAGAAACAAAACGGATTTAACTTCCTCAATTTCCAACTGGTGTGTGACCATAGACAAAGAATCATGCAGTGCCCAGTATCCTGACAGCATTCATGGTGCCTTAGTTCTGCAGCAGTCCACTGTGTCAGCTGCATTTAAGCTATCATGACAACCAGAGTACTTGTTAACAAGTGCTATCCACTTGACCATGTGGCTGATGACTCTGGTATGCAATATGCATATATTGAGAGCCATATTGCACAGGAATTGTGATTGAACAAAAGTAAAAACGATGCTGCTGCTGACTGGATGCTCAGGAGTACTGAGGGTGAATATCAAGGTTTATCATGGTTTGCTGTATACTCTCCAATTCCACTCTCATGATGGCACATGATGGATGGTATGGCAAGCAGTTGAGGAGCAGAAGCATGGCCCCTTTCTTATCTGGCTATCCATGAAGAACTCATTCAAATGCAATACCACACCCAAATTGTCCATTCAACAACAATCTCAAAACTAACCTTCCCTCTGTCACTGCGTCATCAAAGCATTTGCTTGGTCATAAAAATTATCTCACAATAAGCATTCCAAAGCAAAAATATGAATGAAAACATTCCATATTACATGCAAAAGTCAATAATCACCTTTGTGCATTCCCTTAGTGCCTGTCCTTCTTGTACTTTTATTTGTCCTAGTCGTCCTCCTCATTGTTACCCCAGTGATTACCACATGGTTAATGCAAGGCTGCTGCCTTTCAGTGGAGGAGATGGCTGATAGCGTTGGAGGTCAAGTTTAGGCAGTTCCTAATGTAGAAGGCCCAGCATGTGTAATCTCAGCATAGGTGGCAACAGGCTGGCCTCGTTGGCTGATGAGGAACAGCAAGGGCATTGGCAGATTGACAGGACAGAGAATGAATGCTGTCTTCCTGAGAGAGGACAGCAAATTGTCCGCCATGAAACTACTGTCACTCCCCCAGGGCAGCACCTCAACAGTATGAATAATCTGTTGGAGGATGGATAGCTAAATTACACTGACATCCTATAAACCTCTTCAGACTGTATAATCCACAGCCAGGATGGCAGAGGTCTGAGTTTAGGTGACAGCTTTCTAAACTTGCATGGCAGCAAACTTTAGTTTCTTTCTTCCTAAACTTGTGTGACTTCAGTGGCTTTCAGTATAGCACTTAGACTTTTGGTGGAAGCTGAAACATTGGCCATCAGAGACTGCATCATAGATAGGGCCACACATGCTGTTGGAGTTGGCACCTCCAGGCAGAAAAGGATAAATTTCAAGCTCTGCGTGAAATCCTGTGTCAAAGTTGGTGCCATGCTCTTAACATTTATTATAGGTATTTTGGCAGGCTTTTTAATGCATCAAGCATTTCATTGTGCATGCCCATCAATGATCTTCTGTAAGCTCCATCAAAGTAGTCATCTCATTCCTGTGCAGCAGAACCCATGTGTGACCTTATGCTCCAACAGGGTGGCACTTTCACAATTTTGCCTCCTGCCTTGGTTGCAGTGTCACCTGCATCCAGTACCTCACCATTGCAGATCTCACCTCTGGGCCATCCTGTAAATTACATGCGTTGGCTCTGTTTCTCTCTCCATGGATGCTGCCAGACCTGCTGAGTTTATCCAGCATTTTTTGTTTTTGTTTCATATCTGAATTGTTTGCTGCAAGTGTAAAATCACGTGGCAGTGTTTCTTCATCATCATTGTCTTCTTGCTGTTCCCTCACTGCCTGATCAGGTTGAGCTTCTTGAGCATCTGAAAAAAGAAAGGCCGAGAGAGAGGGTTGTGGTAACATGAGGAAGTAAGAAGTGTGTGCTTAAAACATCTGCAGCTTTAAATCAGAAGATATTTTGGGGATGAGGAGAATGAGAGAAGGAGAATTAAATATGAGGATACCGTAATCTTCAATAGTTTCAGCTTGTCCACTGGCCACAGCCTCAACAGTATTGGTCCTAATATTGATAGCATTGTTTCCATGGGGGTTAGGATATATACACACACTGGTTCCCCTCCTGTTACTACCTGCAGCTCTGATTGTGGCCACCTTGTTATACAGAGAGAGGGCAGTGTTTCAGTAAGTGTCATGCGATCAATTTGGAGATATATTTGTCAGGTTTGACGACATGGCACTCTGTAAACTATGGATATGAGAATGTAGTGAAGTATTAGATACAAGTCTTGATTGATAGACATTGTTGGTCGGTGAAGGTGTGGTGAATTGTGCAATGTCTGATGTGAGCAGTGAAGTTGATAGGATATGGCATTTGAAGATGCATTCACAGATATTGCCTACTTTTGTGAGGTCATTGAGTTTCCTGCATCCATTTCACAGAATTGTTCTGGCGCAGGAGGCCATTTGACCCATCTTGTTTGTACTGGCTCTCCAAGTGAACATCGTAATTAAGTACTATTTCCCTGCCTTTTCCCCAGACGCCTGCACATTATTTCTATTCAAGAGATCATCTAATGCCCTCTTGAATGCCTCGATTGATCCTGCCTCCATCACACTTCCAGGCAGTGCATTCCAAACTCAAACCACTTGTGTGAAAAAATATTTTCTTACATTACATTTGAAACTTATTTCTTGCAGTCGACTCCCACAATTACCTGTTCCAACTGCTTTCTGTGTGCATCTGGAAGGTCTCCTGGTCCCTGGGATACAGGACATTTCTCCTTTTTTCACCACCTGCACCAAAGCCTCCAGTGGAGCGTTTGAAAATTTTAGAGACTGTGCTCTGTCATGTTATGCCATTTTTCAGTGTTTCCCTGAAGAAAGTTACTTCCTGCATGACTACCAGCATCCACTTCAGTCAGAATGTACCCCTCCCTTTAAGGATGTGAGCGTTTGGGGGAGCTTAAGGAGTGTTAATTGTTCAACAGGTTTATCTTTGAATGCATTTTGATGCCTTCCTGATACAACTTCATGCTGATCATTACGTTCAGCCTCGGTCCTACCCACGTGATTAACAGATTACTGGGCAAGTTCAGAGCAACGAGCCCAAATCTCCAATGGCAAAGTCAGTGTCAGAAGAACTTATGCAGGATTCTGGGCAGTAGAACTTTAAATTTAACGTGTGCGTATCAGGATTCCCTGTGGGTCCTGACACACAGCAGAGGAAAATGTCTCAAAGTTCATCATTAATTCCTTAGATCATTTCAGGTCAATGACCTGTCACTGGAACTTCCATTCACCTGAAACATTAACTCTGCTTTCCTCTTCACAGATGCTGCCAGATCTGCTAAACATTTCCAGCATCTGCAGTATTAGTGTCACATTTTTTCTGATCACGTTGGCCCATTGGCTTTCGCACCATGTTTCTCAAATCTCTTTGCCTCTGCCAAAGACTCATTCATTTATTCCTTGAAGCCATTTATATTCTCCGCTTCAGTAGCCTTCCCTGGTTATTTATTCCATGCCTCAATCGGCATTTTGGCAGAAATGTTCTTTCATTTTTATTCCCAAAGTTAACATTTTTACTTCTCTCCCTAGAGACTTAAACCTCATTGATGAACAACGATAATAGATACCTTTAAAGTTACCATGCCTTTTGAGTTTGTCAGACCCACACAAGACATTTTCTGCAGTCAAAATGTTTTAAGCACGAGAAAGAAATTGGAAGTATATACTTTTACAAAATCAGAGTCAAGCAAATGCAATAGCTTTACCTTGTAAGAGGTTACTGAAGTACTAAACTGTAGAAAAAACAAAATCAAACAGAACCCAAATTCTTGGATGATAAAGGAGCTAGAAAGGCAGTGTACAAGGCTGGAATTGCCATTCTGTCACATGGAGTTTTTTTGTTCAGAGTGATCATGTTTTGCTGGTAATGTCTAATATCTAAAATGACCTCAGGTGTATAATCATACGGTTGTCTCCAGCTTGATCGTTAAAGCATGGGCTCTGATTATTTTGACAAGCCATACAAGCAATTATGCACTAAAAATAGCAATAATTATCTGGAAGCTGAAATATATCAGAAAGAGTACTACATGGAAAATGAAAGAATATTATCCTTCAATAGTCACATAATCTACTACTACATTAATATAAAAGGAATTTCTCTGTATTGTTTTTGAAGTCATAGGTAAAATATTACTGCAAATTGTGGTATTCTGCTCTTTCCCTCTCTGTAATTCATGTTTCTGAAATGGCCTTAATCGGTTTAGAAATATTGACATTTGAAGAATACAAAGTAGGCCATAAGACCATAATATATAGGAGCAGAATTAGGCCACTCGACCCATCAGGTCTGCTTAACCATTCAATCATGGCTGACAAGTTTCTCAATCCCATTCTCCTGCCTTTTCCCCTTTGATTTCCTTACCAATCAAGAACTTATCTATCTCTATCTTAAATACACTCAATGAAATGGCCTCCACAGTCTTCTGTGGCAATGAATTCCACAGATTTACCACCCTCTGGCTGAAGAAATTCTTCCTCATCTCGGTTCTAAAGGGTTGGTCCCTTTACTCTGAGGCTGTGGCCCCAGATCCGAGTCTAATGGAAACATCTTCTCCACTCTATCGAAGCCTTTCAGCATTCTGTAAGTTTCAATGAAATGCCCCCCTCCTTCTAAACCCCATTGAGTACAGACCCAGAATCCTCAAATTGAGTACAGACCCAGGCTCCTCATATGTCAAGCCTTTAATTCTCGAGATTATTCTCGTTAACCACCTCTGAACCATCCCCCAAGGCCAGCACTCCTTTCCTTAGATACGAGGCCCAAAATTGCTCTCCATATTCCAAATGTGGTCTGGCCAGAGCCTTAAAGCCTCCCTCCTTTTGTATTGTAGTCCTTCTGAAATGAATGCAAGATACCAAGATGTTCTGTACTATAATAACAATATTCAGATACTTTGCATTTTGTATCCAGATACTACAGTATATTGGTTTGGAATAAGCAATCCCATGCTATTTTAAAAATTGTTTTGCTCGATATTAAGTAATTATTACGAACTTATTCAATACATTTTGATGCTGCAATCACCAAGATCCAGTTAAGTTGAAATTGCCACCTTTATTTGACTTTTAATCACTTCAAATAAAAAATTATGGCTTTCCTGTTAAGTCTAGCAATATTGCACTTGACTGCCTGAGGTGGATTTAACATTCAGTCATCTGGGCTACACGTCTTAACAACTGATATTAATAGCTTTGCTTTGAATCACAGGCATGAACTTACTGTTCTTGCCTTGAGTTCTTAAGACTATAAATTGCAGTCTGGCAGTTGATGGCACGTTCCACGCTATAAAATTTTGCGATGTTACTCCTGGTGACTGTGAGCTTAGATTTATTAGTGTTCATTTTAATTACTTTTAAGTTTATCATCTAGAGGTAGACTAAAACAAAGTAAATCTCTTGAAGCAGGGTTATTGAATAACTTGTAAAATTGAATACTCACAGTGCTGATAGTGCCAATGAAACAAAAGGTAGGAAAAGGAGACCGATGACTTTATTGGATCATAGTTCCATTATTAAAACCTAACTAAAGGGGAAAGGTAGCCAAGATTGCGAACAAGAAGAGGACAAGCCAACCCATGTTAACATTATGTGATGCAAGTTGCTATAGAATGAAGAGATTGGAGAGGAAGCTCACAATATTTCTGGTTTTAAGGCTCTGTGAGAGACTGTTTTAGTTTTGGAGATGATGTAATAAGTTGACATAGCTAGGTTTTGGTAAGGAGAAAGGGAGAACATATTTAATGGTAGATTTCTAGTTTAGAATAATCAGGAGAGAAGATATTCACAGGCGCATTCAAACCCTCACCAGTTCTTGATCCTGTTCAGTATCAAGTGGAAAGCATATATGGGAACTCGGCAAAGGCAGTACATGCTTCAGCTTTGTTGCCTGGCATTAAAGTTCCAGGCTCACACGTGAAGAATGTCTACTTGAACAGGTCATTGTCCGTAACAATGCCAAGAAAATATCCCTAAACTCTGAGCTGTGTGAGAGGTTGGTGGTGCAATGGGTAAGAGATATTAATTTGAAGATGTATTCATTAATCTTGACCACTTCAATTAGATTATTAAACTTTTTCTGGCACTGCTGCCAAGTTCCCGGGGCATAATCTGGGTATTCACCACACTGGCCACCTGCCCCCATTCTCTTTCCAAAGTTTGCCCTGAGAGCCTTCTGTACCCATGTGGAAATAAGGCATCTCTCCTTTCCTGCATCAGTAAGACCTACATCCTAAAACCTGGGAGCCCTCTTTCTGACCTGTTTATTTACTGTGCTTTACCTTCTACCCAAGCCTTCCAGAAACAGTTGTTGCAACTTCTGTTGCATGAGAGTAACTCCCCTTTAAGAGGGCAGCCTGCCTTAAAGACATGTGCACCGGTAGCCTTGCACATACCTGAACCCCCGAAAAGCATGCAGGTAGCCAGCAGTGTATTTTGTTCTAGGTTGTACACTCAAATCATTTGGATCAACAGGCAACATGACGTTTGTATGCTATCTGATTCAGCGGGGCCAGGCTAGGGGCATTTGTGAATTGTGATCCTTGTGCCCCGTTATTAGGCCTTATCCTATTTTTGGACTAGATCTCCATGAGCTTGGTGCAGTGATCACTTCTACTAATGATGTTATAAACAGATGCATCTAGGATCGCTAGGTTGGTGAGAAGGAGGTTAAGGACAAAGCCCAATCTGGCTGATATGTCCTTGAGGACACAGCCAGCGTTTTCATTGGTGATATTATCATCCCTACACCTCGATTGCATTCTGTTCCCTTGATATATTCAGCACTTCTTCAAATTCTGTTCAACATGCATATGCACTGATTCATCAGTTGAGGGAGAGTGATTAGTAGTACCCATCTGGAGGATTTTTTTATTCTTATTTGACCTGAAACCATGGGGCATTCCTTGAGAACCTCCAGGGTCATTCCTCTGGTGGATCTGACCTGCTCAGGGGATAGAGAATACCAGGGCATTGTGATGGAGAAGTCTGGGATGTTGGGCAGTAGGTATGATTCTCTGAACCTGATTTTTGACAAGTTTGTGGGACAGATCTGCCAGCTTTGTGAGGACTTGATCAATGCAGTGATTAACTTCATTTACAATTCCTCACACAATGGAGCTGTTTATCAATGCATGTTGTAAAATCAATGATGAGCAACATTTGTGCTATCCAAGTGTCACACAGCAGCCAACTGCAGCAAGATAGAAAGGCTAATCACCTCCCTTAACATTCAGTTGTATTACCACTGTGTTACCTATCACCCTGGGGATTACCATTGACCAAAAATTCAACTGGATCAGCTACAGTAGTTCACATCCTATCTCTCTTTTCACGATGTGAAAGACAAAAGTCAGCAATGTGATTTTGGACTCTCCACTCGCCTAGATAGGTCCAAATGCAACAATACTCAGGAAAAGATTCAGGATAAAGCAATCTGTTTGATCAGCATTTCACCCACTAGTTTAAATGTCCACCCCCTCCAGAATAAATGTGTTGTGGCTTCAGTGTGTACTATCTGTAAAATTAACTGAAATGCACAATAAATGCCACGTTTGAAGCTCACACCCAAAAGTGAAGTTTTTAAAAAGTTCACTGTTCATCAAAAGCCCTACTTCAGTATTGTCAACAATTTTTGAGAACTCCATGGGTACCAGCTCCTGCCCTCCCTTTGAAAGTTGCAGCGCATTCCGTGGCATTGGGATCCAGAGATGTTCAAACCATGCATACACCTGATCTTACCCTCACGGGCTTTTGTAACCCACCCCATGGGGCAAGAGGAAACGTAATTACAAGTCTATGTATTAACATAGATGGAAAGTTAGCTGACAGACAAGAAAAATAGAATTAGCTTAAATGAGTAGCGCTCAAATTGGTAAGAGTTGCAAGTGGTGTATTCAAAGAGTGCTACGCTCACTCTTGTTTATTACATGTATACATGCACACTCTTTGGACTTGAACATGCGGGATGGAATTCTCCCAAAAAAATTCTAAGTGTCCAATTCGCGGGAAAACTGGAGTAGCTGCGCAGCTACACCGAGAATCTCGGTGTCTGGGCATGCGTGGGATTCGGTGGGGGTCCTGCTGCCACACTGCATGGGGGGTGGGTGGGAGGGTCAGCCGGTGGGGGGATGAAGTCTGCCTGCGGGGGGAGGGGTTGGGCTGGAGATCGGGGCGGGCCGGGACCCAGGAGGTGGGGAGGGTTCGGGGTTGGGCCTTGGAATGTCGGGGGGGCCGCGATCGGGCCTTGGGAAGGGATTTGGGGAAACAGCACCGTGGATGTTCCGGGCTGGCCAGTGATCGAGCTGGCCAGCAAACAGGAGGCTGTCAGTTCGGGGCCACTGCGTATGCGCAGAGGCCCACTGGTTTCAGCCTCCAAGGCGGGAATAGGCCCCACTCCTGAAATCTAATGATATTCACGCTGGTGGCCTCTGCGGTGCATAGAGTGTGGAAGGTTCTAGTGAAAACAAAGCGTGAATTACTCCAGTTTTCCCGCGAATCCGACACTTAGAATTTTTTGGGGAGAATTCCATCCCGCATGTCCAAGTCCGAATCCTGTGAGTGTGCATGTATACATGTAATAAACAAGAGTGAGCATAGCACTCTTTGAATACACCACTTGCAACTCTTACCAATTTGGGCACTACCCATTTAAGCTAATTCTATTTTTCTTGTCTGTCAGCTAACTTTCTATCTATGTTAATATATAGACGTGTATTTACATTTCCTCTTGCATCATGGGCTGGGTTACAAAAGCCCGTGAGGGTAAGATCAGGTGTATGCATGGTTTGAACATCTCTGGATCCCAATGCCACGGAATGCGCTGCAACTTTCAAAGGGAGGGCAGGAGCTGGTACCCTGCGCACCTCCAATTAACAGATTGTTATGCTTTGTTGTGGAGCTTATTAACAGTATTTGGAGCAGCAGTTTTAAATTTTCAACCTTGTAGTAAAAAGGTCTGGGACACATTAGGGAGCAGCTGTTGTGAACACAACAGGAGCCATGAGTGCTAATGGTCAGCAGTTATGAGAGAAAGGAGATGAACTCAGCTGCTCAACTGGTGACACAGAACTGGCATTGCTGATGCTTAGAAGCTTGTTTATCTTCACGGTGAGTGGTTGGACTCTTGAAAGTGACGTGAAGCTGCTGGCATCACTTGAGCATCAGAGGTGGCTCGAGGAAATGGCTGATAAACCAACGAGTAGCAGATGAGGGAGTTGATATGGGAGCAAGCTGCATTAACATTGAACAGAATAGTACAGAGGAGCTTTAGCAGATGCATCCTGCTGGTCAAGAAGAGCACAGTAAGAAATCTCACAACACCAGGTTAAAGTCCAACAGGTTTATTTGGTAGCACAAGCCACAAGCTTTCGGAGTGCTGCCCCTTCATCAGGTGAGTGGGAGTTGTGTTCACAAACAGGGCATATATAGATACAAACTCAATTTACAAGATAATGATTGGAATGCGAGTCTTTACAGGTAATCAAGTCTTAAATGTACGGACAATGTGAGTGGAGAGAGGGTTAAGCACAGGTTAAAGAGATGTGTGTTGTCTCCAGCCAGGACAGTTAGTGAGATTTGCAAGCCCAGGCAAGTCGTGGGGGTTACAGATAACGTGACATGAACCCAAGATCCCGGTTGAGGCCGTCCTCATGTGTGCGGAACTTGATTTGAGATGTGGTATTAGTAATTTAGGGGACAGAATAGAGGCTCTGAGCAACATCTTTGCCATCTAGTCACATACTGGATATTCCCAAGGCAGAATTTGTAAAGAATTGCTGTCAATAAAGGAACAGGAGGAAATTTTACACCTTTAACAGCCAGATCATCTGACTGAAGCTGTAAAACTCTGTTTTGTGTAGTTAGTATACATTTTTCTTTCAAAATGTCTTTTTAATTTTCTATTTGATTGTCCTGTCTTGCCTTATGGATAAAGTCTTATCCGAACTAAAACATTTCATTGAGTTATTTTGGAATTGGGTAATTGGATAATTAAGCTTAGATAGCAAAGAACTAAATTAAATTAAAATACTCAATAACTGAAGTGAGTCTGAATCAACTGTGGGCAATAGCCTTCGGAGAACAGATACAACCATGCTTCTCTGTGCAAAGATGTTAAGCCTCAGGTGTCACATACAAGGACAGTTTACCTGAAGCAGAGGCAGATGAGTTTCCGAATGTTGGAGATCCCTGAGGAAGTTCATGCAATGCATGTGCTCTCCGTTGATTCAGGATTTTGAGTACGAGCTCCACCATTGAGAGAATGGCCATCCTTGAGGAGAACCAAAAGTAGCACAACTCTGAGTGGATGCAAGAGCAGTGTACTGAAGTGCACAGGAAAAGGAACACACTTTGCAGCATTGACCGCTCAGTGTCACTAAAGACACAGAAATTCAATGAGTAAATGACAGCAGCATCCCAAGTGGTGGCTTCATTCAGCATGCAAGAGTGCCATGAATGAGCTTAGGCAGTGAAAGAGATAATAAAGGGGCCACCCTCCAGGGGACACCACTGTTCTTGGCCCCTCCAACGTAGGACCCATCAATGCTGTATTGCCCTATGACACAATTTGGCCCTCAAAGTTCTGCGGAAGAGCCCCCAGTAGCATCTTCATGACAAGGATGGACGCCACAGCCATCTGACCTATGAGCAGAGACAAGGGCGCAGACTGCCTACAACTCATTCACAGCTACAGAGGGAACATCCAGTAGAAACAGACAGGAATGCATTATTAGATGCATTTCATGGGTCACTTGGATGATGTTTTCTCAGTTTGTGTGATTATTGAATTTTCTTTTTTGATATCGGTCAGTGCTCAATGTCAAACAAGACCAGGGAGATTGGGGGTTAATGGAGTTAAGGACTGGGATTGATGGGTTTCTTGTGGGTTTCTTCCAAAGGAACAATGTATCTCACAGCATCGTTCCTATCTGACTTTTCACAATTGTCTATTGTTTGGTCTCATCTTACTGTGGTTAAGGGCAGAGAAACGCTGAATCAGCATATAAAATCCAATTTGGTTCTCATCCAAAGGCAGAATCATACAACAGCAAGTTAATACTTTTAAACTTAAAGACTAACCCACCTTACTAACTACTTAACTGGTGCTCCAGTTTCCTCCCACAGTCCAGAGATGTGCAGGTTTAGTGGATTGCCCATGCTAAATTGCTCCTTAGTGTCCAAAGATGTGTAAATAAGGGGGATTAACGGGGTAAACACGTGGGGTTACAGGGATAGGGCAGAGGGTGGGCCTGGGCAAGATGCCCTTTTGAAGAGCCAGTGCAGACTGGATGGGCTGAATGACCTCCTTCTGCACTGTAGGGATTCTATGATATGCTTGTGTATTCCACCTCCACAATGGCAGTGGATGGCCAGAGACTAAAGCATAATCACAACCCAACATACTTGGGAGTGACTCTAGATAGGACTCTGTCTTTTTAAGAATATTTGAAGAAAACAAAGGTCAAAACCAAAAACAACCTACTAACCAATTTGCTGGATCTATGTGGGGTGCTTCTGCCACAACACTTCAGATCTCAGCACTGGCCTTATCATATTCTGCAGCAGAGTATGTGCACCTGTCTCCCAAAAGTCATCACACACCTAAAGCTAGTTGACATTCTGTTGTATGGCACAACGCACATCATAACTGGAACTCTGTGTTCAACACCTCTCTCCTAGCTTCCTGTCCTTGCAAATATCACTCGGTCACACATCCATCAATTGACGACAAACCTACAAGCTGATTGAAGCCATGCATGTTACACCACACTTATCACTCCATAATGACCTGTTCAGGCCACCTTCCATCTTGATGCCACATACGGTGCCACTTCTCCTGAGCAAGATCTATCAGTAGACATCCTTTGGATCAAGGTACAGGATACACGGGAAGTCACTAGCATCCTGTGACAGAGCTTATCTGTCGAATGGCAGACTTTGAACTGCCACAGTGATAGTGGTCCTCGCTCAACGGGTTCAGGACAGACCAGGGTCCTGTGCAGCCAATCACTACTGCTGTGGCCTCAGTACAATCTCCTTATGCACTTGTGTAGAACCATAAACAATGCTGCACATTACTGAAGAATGTCCCTTCTGCAGACCAAGTGGTGGACTAATCAACTTAGCCTCTGCATTTGCTGAATTTATCACTTGGCTTTGGGGAAGCTAGGAGAGAGGTGTTGAACACAGAGTTCCAGTTATGATGTGCATTGTGCCATACAACAGAATATCAACTAGCTTTAGGTGTGTGATGACTTTTGGTAAATAGGTGTACATACTCTGCTACAGAATATGATAGGGCCAGTGCTTAGCTCTGAAGTATTGTGGCAGAAGTACCCCCATAGCAACCCAAATAATAAAGACTTACTAATGTTTCAATTAAAACTTAACCAAGGTACAATACTCTATCCATTCACTGTTTCTGGCTGGTTGCTAATTACACAGTAATTTTTAATTAATACATGCAACTTTATAAAGTGCAGAGTGGCCTCTTTATTTCAGTATTAGTACTAAATGGCATATTGACGTTATTGGCTCACTACAGTGAATCGAATGTGAAAATAGCCCACCAATGGTCAAGTTACACTAACAGCCTACTATCCAGGCCTACTGACATCTCCCGGGGTTGGGGTGAAATATATTGCCAATGTATCCCTTACTTACTTTATTTTTGTTTCTTTTGAGACATGAGAATTGTTCTCCAGCTCAAATCAGATTTACGTGTTTAGAATCTTCTCGTGCGGGCTCTCAAGTATCTGAAGATGAAAATAATGATCATTGTGTTATCAGTACGAGGACGAAAATAGTTCTGAGCCAATGGTGTTCCCTTACATTAACAACAGTTTGCCACCAGTGGGCTTTTTTATTTCCATGTTCCTTAATCCCTTTTCTCATCTTTTATTATCTTGTTGCATCTTAACTACATGTTTTTGGGAAGCCTCAGTCCTTTTGATCATATTCTTTAAATTTAGAGACAGAGGAGGTATGGAGTGGCCTTGTTGAATTATAAGACCATAAGACATAGGACCAGAATTAGGCCACCTGGCCCATTGAGTCTGCTCCGCCATTCGATCATGGCTGATATTTTTCTCATCCCCATTCTCCTGTCTTTACTCGTAACCTCTGATCCCTGACATAATTCCCAATTTGAGTTCTTGCGTGGGTTTAAAACAAAAGGTGTATTTTATTGTGGGGCACCATCATGTCCCATTGGCCATTAGTAATGATGCAATAGACTGCTTTATCTTCCTACACCTGTTAGTTTCTAACCTCATGCCATCTTTGAAGACTCATCTGACAGATTGTTGACCTGTGATCCAGGTTATCAAGGTTTCCTCACATCACAACGACACATGAAGACTCCATCCTTTTCTTTCAAGATTTGGACTATCACAAGTGTACCCTGGACAAATTAAGGTAGTTAGATGTGGATCCTGGGCACATGGATCCTGTTATCTCAGACACCAATAAATTCTACCATGTAAACCTCATATTCAGTGCCTTTTTCCAAAATAGGTAGTCAATTTACCTCTATTTTTCTATATCCCTGATTCCAAGGTTGACTGGATCATAAATTTTAAACATGCACACTAAGTTTCCATGGTGCAAGTCCTGTTTGTGCAGAAATTTACTGTTCCTTATGTATTTTGCTTAGTTTGGGCAAACTTAAATTAAGATCTTTGCTGATATAAAGAATTCTTATTTTCTACCCTCCTGGTCTAGCACACATTCCATCACACAGTGTGAATGTAGGCTTTACCATGGGCTTGATTTCATCTTCAAGACGAGATGTGGGAGTTGAGAAAATTCCTGACTTGGCCCATCTACCTCGGGGGTATGTGCTTGCAAGGAAAACGGAGAAGCCTTCCAAACCATAGCTCCCGTGGTGACGTTCACGAGGGGTCATAGGTTCAAGGTGAAGGGGGGGAGGTTTAACACAGATATCAGAAGGACATATTTCACACAGAGGGTCGTGGGGGCCTGGAATGTGTTGCCGGGCAAGGTGGTGGAGGCGGACACACTGGGAACGTTTAAGACTTATCTAGACAGCTATATGAACGGAGTGGGAATGGAGGGATACAAAAGAGTGGTCTAGTTTGGACCAGGGAGCGGCGCGGGCTAATTGTTCCTTGTTTCTCGTGGAAGTGGAAATGACTAGGGTTGGGAAGCATTTTCCGATCAGGGCCATTGTGATCTCCTGGACTCGTTTCGATCGCCTAAGGGGGTCGGAGAGGAATTTCCCAGATTTTTTTTTCCCCATATTGGCCCTGGGGTTTTTCACTCTGGGTTTTCGCCTCTCCCTGGAGATCACATGGTCTGGAATGGGGGGGTGGGGGTGAGTTAATAGGTTGTAATGAACAAAGCATCGTAGCTGTGGGGGACAGCTCGGTGGATAGGATATTGGTATGTAGATAGGCTGGAAAATTGGGCGGGGATCCTGGATTCAGGATTCAATCCTGGACCGGGGAGCGGCGCGGGCTTGGAGGGCCGAAGGGCCTGTTCCTGTGCTGTATTGTTCTTTGTTCTTTGTTCTTTGTTCTCCCCCCTCACCTGCTCTACCCCACCCCCTCCCCCACATTTCCCCCACATTCACCTAGAACCTCATGTCTTTTACCCACCCCTTATGGCTCCTCATATCTCCCATGCTAAGCTATGTCCCCCTCATGATTTCCATGCCATGATATGCACTCTCACCCAACCCAATGGCCCCTCATGTCCCCATGCCAAGGTATGTATCTCTGCCCACCATTATGGCTCCTCATTACCCCCTGCCAAATTATGCATCCCCCCACACTCCCTATAGCTCCTCCTGCCCCCCTTGCCAGCTATGGCACTTCCATCTCCATACACCCACTGTTCACAATATAGGTACAATGAACCCTATTGTGACAGTAGGATTTGTTTAAAAAAACTGTCAAAAAGTCATTCATTGATAACTTTCCATTTTCTTAAAAGAAAAACCTTCATAACAACCCAATAAAAGTATCAAAGGTCCAGACCATTTAACGAACCAGTAACTGAAATGACAAGCACTTAAAACCTTTTTATCTTGTGTAAATCAACATCGTCAAATTCACAGTGTAGCTCAGAGAGCCACAGTTGTCAATTAAACAATGTTTTTCCCGAGGCTAAGATGTTTCAAAGTCTAATAGATGACTGGGCTCTCGACCAAGAATGTATAATGAGGCTTGGCTGAGAACCCATGAATCCATTAGCCTTTTGAATGGCTGAATGGGCATGGAAGTGCCAAAATTTGACTTGAGGGATACGGTGGGCTATAAGGGTTGTTTGTGGGCATACCTTTGCACACGGGGAAATTTTTAATTTGTTCATGGGTTTTTGTGCATCACTGGCTAGGACAACATTCATTGCGTACCATAATTGCCCTTGAGAAGCTGTTGGTATGCTGCCTTTTTGAACTGCTACAATCCATGTGTTGGAACACCCACAGCGCTGTTAGGAAGGAATTTTGATCTAGTGACAGTAAAGGAACGGCAATATAGTTCCAAGTCAGGGTGACTTAGAGGGGAACTTGTAGGTCATGGTGTTCCCATGCATTTGTCTGCCCTTGTTCCTCTAAGTGGTGGAGGTCATGGGTTTGAAAGGTACTGTTGAAGGAGCCTTGGAGAGTTGCTGTAGTACATCTTGTAGATGGTCCATACTTCTGCCACCATGTACTGATGATGAAGGGAATGAAGTTTATTACACTGCCAATTAAGCGGGTTGCTTTTTCCATGATGGTGTCAAGCTTCTTGAGTGTTATTGTTGTACTCATCCAGACAAGTGAGAAGTATTTTATCGCACATCTGACTGATGCCTTGCAGATGCCTTTGGGGAGTAAGGGTGTAAGTAATTCACTGCAGAGCTTCCAACCTCCGACTTGCTCTTGTATTTATATGGTTTGTCCTGTTCAGTTTCTGATCAGTGGCAATCCCCAGGATGTTTATAATGGGGGATTCAGTGATTTTAATGCCATTGAATGTCAAGGGAATCAGCTTAGATTCTCTTTTATTGGAGGTGGTCATTGCCTGGCACTTGTGTGGTGTAAATGTTACTTGCCACTTGTCAGCCCCAGCCTGATTATTGTCTAGGTTTTGTTGCGTAAGGGCATGGACTGCTTCAGTGTCTGAGGAGTCGTAAATACTGCTGATGCTGAATAATATGCAATCATAGAAACATAGAAAATAGGAGCAGGAAGGAGTAGGCCATTTGGCCCTTTGAGCGTGCTCAAACATGGTCCTGGCTGATCTGTCTCAACACTATAGTCCAGTGTTCACCCCGTACCACTGAAATCAACCGTGGACACCTCCACTTTGACCATATGATGGAGGGATGGTCGTTGATGAAATAATTGAAGATGGTTGGGCCTAGGACACCATCTTGAGGATTTCTTATAGCAATGTCCTGGGACTGAGATGATTGACTTCCAGCAAACACAACCATCTTCCTTTTGGGCCAGGTACGACTGTAAACAGTGGAGCGTTTTCCCTGGATTCCCATTGGCTTCAGTTTTGTTCAGGCTTCTTAATGCCATCCTCAGTCAAATGCTGCCTCAATGTCAAGAGCAGTCACTCTCAATCACCTTTTGAGTTCAGCTTCTTTGTCCAGGTTTGGACCAAGGCTGTAATAAAGCCAGCAGCTGAGCGACCCTGGCACAACCCAAACTTTGCATCAGTGAGCAGGCTATTGCTGAGAAATGCTGATTGATAACATTGTTTACAACGCTTTCTAGCTTTCTGAGATAACAAAGATACTTATGTCAGACTGCTCTTTATTGACTGCAGCTCAGCCTTCAACACCATTATTCCTATGAAACTCATCTCCAAACTGGGCCTCGGCTCCTCCCTCTGCGACTGGATCCTGAACTTCCTAACCCATAGACCACAATCAGCTAGAATAGGCAACAATACCTTCTCCACGATTATCCTCAACACTGGTGCCCCACAGGCTGTGTTCTCAACCCCTTACTATACTCCTTATACACCAATGACTATGTGGCCCAATTCCCCTCCAACTCAATTTTCAAGTTTACTGATGACACCACCATAGTGGCTCAGATCTCAAACAATGATGAGACAGAGTTCAGGAATGAGATAGAGAATCTGGTGAACTGGTGCAACGACAATAATCTCTCCCTCAATGTCAACAAAACAAAGCAGATTATCTTGGACTTCAGGAAGCATGGTGGAGAAAATGACCCTGTCGACATCAACGGGGATGAAGTAGAAAGGGTTGAGAGTTTCAGGTTTTTAGGTGTCCAGATCACCAACAACCTGGCCTGGTCCCCCCATGCCGACACTATAGTTAAGAAACCCCACCTCGACTTTCTCAGAAGACTAAGGAAATTTGGCATGTCAGCTACGACTCTCACCAACTTTTATAGATGCACCATAGAAAGCATTCTTTCTGGTTGTATCACAGCTTGGTATGACTCCTGCTCTGCCCAAGACTGCAAGAAACTACAAAAGGTCGTGAATGTAGCCCAATCCATCATGCAAACCAGCCCCCCATCTATTGACCCTGTCTACACTTCCCACTGCCTTGGCAAAACAGCTAGCATAATTAAGGACCCCACGCACCCTGGATATTCTCTCTTCGATCTTCTTCCGTTGGGAAAAAGAAATAAAATTCTGAGGTCATGGACCAGCTGGCTCAAGAACAGCTTTTTCCCTGCTGCCATCAGACTTTTGAATGGACCTACTTTGCACTAAATTGATTTTTCTCTACACCCTAGCTATGACTGTAACATTACATTCTGCACTCTCTCGTTTCCTTCCCTATGAACGGTATGTTTTGTCTGAAGAGGGTGCAAGAAACAATACTTTTCACTGTATACAAATACATGTGACAATAATAAACCAAATCAAATCAAATCAAAATCATTTCACTGATGATTGCAAGCAAACTGATGGGGCAGGTTGAACTTGTCCTGCTTTTTGTCAACAAAAGGAAACTGGAACAGGCAAGTGGTAAGTTCTGGAGAACAATTCTTCAGTACTGTTACAGAATGTTGTCAGGGCCCATAGCTTTTGCAGTATCCATTTTTTGATATTGCGTGGAGTGAATTGAATTTGCTGAAAAATGGCATCTGTGATACTGGGAAGCTTAGGAGGAATCCAAGATGGATCATGCACTTGACACTTCTGACTGAGGATGGCTGCAACTGCTTCAACCTTGTCTCCCTCATCATTGAGGGTGGGGATATTTGTGCCGCCTTCTCCTCCAGTTAGCTGTTTAATTGACCACAATTATTCAAGACTGGATATGGCATGATTGCAGAACTTGGATCTGATCCATTGTGTGTGGGATTGCTGAGCATTTTCTATCGCATGCTGCTTTTGCTGTATGACGTCCAAGTTGTCCTTTATTGTTGCTTCACCAGGCTGACACTTCATCTTTAGATATGCTTGATGCTGCTTCTGACATGTCCTCCTGCTACCTTCATTGAAACAGACTGATCCCCTAGATTGATGGTTATGGTAGAATGGGGGATATATTGGGCCATGAGGTTGCAGATTGTGATTGTATACAATTCTGTTGCTGCTGATGGCTCACAGCACCTCATGGATGCCCAGTTTTGAGTTGCTAGATCTGTTCAAAATCTATCCCATTTTGCATGGGATAGATTGTTCCAAACAACACGACAGAGAGTATCCTCAGTGGGATAATGGGACATTGTCTCCACAACGACTGTGTGGTGATCACTCCTACCAATACAGTCAAAGGCAGATGCATCAGCTGCAGGTAGATTGGTGAGGGTGAGGTCAGGTAAGATTTTTTCCCTCTCTTTGGTTTCCTCACCACCTGCTGAAGACCCAGTCTAGCAACTAAGACTTGACCAGCTCAGTCAGTAATGATATTACTTGAGACCTGTTGGTGATGGGCCTTGAAATTCCCTCTTCGAGTACATTTTGTGCCTCAGTACTTCCTCCAAGTAGTGTTCTATATGATTCTGATTCATCAGCTGAGGGGGATATTAAGTGGTAATCAGCAGTAGTTTTCTTGCCCACAGTTGACTTGATGTCATGAGACTTCATGAAGTTCAGAGTCAATGTTGAGGATTTCCAGGACAACGCTGTACTGGTGTTGCACTCTGGAGCCTCTGTCCAGTTGGTGGGACAGGACATATCCTGGGATGGTGATGGTGGTGTCTGGGACATTGTTTGTAGATATATTCCATGAATGTGACTACATCAGGCTGATCCTTGGCTAGTCTGTGGGATAGCTCTCCTACGCCTGGTAAAGGCCCTATCTGTTAGTATGGGAGGACTTTGAAAGGTCGACAGAAGTTGGGCATTGTTATTTCCAGTGCCTAGGTTGATGCCAGGTGGTCCATCCAATTCCATTCCTTTTAGACTATGGAACAGTTTAATACAATAGAGTGGTTTGCTAGGCAATTTCTGAGGGCATTTGATAATCAGCACATTGTTGTGAGTCTGGAGTCACATTTAGGCCAGCTCAGGTAAACTCAGATATTACGTCTTCCTTAGCTGCTTTGTCAACTTTTCCATTACTTTCACCATGGGTTTGCTCTGGTTTATGGACATCTACTTTACCAATGTAACAGGTTCAACTATGATTAGCAAGGGATATCCATAACTTGTTCCACAAACTGCCATGGTTTAAAGATTTCCCTTGACGGGTACAGTATGCATTTTTACAAAACAAGGGAAGAACTAACATGGCATTGATGACTAGGCACTATATCAGATCAAATATTTGCTGCTTGATTGGAAGTTTTTTTGAGGCTGTTAAGAGAGTAACTATCTTTACATATTGGGAAGAATGTTCAGCACATTGTCTTCTAATGATTTTTACTGGCAATCTTACAGCATAGCCTGTATATGGTGACCCTCGAATGGAATAACAGGAGCGCCCACATACACACCTGGAGTGTCCTTGGTGGGTTTTTTCATGACTAGTTGTGAAATTAGGTAGTGGACATTTATGAGGCTCATAAGCCAATAAATGTGGCAGTAATGTTGTTTTTTTTGATGTGGTATCAATATTCCCATATAATAATCCCAAAATGCACTTACTCAATCATTGTGATGAAACTAAAGGCTTCATCAGTAATTTTAGATGTACGTAGGGTGAGCAAAAAATGATGTGCGGCAAACTTCTGGTGTACGATAAATGTTGAACCACCCAGAACATAGCTGACAGATGATGTTCACATGCTTAGTATGTTGTCTCTGCACCTTGCAAGATGTGTAACGTATATCCAATTGGTTGCAGTCCCCTGGCATGTTCCTGTAAAGTACAGCAGTTAGACTTTGTTCTGTAGAAGCAACTCGGTGGAAAAGTAGACCATGATCAGGGATGGTCAGACTTACAGCTTGCATAACCGCCATTTTGAAGTTTGTTCCAGCTTCAGTATGTTCTCCAAGCAGGCTGAATATTGTCACCTGAGATTTTTAGAAGTTCATATTAGAGGGTTGGAATAAAGTTTTCCTGATAGCTGACCAGACCCGTAGACAAATTAAAGAGTAGTTTCAGTTCTGGGAAGAGGTCATCCCTGATTAATTCCTATTTTGTGACAGTCAGTTCGCTGCGGAGAAATTACAACGTCCAGGCAGGTTCTTTGAACAATTGAGCCTTTAAACCGAGTCATGTCAGATTAATTAGCAGCTCCTCTATTAGGGACAAGTATCTCTGTTCATGGTTTCGGTGGCTAAAAGGATGTTGGATGGGATTTTCTGGCTTCACCTGCTGCCAGGATTGTCATCAGACTCACCTGATGAATGAATCCTAGGATTGATGATCCCACTCACCTGATGAAGGAGCAGCGCTCCGAGAGCTTGTGATTCCAAATAAATCTGTTGGACTTTAACCTGGTATTGTGAGACTTCTTACCGTGCCCACTCCAGCCCAACACTGGCATCTCCGCATCATGGCTACCATCAACACTGCAAACCACCGGCTCAAAGTGGAGAGGATCTCCAAGAATATTGCGCATATTGACACAGACTCACCTGATGAAGAAGCAGCGCTCTGAAAGCTCATGATTCCAAATAAACCTGTTGGACTTTAACCTGGTGTTGTGAGATTTCTTACTATTCCATCTCAGGCTAACAAAGCTACCCCATCACCCTTTCCTTCCTGCCTGTCCTTATGAAAAGTCACATACCCCTGAATATTTAGTTCCCAATTTTGATCATCTTGTAACCACATCTCTGTAATGGCTATAAGAACGTACTCCTAATAAAAATCAGGCCATTAATTCATTTATTTTGTGCCGAATAATTTGTGCATATAAGTAAAAAGCAATTAATTTTGCGTTGTTACCACATTTTCCCTTTTTGACCCTATTTGTTCCTTTTTTAATGTGTAGGATGGATATCATTAGCTAAATAGCTGCTTTGTAATGCATATCTTGTTGCTTTGCAAGCCTACATATCCCTACGTCTCCAGATCCATCCCCCCACTACATCTCCTCCATTTAGTTTACAGCCCTCTCTACTTCCCTGTTTAAGCAGTTTCCCCAGTTACGTAGGGCGGCATGGTGGCACAGTGGTTAGCACTGCTGCCTCACAGCGTCATGGACCTGGGTTTGATTCCCGGCTTGGGTCACTGTCTGTGCGGAGTCTGCATGTTCTCCCCGTGTCTGCTTGGGTTTCCTCCGGGTGCTCCGGTTTCCTCCCACACTCCAAAGATGTGCAGGTTAGGCCATGATAAATTGTCCCTTAATGTCAGGGGGATTAACAGGGTAAATATGTGGGGTTACAGGGATAGGGCCTGGGTGGGATTATTGTCGGTCCAGACACGATGGGCTAAATGGCCTCCTTCTGCACTGTAGGCATTCTATGATTCTATTATTAATGGAGTGTCACAGGGATCAGTGTTGGGGCCTCAACTATTTACAATCTGTATTAAGAACTTATATGGGGGAAACCAAATGTATTGTTGCCAAATTTGCTGGGGATACAAAGATAGAAATGAAAACAAGTTGTGAGGAGAATGCAGAGGGTCTGTAATCAGATATTGATAGGTTAATGAGTGGGCAAAAATTTGGCAGATGGAATATATTGTGGAAAAATGAGATTGTCCACTTTGGCAGGAAAAATAGAAAAGCAGAATATTATTAAAATGGTGAGAGATTGCAGAGCTTTGAGATGCAGAGTGATCTGGGTGTCCTCGTGCATGAAATAAAAAGGTTACTATGCAGGTATAGCAAGTAATTAGGAATGCTAATTTTATTGCGAGGGGGATTGAATACAAAAGTAGGGAGGATTTCCTTCAGTTATTCAAGGCATTGGTGAGACAACATCTGGAATACTGTGTTCAGTATTGGTCTAGAAGATTTATTAGACTGATGCTTGGAAAGGGCAGATTATGTTATGAGGAAAGGCTGAATAGGCTGTATCCCCTGGAGTTGGATGACAGTATCTGACATTTAACCACTGAAAAGGCCTCTGCTTGTGGAGCTTCCCAAGACCATCTTTGGTATTTTCATAGTAGGGCATGCAAGGGGCCAGCGCGGAAGCCAAATTCGGAATAAATTTTCTGTAATAATTGACTGACCCCAGGAAGGATTTTAACTCCATGATGTTCCTTGGGGATGGTGCCTCCTTGATGGCCTTTACCTTATCCTCTACTGGATGAATCCCCTTGCCATCTACTTAGTAGTCTAATTAGGTTACTTCAGCGACCTAGAAACTGCATTTCTCCCTCTTCAAATTAACTCATGCCTTGGAAGATCACCACAAGACGTCATCTGGGTTGGCCAGATGTACCTGTTCTGAAACCCCCGTGACTAAGACATCATCTAAGTATACTGCGACCTTGGATAGCCCTTGAAGAATGTTATTCAAAATTCTTTGGAAAATGGCACATGCTGACGAGACCCCAAAATGTAAATTTATACACTCATAGAGTATCTTGTGTGTTGATTGTCACATATTTCCGGGAGGACTTGTCCAATTCAAACTGAAGATAGGTGTGGCTCATGTCCAACTTGCTACCCATTAACTTGGTGTACAGATCTTTGATCCAGGGCATAGGGTAGCTCTTGGGTTTGGAAGCGTGATTTACCGTCTATTTATAGTCTCTGCAAAGATGAACTGATTTGTCAGTCTTAAAAACAGGATCTATGGGCACAACCCATTCTGCAAATTGCATTGGCCTTATTATACCCAAGCTTTCAAGGCACCCAAGTTCAATATCCATCTTCTCCAGCACAGTGTAAGGGACTGACCTGTCTCTGAAGTAGCTCGGTGTAGCGTTGGGGTCAACATAGATCTTAGCCTTGGCTCCTTCTATTTTACCTTGGCTCTCCTGAAAATCTTCAGGGTACCTACTGATAACTTTGCACAATCCCCCCATGCCTCACCTGAAGACGTCCAACTAGTTGGGCCGAATCTGCTGGAGCCAACCTCTCCCCATAAGGCTTAGTCCGTGCCCCGTACAACAATGAGTGTCAGACGTTTGTTGTTTATAAGTCATTGGGGCCACTGTAGTACCTTTTATTTGTAAATGTTCTCTCGTGTAGGTGATTAGTTTGGCCTTCGTATCTTCCAACCTGAAGTGTTGGATGCCCAGTTGGAGGTGCTTATAGGTCTGTTCCCCAATAATGGAGACTGCAGCTCCCATGTCCACCTTCATCTTCATGGGATGGCCATTTATTAGTAATTCCACCATTACTGGGACTACTGTCATTGTTACAATAAGATGCAGTTGTAGTCTCCCTATCTGGAAGGGGGGTTATCTGCATGATATGCTCATGTACCAGTCTCTGCTTTCCTCCTAGGCAGCACACGTTTTGCCTGTGCCTGAAACATTGCCATGGCTGTTTCTTTTGGCAGTGCTTGTAGTAATCCATCAATTAGCAACTACACCCTCTTTGAGTATGTTCTTTAGTACTCTTGGAGTCAGCTCTGCTTTCTTAGACTGTCTGGTGGTGACATTAGGGTTTGTATATTTGATGGGCGCTTTAATACATGATTGACACAACGACTCTGCTTTCAGGACTAGTTACATGAGGGCCTTCCACTTAGTTGGAAGACATTGCTGCCTGCTGCCCCTTGTAGCTCCTGAGCCCCTTTCTCTGCATTCTTCAGTGACAAGGCTATCTCAATGGATTTTTTAAAGTACAGTTTGTGTTCTGCCAACATCTTCTTTTGGATGATAAGTTCATTAATGCCACATTCCAATCTGTCCCACAGCATTTCATTAAGAGACAGTCTAAATTCGAAGCTTTCAGCTAGTTTCCACAACCGAGCCAAGAACTCAGTGACAGGTTCCCCAGGGGTTCTTCCAGCCATGTTAAAGTGATATTGCTGGAGAATTACTAGGGTCTACAGATCATTGTTTTTTTTACCAGGTCCATCAGTTCAATATAAACTTTTGAGTCGGGGCATCCGGATAGGTCAGACTTCTTATCACACTGAAAGTTGGGGCCTTGCATGCTGTTCGCAATCTTTTTGCTTTTTGTCTCCTTCAATGTTGTTATCTTGAAAAAAGTAACACATGTATTGAGTGTATTGGGCCAAGTCTTCCCCACTGCTGTCATAGGGCTTGAGCTTCCTGAAAAGAGTCACAATGGCTATTTATTACCAGAGAAATTAGAACCATAGAAAATTACAGCTCAGAAACAGGCCTTTTGGCCCTTCTTGTCTGTGCCGAACCATTTTGTGCCTAGTCCCACTGACCTGCACTTGGGCCATATCCCTCCACACCCCTCTCATCCATGAACCCGTCCAAGTTTTTCTTAAATGTTACCACTTTATCCGGCAGCTCATTCCACACTCCCACCACTCTCTGCATGAAGAAGCCCCCCCTAATATTCCCTTTAAACTTTTCTCCTTTCACCCTTAACCCATGCCTTCTGGTTTTTTTCTCCCCTAGCCTCAGCGGAAAAAACCTGCTTGCATTCACTCCATCTATACCCATCAAAATCTTATACACCTCTATCAAATCTCCCCTCAATCTTCTACGCTCCAGGGAATAAAGTCCCAACCTATTCAATCTCTCTCTGTAACTCAGCTTCTCAAGTCCCGGCAACATCCTTGTGAACCTTCTCTGCACTCTTTCAACCTTATTTACATCCTTCCTGTAACTAGGTGACCAAAACTGTGCACAATACTCCAAATTCGGCCTCACCAATGCCTTATATAACCTTACCATAACACTCCAACTTTTATACTCGATACTCCGATTTATAAAGGCCAATGTACCAAAGGCACTCTTTACGACCCTATCCACCTGTGACGTCACTTTTAGGGAATTCTGTACCTGTATTCCCAGATCCCTCTGTTCAACTGCACTCTTCAGAGTCCTACCATTTACCGAGTACGTTCTACTTTGGTTTGTCCTTCCAAAGTGCAATATCTCACACTTGTCTGCGTTAAATTCCATTTGCCATTTTTCAGCCCATTTTTCTAGTTGGTCCAAATCCCTCTGCAAGCTTTGAAAACCTTCCTCACTGTCCACTACACCTCCAATCTTTGTATCATCAGCAAACTTGCTGATCCAATTTACCATATTATCATCCAGATCATTGATATAGATGACAAACAACAATGGACCCAACACCGATCCCTGCGGCACACCACTAGTCACAGGCCTGCACTCAGAGAAGCAATCCTCCACAACTACTTTCTGGCTTCTTCCATTGAGCCAGTGTCTTATCCAATTTACTACCTCCCCATGTATACCTAGCGACTGAACATTCCTAACTAACCTCCCATGAGGGACCTTGTCAAAGGCCTTGCTGAAATCCAGGTAGACAACATCCACCGCCTTCCCTTCATCCACTTTCCTGGTAACCTCCTCGAAAAACACTAATAGATTGGTCAAACATGACCTACCACGCACAGAGCCATGTTGACTCTCCCTAATAAGTCCCTGTCTATCCAAATATTTGTAGATCCTATCCCTTATCACACCTTCCAATAACTTGCCCATCACTGACGTCAAACTTACTGGCCTATAATTTCCCAGATTTCTTTTGGAACCTTTTTTAAACAACGGAACAACATGAGCCACCCTCCAATCATCCGGCACCTCCCCCGTGAATACTGACATTTTAAATATGTCTGCCAGGGCCCCTGCAAGTTCAACACTAGCTTCCCTCAAGGTCCGTGGGAATACCCTGTCCGGTCCTGGGGATTTATCCACTCTGATTTGCCTCAAGACAGCGAGCACCTCCTCCCCTTTAATCTGTAACGGTTCCATGACCTCCCTACCAGTTTGCCCTATTTCCGTAGACTCCATGCCCATTTCCTCAGTAAATACGGATGCAAAAAAACCATTTAGTATCTCCCTCATCTCTTTTGGTTCCATACACAGTCTACCACTCTGGTCTTCAAGAGGACCAATTTTATCCCTCACTATCCTTTTGCTCCTAACATACCTATAGAAGCTCTTTGGATTTTCCTTCACTCTGTCTGCCAAAGCAACCTCATGTCTTCTTTTAGCCCTGCTGATTTCCCTCTTAAGTAGCTTCTTGCACTTTTTATACTCCTCGAGCATCTGATCTGTTCCTTGCTGCCTGTACATTTCATACAACTCTCTCTCCTTCTTAATCAGTGTTACAATCTCCCTCGAGAACCAAGGTTCCTTATTCCTTTTACTTTGCCTTTAATCCTGACAGGAACATACAAACTCTGCACTCTCAAAATTTCTCCTTTGAAGGCCTCCCACTTTCCATTTACATCCTTACCAGAGAACAGCCTGTGCCAATCCACACTTCTTGATGGAGGAAAAAAAATAATTTGGTGGCTTGACAGGGTAGATGCTGAAAGAATGTTTCTGCTCGTGAATGAATCTAGAACTAGGGGACACAATTTCAAAATAAGGAGTCTCGCATTTAAGACAGAAATGATGAGTTTTTTCTCTCAGAAGGTTATTGTTCTTTGGAATTCTCGTGCCCAGAGACTAGTGTAGCTGGGTCAGTAAATATTTTCTAGGCTGAGTTAGGCAGCTTTTTTGTCCCTGTCAGGGCCCCTCCCATCCTTCCTAAGGTATGGTGACCAGAACTAGACGCAATACTCTAAGTGTGACAAGATTTTTTTAAAAGCGAGTTGCTGATATTGTCAATTTGTTTTTAAATCTTGTACATTATGGATGCTTTAGGGAAGCCCAAAGTTAATCTCAAAATTGTCTTGGTCAAACTGTCAATCAACTAGATCCCAAAGTGTATTCTGTGATGCAAGTAATTATTATATGCTTTCTTGAAGTCACATAGGTGTATATGTTGGTTTAATGTGTAATTAAAATAGCTTTGTTCCACACACCTATATTAATTGTTTGTCCTACTTATTTGCTTCAGTTCATCTCAATTCTCATATTTGACCTTTCACACAATAATAGCTTTCACACTACTCCAGTGAAGCGTATCCATTGTTTGTGCTTATGTTTACTGGTTGCTTCTTTTCTGTCACCTGCTTAGGTCTTGTGGAAATTTGTCTGATGCATCCCCTCGATGTGGTGAAAACCAGGTAAGGCTTTGCTTGAGTAAGTTTTGTTGATACTGGAAGTCATCCAGAATGTGGTCTGTCAGGCTGCTGGAATAAAATGTCCGAGCTTGCCTGTGCAATTGGTATTTTAATGTCATTCCATAATGGAGACATTTTGGAAAACTGGTAATTTCTCGTTCTGTCAAAAACGTGTGTGCTTTGTTGTTTCTTAACTTTTTCACAACTGAATCCTTTTTAAAAGAACCAAATGCCAAGAAACTCCAATCAGGAATAAAGTAACTAACAGAATTGTATCCTTGAGATTCTCTTATAATTTAGATTTAAAATTATAATTTGAGCTGCGTTCAATGTCTAGAATCTTAATTGTCATATTGTTTACTTTTTTTTTTAATCCTTAATTTTCAAACTGGTTTTACTTTAGGGATTTAGCAAGACAAACAAGGGAGTCTTGTTTAACCATTCTCATAGCCAACCCCAAGATTATGTGCATCTGATATAAAACAGTATGTGATTCAGGCCTACTGTGCTGTGAATGCATTGGTCTTTAATCTGCAAAAGATTCTCCTTCTTCTTAGTAACAATGTTGTGTTAGGGGTCTGTGGGGCATTGAGAGTGGGCACCAAAAGGGGATTAATGGATTAGGGTAGGAATATGGCAAATTAGATCCTTATTTTGTTCAAGATGTTTAAAACAAAATGGGAACTTTGTTGCATATCATCGTACATGTTAAATCATTCAATTCTGTTTCATCATTAAGTTGATAACCTATTAAACCATTTGTTGTGTTAACTCATTCCATTCCAACTTCTTGGCTTGTTTAAACAAATACTGGTTACATTTTACAGGGTAGTGCCATGTATGATTGACCTGACCACAGATTCACATCACATCATATTTTTCACTCTTGACTTATAATTGAGTGCAGCAGCAAACAGCAGTTGCATGAAAGACAGTGTAACATAATATGAGAATGCTAAGGTTGCTGTTCATGAATTGATGCAATTTGCCAACGTACATGAAAAAGAGTTTAGTTTCCAAGTTAAATCAAATACAGTGGAAAAAGGAAAATTTGAAATTCTCACTTTCCATTGTGTCTCAGATTAGTTTCAGTCTAGCATGTGGGTTGTTTCACATTAGATTCAAATGGATACCAATCTGGCAATGAGGTATTAAAAAAAGTTGACAAGTTACACATAAATTGAAAATGCAAGAACTGGCACCACTGATGTACATGGAGGTTCATTTGCATTTAGGACAGAATTAGAAGATTGAATCAAATCTTGAATTGCACAATTAATTCCATGTAGTTTTACTATTATAGAGACGGCAAAACTGATTTAAACAATAATGACAAATATTACAATTGTGCGGAAATGTAAACTTTGAGTTTATGAACTTTTTTTGTCATTCACATTTATTTCTGTTGAATCTGAAACAAATATATTTTTAGAGAAAGAAAACATAACATTTTAAGATTGAAAGTATATAATTTCTTAGTTTTTTTTTAACCAAACACATTTGGTTTTCCTAACACATTTGTTAAGTGTTATTAGTGGATTGTGGAAAGAATGCTGTTCTAATGTTGGAGTGAGGAGAGGTCCACAGCAGCACTGGGACGAAGTTATGGCTTTTCATTAACCTGGAAACCTCCTATTTACATGGTTCACAGCCTGGTCTCAGCTCACTTGGAGGTAACAAAGGGTGTCGGGCCCAAAATGCAGCAGGGGGCTCACTCCTTTAGGGCTGCCATCTGAATCTGATCAGGTCAACTGTTTTAACTCCTGCCTCATTAGGGGAAATAAACAGGAGATTATGGTTCATGTAAGGATCACATTACAGAGAGCTCAAGCTTGTTCCAGACATTAGGTAGCTGATTATTTTTTTGTGGAAGCCTTGCTGTTTCTCCTTTAGTGAAGAATGCTAAATTGACTTCTTTTGATAAACTTGCATTTCTTACAGATCGAGAGAAAGCAGTAAAGTAAGTAGAAAAATGTTAATAAATAAGACATGTCAGCCACTGGAGCAGCTCATCTACTAGGTCTAAAGTCAGTCTACTGCAGAGACTTAGTACTGATGACGGGTAGTAATTCAGCATGTAAGTGGTGCTTTGCCTTTGACATTTAAAACATTTGATAATGCTGAATGCGGAACTGTTATGTTCAGGAGAATGCTCTCAGATTTCACATTCCAATTCAAGAACATACCCTTGTTTACTGCTGTAACCCTTCTAAAAAAGAAAAATAAAATAAATGTAGTACTTTCTTGCTTGCTGGAGGCCAAAACGTTTTTCTGACCGTATTTATAGTCTTTGGCAGACCAGGAGCTATCAGCTGATGCCGCATTGATTCAGGATCACTCACATATTCTTGAAAGGTGGACAGAAGGAAAACAATTGTTTGTTACTGTTGTATATAATATTAACTTGGCTATGAAAGGAAGTGTACCAAGTTCTGTAAAAACACAAGTATTTCCTTGCTGATCCCCAAACAGTTCATTATCTACAATGCCAAAGGCAAAAATAAGTCCACTGTGAAGAGTGAAACTTACCCTTACATCTTAAAATTGCTCTTTATGACTACAAGACTGCTGACAAGCACACTTATATATGAATGGGTATGTTTGCTGTTTACAGCCTTGGAAAATCTTGGCTGTGTTTTTAAAAATGAAGTTTTACAGATTGGGCCGAAGTCATTAATGATTCTCAAAGCAAACGGAATGGTCTGTCACTTCCTACTGCAAGTAATTAACTCTTGACTTTTCTGAGTGAGAAGGGGTTAAAGAGAAAGTTGATTATTTATCAGAGTGTATTGTATAAAACTACAAAGGACTTAGATGAAATCGACAACATGGACCTTAGGGAATTGATAATGCTATCTCCAAAAGTGAAACTTTACTGCGTCAAAGCAATTCTTCTCACAGGATTACATTTCTTCTCTTAGACTACATTAAGGTTTAGGAAGTTAATTCATGAATCACATTTCTCATACACACTGAAACGGCAATCTGGGAATGATTACAAACTAGTGAATTATTTTGGGGGTTCAGCTTTGGGCAATATAATTCACAGGATGACACTAGAGCTTAAAGGGTTAAAGTATGAGGATGGGTTAAATAAACAGTTGTTGCATTCACTTGTGGTTTTGAAGGTTAGAATTTAATTGAGGTGTTTAAATGGATAAAAGGTTTTGATAGTTTAATACAAAGTAACAATTTTCTGGCAAGCGAGCGGTGGAGTGGAGAATCTAAAACAAACCTACATATGAACTTCAGCGGTTCAAGAAGGTGGCTCATCACCAGCTTTTTAAGTGCAGCTAAGGGTGAGCAATAATTGCTCGCCTAACCAGCAATGTCCATTTTCCATGAAATTATATTTTTTAAATGGGCATAGAAAACTAACCTAGGCGATGTGGGATTGAAATCAGAGAACACTTTTTCATGACTGTGGATGCTGGAGCAATAGAATTTTTCAAAACTTGGCCTGGATTTTCACTCCTGAGGTGGGTGCGCAGAATCAGGGAGGTTCGCAGTTTGGCACACCTGTCAAGGGAGAAACATCTCAAATGGTTGGACGTTTGTTCCAGGGTCTGGGTGCAGGCTGGAAACAGTTTGGAAGCAGCCATAAGAGCTGTGCTGAGGCAGGCTGTTTAAAGGCCTGTTTTGGTTATCTGGGACTTTGTCTCAATTGTAATAGAAGTTCTTGCTTTTCACACCACCCCCCCCCCCCACCCCCGCCCCCCCCCCCACCCCAACCATTCCCCATTCATGCCAACTCATGTACCTACCGCCTCCATGGATCTGCATACCTTCCATGTTGACCTATGCCATCTACCCAACCCTCCCATTGTCCCATAAAGGTCTGATGCAAACTTAATGCCAACATATGCCAACCCATGTTTCCATGCCAATTCACCCAATATCCACCAGGCACTGACCTCCGAAGCCATGCCAGGATGAAAATATGATATGTTGGAAATGGGGGGCAGGATTTCAAAATCCGGAAAGCTGGCGCCAATTTGGCTAAGTCTGAGTTTGATGGATTTTTGTTCAATAACTGTACATTGGACACAAAGCAAAAGCAGGTAAATGAAGTTGAGATATAGAACAACTTCTAACTGAATGGCAGAACAGGCTTAAGAGGCCATGTGATCTACTATTATTCTGCTCCTATGTTTCCTATTTGATGTGAAATTAGATATTGAATAATTTTTAAATTATTTATATTATACAAAACTTAGCAAATTTATAAGAATAAAATATTAAGCTCTAAGACCATAAGACATAGGAGCAGAAGAAGGTCATTCAGCACATCAAGTCTGCTCCGCCATTCAATGAAGTCATGACTGATTTGATATAATCCTTAACTCCGCTTTCCTGCCTTATCCCCATAACCCTTGATTCACTTACTGATTAAAAAGCTGTCTATCTCAGCCTTGAACATACTTAATGATCCAGCCTCTGTAGCTCTCTGCGGTAAAGAATTCCCCAGATTCACTACCCTCTGAGAGAAGAAATTCCTCCTCATCTCTGTTTTAAATGGCCAACCCCTTACTCTGAGATTATGCCCTCTGGTCCTAATCTCTCCCACAAAGGGAAACAACCTTTTGGCATCTACCCTGTCAAGACCACTGAAAATCTTATGTCTCAATAAGATTACCTTATAAGAAAAAAAACTCCAGGACTTTCCAATGTGCAAATATTGTGAGACCACATAATACCTTAAGAATTAGGGTAGTTGGTGTTAATGTAGTGTTAACACAAAAAATTATGTTTTACAATTGATCTTTAACTGCACCTGGTATCATCTTACATCGATACCAACAATCCTTTACTTGCTGTATTTAAAAATAATGTTAAAAAGGTATAAAACAGCAAATGGGCCATAAAACCTGTTACAAGCCTGATCTACTGATTGGTGCAATGTCTCCAGTATTCATCATCTTATACCATTTATGATGCTTTATTTTGGTGACATACTTTGATAGGTGTATTTTAAAAATCATATTATTCGTGAGAAAACAGGGGAAATTTTTAATGCTTATTAGTAATATTTCTCCACCATGGCTTTTGGAACTCTAATTAGAGCTTGCATAACTATGAAATTACCGAAAATGGTTTAACTCTTACAAACCCCACTACGTCTATTAAGGAATCATCCCTGCTGTTTTGCCTGACCTCTGAAGCAGTGAGCAATCGGACATTTATAAGGAAATTCCAGACATAGCTGTGGTTCCCTCATCAATGCGATTTAATGTTTTGATCGGAAACTAAATTGGAGATTTCATTTTTAATTAAACTGGTGCATAAGAAATAATTTTCCCCTGTAGTCAAATGAAACAAATTACTGCTGAGTTCAATGATAAGTGATTACATCTATGTTAGAATGCCTATGTGTATCATATATCCACCAAAAATCACCCCCACTGCTACAGTTTTGTGCTTTTTTATCTGCAGAACAATTTGTGCCTCGACCACCCCAACATTTTGTGCTGTCCAGTTCAAAACTATTTCACAATCCTGCTCTTCTACTGCACAATATCTTCCCCATTTCAAATATTTAAGCATGTCTCCCCTGCAAGGTATAATGATCTTTGCTTCACCCACTGTTTGTGACAAAGGGTTCTTAGTGGCAGAGTAAAATTGATGATTCCTCTTTGTTCAGACTTAACTAAAATAAATAGCTTATTTTCATTTACCCAATCAAAAGTCTTCATAATTCTAAAAACAAGGATGCCCCTCCTATTTCTTAGATCAGACACATTCAAGTATTTGTAGTTCAGTGGTCTTAACAGTTTTCAAATTACACACAATTCCTATTGTATTGTACCCCTGATATGAATGAAATCATTTTTAATTATATATTTATTCATTACTTTAATAGCAACAGTTGCAATTCACCAGAGCTGTCTTTGTTTGTTGGAAGTGCTTAGTATTAGGGTCTTAGGGATCCCAAGAAAATGCTCAAGTTATTTTGTGATCAACGAATTGGAAGTATAGTCTAGTAGCATAGCCTGATGTTGAAGGTAGCTGCACAATGCTTCATCTTAGACCGAAACAGAATTCAAAGTATAAGTCATTTCAAGTGTGATTTAAATTCTCATCTGTTGGAATCACTGGTGTTCAAATTATTTAACAGGTATTCGACAAAATTGGAGAATTTTGGTAATTATCAAATGACTGACTCTTTTATTGTGGAAATGTTGCT
The DNA here is from genome assembly GCF_964213995.1 of Mustelus asterias. Taxonomy (NCBI): domain Eukaryota; kingdom Metazoa; phylum Chordata; class Chondrichthyes; order Carcharhiniformes; family Triakidae; genus Mustelus; species Mustelus asterias. The sequence continues at coordinate 38,757,201 of NC_135818.1, forward strand.
ACACTCTTCTAAACTTAAAAAAAACATTCTTAAGATGGTTGGTGAGGATTCAACCCCAAATCCTGTCCAAGCACATCTCTATGGATTTTGTAACCATGAGTTGAGTCACAATGCTGATCCCAATGCGGGTCACTAACTTGTGCGAGAGGGTGAGGGGGGCGGGGGGAGGGGGGGCGTGTGCATTGGTAGGGGAGAGGAGAGAGTGCTCCCCCTTAAGGGATGACCTCTCCAAGAGTGACATTGGGGCTGGAGGAGGGACTATTGACACTGTGAGACCTCACCTTGACCATGGAGCTTCTGGAAAGGAAGCCCCTGCTGCCGCCGCCGCCCCCCCCCCCCCACCCCCAGCATCTGGGTGGCTGACAATTTTTGTGACTCATACTTAGATTTATTTGCACTTCAGAATTCTGCAGTTGTTTCCTCTAAGTAAAACTCTGCTTTTTTATTCTTCCTGACAAAATTTAAAATTTTACATTTTTCCACATTGCACTCCATCTGCCAGAGTTTTTTCTCATTCAAGATCTATATCCGTTTACAGTTTAGTTTAAAGCCCTCTCTATTTCTGTCGTTATACCATTTACTAGAACACTGGTCCCAGTACAGTTCAGACGCTCTCAACGGTACAACCTACTTTCCCCAGTACTGATCCAGTGCTGTACAGACTGAAATCCACTTCTCCAACACCAGTCTTTGAGCCATATATTCTTTTCACTAAACTTATGTGCTCTCTGCTAATTGGAACATGGCTTCTTACCCTTGAGCTTCTACTGTTCAATTTGGTGCCTAGCTGCTCATACTGTCAAAGCAGAACCTCTTTCTTAGTTCTAACCATGTCATGGTACATGGACCATGACAACTGAATCTTCACCCTCCTAGTCCAGGTTCCTGCCAGCCCTGAGCAAATGTCCCAACCCTGGCACCGGGTAGGCAACATTCTCTTCTTGACTGCACAAAATCTATCTCCTCAGTATACTATCCCCTGGTACCACTACATTCCTTTCTATTCTCTCCCATCTGAATGGCTTCTTGTACCACAGTGCCATGGTCAGTTGGCACATCCACCTTGTCAGTCTCATCTAAACAAACAGAAAGGACCTCAAACCTGTTGGATGATTGCAGAGGCTGAGGCTCCTGTACTCCTACCCTCTGGGTCCTGTTACCTGCCTCACTTGTGGTCACACACTACTGTCCCTGACCACTAATCAAATCCGAAGGTCCCATCCTAAGGGGTGTGTCACCGTGGATTTGTACCAAGACATTTTGGTAATTATCAAATGACTGACTCTTTTAATGTGGAAATGTTGCTACACTCTTCTAGAGCGTCCTAGGCCTTAATAATAGGGATAAAGAGTATAAAAACAAGGAAGTTATGTTAAACTTCGATAGACCACTGGTTCAGTCTCAATTGGAGTATTACATCCAGTTCTAGGTGTCACACTTTAGGGTAGATGTGAAGCTATCCAAAAGGGTGCAGAAAATATTCACAAGGATGGTCGCAGGGATGGCGAACTTCAGTTGAGTTGATGGGACTGTTTTTCTTGGAGAACGCAGAAGGAAAATTTGACAGAGGTATTGAGAGAGGGAGGTTGAGGAACGAGACCATGCCTAAATGAGATGGGGACAGAGTGAATACTTGGTAATTTTATTCTAAGTGGGAACTCAATACATAGGGTGCAAGAGATTTTTAGTTAAGGCTTACTGCAGGCAATAGAGCTTAGTGAGTTGGGAGTTTGGTGAAATGGGGAGAGGAAAGATGTTCCTTTCTTCTACTCTTTTTTTTCAGCCTCCAGCATTTGACTTCCACTTTGCTGCAACAGAAAGGGTAAGTTATTCAGTAACTAGATAGGCGAGAGCTTAAACAACTAGCAGGAGCTCAGTCTGTGAGCCAACCACATTCTGTGAAAGATAAAAAGGGCATCATTGTGAAACACGTAAAGGATTTGTTGATGTGTATTTTGTTCATTTATCTTTCAATATTTAGGCCATTTATTGGTCTTTTTAGTCTTATTAGTATTAGTACAGTTCACTAGCATTAACAAAGCTTATTGGGAGCAGTAAGGTTTATAAATTATAACGATTAAAAGACAAATTAATGATCACAGAATAAAGATGGCAGGGCAAGTGTTGTGCTGTGATTACAGGATGTGGGAGCTTCTAAACGTTATGTGGTCCAGGGCATGTATGTGGTAACTTATGTGTTGATGCTGACAATGTTCTCAATGAGCACTTGGTCTCTGTCTTCATTGAGCAGGGGGATGATGTAGATATTTTAGTTAAAGAGGAGGAGTGTGAAGTATGAGATACAATAAGTATGATGAGAGAGGAAGTACTGGAAGGACTAATATCCTTGAAGGTAGATAAATCATCAGGGCCGGATACATTGTATACCAGGCTATAAGAGAAGCCAGGGAGAAAATAGCAGACATAGGTGAGGTACCAGAGGATTGGAGGTCTGCAACTGTTGTATCATTAATTTAAAAGAGTGCGAGGGATAGGCCAGAAAATTATAGGCTGGTCAGTCAGTGGTGGGCAAATTATTGGAATCAATTCTGAGATTCAAGTTCAACTGTCACTTAAAAAAGCATTGATTTATCAGGGATAGTCAGCATGGTTTTGTTTGGGAAAGAAGTTGTCTTACAAACTTAATTAATCTTTTTAAGGAAATAACAAGGAGGATTGAAGAGGGTAGTGCATTGGATGTTGTCTATATGGATTTCAGTAAGGCATTTGACACATGTCACATGGTAGACTGGTCAGAAAAGTGAGATCCCATGGGATACAGGGAAAGGTGGCGAGTTGGATCCAAAATTGACTGTGACAGCAAACAAAGGGTAATGGTTGATAGGTATTTTTGCGAATGGAAAATGGAAAACAGTTTCCAGTGGTGTTTCACAGGGCTCAGTGTTGGGGCCCTTACTTTTTGTTGTACATATTAATGATTTGGACTTAAACATGGGAGACATAATTGGGAAATTTGCAGATGGCACAAAATTCAGCTGTGCAGTTCATAATGAAGAAGATAGCTATTGTGTCTAAAATTACGTTAATAGTTTGATTGAGAGGGTGGAAAGTGGCAAATGGAATATAATCTGGAGATGTGTGAGGTAATGCATTTGGGGAGGGCAAACAAAGCAAGGGAATATTCAATAAACAGGAGGATGTTGAGAGGTTGAGGATATGAGAGACCTTGGACTGCATATACACAGGCCCCAGGAGGTGACAGGACAGGTGGATAAAATGATAATGAAAACATATAGAATACTTTCCTTTATTGGGCAAGGTATTGAATACAAAAGCAGGGATGTAATACTGGAACTCTATAAAATGCTAGTTAGACATTTGGAGAATTTTAACAGGGAGTAGGGAAAGACTATTTCTTGTGATTGAGAAACAAGTGATGAGAGGTTTACCTGCGGAGAGTGGTTAGGAGGAACTTCTTTTTTACATGAAGGCTGAAGGAACATGCAATGCTTTATCAAAGGGAAATGATTGAGGCAGAGACAATTGTATATGTTAATGAAAATTGGATAAATACCTGAAACAGAAGGTTATGAGTGGAAACATAATAGTGAGATTCATTTTGGATTACTCCAGCAAAGAGATGGTACAGTTGAACTGTCTAAATACGTTCTGTGCTGTAAACTTTTATGGTTCTAGAAAACAGGTGAAATGGGATTTGGCTTGATAGTTCTCATTGAAGGTCAGGTACCAGCACATTCATGAAGTGCAACTTGATGCTGAGCCAAGAGTGGGAAACTCAGCAGGCTGGGAAATTAGATTGTGCAGGAGATAAAATGTCAATCTCCCAGCATCAGGATTAAAGTTGCAAATTAAGCTGGTGTGGATTGGAGATTGATCAGGGTTCCCAATGGCAATCGTATTTGTAATGCATTAGCATGGCCTGTATTCTCATTAAAACCAGAATAAATGGTACCTTTGTGGTTAATTTGGCTGCAAATCAGAATCAACATGCTTCCAGATTCATAAATGGTTAAAGGTGGCATGCAGCAGGCGAGGTAGTTATCATGGTAGATTTGAACCCAGTATCAGCAGCTTTTCACGGACAGAGAAGTTTCTTGGAACAGAGGAAAAGAGGTTGAGTTGTTGTTTTGAGCTCAGGTGTTAACTGTCCTGGGAGGTTGGTGCATGGCTGTCCATGGAAGAGAGAAGGCAGGTTGTGGCAGGCCTAAGAGGGTGACAGTTAGCGGGAATGATCTAAATGAGACCAATCCCCACAATGGGGCCAGTCAGGTGGGGGCTTGCAGCCTGTACCCTTCTCCTGTGCTGTGAAAATTGGGGTACAGGAAAAGGGAGCTGAAATTCCAGAATCAATGGCATGGTGGTGGTTGGCATTGCTGCCTCGTGGCGACGCGGACCCAGGTTCGGATCTCGGCTTGGGTCACTGTCTGCACGTTCTCCTCACGTTTGCGTTGGTTTCCTCCGGATGCTCTAGTTTCCTCCCGCAGTCTGGGGGACGTGCTGGATGGGTGCGTTGGCTATGCTGGATTCTCCCTTGGTGTCCTGCGTGGGTGCTGCAGTGTGGTAACTGGGAGTTTTTGCAGTTGCTTTGTTGCAGTGTTAATGTGGGTCTACTTGTGACACTAATAAATAAACCTGAAAGCTAAAGGTCTGCTGAGTGTTCCCAATACAATGGGTAGAATCTTACCAAAGAAAATGGCAAAGTGTTAGAATCTGACTGAAAACCCAAAGAAACAGGCCAGTTTTCTCTCCAGACCTTCTGACGCTTTGTCAAAAAAAGCAGGGCATGTTTCATGCTGTCATTTTGAGGGGTGAGGCCTAAATATGTTGTCAAAGCCAACATCACAGAGATCGGGGCGCCCTTTCTTAAGAGCTGGCGTTACAAAATAGTAAATGTCAGCACCCCTCCTTCCCCCCCCCGAACATCACTGGCACTGGACCTCCACCCGCAACAGTTAATGCCAGCATCCCCAGCACCCATATCCGCTCCCCGCCACTGTCAGAAATAAATGAGCCCTCCCCTATGAGGCTCCCACTAGAGTTCTCCCCCAAGTACTGCCCCCTAACATAGGTTGGCACTGTTAATTGGAAATAGGTTACGCATATTACTTATACTCAGTTTTTATCGGTTCAGTAATTTTCTGTGGCGCTCAATAAATCATCATCAGGAAATAACCATCGTGTTTTAAGTTGGAAACTGTTAAATCAAAATTCAAACAGCAAGGGTCTGCTAAATGTTTCATTAAGTCTTATTATCAGATATTATCCCAGTTGTGACAGAGAGCTACCAGAATAAAGTCCTACCAGTCCTTGAACTGCAGTGGTTAAACCTCCATCCGAGAGAAGCAATTCTAAACTTGTGTTATTTCCATGGCTTCCTATTTCATTTCTGAGTAAGTACTAATCAAACTTTCTCACAACATTGATCCGATTTTGAGCAAGCAAATACTTTAGCTTTAAATCTGTAAGAGTAAAATTCATATATTTAATCTTCAAGAGTAAAATTAATTTATTGATTCACATACCGTACTATTTTTTAATCTATTGAAGCTGCAGCAATTTACGTACTTCCCTATTCACAAATCAGTCTAGATATTTTTCTCAAACATATTTGACAAGATCAGTACACACAACCATCGATTTAACTATTGAGTGGCTTTCGAAGTAGCAAGATAGGGTTCCTCCGAGTGAAAGGGATTTTCTCCCCAGTCATCTCTTCTTAGTAGACTTTCAAAAGCATTTGGATACGTACATGGATAGGAAAGGATCAGAAGGATATGGGCCAAACGTGGACAATTGGGACTAGCTGGGAGGGCACCATGGTTGGCATGGACTGGTTGGGCTAAAGGGCTGTTTTCGTGCTGTAATGCTCTGAAACTCACTAATGTTGGGAGCTCAAGCATGATAAGGGGAAAATCAAGAGTGATTATGGGCAGGTGAGGTTGGGATAATCACGGTTAACCAAGGGCAGGTCAAAGGTGATAGGGAGAAGATAATATATGTCAGCTCGATGGTGATGGGTGGTAGCTCTAGGATGACAGAGAGTTGCTTAAGGGCGATCGTGAATTGAGGGCCACTGAAGGTAGGGCAAGGAGGAGGGTGCAGGATGATGGCTTGTCGCTCCAGAGTAATAGGGGACTATCAGAGATAGAATGCTGCCAGCTGGTCGTTGCTCCTGAAAGCCAGTATGTGGATATCTGGGAAACTTCTTCTGTCTTTGACCACTCCATTATATGCTCTTTTGTCCAACAGACAGACCAAAATATAGGGCACTTAACCTCTTTATGAGCTTCAACCTTTTGACAGCTAATGACACCTCCCTCATAAGTGTTTCACATATGTACACTCCTGCAGCAGATACAACTTTCTCATCCTGATCTGGCTCCCACTCCTTCAGTCCTTGTCTTTCATCTGGTGCTGAGGCACCAGATGAAAACCAGCACACTCATAACCCTAACCCAACTGCCTGGCATACCTCTCCACCCACACATACATGCATTTGGTTGCTGCGCTCATGAGGGCCACTATGCAGAAACTACACCGTGTCACTTACCCTATAAAGCATAGGAGGTTATTGACCTTTTTCTTGCACTGGACCTAGTTTCACTTGTGAGCCACATGGTTGCTAACCTCTCGCAACTTCCATCCAATCAGCCTTGGTCAGGCAGGATAGTCACTTACTTCCATTGCTCTTGCCATTCCAGACAGCCAAAAGAGGAAAATCTACAGGAAGGTCTTACTACTCTGTTGGGCCACCCATTGTTTACACTGAGACATTTGTCCAATTTTGTGTGGTGTGACAGCAGGTGATCAGAATCAACAGATGAGGCAGGAGGCAGTAGCTACAGGTATATGAGTGTGGCAGGTAGGATGAGGGTGGAAGCAGTTACAGATCCAAAGGTGGCAGTTGGGAGGGGTTGGCCGCAGCAATAGAGAGGAGCCAAGAGTGGCAGGTGGGGAGGACATGGCATCAGTAACAGGGATCCAAAGAGGGCAGTTGAGCCAAGGGTGACAGCAGTTCCAGTTGAAAAATCTCCTCTGAATCAGCCAGATTAATGCTGCTGGCTTTCAGGGAATGGATGTCTGTCCAGATGTCTCTCCGAGTAGAAATTGCATATACTTGTTGTTACGCCATCGGTACACTTGTCATTGCAACTGGATTCCATCCTTGAGTGGTGGAAAGCTTCCTTCTGTGCTGTAATTTCTATGAAGTAATATGAAGAACTCCCATTTCCATTTAAATAGTATATTTTGATTACTTCATTAAATGCATGGTTCCCTTTCAATCTAATAACTGTGGGGCTTTTCTGCATGCACATTTTAAGCACCCTAGTTTCTCAAGTAGCACAGCCATTGGAGGAATGACTTAACAATCAACTTGTGTCTAATTAGGTACAGATGAAGATGCATTTCAATTAAAATTGTGGTAATGTTTGTTTCAAACCATGGAAAGCTTACGTCGAATAACTTACTTTCACCTTATAGGGGTTTTATAAGCTCCTTATTAATCCTTTTGCTTCCAGGTTTGACTAGTAATAATTTCATTGTCTTGCAAAACAATTTATTTTATCTACAAATGTTAAATACCAGATGTTTAAGTCATGCTTTTCATTCTGAAAAATCTTAATTTAATGGGGTTCTAGGTCACCATTTTATATAGTTTCCAATGGTACCTTTTGCAGTGACACATAAAGAGAACGAAGCAGCCTAGTGCTTTAGGCACTGTTGTAAATGATATGAAATTGCTTTTTTTAACTAGTCAAGTCTTCCAATAAAGACAATATATAATAGATTTGTTGAGGAGTATTTCACAGAAAACTCTGCATGTGTAATCAAGTTCCATTTTTATTGAATGTAACTTTTACCAAACAAACAACACAGCTTGCAATAAAACCAGCAAAAATAATTGGCCACTCAAGGTTAGGAAAATGTTTAAGTTGGCAGATGTAGTGACACTTTCATATATTTGCATAGCATTGTGCAGGTTATTACATGTATAGTATAAACAGCCAGCTGTTCTCAGGTTTTCCCACCTGTATCAAATGCAAGCACATATTGTGTAACTTGAGATAGAACTGGAACTGTTCTATCTTAAAACTTAGTGCCTGACTTCTGTTTGGAGTGATTGCATCTTGATGCATGCTGTGACTCACCAACTAGTGGGCTCTCCAATTTTAAGAAGTGTCATCGTGGGCACTTGCATACACTTCTTACTATTCGGTTATGGGATAGTAGTAGTAGAAATCTGAGTCAGAGGTGGCCATTTACCTCAAGTGGAAAGTGATGCATGCTATGGAGAAGACCACACCCCCACCTGCCATCCCTGCCCACAATAAAGTTTATTTTTACCTAGTAATAATTCTAGTAAAGAATCATTCTTGTCAGCCTATAATTTAAGTTTGGCAAGAGGGAGACACGTAAGGTATCTTGAGGCACCAATTTCTATCAGAACTGATTAGTGTTATTAAGTTATTATGTACAGACACATTATTGAGCCTGAAAGTCTTTTGTGGCTTAAATACTGAGATGCTTTGCTGGGAGTTTCTGCTGCTGGCTTCTGCTAATTGTAAGTATCCACAATACTAGCAGTGCAATCAGCCCAAGAGACCTGTTGAGGGAACGAGTTTAAAAAAATATAAGTCGGTTACAAGTTGGTGAATGATAAGGTACAAGTATAAGTGTAAAATCACTCTGATGTTCTTTAGATTTATCAATATTATGGTAAATACTTTTTCAGCAAAAATATGAAAGAACAATCAATTGAGTCAGAATTCACCATCAAACTAATGGCAAGGCTAATGGAGCTCACCGTTATGCATGTGTAAATGGTGCAGCAACTTTAGATGAGGAGCAGATGTGCTGTTAAATTTGAATATCCAAAAGTTGTTGTCTGAGTGGCACTACTCTGCCATTAACTTTACTAAACTGGCACTTAGTATGAGTGTGACAAAAGCATTAGCTGTAAATTCAATGTGTGTCCTAATTGAGTGTGCACGATAAAGAAAGCTGCCAGGTTGTGTGAGAGCTTAGCATGAGACAGCAACAAATATTAAATAGATTGACAGATAAAACTTTGTGGCATGTGTACTTGGGTCAACTATATGTTAAATGGTACTGTTAGATGGTGCCATTTCCATACCTTCTAACAGCCATACACACTGCTGTCCTCTAGAAGGGGCCTTAGAGTGCTAAACAGAGAAACTCTTCTTACATCTACAACATGAAGGAGCATCTGCACTTGATTAGCCCTCAGACAAGGAGATCAGATGCAGCTCTGCTTCATCATTTGCTCAGAATTTCTATTTCCTGTCTTCACATTTATTTTATCAGTAACATTCTTTTTGCCTCAGCTTCAAAGGTTTAATATTTACAAATAAAGTTGTAACCTTGTCGACATGCACAATTTCTTGCTTCCACCAATTCTTTTCTGTGAAGCTCTCAGCGCCAGGTCTAAAATGGGCTAGCGCTTGTAATGAATGATTTATTTGGGCTCACTCCAAAAAATTGCAAGGAAGTGGCCCTATATAATGTGAGTAAGCATTGAACTTGTCAAAATTACAGTGTTAAGATTGAAAAGTACATTCTGTTATGTTATTCATTATTTGACAGTACTTGTGTAATTTCAAAACCTTCCTGTTTACCTTTATTAAAACAAATTGTGACATGTTTTATTTGTTATGAAACATTATAAAGTTGCAGAAAGTAAATATGACAGCTACTTTACATAAACAGAAAATCAATCTGCAAAATTTAAGGCTACAGTTTAGATCAAAGAACTAGAATTTTGTTCCTTTAAAAACTTTAAAAAACTAAATAAAGTCAATTTCACTTGCATATAAATCAAGTATATTTATGCTGCTTTTTGATGGTTTGACTGTTGTGAGAGAAAGTACCTGAGATAATAGGGAATTTTCTTTTATCGACAAATCAAAGTGCTTTAAAGGATTAATAGCAAAAAGGGGTAACTGGAGAATAGTTACAATATTCCTTTTGTGACTTAGAGATAGCGCAGGTAAAATGAAAATCTTGTTATGAAATCAGAATTCTGTGATCATTTTGAGATTGTAATTCTTAAAATCACACCAGTTGATGTTTTAAAATTTGCTTCAAAGTTTGTTTGAACAGACATGATTTAATTTTTACAATATATATGGCAATCTGCTCGCAAACAGGGCACAGAGACACAAAATTAAGTTACAGATATATGGAAAGTACATTTGCCACAGCATAATTGCCATGCAATGCCTATCTCCAACAAGAGAGAATCTAATTTTACAATATAAATTTCAAGCGGAGAGAATCTAACCGAATTCTCTTAACACTCAACATCATTATCATCAATAAAACACCCACCATTAAGACCCATTGAGCAGATGGAGCAAACATATAAATGGTGTGGCTATAACAGCAGGTCAGGGACTGGGAATCCTGTGAGTAAATCAACTCCTGACTCCCAAAAGCCTTCCCACCATCTAAATGGCACAAACCAGGGGTGTGATGGAATACTGTCTACTTGTCTGGATGAGTGCAGGACCAGCAACACTCAAGAAGCTTGGCACCATCCAGGACAAAGCAGCCCACTGGATTGGCACCCTATTCATTACCTTAAGCTTTCACTTCCCCCACGACCAACATGAAGTGGTAGCATTGTGTACCATATACAGGATGCACTGCAGCAGATTATGAATCCTTCTTAGACAGCATCTTCTAAACCCCAGGATCACTACCAACTAGAAGATTAAGGGCAGCAAATGCCTGGGAACACCATCACCTGCAAGTTTCCTTTCAAGTCTCGCACCATCATGACTTTGAACTGTATCACTGTTCCTTCATTGTTGCTAAGTCAAAAACCTGGAACCCTCCTTTATAACAAGACTGTGGGTATACCTGCAAGACATGGACTGCAGCGGTTCAAGAACCTGGTCACCACAACCTTCTCACGGACAACAAATGCTGGCATTGCTAGCAATATTCACAAGCCGTGAAAGAATTTTTGAAAAATTACATTTAATTTGAATTTAAAATTACATTTAATTTGAACAGACTTGTATTGTAGAGTACAGGGCATTTAAGGAAAACATCCATTGATTCATTGTGGGAAAAATCATGTTTAACTAACTTGCTGGAGTATTTTTGAGGAGGTAGCAATAAAGGTTGAGAAGAACAATGTCGTTGGTGTGTGTATGATTTCACCAAAATTAATATATGTATAATTAACACAGTTCTGTCGATATTTTAACAGTTCTACTATCTGTTACATTTATGCAAATACTGTATACAGTGTTATAAACACTTTTATCACTTTCTTAGAAACGATTGCGGAAATTGCAAAGGGAAAAAGAGCAATGAGAGTTTTATATGTCATAAAATGGACCACATTAGGGATTGGGGCGAAAGTAACTTGCTAACGATGACTGAGGGCTCTTAAGTTAGATGCATTCAACCAGGCTGGAGTACTCAGAGATCAAAGTCCACAGTAAAAAGCTGTCAAACTTTTCACACTAATTGAAATTAAATGTGACAATCTTAGTCAGTAAGGCTATGAGGATACTAGCATGGGAAATTGAAATATTATTCTTATTATATATGATTTGTAGCTGGTGTCAAGGCACATAGTGGAGGCACTCTGGTTTACCCCACATTTTGCTTGCCTCATTGTATGTTACCCTAGAAGTGCTTAATGCAAATAGGTAGTGCAAAGTCAAAAAAGCTGTCATTGATATCTCCCACTGTAAAACACAAAAGATGATTCTTGCCATGGAAAATGTCTCTCTTTTTATTCCTGTACTGTACATTAATCAGTGGTAGATTCAGGGCTATGAGGAGAAAACCGGGCAGTGAAATATGTTTGAATTTCTCTAGAAAAGAACTATCAAAATCTGCATTGCACAAAATAATCTCTTCTGATTATATACTTTTTTCTGGTTTTAAAATCTTGAAAGATTAGATGCAACTTTTCCAAAGGAACAAATTTTTGTTTTAAATTGAACTTCAAACGTAAGGACAGCTTTAACAGTATAACGTCCCAAGGTGCTTCACAGGAGTGGAATAAAACGAGATTTTACACCAAATCACATGAGGAGATATTAGGGCAGACGGCCAAAAGCTTCATCAAAGAGAGAGGTTTTAATGGGCTGCTTGTAGGAGAAAAGAGAGGTGGAGAAGCAAAGAGGCTGAGTGAGAGAGTTCCTGAGCTTAGTATTCAGACATCTAAAGGCAGGGCGATCAGTGCTGGAGTAATTAAAATCTGGATGCTCAGTTGGCTAGGTTTAGATGAGTGCAAATATCTTTCAGGGTTGTGGACTGATGTAGATTAGAGATATAGAGGTACAAGGCCATGGAGGGACTGGAAAACATGAATGAGAATTTGAAAATCATGCTGTTGCTTGACTGGGAGCCATTGTCTCTCTCTCTCTCTCTCTCTAGCAGACCCTCAAAATGAGGAGGATGCCACGGAGAACCGTCACAGGGGCTTGTGCGTGGAAATATTTTAACAATTAGGAGCAGGAGTAAGCCACTTGATCCCTCGAGCCTGCTCCGCCATTCAATAAGTTCATGGCGGATCTGATTGTAACTTCAACCCCACATTCCTGCCTACCCCCTTGTTAATCAAGAATCTATCTAGCTCTGCCTTAAGAATATTCAAAGACTCTCTTCCTCAAAAGGCAGTGGAAGCAGAGTTTCAGAGACTCACTGCCCTGCGAGAGAAAAAAATTCTCCTCATCTCTGTCTTAAATAGGCAACCCCTTATCTTTAAGCAGTGATCCCTAGTTCTATATTCTCCGACGAGGGAAGACATCCTCTCCACACTCACCCTTTCAATACCCTTCAGTATCTTAAAGGTTTCGATCAAGTCACCCCTTACTCTTCTGAACCCTAGCGGATACAAACCTAACCTCTTTAACCTTTCCACCCATTCCTGGTATTAGTCTAGTAAACCTTCTCTGAACTGCTTCAAATTCATTTATATATTCCTTTACAAAAGGAGGCCAATACAGTACACGATACGTAAAATGGGGAGACTATTGTGCTGCAGCTACCAGATAGTTCTGGCTGACCAGGGAACTCTCCCACTCTTAATACCTGCCATTGGTGTATCAGAACAATTTTTTTACTGTTTGTTAACAACTTGTTTGGCTGCATTATGATGGAGTGGCCATCAATCCTCGGGTGGAATTTGAACCAGAAGCAGAGATGCTACATGTTGTGCCACCGGACCTTTGCAGGAGTCAATATAGGTCAGCGATTACAGATAAAACTTGTGATAATTCCAACTTGTGGTGAAAATGGGCTCATTCTGTTGGCGAGGACTGATGACCACGCATACACTGTCGATTGCTGCCAAGGAAAAACAACTAAAATGGCTGTTGTGCTGTACTATGGTCAAAATTCATATCCCTTGTTCATACAGAAACATTTTCAGTAACTAGGAGCAGGTTTGACTTAGATGACTGAATCCCAAGAGACCAGACCAGGAACAAAAAAAAAATTTCCTTTGTAAGTAGCAAAGGAAAACAAGTTGCGCAGATGTTTCTCAAAATGCTCATCATAAAATACTTCAAATTATTGTGCAATCTCAAGTAGACAACAGGATCCTGCTAGACCTAAGTGCTTACCTAAAGTTAAAGCCTGACTACTGCATGAGTCCAGATAAATCAAAAACAACCCTGCAATTCAAAACCCTTAAGTACTTTCTGTCAATTTTAGATGTTCAGAAGTGTATTTAACAATCATGTTTCTTCTATTTATATAAATAATTGTTTTCATTCAAGATAAATATAACGTGCACGAAATCAAACATGCTGCCTTATCTTATTTGGAAATGCATGCAATGATAATTTACAGAGCACTGAGACATTTTAAGGTTTACCACACAAGGCTTGAATGTTGCAAAAGATTCATTTCAACTGTAATTATAAAGAAGTCATAATAAAAAATGTTCAGTTATAAATTCAGAAAACAATTCACATATATTCTTAAAGTGTGAAGAATGCAATTAAAATGTAATTGTGATAAAGTTAGAGCCCGCTTTTATAAAATCTAGAATATCCTTATACTTAGGAATACCAAAGTAATTTTAAAATGGTGTAATATCTCGTGAGGAAGGTACGCAGTCAAACAAAAAATACAATATGGTAAAATGATAAGTTGTTCACGTTGGCAGAAAAAATAACAAAAGACAGCATATTACTTAAACGGAGAACGGCTGCATAATTCCGAAGTGCAGAGAGATCTAGATGTTCTAGTGTATGAGTCACAAAAGGTTCGTATCAAGTACAGCAAGTAATTAAGAAGGCTAACGGATTGCCATCCTTCATTACAAGAGGAATTGAACATAAAAGTAAGGATGCTTTGCTTCAGTTATACAGGACATTGGTGAGACCCCATCCTGAATATTGTTTGCAGTTTTGGTCTCCTTATTTAAGGGAGGTTGTAAATGCATTAGAGATGTTTAGAGGACAAGTTTATTTTAGATACCTGAAGTGAGTGAGTTGCCTTACAAGAAAAGGCTGGACAGATTGGGTTTGTTTCCACTGGAGTTTTGAAGAGTGAGGGATGATTTGATTGAAGTAGATAAGATCCTGAATGGCCTTGACAAGGTGGACATGGAAAGGATATTCCCTCTTCGGGGTGAGTCCAGAATTAGGGGGCACCATTTTAACATTTAGCACAGGAATGAGGAGAATTTTTTGTCTCTGAGGGCTGTGCAACTTTGGAAGTCTCTGCCTCAGAAATTAGTGGAGGCAGGGTCATGAAATATTTTTTAGGTGGAGATAGATTCTTGTGAGGCAAGCGAATCACAGGTTACTGGAGGGAGAAGAGAATGTGGAGTTCAAAACGCAACAGATCAGCCATGATCTTATTGAATGGTGGAGCAAGCTTGAGAGGTCAAATGGCCTACTTCTCCTATTTCATTTGCTGACCTTTCAGTGATGCCTACGTTCCACGAAAAAGATAATTTTTAAAGATTGCACTGAGTTTGCAACCACTGTGGTTCAGCATCAGACTGTTGTGAGGAAGAGAGATGGAGTTAGTAACTGGTGATCAAAGTTTATGGTAGAGGCCAAGGACAGTGGCTTCAGTAGGCAGAATTTTACAGTTCCTTGCTGGTGGGTTTGAAGATGGGGCTGGGGTGTTCTCATGAAATGCAGTGTGCGACCTACCCGCTGCCTACGCAGACCTCTCTCCCATTTCATGGCATGTGGTGCAGGCATCCCTCCCATTCTTGGACCTATTGAGGCTCTTAAGTGGCCAATAAATAGCCATGCACGTGCCTCATCCCACCCCGCCACTATTTGACCCATGGCAGGTGGGGGTGGGCTACTCACACCAGGTGGATAGCGCAGCAGCTTTTACTGGACAATCTGGTGCCAGGCAAAGAGGATGGTGGGTGTGGGGGAGGGTGTGGAAACCTCCTTATGGTGTTCCATATGCCCAACGGAACAGCCCCGCCCAACAGGAATGCACCCCTGCACCCCCCCCTGCCCTGCCATTTAATCCTCCTTCCCAGGCCTCTCAAACCCCGTATTCCCACACAACTCCTCACTAGAGCCTGCTGACCAGATCCAACTGATGTCCCTGACTTACCTGAAGTCTGGTCTCCATTATCTCCTCTTCTTTGAGAACTGCCTGTAGTCCCGTCATGGCCACTATTTGAATCTGGTGCTACTGGAACTACAGAACTGCCAGCCAATCTGATTGGCTGGCTGATCTCTAAGGTACGACTTCCAGACAATTGAGGAGCCAAGGTTTTGTCTCCAGGTAATTAACAGTCAATGGAGCATTAAATGGCTGCAAGACAGCCAGTATTATTGGGATGCGTTCCCCATCAACTCTTCAGATGTTGGAGTGGGGAACCCTGACATCTGAAAAATCATATTCACTGTTCCCAATGTTCAGTTGGAGGAAGGTTCTGCTCATCTACTACTGGATGTCGGACAAGTAGTCTGACAGTTAGAGGTAGAGTTGGGGGTTTGGTGAGGTGGGTGTTGTCAGTGTAGATATGAAAACTAACACTGTCTTTTTGGATGATGTTGCTCAGGAGCAGCACATAATTAAGAAATAGAAGGATATCAAGGACGGCTCCTTGAAGGTCAGCAAATACAACAGGTTGAATTTTGCACTCCATAGTTGGCAAGTTTGAAGGTAGGGAGACACCTACAATCTAGCAGGTGGTCTCCCTGCCATTTATCTGCCTGTCCCCAACCTACCTGGAATTTTATAGGTGGCAGGGGAAGCACAGGCGGCTCGCTTCCCTTGTTCCTATTGAGGTCCTTAAGTAGTGAAATAATGGCCACTTAAGATCCTCCATTTGCTGTCACCATTGTTTTACGTGTGGCAGTGAGAGGCCCACAGGAAGCCTGGCAGCTTTAGCTGTGGAGGCTTGTGTTGGGCAAGAGGTAGGAACCTCTGTGATGCTGGAAGAGGTTGGTGTGGTCAAACATAATCAAAGGCTGCAGACATTTGTGATTTGGATAAGAGCTGTTTCAATACTGTGGCAAGGTCAGAAATCCGATTGCAGGCATTTGAGTGTGCCATTTTGGGAATGATGAGCACAGGTTTGGTCAAGAGACAGGAGTGTTGACACTGCACGTTCAAGATCTATGGAGAAGAAAACAAAGTTGGAGATGGAGGAGTTGTTTGCGATGACTGAGGGGTCAAGGGGACATCTTAGAAGAGGGGAGATTTAAAGGAGAGATAGATACTACCTGTGAAGAGATAGCCATCAACTATATCGGCTAACATAGGAGCAAGGAAGGGTGGTTGGGTGTTAGGAACTTAGTGGGCCTACAATCAAGAGAGCTGGAGGTGGGTCTCATGCATGCAATGAGCTTAGCGAGGGAACAAGAGAACTAGGAGAGAATCTGTTGAAAAATGCAAATTCAAAGTTATAATGGGGCGGCACGGTAGCACAGTGGTTAGCACTGCTGCTTCGCAGCTCCAGGGTCCCAGGTTCGATTCCCGGCTCGGGTCACTGTCTGTGTGGAGTTTGCACATTCTCCTCGTGTCTGCGTGGGTTTCTTCCGGGTGCTCCGGTTTTTTCCCACAGTCCAAAGATGTGCAGGTTAGGTTGATTGGCCAGGTTAAAAATTGCCCCTTAGAGTCCTGGGATGCGTAGGTTAGAGGGATTAGCGGGTAAAATATGTGGGGGTAGGGCCTGGGTGGGATTGTGGTCGGTGCAGACTCGATGGGCCGAATGGCCTCCTTCTGCACTGTAGGGTTTCTCTGATTTCTATGAAGTCTTATAAGAGGTTTGACCTGGTGGGCTATGTGATTTGATTTGATTTATTATTGTCACATGTATAGATATACAGTGAGATGTATTGTTTCTTGTGCGCTGTACAAAGCATACCATACTTGGAGAAGGAAAGGAGAGAGTTCAGAATGTAGTGTTACAGTCAAAGCTAGGGTGTAGAGAAATTAATGGGAGGCAGGTCCATTCAAAAGTCTGATGGCAGCAGGGAAGAAGCTGTTCTTGAATCAGTTGGTACGTTTCCTCAGACTTTTCCTCAAATCTTTTCCTGCTGGAAGAAGGTGGAAGAGAGTATGTCTGGGGTGTGTAAGGTCTTTGATAATGCTGGCTGCTTTTTTAAGGCAGTAAGAAGTGTAGACAGTGTCAGTGGATGGGAGGCTGGTTTGAGTGATGGACTGGGCTTCGTTCACGACCCTTTGTAGTTTGTTGCGGTCTTGGGCAGAGCAGGAGCCATACCAAGCTGTGATACAACCAGAAAGAATGCTTTCTATGGTGCATCTGTAAAAGTTGGTGAGAGTCGTAATGGATATGCCAAATTTTATTAGCCTACTGAGGAAATAGAGGCTTGTTGAGCTTTCTTAACTATAGCATCGGCACAGAGGGAGCAGGACATGTTGTTGGTGATCTGGACACTTAAAAACTTGATGCTTTTGACCATTTCTACTTCATCCCCAGTGATGCAGACAGGAGCATGTCCTCCACTATGCTTCCTGAACCCGATGACTGTCTCCTTCATTTTGTTGACATTGAAGGAGAGATTATTGTTGTCACACCAGTACACCAGATTCTCTACCTCTTTCCTGTACTCTGTCTCGTCATTGTTTGAAATCTGACCCACCATGGTGGTGTCATCAACAAACTTGAAAATCAAGTTGGAGGGAAAAACACAGTCATAGGTGTATAAGTATAGGAAGGGGCTGAGGATACAACCTGTGGGGTACTGGTGTTGAGGAGGATTGTGAAGGAGCTGTTGTTGCCTATCCTTACTGATTGCAGCCTGTGGGTTAGGAAGTCTAGGATCCAGTCGCAGAGGGAAGTGTCGAGGCCCAGGTCACGCAGTTTGGAGATGAGTTTCGTAGGAATAATGGTGTTGAAGGCTGAGCTGTAGTCAATAAATAGGAATCTGACATAGGTGTCTTTATTATCTACATGTTCCAGAATCAAGTGGAGGGTCAGGGAGATGGCATCTATTGTGGATCTATCGTGAACACAAGGGGTCACAGGTTCAAGGTGAGGGGGGCAAGGTTCAACACAGATGTCAGGGGGACGTATTTTACACAGAGGGTGGTGGGGGCCTGGAATGCACTCCCAAGCAAGGTGATTGAGGCGGACACGCTGGGATCGTTTAAGACTTATCTAGATAGTCACATGAACAGACTGGGAATAGAGGGATACAAACGAATGGTCTAGTTGGGCACATGAGCGGTGCAGGCTTGGAGGGCCGAAGGGCCTGTTCCTGTGCTGTATTGTTCTTTGTTCTTTGACCTGTTGCAGTGGTAGATGAGCTGGAGTGGATCCAGGCAATCTGGGAGGCTGGAATTGATTTGTGCCGTGACTAACATAGAACATAGAACAGTACAGCACAGATCAGGCCCTTCGGCCCACGATGTTGTGCCGAGCTTTATCTGAAACCAAGATCAAGCTATCCCACTCCCTATCATCCTGGTGTGCTCCATGCTTAAATGTTCCTAAAGTGTCTGACTCCACTATCACTGCAGGCAGTCCATTCCACACCCCAACCACTCTCTGCGTAAAGAACCTACCTCTAATATCCTTCCGATATCTCCCACCATGAACCCTATAGTTATGCCCCCTTGTAATAGCTCCATCCACCCGAGGACATAGTCTTTGAACGTTCACTCTATCTATCCCCTTCATCATTTTATAAACCTCTATTAAGTCTCCCCTCAGCCTCCTCCACTCCAGAGAGAACAGCCCTCGCTCCCTCAACCTTTCCTCATAAGACCTCATACCCTCCAAACCAGGCAGCATCCTGGTAAATCTCCTCTGCACTCTTTCCAGCGCTTCCACATCCTTCTTATAGTGAGGTGACCAGAACTGCACACAATATTCCAAATGTGGTCTCACTAAGGTCCTGTACAGTTGCAGCATAACCCCACGGCTTTTAAACTCCAACCCCCTGTTAATAAAAGCTAACACACTATAGGCCTTCTTCACAGCTCTATCCACTTGAGTGGCAACCTTTAGAGATCTGTGGATATGGACCCCAAGATCTCTCTGTTCCTCCACAGTCTTCAGAACCCTACCTTTGACCCTGTAATCCACATTTAAATTAGTCCTACCAAAATGAATCACCTCACATTTATCAGGGTTAAACTCCATTTGCCATTTTTCAGCCCAGCTTTGCATCCTATCTATGTCTCTTTGCAGCCTACAACAGCCCTCCACCTCATCCACTACTCCACCAATCTTGGTGTCATCAGCAAATTTACTGATCCACCCTTCAGCCCCCTCCTCTAAGTCATTAATAAAAATCACAAAGAGCAGAGGACCAAGCACTGATCCCTGTGGCACTCCACTAGCAACCTGCCTCCAATCCGAAAATTTTCCATCGACCACCACCCTCTGTCTTCGATCAGACAGCCAGTTACCTATCCAATCGGCCAACTTTCCCTCTATCCCACACCTCCTCACTTTCATCATAAGCCGACCATGGGGGACCTTATCAAACGCCTTACTAAAATCCATGTATATGACATCAACTGCCCTACCTTCATCAACACACTTAGTTACCTCCTCAAAAAATTCTATCAAATTTGTGAGGCACGACTTGCCCTTCACGAATCCGTGCTGACTATCCCGGATTAATCCGCATCTTTCTAAATGGTCGTAAATCCCATCCCTAAGGACCTTTTCCATCAATTTACCAACCACCGAAGTAAGACTAACCGGTCTATAATTACCAGGTCATTTCTATTCCCTTTCTTAAACAGAGGAACAACATTCGCCATTCTCCAGTCCTCTGGCACCATCCCCGTGGACAGCGAGGACCCAAAGATCAAAGCCAAAGGCTCTGCAATCTCATCCCTTGCCTCCCTAACCTTTCAAAGCACTTCATAATGATGGATGTCAGAGCCACCGGTCAATAGTCATTAAGGCACACTGCCTGGCTCTTTGGTATCGGGATGATGGTTGTCTTCTTGAAGCAGATAGGGACCTCAGATTGGTGTAAAGAGAGGTTGAAGATGTCTGTGAATACCCCCGCCAGTGTGTGAGTGCTTGTCCACATCCCTCATCCGGGCCAGTTGCTTTGCGTGGATTGACTTTCGAGAAGGCTGCTCTGATATCTGTAATGGTAACCTTGGATGTAGGTTCATCAGAGGCTTGCGGTGTGGAGGGTGTGCTCTCACTGACCACCAGGAGCGCAAGTTTTGCCTTTAATGGGGCTCAGGACATCAAAGGCAGAAGTGAATGAGCATGTCAGCAACTGCAGAAGTGTCGTGGTGAACGGATGACTGTTGGAATTTTGAAAGTGTGGTTGTTAGTGAATTGGGAGAGAGTTTTTTCCAGTGGTGGACACAGAAGAAAGTAGAGTTGGAACAGGGAAGGAGGATGTGAATGGGCAGCAATGTAAGTAAGTCATCAGGGATAGGCTTATCTGTGATTGATATGACAGGAGTAGTGAGGCCACCTATACTGACAATGTCAACAGGGTGGCCATGAACATGGGGATTTTACAAGGTAGGTGATTAAGGGCGGATATGAGGATAGTGAAATCAGAGGAGAGAGAGCAAGGTTAATTTAAGATGGAGTTTTATATCATCAAAGATGTGAAGTTGCTTGATGCAGAAGCTGTGGGAGGAAAGCAATGAAGTTAGTTTGGTGGGAAACCTTTTATGGTACTTAAATGGATGGTAGTGAACGTGGATTTTAAATAAGAAGTGAGATTGGCATTTTGCCATCCTGGCGCTGCCATCCATGCAACTATTCCCATTCTACCCATAGCTTGGATTTTCTTTCCCCTTCAAGGTTCACCAAATTCCATTTTGAATGTTACTGTTGAATCTACTTCCACCCTTTCAGGCAGTGCATTCCAGATTTTGCCAATCATCTTAAATCTGTGTCCTCTGGCTACTGACTGTTCTACCACTGAAAACAGTTTCTCCTTATTTACTCTATCGAAACTAGCTAAAATACTGCAGTTCATTGCTAACCTCTGCTGTCTGTCCCTTTGCCAGATTCATTTCCATATGACCACTGTCCCTTTAATCTCCTGGAGTTTCATTTTCCTAATAAATCTCTTTTATGGTACTTTGTTACATGCCTTTTAAAAGTCCATATAAACAACATCAACTACATTGCTCTCATCAACCCTCTCTGTCACATCATTAACTAACTCAATCAAGTTTGTCAAACATGATTTGTCTTTAACAAATCCATGCTGGCTTTCATTTATTAATCAGTACTTGTCCTGCATTATTGTAGGTAAAAGCTTTTCCACCATTGGCAATTAACTGGGTTTATCCCTTTCTCTTTTATTAAACAGGAATGTAACATTTGCAGTTCTCCAGTCCTCTGTCACCACTCCCATATTTAAGGAGGACTGGAAAGTTGTGGCCAGAGCTGCTGCAATTTCAACCCTGGAATGTGTTCAATTTGAACTAGGTGACTCCTTCATATTAAGGACTGCCACCCTTTTAGATATCTTCTCTTTATATAATTTAATTATATCCAATATTGCTGCTGCTTCCTTTATTACATTGGCAGCACTCTCTACTGACGACGGATGTAAAGCAATCATTTAGTACCTCAGCAATGCCCTCTCTTCATGAGAATATCTCTCTAATAAGCCACACCCATCCTTTGATGAACTTTTTACTATTTATGTTTTTATGTTAGCAGCCAATCTTTACTCCCTTTGCCCCTCTTATTAATTTTATAGACCTCATTTGTACTTTCTATATTCAGTTTGATTCTCTACCATTTGCAAGACGCCTTCTCTATTTTTTTCACATCCATCTTTTGTCATCTAGAGAACTTGAACTTTGGAAACTGTTTATTACTGTCTTGTGGGAATGTCTCTATGATGTACCTGAAATGTCCTATTCTTTGAAGACCTCCCAACTTTCAACTCACTGAAGTTAGTTCTCTTCTAGTTAAATATTTCATGTTTGATTGTTCCTTTTCCTTTCCCTAAACTATTCTAAACCTGATATTTTTACTGTTCCTCAAATACTTCCCCACTGAAACATTCCCTACTCTCCCCACTTCATTCCCAAGGTTTGCTTCCTTCTCCATTGTGTTGGAAACACACTAACCAAGAAATTTCAGAAGATCTTCCCCATCTTTGTACTATATATGTGTACGAAGGAAATTGGATTGTTTTAGGAAGAAAACTATGAATGGTAGAATTGGTAAGAATTTTGGAATTACAAATGAGCACTAAAACAGGACAGTATAACGGATTAGCTTTAGCACTATTTGGAATTGGCAGTTTTTATTCTATTCATTCGAGAAATGCAGCTGTCATTGACTGGCAAGGTCAGCATTTATTGCCCATCCTTCATTGCCTTTGAGAAGGTGATAATGAGCCAGCTTCTTGAGCCGCTGCAGTCTGGGTAGTGTACATATTGCAAGTTTCAGGATTTTGACCCAAAGATGATGAAGGAACAGTGGTTTACTTCCAAATCAAGTTGGTGTGTAAATTGGAGATGTAAATTGGATGATGCAGGTGTTACTATATCCTTGCCCTTCTAGTTGGTAGAGGTTGCAGGTTCAGAATATATTGTTCAAGAAATCTAGCTGATTTGCTGCAGTGCATCTGTAAGCATGGTACACTAATGATGAAAGGAGTGAATGTTTAAGATTGTGGTTGAGATGCCAATCAAGTGGACTGCTTTAGCCTGGATGGTGTCCAGTTTCTTGAATATTGTTGGAATTATGTTCTTCTAGACTAATGGAAAGTATTCCATCACACTCATGGCTGTGTCTTGTAGATGGTGGACAGGCTCTGGGGAGTTGGAAGGTGAGGTACTTGCTGCACAGTATTCAGCCTCTAATTTTTAGTCAATCTCTGCTCTTTTAGTCACTGAATTTACATGGCTGATTTTACTAAGGGTGCTTTAGGGAGCAAGTTGAGACATGACAAAGCAAACTAAAAAGAAAGGGAAAACAACTAGTGGAAGTTGAATGTTCAAATACATACAAATATAGTGAATGGTACAATAGTCTCTTAAACGTCTTAAAATACAAGTATAAAATGTTGCACGCAAGAATCATGGAGATTAGAAGCACAGATATTTGAATAAAGAATTGAGAAAGAGTACAATTGTATAAGTTTAAAGTTTATTTGTTAGTGTCACAAATAGGCTTACATTAACACTGCAATGAAGTTACTGTGAAAATCCCCTAGTCGCCACACTTTGCGTCTGTTTGGGTACACTGAGGGAGAATTTAGCATTGGCCAATGCACCTAACCAGCACATCTTTTCAGTCTGTGGGGGGAAAGCGGAGCACCCGGAGGAAACCCACACAGACACGGGTCACAGACAGTGACCGAAGTCGGGAATTGAACCCGGGTCCCTGGCGCTGTGAGGCAGCAGTGCTAACCACTGTGCCACCGTAGCTTCCCATTATTATATAAATTATAATAAAATAATTTATATTTTTATAATTAAGGGAATACAGTATATTCTCCGTCTACCTGGAGAAACAAGAAAATAAAGGAGACAACTATGTTCAGAAATCTACTAAGGAAACAGATTAGATTGATAAGAAGGTTGGTTGAAATACTGGATGCATCAATCATAACTAGACTGCTAGGGAAGTAGATTTATTTCTGGACAAACGGGCTCATATTTTCATTTTCCTTCCTTCAAGAATTTGTGCATGATTCAGTACACTGCTACTTAACATTGCTTTCACATCAGTTTGCAGTTCTCTTTTCTGAGGCAGTCCCTCAGGATTAAGGATGATTTGCTTCCACTCTGGTTCAATGGGTTCTGAATTGGCTGATAAATCCAGTGCGTGATTTGCAGACCCTGCCATATGCGTAGAAGGTTATGCTTGAAGGGTTTGGAAGATGGGGTGTTTGGAGCTTTGTGACTTCTCTCTGATTACTCAACTTCACCCCTGCGCATTCCCAATGAAGTCTCTTGAGCTATTTGGTGCCTTCCAGAATGAGTCTTCTCCATTTTGGATGTTCACAAGTGAGGGTCTCCCATGAGTCAGTGGATATGTTTGACCTTTTCAAGAATGCTTTGAGGACATCCCTCAGGCCTTTCTGCTGTCCTTCTGGGAGTCTCCTGCTGGGACCGATCTCCAAGTAGAGTAGTTGCTTCTGGAGCCTGGTGTTGGGTGTACACCTTCTAATTCTATCTTTTACTCTCGTTCTATGCTTCTAAAACTTCATTCTAACTCTGTATGTTAATGTTCCTAAGGGTTCTGACATTTGCAGTATAATTCAAACCTAAATTTGATCCTCCAAAATGCATCACCTCGCATTTGTCCGGATTAAACTCCATCTGTCATTTCTGTTCCTTGAACCTGTTTGCTAAAGACATTTCATGGTCCCTTTTAGCCCTCCTAATTCCATGTTTAAGTTCCTTCCTACTTTCACTATCCTCCTCAAGGATTTCGTCAGTTTTTAGATGCCTAGATCTATCGTATGCTTCATTTTTCCATTTGTCTAAGCTTACGATTTCCTTTGCCATCCTTGGTTCCCAAATCCTGCCATTTCTATCCTTCATTTTTGCAGGATGCCTGTCCTGCACTTCAATCAACTGGCCTTTAAAAGCCCCCCAAATGCCAGTCGTGGATTTGCCCTCAAATAGCGGCTCCTAATCCACAGTCCCCAGTTCCTGTCTAATTTGGATGTAATTGGCCGTTGCCCAATTAAGCAGTCTCATCCGAGGGCCACTCTTGACGACCCGAAATCTTACGGAATTATGGTCACTAAGCCCAAAATGCTCCCCCACTGAAACATCGATCACCTGGCCCGGCTCATTCCCCAATATCAAGTCTAGTATGGCCCCCTCCGTGGTTGGATTGTCAACATACTGTATCAAAAACCCCTTCTGGACACATCTAATAAATTGCCCTCCATCCAAGCCCCTGGCTATCAGGGAGCCCCAGTCAATATGGGGGTAGTTAAAGTCACCCACCACAACTACCCTGCTTTTTTCACACTTTTTCAGTATCTGACTACACAACTGCTCCTCTGTCTCCTGCGGGCTGTTGGGTTGTGATGAAAGTGAGAGGGAGAGGATCCAGTGGTGGAATTTGCAATGGGAGGCGTAGGATCCACACAGGTAGGATGAGGAAAGAGTCAGTATGAGGAGATAGGCAGCAAATTAAGAAGCAGAACCTCAAAGGGAATAATTTCTGGACTATCTGAGCCATGTGCAAATTAACATAGGACAAATCAAATTAGAGAAATGAATGCGTGGCTCAAAGACTGGTGTGGGCGAATTTGGTTCTGGTTCATGGGGCACTGGTGCCAGTATTGGGGAAAATGGAATCTGTACCATTGCTGGAGCTGATGTTCTAGCAAGCCACATAACTAGGGAATGAGAGAGACTTTTAAACTCAGTAGTGGGAGCAAGGGATCAAACTTGGGAAAATGTGGTATAACAAAGATTGGAGACAAGAGAAGAGAGAAAGGTACTAAATATTGGAAATGATAAACAGACCATGGCAGGAAGGGATAGAGAGTACAAATCTAAGAGTAAAGCAGCAGGTAAAGAAAGATGCTCCAAAAATAATAAAAGGACAAAACTAAAGGCTCTTTATCTAAATACACGTAGCATCCAAAAGATAACAGATGAACTTATAGTGCAAATAGAAATTAATAAGTATGATCTGATAGCCATTCCAGAGACGTGGCTGCAGAGAACAGATTGGGATCTGAATATAGAAAGGTATGTCACATTAAGGAAGGACTGGAAGTTAAAAAAAGGTGGAGGGGTGGCTCTGTTAATCAATGGTACATAGAAACATAGATTTTAGGAGCAGGAGAGGGCCATTTGGCCCTTCAAGCCTGCTCCAACATTCATTACAATCATGGCTGATCGTCCAATTCAATAGTCTAATCCTGCTTTTTCTCCATAAACTTTGATCCCATTCGCCCCAAGTGCTATATCTAGCCGCCTCTTGAATACATTCAATGTTTTGGCATCAACTACTTCCTGTGGTAATGAATTCCACAGGCTCATCACTCTTTGGTGAAAAAATGTCTCCTTACCTCCATCCTAAACGGTCTACCCTGAATCCTCAGACTGTGACCCCTGGCTCTGGACTCCCCACCATCGGGAATATCCTCCCTGCATCTACCCTGTCCAGTCCTGTTAGAAGTTTATAAGTCTCTATGAGCTTCCCCCTCTTTTGTCTGAACTCCAGCGAAAACAATCCTAACCTAGTCAATCTCTCCTCATACATCAGTCCCGCCACCCTCAGAATGAGCCTGGTAAATCTTCGCTGCAGTCCCTCGAGAGCAAGAACACCCTTCCTCAGAAAAGGAGACCAGAACTGCACACAATACTCCAGGTATGGCCTCACCAAGGCCCTGTACTCTCAACCTCTCGCAATGAAGGCCACGCAGGCGCAAGGACATCCAGCTCCCGCTGCACACTCACCTCTCCCAATTTACAGCCATTCAGATAGTAATCTCCATTGTTTTTGCTTCCAAAGTGAATAACCTCACATTTATCCAAATTATACTGCATCTGCCATTGATTTACCCGCTCACCCAACTTGTCCAGATCATTCTGAAGGATCTCTGCATCCTGGTCACAGTTTACCCTCCCACCCAACTTGGTATCATTTGCAAACTTTGAGATGTTACGTTTTGTTCCCTCATTCTAATCATTAATATACAGTGTGAATAGCTGGGGTCCCAGCACCGATCCCTGTGGCATCCCGCTAATTATTGCCTACCAATTTGAAAAGCAGCCATTAATTTCAATTCCTATTCCTGATACTACGGGCATGTTAGAGAGGGATGACTTAAGTTCAGGAAACCAGGATGTGAAGCAATTTGGATTGTGATGAAAAATGATGAAGGCAAGAAGTCACTTGTGGGAATGGTATGCAGGCCCCCTAATTGTAACTACACGGTGGTGAAGGAAAATTTTGACAGAGGAATGCGTTGTTTGCATAAAACAAAACCCCTTTGAATTGCAACCTCAAAAAGACAATCCAAAATGCTTGCATCTGGAAAATGAGCTTAAAATAATGATATCCCTGCAGTTAAATGGGGGGAAATGGTCTAACTGTGTATTGGAATACTCCTTTCAAACTTAAATAGTGAAGAACATACACATGTGGATGATTGTGAAGTCCAGAAGGTGAATTCTGGACTTATTCAAAGAACATGCTTAAAATTTCATATGTGGATAACAATGAGGAGTTTCCTCTTTGTGCAGCAAAATACATTTTTGTATGCATAAGAGTAAGAAAAGAAGACATCACAGGAAGAGAAATTGTAAATTTTAATTGGATCATGATGGCCTGTCGGATTGGATTTAGCAATGTATTGCAGTCAAGATGGAGGGTGGGATGACCCCAAGAAATGTCATGTCTCAGAGAAAAGCAAAAACATTGAGGGCAATAAAAGTTAATTCCTGAGAGCTGCAGCAGACCTTGATTTGGTCTGGAGAGAAACAAAGAAACCCTCAAGATCCCGTAAAACTTAAGGGAATTCTTGGGTGAAGATAAAAGTGAAACAGGAAATGTCTTTAAGGTTTTGGGGCTTAAGAAATAAGTGTTTATTACACATAATGTTAAGTTAGTAATACTTGCTTTGTTTAGTTCCTTATAATGAAAGTTTTTGTTTACAATGGGAAACCAATTTAAGTGACTCCAATTGGAGTATTTTTGGGTTTGGATTGAAAACAAAGTTAAAGAGTTTCTCTTAATTTCTTGGAAATTATGTTTTATTGCAGCAAGGAAAATGGAGAAAAGAGTTGGTGCAAAGATACAATTTTGTTGACTCCTGTTTTCACAGTGATAGGGTTTGTGGTGTTTTTTTGGTGAGGATCATGACTTGCATTGTTTAGTAGGTACAGGATGAGGACAAATTGTTGGATTACCAATGCTCTTTCTACCCACCATTTGTTCTTTATGTCGCAGTTTTATGCTGCACCACTGCCTTCAACCATCTGTAGGACTGCTGATTTTCTCTTGAGCCATGGTGAAATTTCCAGTCAATGGATGTTTTGTGCTTATGCTCAATTAGATCCTGTTTCCCTTGGTCATTTTCATTGGATTATTCCCATGTTTCCTGTTAGTAATCAGGGACCTTTTCTTAGGTGCTTGTTATGGTGTACTTTAGGATCAATCAGGCACTATGGCACACTGCCATTCAGGATGGATGGAAGTTGAGAGATTGACTGTGAAGTGTTGACTGAGAAGGACTGCCTTGGTGGCATTTTGGAGGCCTTCAATATTAATTTTCTTGTGGCATTACTTCTGTTGCTTCCGCTGTGTGGGAGACAGGCTGATGGAGATAGTAGATCAATTAAGATGGTGACAGGTCCAGCAGTCATCAGTACCTCTCATGGCACTGCTAATGTATGTGGAGATGCCAGCGTTGGACTGGAGTAAGCACAGTAAGAAGTCTCACAACAGGTTTATTTGGTAGCACAAGCCACAAACTTTCGGAGCACTGCCCCTTCATCAGGTGAGTGGCAGATGTGTTCACAAACAGGGCATACATAGACACAAACTCAGTTTACAAGATAATGGTTGGAATGCAAGTCTTTACAAGTAATCAAAGCATCTCTTCCTGTTGGGAACACTTCAGCAGTCACGGGCATTCAGCCTCTGATCTTCGGGTAAGCGTTCTCCAAGGTGGCCTTCACGACACAGGACAACGCAGAATCACTGAGCAGAAACTGATAGCCAAGTTCTGCACACATAAGGACGGCCTCAACCAGGATCTTGGGTTCATGTCACACTATATGCAACTTCCACAACTTGCCTGGGCTTGTAAAATCTCACTAACTGTCCTGGCTGGAGACAATACTGAACTTTAGCAAGGCCTTTGACAAGGTACCGCGTGGTAGGTTGTTGCATAAAGTTAAATCTCACGGGATCCAGGGTGAGGTATCTAAATGGATACAAAATTGGCTTCTTGACAGAAGCCAGAGGGTGGTTGTAGAGAGTTGTTTTTCAAACTGGACGCCTGTGACCAGCGATGTGCCTCAGAGATCAGTGCTGGGCCCACTGTTATTTGTCATTTATATTAATGATTTGGATGAGAATATAGGGGGCATGGTTAGTAAGTTTGCAGATGACACCAAGGTTGGTGGTATAGTGGACAGTGAAGAAAGTTATCTCCAATTGCAACGGGATCTTAATCAATTGGGCCTGTGGGCTGACGAATAGCAGATGGAGTTTAATTTAGACAAATGCTAGGTGATGCATTTTGGTAGATTGAACCAGGGCAGGACTTACTCAGTTAATGGTAGGGCGTTGGGGAGAGTTACAGAACAAAGAGATCTAGGAGTACATGTTCATAGCTCCTTGAAAGTGGAGTCACAGGTGGACAGAGTGGTGAAGAAGGCATTCGGCATGCTTGGTTTCAAAGAACAATACAGCACAGAAACAGGCCCTTCAGCCCTCCAAGCCCGCGCTGCTCCCTGGTCCAAACTAGACCATTCTTTTGTATCCCTCCATTCCCACTCCGTTCATGTGGCTATCTGGATAAGTCTTAAATGTTCCCAGTGTGTCCGTCTCCACCACCTAGCCCGGCAGCGCATTCCAGGCCCCTACCACCCTCTGTGTAAAATACATCCTTCTGATATCCGTGTTAAACCTCCCCCCCTTCACCTTGAATCTATGACCCCTCGTGAACGTCACCACCGACCTGGGAAAAAGCTTCCCAACGTTCACCCTATCTATGCCTTTCATAATTTTATACACCTCTATTCGGTCACCCCTCATCCTCCGTCTTTCCAGTGAGAACAACCCCAGTTCACCCAATCTCTCCTCATAACTAAGCCCCTCCATACCAGGCAACATGCTGGTAAAGCTCCTCTGCACTCTCTCTAAAGCCTCCACGTCCTTCTGGTAGTGTGGCGACCAGAACTGGGCACAGTATTCCAAATGCGGCCGAACCAACGTTCTATACAACTGCAACATCAGACCCCAACTTTTATACTCTATGCCCCGTCCTATAAAGGCAAGCATGCCATAAGCCTTATTCACTACCTTCTCCACCTGTGACGTCACCTTCAAGGATCTGTGGACTTGCACACCCAGGTCCCTCTGCGTATCTACACCCTTTATGGTTCTGCCATTTATCGTATAGCTCCCCCCCTACGTTAGTTCTACCAAAATGCATCACTTCACATTTATCTGGATTGAACTCCATCTGCCATTTCTTTGCCCAAAATTCCAGCCTATCTATATCCTTCTGTAGCCTCTGACAATGTTCCTCGCTATCTGCAAGTCCAGCCATTTTCATGTCGTCCGCAAACTTACTGATCACCCCAGTTACACCTTCTTCGGTCAGAACATTGAATACAGGAGTTGGACGTCTTGTTGAAGTTGTACAAGACATTGGTAAGGCCACACTTAACATAAGAACATAAGAACATAAGAAATAGGAGCAGGAGTAGCCATCTAGCCCCTTGAGCCTGCCCCGCCATTCAATAAGATCATGGCTGATCTGAAGTGGATCAGTTCCACTTACCCACCTGATCCCTATTACCCCTAATTCCCTTACCGATCAGGAATCCATCTATCCGTGATTTAAACTTATTCAACGAGGTAGCCTCCACCACTTCAGTGGGCAGAGAATTCCAGAGATTCACCACCCTCTGAGAAGAAGTTCCTCCTCAACTCTGTCCTTAACTGACCCCCTTTATTTTGAGGCTGTGCCCTCTAGTTCTAGCTTCCTTTCTAAGTGGAAAGAATCTCTCCACCTCTACCCTATCCAGCCCCTTCATTATCTTATAGGTCTCTATAAGATCCCCCCTCAGCCTTCTAAATTCCAACGAGTACAAACCCAATCTGCTCAGTCTCTCCTCATAATCAACACCCCTCATCTCTGGTATCAACCTGGTGAACCTTCTCTGCACTCCCTCCAAGGCCAATATATCCTTCCGCAAATAAGGGGACCAATACTGCACACAGTATTCCAGCTGCGGCCTCACCAATGCCCTATACAGATGCAGCAAGATGCCCTGTACAGATGCACACTTGGAATACTGTGTGCAATTCTGGTCACCCTATTATAGAAAGGATATTATTAAACTAGAAAGAGTGCAGAAAAGATTTACTAGGATGCTACCGGGACTTGATGGATTGAGTTATAAGGAGAGGCTGAATAGACTGGGACTTTTTTCTCTGGAGCATAGGAGGCTGAGGGGTGACCTTATAGAGGTCTATAAAATAATGACAGGCATAGATCAGCTAGATAGTCAATATCTTTTCCCAAAGGTAGGGGAGTCTAAAACTAGAGGGCATAGGTTTAAGGTGAGAGGGGAGAGATACAAAAGTGTCCAGAGGGGCAATTTTTTCACACAGAGGGTGGTGAGTGTCTGGAACAAGCTGCCAGAGATAGTAGTAGAGGCGGGTACAATTTTGTCTTTTAAAAAGCATTTAGAGAGTTACATGGGTACGATGGGTATAGAGGGATATGGGCCAAATGCGGGCAATTGGGATTAGCTTCGGGGTTTTTTTAAAAATGGGCAGCATGGACAAGTTGGGCCGAAGGGCCTGTTTCCATGCTGTAAACCTCTATGACTATAATACACATCTCTTTAACCTGTGCTTAACCCTCTCTCCACTCACATTGTCTGTACCTTTAACACTTGATTACCTGTAAAGACTCGCATTCCAACCATTATTTTATAAATTGAGTTTGTGTCTATATTTGCCCTGTTTGTGAACACATCTTCCACTCACCTGATGGAGGAGCAGTGCTCTGAGAGCTTGTGGCTTGTGCTAGCAAATAAACTTGTTGGACTTTAACCTGGTGTTGTGAGACTTCTTACACTGCTAATGTAGACATGTGTGTCCCTTGCTCAAATGATGACGTAGTTGAGTAGGTGCCAGTGTTTGGACCGCAGGTGTTGCCATGGGTTCTTGTGTTTATCTCGCTGGCAGAACAGTGTTAGTTTTGTCAAGGTCACATTCTGGACATTTCATCAGGAAGAGAGCTCTGAAGAAGTTTGCTTTTCCTACTCATTCCTTGCCCATCACATCTTTCCAGAGATTGCTGTTCTTTCTAACTCTGAAATTGAAATCTCCAAGGGAGATAGATCAGTTTATCACCTACAAGGAAATAAGCTTGGGATTACTTAAGGTCAGTGTAAAATCCCTCTTTGATATGCTGATTCCTCATCAAGGTGAACTGGTTAATCAGGATGTACCACCTTATCATACAGGGAACATCACTGAGGTACCAGATTTGATGTTGAAGCCCACTACATGGAGGTGTTATTCCGCTTCTGGAAGGCAATTCCATATCAAGGTGTACCCCACTGCCTTGTTCCTTTAGTTGCCCTTCTCCTGCATGTCATGTCTCAGTTAAGATAGCAATGTCAATGTCGAGGTGCCTGAGTTCGCGTGCTAAAATGGCAATTCAGCACATGGGTCTATCACTGTTGGGGTTGTCCATGAAGGTCGTGATGTTACAAGCCGCAAACTAAATTTTGATGAATGGAGGATGCCTATGTGTAATATTTAAAATTTGGGGTAGTTGTTGCACGGCGACAACCGCACAGTCTCAGAACAGTGGAGCCTTGGTCCAATGGCAAAGATGTTCCTGAACGATTGGAGGCCAGGTTGTGAGACATTAGCACATTCAGTGCCTGATCATACACAGATGCATCTGTAACTTGTGGCCAGTGACACACTATCTTACTGACTTGCCGATAAGATTGCACGAGAGGCGAAAAATCGGGTTTGCACCCGGTTTCTTACCTCACCCAATCGTACCAGCCCAGATCTGCAGCGCTGGACACAAAGCCAATTTAAATATTAATCACATGATTACCACGTCATTAGCGAGTCCTGGACCACATCGTCCGGGCTCACTTCCTTGCCAGTCCATCCTCACACTGGCGAGAATCACAGCTGGTCTCCATCAGCGGAGACCAGACATGATGGCCTCGCCAGGGAGATCAGAGACCATTGAGTGGTCGGGGCATAGCTGGACAGTATCCACGGGGCAGTGCCAGCCTGGTACTGCCCACTGGGCACCCTGGCATTGCACACCGGGCACCAAAACTGGTCTCAACCAGGATCTTGGGTTCATGTCACACCCCCACCATAGTGTCTGGGTTTGCAAAATCCAACTAACTGTCTTGGCTTGAGAAAATTCACATCTCTTTTACCTGTGATTATCCCTCTCTCCACTCTCACTTTCTGTACCTGTAAAGACTCGCATTCCAACCATTCTTCACATTCCAACCTGTAATTATTCTTGCAACTGTTTCTTTCCTATACATGCTGTGTTTGTGAACCCACCTCACCATTCACCTGATGAAGGAGCAGCGCTCCGAAAGCTCAAAATAAACCTTTTGGAATTTAACCTGTTGTGGTGAAACTTCTTACTGTACACACCCCAGTTGAACGCTGGTATCTCCACATCATGGCCACATATTAATACAAACTGCATAATATAATTGGCTTATAAAGTGTGTCACAGTTCACTGATAAAGTACAATTTGGGGAGGAGGGGATAGCGGATATAATGTTGACAGTTGTGTGGAGCCAGGACTGAATCCAGCATGTATTCTATATCTGAATAAGACTTATTGATAATTCATAGTATGAAAGTGGCATGAGATAGCAGGAATCATAATATGCAAATTATGTGAGCTTATGTGAGAAATAAATAATTTATAAAATGAACAGTGGATTTATCCTTATCAATGCTACTGGTAATCCTACTCTAAAATAAGATTTGTAATAAATAGATATTTGTTTAGGTATTATGCTGAGTGACATCATAGTGAAGACATTTTGAACCGGCCAGCATATTTCTGCAATTGCTCTTACTCATGTTTAATTTGTTTGTTATTAAAGTATTTCATTAATTACTGATAGATTTGAAGCTTTGAGTACAATTGTCAAAGGAACCTTTTATAACATGCAAAATGATAAATCTTCAGGAACCAACAGATTCCCCTGTGGATTCTGTAAACAATTTTGGTCAGCCTCAGTTCTGTATTTATGGAGTTCATTAGATTTTTTTTTTAAATGGCTCCTTCCCAACCATACTAAAAGTAGTAGTTATAAAATATAAACTTCTGGATTATGGTTTCTGGTGACCAATGCCGAGAGACAAATCAGTTTCAAATTATTTCATACTTTGAAAGGAATCGGTTATCTATTATATTTAATATTAATCATCTGGGAATTAAGCAAATAAATACAATTTTAACAAAATTGGGCTGGTGTCAAAAATATTTTTGGTAGTGAAGTGAATTTGAAATAATCTGGGAGAGTAATTGTTACTTCCAGTAAATGTCTAAAATCAATCCATATCCCCTTCCTCAATCTATATGCTCTAGCCATCAAAAGAACCTTTCCATTATTTAGAGGAACCAAACACTCTTTGTTTTAACTCTGCTTTCTGCCATGTTCTAAAAATCATGCTTACAACTATTGCCAAATAAATAATTCCACATTCCTTGCTGTTTACTGGAGTTTATAATCCAAAAGCAACACTATCAGTGTAATGGCATGAGCTCAACACACAATCAAAAATGGCAAGTTTATTTGCATTTTCATGCTGTATGTACTGGACGTTGTCTGTCATGTAATTCATGATTTTGTTTTGTACATGGGATGTAGGTGTTGCTGGCCGGACCAGCATTTATTGTCCATCCCTGAAAACATTTAAGAGTCAACTACGTTGCTGTGGATCTGGAGTCACATGTAGGCCAGACCAGGTAACGATGACAGATTTCCTTCCTTGAAGGACATGAGTGAACCAGATGCGTTTTTATGACAATTGACACTGGTTTCATGGTCATCATTAGATTTCTAATTCCAGATTTTTATTGAATTCATCTGCCATGATGGGATTTGAACTCGGATCCCTTGGATCTCTAGATTAGTAGTCCAGCGACAATAACATTACGCCACTGCTTCTCCTCCGGTCTCTTATTGAATTTAGGTTGAAGGATTATTATACAAAATCATTTTTAAGTTTACAGATGTGGAAAATACAATTTGTTTTGACTTGATTTATTATTATCACATATATTGGGATACAATGAAAGTATTGTTCCTTGCACGCTATACAGACATGACTCTTCCTTCTGTGACTTGATCCTAGATTTCCTAAACCACAAATTGCAATTGGTAAGGATAGGCACCAATCACCTTGTCCACGATCATCCTCAACACAGGTGCCCCACAAGGCTGTGTCCACAGCCCCTTACTATACTCCTGATTCACCTATGACTGTGGCCAAATTCCCCTCAAACTCGATTTTGAAGTTTGTTGATGATACCTGGGTTAGATCTCAAACAATGATGAGGTGGAGTACAGGAAAGAGATAGAGAATCTGGTGAACTGATGCGACGACGATAATCTCTCCCTCAATGTCAACAAAAAGAAGAAGATAGTCATTGACTTCAGGAAGCACAGTGGAGGACATTCCCCTGTCTACATCAACAGGGACGAAGTGGAAATGGTTGAGAGCTTCAGACTTCTAGGTATCCAGATCGCCAACAACCTGTCCTGGTGCCTCCATGCCAACGCTATAGTTAAGAAAGTCCACCAACGCCTCTGCTTGCTCAGTAGGCTAATAAAATTTGACATGTCCACTACGACTCTCACTAACTTTGACAGATGCACCATAGAAAGCATTCTTTCTGAATGTATCACAGCTTGGTATGGTTCCTGCTCTGCCCAAGATTGCAAGAAACTACAAAAGGTTGTGAATGTAGCCCAATCCATCACACAAACCAGCCTCCCATCCATTGACTCTGTCTACACTTCCCACTGCCTTGGTAAAGCAGCCAGCATAAGTAAGGACCCCATGCACCCTGGACATTCTCTCTTCCACCTTCTTCCATTGGGAAAAAGATACAAAAGTCTGAGGTCACTTACCAACCGACTCAAAAACAGCTTCTTCCCTGCTGCCATCAGACTTTTGAATGGACCTACCTTGCATTAAGTTGATCTTTCTCTACACCCTAGCTATGACTTAACACTCTATTCTGCACTCTCTCGTTTTCTTCTCTACCAACAGTATACTTTGTATAGCGTGTAAGAAACAATACTTTCACTGTATACTAATACATGTGACAATAAATCAAATCAAAACATACCATTCGTAGAGTACATCAGGAGAAGGAAGGGAAAGGGTGCAGAATATCGTGTTATAGTCATAGTTAGTGTGTAGAGAAAGATCAGCTTAGTCTATTCATTTCACAGAGATAGTTAATATTTTGTTTCACAATCAGTTCAGTTTCACAATCAGTTCATGATTTGGTTCTTAAATGCTGGTTATTGAAAGTTCATAGTTTTAGAACGAATCTTTACAGATGTTACAATTTCACTATCTCTTTCACTGCAAGTGCAATTCAATACTTTTTCTTTTTTGTATAATAACTGTATATGCAATCAAGATACAAACATTGACTATCATTTAACGAAACTAGCTATATATTAGTGATCATGTATTAAAAACTTAGAGATTGAGACTAGAATATAAAGTTAAATGCACCAAACCAACACTTGCAGTGCCAAACCACATTGATAAGAACATAGAACATTACAGCGCAGTACAGGCCCTTCGGCCCTCGGTGCATGGGTTGGAAAGTGCATGGGTTGGAAAATTTGTCATAAAGTAGCTTCACCTGCTAGATGTGCTCTCTTCAATTGTGGCTTCTCCACTGGAAGTGTGACAATGATGATGAACTTCCCTTACAAAATTGTTAAGAGTAGGAAAAATCTCAAATCATTTTGATAAATTTTAATTCAACCCATTGGCCTGGATTTTGCAGTCAATACTGAAGAAAGGGGACTCACTGCCGACTTTGAAGAAAGCTGTGCTGAAAGATCTAGCTCACTGTCCAAAACCCGACAAATTCCAGGGCAATACATGTTTTAAGATAATGATGAATTTTCAAGTTTTCCAATTGGATATAAAGTAGCTCGGATTATGGGGAGAAGTGACAACTATTTTCAGAGACGATGGAAATCAGTGAACAACTGTCCCTTGAATCACAACTCCACCATAACCTAGTTCCCTTTATTCCTATTTGCTGTAATTTACTAGCATAACATCTGTTTAAAATTTTGAGCTAGATCAGCTTTAAATAGGTGTTACCTGAAGACATTTTAAAAAATAGGTGTTACCTGAAGACATTCTTTTTAAAAATTCCTTTTTAGCAGTCAAATCTAATATATTCCCAAGATTTGAAGATTGTTCTATTTTTTGTCAGCAACCCCAAAAGAATTTCTTGTAGTACTTTGTGATTAGTCGATTTCATGATGTGGTATTCATGGGAACACATAAAAAGAAATTGATCTCCGATATAAGGAACATTCCTTTGTTCTTTCATAGCTAGTCCAAAAACTGTAA
This sequence comes from Mustelus asterias, assembly GCF_964213995.1. Taxonomy (NCBI): domain Eukaryota; kingdom Metazoa; phylum Chordata; class Chondrichthyes; order Carcharhiniformes; family Triakidae; genus Mustelus; species Mustelus asterias. Next base: position 38,794,949 of record NC_135818.1, read on the forward strand.
ACAATCTTTATGGGCATGGCTCTGGAGTGAAGTCATGTTGTCTCTTATGAATCATTCTTGTTGTAACATAAGATTGCTGTAAATGGATAGTAACCTTTATTTTATCACTGAGGTAATATCCATGCACAGTTTTATAATTTGGTCTGATCTGAACGAGGATGACAATGGAGGTTTTATAGTTGGCTTTTCTCCTCCTCGGAAGAAATGAAAAATCAGCTAACATTTTCACTTCTATTCACAATCCTGCCATCCTTCCTGAGATGTTTTAGGATCAATTTTAACTTTGGCTATTCTTGCTTAAAGCCTGAGAGATAGTAGCCGCAACTTAATTACCAATCACGCCAGTGGGATTTTCCCATCCCGCTGCAGTGAACAGAGTTTTGGTTGGCTGCCAAATTCTCAGACCTTGCTACAGTGGGAGCATGGTGTGGACGGCAGATAGGATCGCATCCACGGCGGATGGCAGCAAGAAGAATTTTATTGGGTCAAGTGAATAACTCGTGTGAAGAAAAATGGCATAATTAAAATTGAACTAAAATTAAATCTTTGTGTTAAAAGGAAAAAGGTTGGAAAATTGGATGTTGCAGGGGTGGGCAGCGGAAGGAATGTGCTTTGACATACACGTAAGGCTATTTGTGTGTGGGTGGTATTGTGCATGCGAAGATGGAAATTACTTAGGCTTTGTATGGAAATCAGACAGGAAGGTGGTTTTCATTGGAGCCCTTTGTTGAGGGGATGTTGCTATCCTTTAGTTAAGTTGAGCTGGGAGTACTACTTTTTTAGAATGTATTATTGGGAGCGTTGGATTGGTAAGGCCTTTAAGCTGGGGGCTCAGATTGCCTGATACTTCCTGAGTTCCAGTAGGAGGCTGTACATAACCTGTTCAATCTGATATTTATCCATATACATTTATCCATAAAGATTGTGGAAATAAATGTGCTTTTCCATAAATTAACAATGCACCTAGTTGTTAGTACTGAGTGATTTACCCATTATAGAGTGGAGATTGGTTGGTAATTGGATCAGTGTCTGGCAAGCAGCCCTTGCAATCATGGAACTTGCAGACTTGCAAAACAGGCCATGATTTTTGCTGCCACACAATTTTAATATATTCCCAACTAACGACTATTAGCAACCAAAATCATAGAATCATAGAATCCCTACAGTACAGAAGGAGGCCATTTGGCCCATCAAGTCTGCACCAACAATAATCCCACCCCAGGCCCTATCCCCACAACCCCACACATTTACCCCGCTAATCTCTCTAACCTACACATCCTGGGACACTAAGGAGCAATTTAGCGTGGCCAAAGCACCTAACCCACACATCTTTGGACTGTGGGAGGAAACCGGAGCACCCAGAGGAAACGCACGCAGACATGGGGAGAATGTGCAAACTCTGCACAGACAGTGACCCAAGCCGGGAATCGAACCCAGGCCCCTGGAGCTGTGAGGCAGCAGTGCTAGCCACTATGCCGCCACCATGCAAATCAACGTGTTGTATTGTTAGCTACTTTTAAATAATGTCTACGTACCTGTGAAACATTCCTTATTGACTGGCATCAAAATTGTCATTTTGAATCTGGTCTGGATAATAAACCTCTTTCTTGTTTTACTTTTGGAGATGAATAAAACAAGAGATTTTGGGATACTTCTTCATTTGGACCCTCCAAATAATAAGCCACTAATGTTTTAGTCTTTTCAGAAATAAGGTAGACTAAATGTTATTGCAAAGTTGATTTTCCAACATAGAAATATTGGTGATAATATTTCGAGAAGTAAATGCCCCCTGTATTGTTGTTCCAGAGTATAAATTCACAGTGCACACATATTTTGTATTTATTTAGCTGACAAGCATAGTTTAAGTCACAAAATATTGATAAATATTAACTTCACAACGATCTGAAAAAGAAAAATTGTTGCACCATTGTGCAGAATCTTCTGCCTTTTGGCTATGAGTGTGAGTCATTTCCAGATACTGACCCGACTCTGCCGCTCAGGAGGTCCACCTGGGGAGATCTGCAATCCTTCAGTAACTCTGTCCAATTAAGAATGGCAAGCTGGTCCTTGAGCCAGCAGACCTGAGAGGGCTGCAGCATTATAGAAGGACAAGTGTACCTCTGTTGAAAGGCAGAACACGAGGGCATCTCCATCTTGAGGCTCCCTCCGAAGAACTTAGTCAAAAAAATTTAAAATCTATGGCCTCAGCTGTGAGGGAAAACATCTCCACAGACTGACAGTAGTAATTGTGGCCCACTGACAGCTCTGAATCTAGTGGAAGGGTTTGCATCTTCCCAACTCATTGGTTTTTGGGTGCCAAAATTCCCACTAGCGTCTCACTGTCTGGTTCCCCATTCAAATGCATTGAACAGCGTGAAGTTCCTGCACTTGGACAGTAGACATAAAGTAAATATGCCACAAAGTCAAATCAAGTCACAAGCCTAAGTATACTATTTAGGACATGGTAAGTGTGATAACTGAGAAGTTAATTACTGTTTGGCAATCTCTCTGATACTCAAAATGAAGTAAGGTAAGCCTGGCTAATGGCAGCAGCCATTCTTTGACCAGTTACAGGAAATTTTGTGCCATTGCATATACATGGGTGCAAGATGAAAAGCTTCAACAAAATGGCTTTTCACAGCAATGCTAAAATATCTGTTCTCTAAGAAATTTGGCAATTTAACATATTTTAAATATTTAGCAATAGAACAAAGTTGTCATTTATGATTTCTAGATGTTGTAAAACATTTATAGGAACTAAAATAATAATTAACTTTACAGGCCAAGATTTATACTGTCATGGTTTTCTTTATCTGTTTGATTGTTGTTGCTACACAAGTATCTGTGCAAATACATTTTTACTGGCATGCTTTAACTATTTTATACTAATCATGAATAAAGCTAGCTTAGACTTAACTCATTTATTGAACTGGAGTTTTTAAATTAATTTTCTTTTATTCCTAGGTTCCAAATTCAAAGAGGGAAAGGTGATGCCACCAGCTACAAGAGTCTTGGTCACTGCTTTAGAACAATTTTTCATCAGGAAGGGTACAGCTTTTGACTCTATTTATTGAATAGGTTGATTTGTTTTGGAAATGAATGTTTTGAACATGGAGGACATCTGATCTGATGGGAGTTTATGAATATACCTGGGGCAATTGATAAATATTACAACAGTTATTCAGCTCTTGCTTGCTTGTACCATGCAAAGCCTCCCAAACATGGGAGGCAGTTCATCACCATCTTCTCAAGGGCAACTAGGGATGGGCAATAAATGCTGACCAGCCAGCGATGCCCATGTTCCATGAAAGAATAAAAAAAACAGTACTTAGTTTTATGAGTAATAATACTAAAAGAAATGATAATACTAAAAGAAAAACTTGCATTTCATATAGTGTTTTTTCACAACCACTGGATGTCTTGAAGTACTCCACAGCCCATGTTTGAAGTGTAGTCACTGTTGTAACGTAGGAAAGAGGACAGCAAATTTGCATTCAGCAAACTCTGAAATAGCAATGTAATAATGACCACAATCTGTTTTTTATGATGTTGATGAAGAAAAAATTGCCTGGACAGTGGGGATAACTCCCTTATTGTTCTTTGAGGTAGTGCCATGGGATCTTTTATATCAAAATGATAACCACCAGTAAATGAGAGCATAAGGTTGAATAATTGTGGGAAAGGAGATTCATATGAAGTAAGAAGCAACTGGTTGGAGGGAAGAACTATAAAGACTTTGAGTTAATGGAAAAGAGTTTGAGGCACCAGTTACAATCAAGTCAGAGATTCGAGAAGAAAGCTGGATAGCAATGAGCATAACTTTGGTGACAGACCATGATAACTTGTTAGAATCCATTATTAAGGAAGTAATAACAGGACATTTTGAAAGCCAAAACGCAATCCATCAGAGCCAACATGGTTTTATGAAGGGTAAATCGTATTTGACTAATTTGCTCAAGTTCTTTGAAAATGTAACAAGCCAAGTGGATAATGGGAATCCTGTCGATCCATATTTGATTTTCAGGAAGGCGTTTGATAAGGTGCCACATAGAAAGTTAATACGCAAGGTAAGATCAACTGGGGTTAGGAGTGATTTATTAGCTTGTATAGAAGACTGGCTAATTGACAGAATATGGAGTTGCCGGCGTTGGACTGGGGTAAACACGGTAAGAAGTTTCACAACACCAGGTTAAAGTAATTGACAGAAGGTAGAGTCAGGATAAATGGGTCTTTTCCTGGTTGGCAAGATGTAACTAGTGGGGTGCTACAGAGTTCAGTCCTCGGTCCCCAACTATTTACAATCTGTACTAATGACTTGGATACAACAAGTACTAAAGGTAGTACTTGTAGTAAAGTACTACAGGTAGTACTAGAAGGTGCTAAAGCCAAATTTGCAGATGACACTAAAATAGGTGGGATAGTAAGTTGCAAGAGGAAATAAGAAATTTACAAATGGATATAGATAGATTAGGTGAGTAGCCAAAGTGTGGCAGATGGAGTTTAACATGGATAAGTGGGAGGTTATCCATTTTGGTCAGAAAAATGGAAAGGCAACTTATTATCTAAATGGAGAAAGAATTTGGGGTGCTTTGGTGCAGAGGGATTTGGGTGTCCTCATGCATGACTCGCAGAAAACCGGTATGGAGGTACAGCGGGTAATAAGGAAAGCAAATAGAATTTTGGCATTTATAGCTAAAGGAGTAGAGCATAAAAGTAAGAAAATGTTGCTGCAACTATACAAGGCATTGGTGAGACCGTACCTGGAGTACTATGTACAGTATTCCCCTTATTTGAGGAAGGTTGTAATGGCATTAGAGGCAGTTCAGAGGAGGTTCACTAGATTGATTCTAGAGATGAGGAGTTTGCCTTAAGAGAAATTGAGCATTTTAGGCCTATACTCTAGTGTTTAGAAGAATGGAGGAGATCTATTTGAGGTATATAAGATGATAAAAGGTATTGACAAAGTAGGTGTAGATTGGATACTTCCCCTCATGGCGCAACCTAGAACAAGAGGTCATAGTTTTAGGATAAGAGCTAGCAGATTTAAAACAGAGATGAGGAGAAACTACTTCTCTCAAAGAGTGGTGAATCTGTGGAATTCACTGCCCCAGAGTGTGGTGGATGCCGGAACATTAAGTAAACTTGAGAGAGACAGATTTTTAATTTGTAATGGGTTGAAGAGTTATGGGGAACGGGCAGGAAAGTGGAGTTGAGGCCAAGATGAGATCGTATTGAATGGCTGAACAGGCTCGAGGGACTGAATTGCCTATTTCTGGTCCTAGTTCTTATGTTTTTATGTTTTCAAGTGTATGATTTTGCAGACTGAAAAAGACTTTGAAAATGTTCAAAGCAATAACTTGAGTTGCTAGGAATTGTGGGTGGAATCTTGTTGTTACGTCAGGGGTCGCACCTGCCACCTGGAGAGCCGGTAAGAGACCAATTGTGTGCCTCTTTTCGGGAAGGGCTGCCAAACCACATGCTAATCAGACTGGTGAAGCCACCGGCAGAGTAACTCTTGGGCTCAACAGTGCCACTGAGGAGTTTGTGGCTGCTGCTGAAAGGCCCAGGATCATGAAGGACAAAGACTGCAGGTAAGTTATGTGAGAGAGGGGATTTTGAAGGATGCAAGTGGCAGGGAGAGAGGTCAGAAACAAAGGCAGGGGATTATCTCTCAACGGGTCACCCTTATCGATGTCCAGTGCCCTGGTCAGCACTGATTGCTTTTGATCAAAGGACCTTTCCCCCAGAGGTAATGAGCACAGGTTTACCTGTCATGCACAGCCCATGGTGATAGGTCCATTTAAAGCTGATTAATCCCAGTGGCGGCCCTTAAGTAGTCACTGATTCAGCACTTAAAGAACCTCCCTTGCCAGTGGGGCAGGATGGCTGACCATGCGCCTTTCCGCCCAGAACTTAATTCTGGTGGAGGTGGAAAGGCTTCAGCGTTCACATACGCCACCACCTTGCCTAAATAAATGCCATTCTCACCTCAGCTTGTCATCAGCAATAGCATAAAACTTTGCCCACAGTTACAGAGTGTGACATAGGCAAAAAGATCTGTAAATGAACCGGCCACAATGAAAATCATGATTCATGATTAGTATAAATTTTCAAGATGATGAATAACTTGACTATCAATCTTTCTGTTGTGATCCTGTGAGCTTAAGTAAGTTTGCATGCAATAGAAAAGATTGATTGGAGGTAAGAGAAATTGAATTGGGCAGCACAGTGACAATGGGCAGAACGGTAGCACAGTGGTTAGCACTGCTACCTCAGCACCAGGGACCCGGGAATGGCCTCCTTCTGCACTGTAAAGATTCTATTATTCTATTCTAAGTGATAACACTGGACAGAAATAGTTTAGAGACACGTATCTTGAGAGTGCTGAGTGGTACCATTGGAATCAGAAGTCTTATTTGAGTTCATAATGCAAAGAATTCAGCAGGTCTGGCAGGGTTCAATGTATGCTGCAATATTAGGACAGAATGGATTAATGCAAGTTGCAATTTAGCAAGATCATTGCCATCAGATTTGGAAGAGATAAGATACCCAAAACACCATGACTCCTTCAGGTAGACAGAAAGATGCTAAGGTGGATCCACACAAGTAACAGGAGAACTTTTCAATAATTCTTTCATTAAGCACTCTAATAGTGAGTGTATAAAGGTTGCAAGCAGATATTAAATTAGCTTAACCAGTTTATTTGCATTTTCTGTTTAACCTGTTTAAATCTGTGCTCTTGGAAGTTGATGATGCCTCATCAATGGATAATTTCTATGTTAGGACTTCAAGATCTGTTAATATCAGCAACCTGAAATACATGCAAATAAATTAGAACATTGATTTAAACATTATATGTGGCTCAATGAATACTGTACGCACAATATGACCGATGAAGACTAAACAATTCTTACACCATTAATCTCGGGGATTAATCGATCATGGATATGGGTTGACTGATATTATTCAGTAGTCCACCAATGTATTTGAAATTGCACAAAGGCTGTAGCTGTTGGTCTGAGACTAGAAGGTACAGTTCAGGCTCCAGCCAGACAAGAGTAAAGTACTATGGATGCTGGAAATAAGAACAGAACATGCAGCATTTCTGACATTTCTGTGGAGAGAGAAACATAGTTGGTGGATAGAATTTTCCCAGATTGTTGGAGGTGGATTCGGAGTAAAGTGGGGTAGGGAAAGTGATCAAATTCACATTGGGTCGGTATCATAATGTGATCCTGTCCTCTTCTGGTTTTCCTCGGGAGGCAAACGGGAACTGTCGAGTAAGTAAGAAGTTGTTAACAATATTTTAACCCTGAATCCTGGATTTCCTCGCCATGGAACCTGTTTTCCAACCTGTTAGCAACACACCGGGCTACCAAGGCAGTGATACATTGGAACAGTTTCAGGCAAATAACAAGCTGGGAAGGCTTTGCTCAGTGAAATTGAAATTAAAAGCCATGTCCATTCAGAGATTGCTATTCAAAATACTCCTTATCCCGGACAGTCACGGCTTGACAGGTAATTACCAACTTGCCAGCTTCTTGGAAAACCCTTCATCTGCACAACATTTCATTCAATTTCTGCTGCACTTCTCTGCTGCCAGACTTTGCCACATTTCATCCCTGCTGAGGGTCAAGGGCAGAGGGCGCACCACTGCCAACTTCTCCAGTAGCAGAAGGAGGACAACAAGCAGAAACACCAGCTGCCTTTTCCTCAGTTAGATGCTATTTCACGGATCAGAGGAGATGGACACCAAAATCCAACTGAAAGGAGACCCCCAACACAGGGTCTACAGGCAGATATTAAATTCTCCCAACATAGCAAGCAGTTGGGGTTTTCAAGGCAGGCTTTTGCAAATACCTGTAGCTTCCTGCAACAAGACCTCCTTCCCAGTGGGCCAGGTGGGTACACATTGACAATGGACAACACAATGCCTGTTATTGGAGTGCCACCTCCACCCTGTTCCCCTAGGCTTCTGCTTCTTGCCAAGTTGCCCACTCTCTTCTGCAGGAGGGAAAGCAGAGAGATGAGAGTACTCATAATGACGTATGCGCAGAGAAGGGAAGAGCACCATTTGTGGAGGCATGGGTGTGAGAAGGCAGCAGGCTGAGGGTGAGTGTTTGCTGATGAGATGGCGATGTAGAGTCCCTGGAACTGCAAGCTGTATTGTCCTGGGGAGTGCTGGGCAGGAGAATGCTAGGCAAGTCAGAGTGAGTGGTTTGGCACCTGGAACTGTTATGCCAATCGCCTGTCATGCCCTCCTGAAATCCTGGACCCTCTTAGTGCATTGTCTCCTGGCTGGAGGGACAACACTCCTGCGGCTGACTTTTCCAGCTATTTGCATCCACGCCTGCTTAGTTGGAACACTTGTCTTCGTCCTCCAGTCTTTGAGAATGATCACCTCATTCCAAACCCTCAGATCCCACAGCAAGAACCCCGATTAAGAGAGGCTGAGGGTTTGACAGCCTTCCCAGGTCTCCTCTCCATTCCTGTGATTGGTATAGCCTGAAAAATCCAAGTGCTGGTGAGATTTTCTGACTCATGCTGTGAACCCTTTATTTAGAAGTCCTTACTTTGACAGAATGGATGCACATCATACCATGACATCATAAATGAGCAGTGAATACAATATACTAAATTGAAAGAAATACAAGTAAATCATTGTTTCACCTGGAAAATGTATTTGGGACCTTAACTGGTAGGAAGGGAGGAGATAAAAGGGTGGGCGTTGGATCTCCTGTGCTTGCAAGGTGCCAAGGCGACAACATGTTGGGAGTGATTGAGGAGTGGACTAGAATAGAAGGAGGGAGAGGTCCCTTTGAACGGGTGGAAGTTTCTTTACTGTTCGCCATCTCTTTTTGTCATGCACTATCATTCCATTGTCATTTAATCTCTCCTGCCTTCCATTCTATCGTAGACCTTCCCTTTTATTCTTTTCTCCCCTCTGTCTTTCCCTGGCTTGCTTAAAAAATGTTAAATCCCTAAGCATTCCTCGTTCCAACGAAGGATCACTGACGTGAAGTGTTAACTCTGTTTCTGCCATTGTCAATCTGTTTTGCTGGAAGTTTAACTGTCCTGTTTAGGAGAATGCGCTACCTGTATCTGAATTCAGATATTTCTCAAAAATCAGACATTTAAATAAAGCCAATTAATAGTTAATAGTATAACCTGTTCAATATTAAGAAAATGTTAAAACCCAACTATGCAGATAATCCTTTTTTAGATGAAGCAAGATACGGGTATAATCATTACATACCCAACACTAAAAGTCAGAGACATTTTCACAAGGCAAATCTGCTGAAAGTCCATTAAAGCATTGAATCAACAATACAGAATTTAGTGAATAACAAGAACGTGGGCATAATATTTCCAACATGCTGATGTAGAACAAAGTGTCCAGGGGCTCCATCTGAATCAGACCACAGAAGTGTGAGACTACTACTTCTGGTGAGCTTGATCCACTTCACTCAAGTCAAGTCAGACCCTGATTCAAGAATTACATTGGCAGGTTAGAGTCAGTGCAAGCTAAAAATTCTTTATACCGACCTTTAAACGGAAATGCACCCCTGTCACTCTTATCACTGATTCAGAGTTCAACCTTTTAAAAACAACCAAGAGAAAATCTGTTCTATCATTTGCTGATAATCAGGTGAAGCATTCATTCTACATCAGCATGTTGGAAATGTTATACCCATGTTCATGCCTGATTCTTGTCCTTTAAGTGTCCTTGATCCTGCTTCCTATCCTGCCGTGGCAAATGCAAATAATACAGTTGCATATTGCATTAATAGAATGTTTAGTGATACTCTTCTCCCTGTTCATCATCTGAATGTTTACATATCAGATGATTGGAATATCTTCAAGCAGTTTTTCAATTTGAAGGTTTTTGTGTGGAAAGTAAAAGGAAAGCATTCTGCCAACAATGGTGTAAATGTACATCAGATTGTTTTTTTGTGTTAATTAGTCGGCATTAGAAAATGTGGCAGTACTCAAGTACCTTACTGCTAAACTCTGTCCAGATAAGGAATTCATTATGTTTAAATTCCTGCCTCCATCTATTTTAATACATTTAGCCATTTTATTGATAGTAAAATCTTATTTATTTTAGCCTTGATAAGTGGTGATTAGATACTGTAGTTACTTTGCAGATGATAAATGATGATTAGATACTGTAGTAAGTTTGCAGACAGCAAAGGTTAACCCACTGGGAATACATCTGTTTATTGAGAGCTGACAGTTTTATAGCCTGCATAAACCTGATCTTGTGCTAGTACCAGAAGCAAAGATGAATGTGTCCATGTGGCAACATAAGAGTGATTAGTGGGTTATTTTATTATCTCTGTAAGATAGTATCTTACTGGCATCCATAAACTTATATGACTGGGTTTAAGATCAATTGTTTTGGTAATGAATTTGTTTTTGGAATAAAGTAAATGTGTAAGGAAAGATAATTGAAAAGACTGTTTTGAATGACTTCTGAATTTTCGCCTTTTAACTAAAATATTACACTGTCAATCTGTAAGGTGGGGAATTACTAAATTGAAAAATATAGGTGTTGCTGTTGAGTTTAGAAATTGAGAAAGCTGCTTTGTTTTCTTGAAATTGGGGATTATTTGTTTTCTTTTCCATCTGTGAGGTGTGTAGTATGTACAGAAGTCTCCAAATCAAGCTAGCTGGAAATCAGGGTTTATTTTCCCAAAAGAGAGATTGTACTCTGCTGAGATGAAGTTCAGCAGAGCCAAAGCTTAAGAAATCCCAGGTGTGCAGAGGAACACTGCTGGAGTTAACCCAGCTAAAACTGGCAGAGAAACACTACTGGAGTTAAACCAGCTAAAACTGCATGTTTACTTGTATAATCTACTTCTTGACCAGTTAGGACCATATTTAGAGATTGACTTATATAGGCGGCACGGTAGCACAGTGGTTAGCACTGCTGCTTCACAGCTCCAGGGATCTGGGTTCGATTCCCGGCTTGGGTCAATGTCTGTGTGGAGTTTGCACATTCTCCTCGTGTCTGCGTGGGTTTCCTCTGAGTGCTCCGGTTTCCTCCCACAGTCCAAAGATGTGCGGGTTAGGTTGATTGGCCATGCTAAAAAATTGCCCCTTAGTGTACTGAGATGTGTAGGTTCGAGGGATTAGCGGGTCAATATGTAGGGGTCTGGGGGTAGGGCCTGGGTGGGATTGTGGTCGGTGCAGACTCGATGGGCCAAATGGCCTCTTTCTGCACTGTAGGGTTTCTATGATTCTATGACTTATAAGGTTATCTGGAGCCCAATGAAAAGACAGATCTATCCTTCCAGCTCTATTTATAGGACAGCTGATCAGTTAATCACAAGCTTCTGGGATATAGCAGATGTTTTTATTTCAGGTATTGATAAACTGAGTTGATATACTTGGGTTGACTTGGTTTAAACTTTACATTGCTTGAAGTGTCACCTTGGAACTATCTCAACTCCAAAAGGATTGCATCTATGTTTTCTGAGTTTCCCAAGTAGGATTTTCATTAGTTGGTCATCAGATAACTGAAAGCATGAATTTGAGCCCCTTCAAAGTGGACAACAGATACCAGGAACTCCTTATCAGTGGCATGGTGAACAGCACAATTGACTGTAAAAGCTGAGATGTATGAGATCATTCCCCCTGACCACAGCACAGATATGTATCACATTCCATTGAACAGGAGCTTCAACAACTGGAGCCGAAAATCTTTTGCAGCAGCTGCTTTCTTCTCTGTAACCTATTCACGTCATTACTGAGCCTAGGATGAATGAATGTATATTCTTAAACCCAACCACCAGGCATCACCTTCCACCAATTGCCATCAAATCCCGAATTTCCCAACACCATTTCCTGAGGAATTTTTAAAAAGATAGTTTTTATGCTCCAGATCTTATATACATTTGCATAAGATTTGACGCAGCTAATTGTTAGGCAGTGATGAGTGAGAAGATAAGCATATATTGGTGTTTCCCCAAGGCAACATTTTGTTCAAATAAGTATGAATCCTCATTTTGACCAGATTTTTAAATTGCATTGATTGCTGGTAATAATAACCATTGATGAAATAATAATGGGTTCAGTATGATGGGAGTTCTACAGTTCTGTAAACAGTGAAATGAACAAAAGTGTATCTATTGACAATATATGAATAAAATTAATCTGTTACACAACTGAAGTAGCTGACATTCGAAATTGAATTTAATATTCTGTAAACTGAATAAAAATGCAATCACACCATACTTTAACCCACATGGCAGAGATTCCCAATTAAGCTGTCGTTCTTGAGCTGGTTATGTATTTTGTTTTACATTTACTCTCTACAATATGTAGTTCACTTTTCTTAATAACTGTATAGTTTTATTTTTCCTAGATTTTGCGATTTATGCAAAGCAGTAAAGTACTTACCTTATGTTTTTCTCATGAGGGTGATCAGCTTTCAGTTAACTGCTGAATGTGACAAGCCAATGTTCAGGAAGCCAATTACAGTCCAACATACCATTATTTGACCTGAAATTTGAAGTATGTCTCCTTTAAACTGATTTATGGGACATCTTATGCCCTTAAGTTTTAACGGTATCACAGATCCACCCTCCCCCCCTGCCTCCCTTCGCACAGTTAGAAGCTGGTGTTTGTATTGTAAATTAAATTGAACTCTGATGTCTTGACCCACTATTGCAATACCATATTTCTGTGAACCATAACTGACAGTAAAAGCTTTAAACCAACACTTTTATCAAGCTTTTATTTAAATCTCAAGAGTTCTAATAATGACTGTAGAGGAATTTAATCTCAACATCAGCTGTCCTTTGAATTCCTGATTTACTCATAGGCACAAACTAATAGCAGGAAGTTAAAGATCTTTCTTTATGAATAAAGAGAATTATTATAAATCTTAAATTTGTAGCAAAAAGATGTATCATTTATTTTTTGTTTCTTTCTGCTATGGATTACAGATTTATACAGCCCAGTGAGATAGCCTGGCTTTTCATCCTCAAGGCAAGCGGGGAGGTTGGGAAAATTCCTTGCTCTGACTGCCTCCTTGGAAAAAAGTGACTACCATGTCAGAATCTTCATTGCTGGGGGCCAAGTGTGAACTGGATTTGGACCAGCTGACCTGGGAATAATTGTGGAGGCAGCTACAGGGATTGCTGTGTGCCAAGGCAGGCTGCTTAAAAGGCCTACCTCAGTGCAGTGGGACTTTGTCCCATTGGAAAAAGACACAAAGACCAGGATAATATGGGAAGGAGGGAGGTGGATGGCGCCCCTTCCTACCAGGAAACAATGTTAGCATGGAAGTGACATGTTCAATGTCAACCCACCCTGTAGCAATAAAGTGCTGTAGGGATAGATGAACAAGTAGGATTTCCACTCCCTCATTGGGCAACAGTGCCTGCTGCCAGGAATGCAGCGCAAGGAGTACATGGATACCCAGAGCAGGTAATTTTGAGGTCTTGGGCTCGAAGGATTTGGGTATGTTAGGGAGAGGTGCAACAAGGTGGAGCAGTAGGTATAAGAGAGGAAGTTGGTAGGAAGCAAGTGGGGCAAGGGGAACATTGTTTGATTGACAGGTCAAGATCTCTGATCTCTACGGTCAATTTCACAATGTTTGTTGGCATAAGTCAAATGGTTTCCACTGTTTTAGGTTTGTGGATTTTGGAACTTCAAAAGGGCTAGGTGATTGATACCTTTATTAGCTTGCCACCCAGACATTTTGCAGTTGACAAAATGACCAATGGATTAAAATTTTCAAATTTGTTTTATGCATCCCACTTTACACTGGTGTTCATTGGTTCTATAAAGTATACAGAGAGCCAATGGGCATGGATTTGTCAGGGCTTGGCATGAAGTGACATAGGGCATGAATGGAAGGGCAGTGCTTGCCACTGGGGACATGGGTGGACTTAGGGCTGGGTGGAAGGGCAGAGCTTAACTTAGGTGGCAAAAGGAGCCTGTGGAGATAGGTAGAATGAGAGAGCTTGGAATAGATGATATGAGGATACAAAGGGGTGGTTGGAAGGGCAGAGCTTAGCTTTGGGTGCCAAAGGGGATATAGAGGGTGGGTGGGGAACCTTAACTTGGCACAGGGACCGTGAGGAGGACCTTTTAAACTTGCCTTTTAAAAAGTTCCCTCATGCACATTAGGGTTCACAACCCTTCGAAGGGACCGTGAACCATCACTCTTTAAAAACCTGGCCTGACTCCAGTTGCAGAGGATTAGAAGATACCTTTCACTGCAATGGAACCTGCCAGGTTGGATGTGCCAGGTGCAGACTTCGAACAGGAAGCACTCTGCACCCTTTAAAGTCATTCCTGAAAATTAGACAGCCCGGGAAAGTGATTGGGAATTCTGGAATTGGGACCCATCCACCATTTTAAAGGGCTAAGTTAACCTGATGTGGTGAAAATCCAGGCTTATGTAACTTAAACATAATTGATGTGCCATCAATGTGTGGGACAATATTGCTGTTGCAAGGTTATTTTTGATTCATCGCTTTTGGGCCTAATATCATCATCAAGCACTCCCAAGTTATGCTTCGTGTGCATGGGATTGATTCACTCTGCTTCACAATAATTTTGATTTCTTACACTAACCGTCCTTACAGTCTCTGCTAATGAGGCTGCCAGCTTAGCTGAAATTATCATCCATGAGCATTAGACACACCCTTAAGTACATTTCCACCACTCAAGTTCAGGGAATGACTTGTACATCTGTTTGAAATGCATTCTCATCATTGCTGGTTATGTAGAATTTATCCGCGAATATGGACGTTCAAGTCTGATTCCCCTTAAAAGGAAGACATTTGCAGAAAGAGCAAAGAAAAGCTACAGAGACGTGGGTGGGAAGAAAATAAATATGAAAGAGAAAAGTTAGAATGTAGAAATAATTTTTGGCAATTAGCGAACAAACACTTAATGTATTTAAATAACGTTCCTGTGTGTTCTGTTTTAATGCAGTTTGCTCCTACTTTAATTGCACAAATGCTTCCACTAAAACAAAGGGCAGAAGAATGTCATACATGTGTATGAAGCATTCATCTACTGGAGTGGCCAAAAGTAACTACTGCACTAACCTTGAAGAAAAGGATATGTAAAGAGATTGGGAAATAAAAGCTATAGGTTCTAGCACTGCCCCTGGTACACTTGGTAGTGCTAACCTGTGCTGGGGGCAGTGCTGGGGTGGACCCTCTGGGGCGTCCCATGGTGGTGGGGGGCAGGTTTCCCCTATGTGTTGGGGGGAAGGCTAATGCCTCTGATAGTGCCATGATGATGGGATGTGGGGGGGGGGGGGGGGGGGGGGGGGGGCGGGGGCGGGGGGGATGGAGTCCCAGATGGTGCTGTGATGGTGGGTGGGGGGAGGGGGGGTGTTGAAGATACTGTGATGAGGAGGAGAGAGCCTCTGATACTGGGATCATGGGGATGGGGTGGGGCGAGAGGCCCCAATACTGCCATGATGGTAGGGGAGAGAGAATCCAATACTGCCGTGATGGGGTTGGTCCTCCATGTCCCTGGGGAGGTGGGGGCTGAGGGGAAGTATATTTTTAGCACAGATCAGGGTGACGTTTAAAGATGGCACCCCAATCTCTGTGGAACTGGCCATGCCGATTCTATCAGGCCCGCCCTACCAAAGCGATGGTGAAAACCTCACCCCCAGATTTTGAGGCACACAGTGTACATAAAATCTGGGCATGGTGTGGACTTTGTGCCAGAAAATCTGGTCTGACGACTCAGCTGTGCCTCGAGGGAGATGTGTGCCGGTTTCCAGTCAGAGCCGGACGTTCTTTTTTAAAAAATTTTTTTGATTTAATTTATTATTATCACATGTATTACCATACAGTGAAAAGTATTGTTTCTTGCGCGCTATACAGACAAAACATACCGTTCATAGAGAAGGAAACGAGAGAGTGCAGAATGTAGTGTTACAGTCATAGCAAGGGTGTAGAGAAAGATCAACTTAATGCAAGATAAGTCCAGTCAAAAGTCTGACAGCAGCAGGGAAGAAGCTGTTCTTGAGCCGATTGGTACGTGACTCAGACTTTTGTATCTTTTTCCTGAAGGAAGAAGGTGGAAGAGAGAATGTCTGGGGTGCGTGGAGTCCTTAATTATGCTGGCTGCTTTGCCGAGGCAGCGGGAAGTGTAGACAGAGTCAATGGATGGGAGGCTGGTTGTTCTGACAAATTATGGGAAAATTCCATCCAGATTCTCTGATTCTGAGCTTCAGACAAATCTTTAAAACATAGCATTTTATTTCCTTAAACACTGAAGTGATAATTTGTACGCAAATCCAGAATACATTGCTTAAAATGCCAGTGAGGTGGAAAAATTCAAACACTGGTTTGGTTTATTAAATGTTTCATTAAACGTTCTGATTAGGAGCGGTTCCATGCAGTGGCCACAAATAACTGAGTTGAGAGTTCTCCTCCTCCTGTCACGGAGCAGTACAACAGCTGGTACAAAGAGAAAGCATTTACACTTTCAGGGTGAGTTAAACTTCAAGCATGGATTCCAGTTGTGAAATGATGGTGTGCTAATGGATTTCACCACTCAGTTTCACATTAACATGACACTTTAATAGATGGCACTGTGGGCATGCTTGTAAGTTTAAAAAGATGAGAAGTCACAGGAACTAAGAAGTGTCAGACCATGACTATCTCCAACAAGAGAGAACCTACCCATCTCCCTGTGATATTCAACATTATTACCATTGCTGAAACCCCACTATCAACATCCAGAGAGTTACCATGAAATTGACCTGGACCAGCCATATACATGCTGTGGTTACAAGAGCAGGCAAGAGGCTGGGAATTCTGCGGAGAGTAACTCAGAACCTGACTCCCCAAAGCTGTCCACCATCTACAAGGCAGAAGTCAGGAGTGTGATGTAATATGCTCTACTTATCTGGATGAATGTAGCTCCAACAACATTCGAGAAAACCTACACGATCCGAGGCAAAGCAGTCTGCTTGATCGGCACCCTATCCACCAGCTTAAATGTTTACACCAACCACTATTAACACACAGTGGCAGCAATGTGTACCATCTACAAGATGCACTGTAGTGTCAAGCCTCCTTCCATCCCTGTGATATATCCCACCTAGAAGAGCAACAGAAGCCAAACACCATGCTGACTTGTGTTAAATCAATGCTCTTTCAGTATTTATGGATCAAGATCCTGGTGCTCTCTTCCCAACAGCACCAGATGGACTACTACAGTGGTTCAGGAAGGTGGCTTATCACCCCCAATCTCAAGGGGAAGATAGGGATGGGCAACAAATTCTGGCCTTGCCAGCAACACCGACATCTCATGAAAGAGTCATAAAAAAACTAAACCATTTCAATTGGTACATATAAATGGTTCAGCATTACTTTTCCATTGAAGGTAACTGTACTATCTCAACCATTAGATATTTGTGTGATTTTCAATGTCAATGTTTATATATTAATTGGATATGTTTAAAATTATATGCTATTCAAGGACAATTGAGTCTCATTTAAAAATACATTTGAATTTTTATTGAATTCTTGTTTAAAATAGTGTACAAAATGTTTTTCCTTTATCTTAGCTCATCAGTTGCTCAGATATAGAATGCATATGGTTCTGAAGAAGGGAAACAATTTGAGTCTTTGGTTCATTTTCATCTACATATTTACACAATTGACCACAGTAGGAAAATCCACAGGGTGGCGTAAATGTAAAAGTATCCCTTTCCTGGAGCTCCATCACTAATCTTGCTAAAGTTCACTGGGTCAAAGTTCAGATAGAGGTTCTGGAATTTAATAGGTTGGTCTGCCTTCAGTATAGTAACACATAACTGTGATGCCCATCTCCACAGAAGAGATCAGAAAGTTTGGCCCAACATTACCAGGGCTGATGAGGACACTTACCCCTCAGAAGGAAGTGTGCAGGTGCCCCTGAGCCCACTTAACAAAAGGAGCAGCTCCAACATTGTTCCTCTTCAAGAGGCAAGGTAGTTCTACATGGGGCTAGACCAGCTTCCTGATGGGCCTCACTTATGCATCTTTGTCAGTCAAACAGCCTCTTCTCACCAAGCATAGCTCCACAAATCATACAGATGGTTACAAAAAAGGTTTGGGGTTTGTGAATTTGACTTTTTGGAGTCCTTAGCAAAATCTATCCTTTATGTACATACATGTCCTTTAGTAGGTGAGCAGAAGTTCCCTCTTCTGTCTGTAAAACTGTCTTAGAAACATGACCCACCAGTTGACTGCTGACATAATTATGGTGCAGGTCCAGAATGGCTGCAGATCTTCAGGGCCCACATTTTATTCACAATATTTTTTTTACATCTCATTAGATAACAATCATTTTAAACTTTTTCCTCCTCTCAGCCTTCCTAAGGGTGTGGATAACAAAGAGGGAGGGGATTTTTGGATTTGATTTATTATTGTCACATGTATTAACATACAGTTAAAAGTATTGTTTTCACTGCATACTGTTCAGACAAAACATACCGTTCATAGAGAAGGAAATGAGAGAGTACAGAATGTAGTATTACAGTCATAGCTAGGGTGTAGAGAAAGATCAACTTAATGCAAGGTAAGTCCATTCAAAAGTCTGACGGCAGCAGGGAAGAAGCTGTTCTTGAGTCGGTTGGTACATGACCTCAGACTTTTGTATCATTTTCCCGACAAAAGAAGGTGGAAGAGAGAATGTCCGGGATGTGTGGGGTCCTTAATTATGCTGGCTGCTTTGCCGAGGAAGCGGGAAGTGTAGACAGAGTCAATGGATGGGAGGCTGGAAGTCTTAAAGCGCATCAAGGTAGATAAATCCCTGGGACCTGACGAAGTGTATCCCAGGACGTTGTGGGAGACTCAGGAGGAAATTGCGGATCCCCTAGCAGAGATATTTGAATCAGCGACAGGTGAGGTGCCTGAAGATTGGAGGGTGGCAAATGTTGTGCCTTTGTTTAAAAGGGAAAAGCCTGCTGCGGGGAAAAGCTTGGGAACTGCGGGCTCGTGAGCCTCACATCTGTAGTGGGTAAGTTGTTAGAAGGTATTTTGGGAGACAGGATCTACAGGCATTCAGAGACGCAAGGACTGATGAGGGACAGTCAGCATGGCTTTGTGAGTGGAAAATCATCTCTCACAAATTTTGAGTTTTTTGAAGGGGTAACCAAGAAGGTGAATGAGGACAGTGCAGTTGATGTTGGCTACATGGACTTTAGCAAAGCCTTTGACAAGGTATCGCATGGTAGGTTGTTGCACAAGGTTAAATCTCACGGGATCCAGGGTGAGTTAGCCAAATGGATACAAAATTGGCCTGATGACAGAAGATAGTGTGTGGTTGTAGAGGGTTACCTTTTTTGTAACCATCTGTATGATTTGTGGAGCTATGCTTGGAGAGAAGAGGCTGTTTGACTGACAAAGATGCATAAGTGAGGCCCATCAGGAAGCTGGTCTAGCCCCATGTAGAACTACCTTGCCTCTTGAAGAGGAACAATGTTGGAGCTGCTCCTTTTGTTAAGGGGGCTCAGTGGAGGCCTGTGATCAGCGGTGTGCCTCAGGGATCTGTGTTGGGTCCAGTGTTATTTGTCATTTATATTAATGATTTAGATGAGACTTTAGGAGGCATGGTTAGTAAGTTTGCAGATAATACCAAGATTGGTGGCATAGTGGACAGTGAAGAAAGTTATCTAGGATTGCAACGGGATCTTGACCAATTGGGCCAGTGAGTTGACAAATGGCAGATGGAATTTAATTTAGATAAATGCGAGGTGATGCATTTTGATAGATCGAACCAGGGTAAGACTTATTCAGTTAATGGTAGGGCATTGGGGAGAGTTACAGAACAAAGAGACCTAGGGATACATGTTCATAGTTCATTGAAAGTGGAGTCATAGGTTGACAGAGTGGTGAAGAAGGCATTCGGCATGCTTGGTTTCATTGATCAGAACAATGAATACAGGGGTTGGGACGTCTTGAAGTTGTACAAGACATTGGTACGGCCACACTTGGAATACTGTGTACAGTTCTGGTCACCCGATTATAGAAAGAATATTATTAAACTAGAAAGAGTGCAGAAGAGTAAGGTTGGCTAAGGCTACTGGAGAGACTTTAAACTAGTAGGTTGGGGGGAGGGAATCGAAATGAGGGGACTGAGAGCGAGGAGGTTAGCTCGCAAATAGATAAGGAATGTAGACAGGGTAAGAGGGAGGTTAGACGAGTGATGGAGGAGGGAAGTGCTCAGGCTGAAGGTCTGAGATGTGTCTATTTTAATGCCAGGAGTGTAGTGAATAAAGTGGATGAGCTTAGAGCGTGGATTGCTGCTTCGAATTGTGATGCGGTGGCCATTACGGAGACCTGGATGTCTCAGGGACAGGACTGGGTGCTTCAGGTGCCGGGTTTTAGATGTTTCAGGAAGGACAGGGAGGGAGGCAAGAGAGGGGGGGGAGTGGCACTGTTGATCAGGGATAGTGTCACGGCTGTAGAGAAGGTGGACGCCGTGGAGGGATTGACTCCGGAGTCTCTGTGGGTGGAGGTTAGGAACAGGAAGGGGTCGGTAACTTTGCTGGGTGTTTTCTATAGGCCGCCCAATAGTAACAGAGATGTTGAGGAGCAGATGGGGAAACAGATCCTGGAGAGATGTAGGAATAACAGAGTTGTCGTGATGGGAGATTTTAATTTCCCAAACATAGATTGGAATATCCCTAGGGCTAGGGGTTTGGATGGAGAGGAGTTTGTTAGGTGTGTCCAGGAGAGTTTCCTGACACAGTATGTGGATAAGCCTACTAGAGGAGAGGCTGTACTTGATCTGGTGCTGGCTAATGAACCTGGACAGGTGGAGGATCTCTCGGTGGGTGAGCATCTTGGGGATAGCGATCATAATTCTATCTCCTTCACGATAGCATTGGAAAGAGATAGGATCAGGCAGGCTAGGAAAGTGTTTCTCTGGAGTAAAGGGAAATACAGTGTCATCAGGGAGGAAATTAGACGGGTAAATTGGAAGGAGGCATTCTTGGGGAAAAGTACCGAAGGAAAGTGGAGGATTTTCAAGGAATGTTTGTCTGGAGCTCTGCATGACAACGTTCCGATGAGACAGGGGGGTGTTGGTAGGGTACGGGAACCGTGGTGCACGAAGGTTGTGATGAACCTGGTGAATAAGAAAAGAGAGGCGTACAGAAGGTTCAGAGAGCTAGGAGGTGTTAAGGATTTAGAGGAGTATACGGGATGTAGGAAGGAGCTTAAGAAGGAAATTAGGAGAGCGAGAAGGGGTCATGAGAAGACCTTGGCGGGTAAGATTAAGGAGAATCCCAAGGCTTTCTACAAATATGTCAAGAGTAAAAGGATGAGATGTGAAGGCATAGGACCCTTAAAAGGTGAAGGGGGAAAAGTTTGTGCGGAACCGTTAGAAATGGCGGAGGTGCTTAATGAATACTTTACCTCGGTATTCACGGTGGAAAGGGATCTGGGTGGTTGTACTGCTGGTTTGCGGTGGACAGAAAGGATCGAGCATGTGGACATAAAGAAAGAGGATGTGTTGGAACTATTGAATGGCATCAAGGTTGGTAAGTCGCCGGGACCGGATGGGATGTACCCCAGGTTACTGTGGGAGGCGAGGGAGGAGATTGCGGAGCCTTTGGCGATGATCTTTGCATCGTCGATGGAGACGGGAGAGGTTCCGGAGGATTGGAGGATTGCAGATGTGGTCCCTATATTCAAGAAAGGGAACAGGGACAGCCCGGGAAATTACCGACCGGTGAGTCTAACCTCAGTGGTTGGTAAGTTGATGGAGAGGATCCTGAGAGACAGGATTTATGATCATCTAGAGAAGTTTAGTATGATCAAAAGTAGTCAGCACGGCTTTGTCAAGGGCAGGTCGTGCCTTACGAGCCTGGTTGAGTTCTTTGAAAATGTGACCAAACACATTGACGAAGGAAGAGCGGTGGATGTGGTCTATATGGACTTCAGCAAGGCGTTTGATAAGGTCCCCCATGCAAGACTTCTTGAGAAAGTGAGAGGGCATGGGATCCAAGGGGCTGTTGCCTTGTGGATCCAGAACTGGCTTGCCTGCAGAAGGCAGAGAGTGGCTGTGGAGGGGTCTTTCTCTGCATGGAGGTCAGTGACCAGTGGAGTGCCCCAGGGATCTGTTCTGGGACCCTTGCTGTTTGTCATTTTCATAAATGACCTGGATGAGGAAGTGGAGGGATGGGTTGGTAAGTTTGCTGACGACACCAAGGTAGGTGGTGTTGTGGATAGTTTGGAGGGATGTCAGAAGTTGCAGCGAGACATAGATAGAATGCAAGACTGGGCGGAGAAGTGGCAGATGGACTTCAACCCGGATAAGTGTGTAGTGATCCATTTTGGCAGATCCAATGGGATGAAGCAGCAGTATAATATGAAGGGTACCATTCTTAGCAGTGTAGAGGATCAGAAGGACCTTGGGGTCCGGGTCCATAGGACTCTTAAATCGGCCTCGCAGGTGGAGGATGCGGTCAAGAAGGCGTACGGCGTACTAGCCTTCATTAATCGAGGGATTGAGTTTAGGAGTCGGGAGATAATGCTGCAGCTTTATAGGACCCTGGTTAGACCCCACTTGGAGTACTGCGCGCAGTTCTGGTCACCTCATTACAGGAAAGATGTTGAAGCCATTGAAAGGGTGCAGAGGAGATTTACAAGGATGTTGCCTGGATTGGGGGGCATGCCTTATGAGGATAGGTTGTGGGAGCTTGGTCTCTTCTCCCTGGAGAGACGAAGGATGAGAGGTGACCTGATAGAGGTTTACAAGATGTTGAGAGGTCTGGATAGGGTAGACTCTCAGAGGCTATTTCCAAGGGCTGAAGTGGTTGCTACGAGAGGACACAGGTTTAAGGTGCTGGGGGGTAGGTACAGAGGAGATGTCAGGGGTAAGTTTTTCACTCAGAGGGTGGTGGGTGAGTGGAATCGGCTGACGTCGGTGGTGGTGGAGGCAAACTCGTTGGGGTTTTTTAAGAGACTTCTGGATGAGTACATGGGATTTAATAGGATTGAGGGCTATAGATAGGCCTAGAGGTAGGGATATGATCAGCGCAACTTGTGGGCCGAAGGGCCTGTTTGTGCTGTGGCTTTCTATGTTCTATGTTCTATAAGAGATTTACTAGGAATCTACCGGGACTTGATGGTTTTAGTTCTAAGGAGGGGCTAGATACATTTGGACTTTTTTCTCTGGAGCATAGAAGGCAGAGGGGTGATCTAATAGAGATCTATAAAATAATGAGGGGCATAGATCAGCTAGATAGTCAATATCTTTCCCCAAAGATAGGGGAGTCTAAAACTAGAGGGCATGGGTTTAAGGTGAGAGGGGAGTGATACAAAAGGGTCTAGAGGGGCAATTCTTTCACAGAGGGTGGTGAGTGTCTGGAACAAGTTGCCAGAGGTAGTAGTAGAGGCGGGTACAATTTTGTCTTTTAAAAAACATCCAGACAGTTACATGGGTAAAATGGCTATCGAGAGATATGGGCCAAACGTGGGCAATTGGGACGAGCTTAGTTGTTTTAAAAAAAAAGGGTGGCATGGACAAGTTGAGCCGTAGCGCCTGTTTCCATGCTGTAAACCTCTATGACTCTAGCCAACATTTTGTTAGTATGTGATTCACCAATATCCCATCATTCAAGTGGCAATTTTTCATGTTCTGAGACAGCCTGGCCATTAATATGTGGGACCTTGGAGACCAAACTGAGCTCAATCGGTTTCTTACCCAGGTGTACATCCTCCCTGCAGTACCCGTTCCCACCCACAAGAATCTCGAACCTGTTGGACAAGTTCGAGGACTGAGGCTCCTGCAACCCTACCTCCTGGATCCTTCTACCTGCCTCACTCGCAGCCACACTCTCCTGTCCCTGTCCACTGGCTGAATTCAGGGTATTTAATCTAAGCGGTGTGACTGCCTCCTGGAAAAGTATCCAGATATCTCTCCCCGTACCTGATGTGTCGCCGCGTCCGAAGCTCAGAATCCAGCTCATCCACTCTGAGCCGGAGTTCCTCATGCAGCCAATACTTACTACAGACATGCTCACTGGGAACCACAATGAGCTCCACCAGCTCCCACATCATGCATGTATCATCACCTGACCTTCCATCTCTATTTTATTTAATTAGTTTAATTTTTTAAAAACAATTATGTATCTCCTTATTACCTCAGTCTCAACGCAATGTCTAACTAGTAATTTAAATGGGTTAATTGACAAAGGAGTCAGGCTTATGAGTGACAGACAGGGAAATGGAGTTGAGGCCACATTCAGATCAGCCATGATTTTGATCGAATGGTGGAGCAGGTTCGAGGAGTCAAATGGAGAAGTTTATTCCTGCTCCTAATTCTTGTTATTGTGTACCAACAAAATATTTGACAAATCAAGGTTTTGGGGAAGAGCTAGATCACTCAGTTATTCTACATATCACTGAGATAGCACATATACATCAACTGCACCATTCAAAAAATGTTACCAGTTTCCCATAGCAATATTATTGCAGTTAATAAATATATTTGTTAGTATGTGATGCAATTCTTGTCTGTGATATATAATTTATGTACATAGTTGGTGAAACATTATGTACATGGCTAAAGCAGAAAAGGGAAACCACATGGAGATAATAGGAATAGACATGAACCTTTACATCTATAGAAAACAAATTAAGTTTGCTCTGTTTACCATTGAACAAGTAAAAATGGTTAATTGTAGCAGAGAATAAATGAGACAGTCAGTTTGACATTTAATGGGAATCTTCTGGATTAACATTGTTCAACAGTTTGTTACACAAGACAGAGCATAGTTTGCTGCTGATTGTTACTAGTTTGTTATAAAGAGCTGGCATCATATTTTCCAAAGCAAGGTACGCTGCTTGGTCTCAGCTGATCCGTAAAGAAGAATAAGAAATAGAGTGGCGGGGATGGGGGTAGTTAAACCACTATCAGGTTATTGTGGCATACCAAGGTACCTTGACAGGTTTCTGTTGTGCATGAACAGCAGTGGCAACAGCTTATACCTTGAGATAACAGCCAGTTTTCTCAGGTAATGCCTCCTTTCACACACACGGTGACAGACTGTTGCGTGCAAGTTTCAATCCACTCTGTTTGCTCTGCAATCCTTCAGTGACAGTCTCCGATCAATGGCAAGCAAACCCCATTAATAATGGGCATCAGCCATTTAGCTTGTAATATTTGTCATATATCAAGTTACTGCTTTGTGAACTTAAGGTGATAGATGGAGACTACTCTGCATGTTTTTTTTAAAATTAGTTTTAAAAATAGAGAAGACTCTTCTTGACTTTCAAGAATAAAATTGAGTTATGGAAAAGATACTTTGCTCTTTTAGAAACATTTGTTTAATAGAATTTTTAGACTAAAATAAATTAGAAGGATTGTGTACTTTTACTATAGAAGTAAAACTTTGAACCACTTACTGAACAAAATATGAAAAAACAACTATTGCCAGGTTGGACTATAAGTTCAACATGACAATGTCTCATTTGTATAACAAATTCATAACATTTTCTTGGGAATTTTAATTTTTGGAAAGAATCTAGTTATAACTGTAGCAAGGAAGGATAATATTTCAGTTAGAATAGCCAGAGTAACCAATTTTGAGTGATAGTATAAAACGGGCAATGGCAAATCTTCCATTTGATATTTCCATTGAAAATCCATGGAAATAAAATTGAGAGAGGTGTAAATTCATTGTCAATTTGAAATTAAAGAATCTCGATGCAATTCTTGTCAGCATGGACCCTCTAGGCGTGTGACTTGCCCAATGTGGCTGCAGCTGTACAGCGTTAATAAGGAAGAGCTGCATTTAAGCGCTAACGATGGACTCTCAGGCAGTCATGCCAGGAAGATGGCACCACGATAACTGCCCAAAGGTTCACGATGGGAGCTGGTTCTTATACCTCTGATGACATACTAAAATCCCCACAATAGGATTGGTTTACAGGTTATGAAAACATCAAATTCTAATCTGATAGGCTGCTGCTATTCAAATGCATAGTTTAAACTGATTGATTAAAATTCAAAAACAACCTGTTGCCTTGGCAGCATTACTGCCTAGGCTCACGATACAATGTTTCAGTCTATGTACTGCTTGCATCTGCTTCTTTTAACTACAGAAAAAAACTACCTTTTCTAACAGAACCATGAAATTTTACAATTGTTATCATTTTATTACAAACCCAATCTTATTTTAAAGATTGGGTTTGTACTCGTTGGAGTTTAGAAGGATGAGGGGGGATCTTATAGAGACTTATAAGATAATGCGGGGGCTGGATAGGGTGGAGGCGGAGAGATTCTTTCCACTTAGTAAGGAAGATAAAACTAGAGGACACGGCCTCAAAATAAAGGGGGGTCGGTTTAAGACAGAGTTGAGGAGGAACTTCTTCTCCCAGAGGGTGGTGAATCTCTGGAATTCTCTGCCCACTGAAGTGGTGGAGGCTACCTCGCTGAATATGTTTAAAGCGCGGATGGATGGATTCCTGATCGGTAAGGGAATTAAGGGTTATGGGGATCAGGCGGGTAAGTGGTACTGATCCACGTCAGATCAGCCATGATCTTATTGAATGGCGGGGCAGGCTCGAGGGGCTAGATGGCCTACTCCTGCTCCTATTTCTTATGTTCTTATGTTCTTATAATTTTACCAAAACTAATTTCACAATAGCCATGGTGACAGTGGCCGAGACCCTCCCCTGCACGGCATCCTGGAGGTTGGTGCTCAGTGGTACTCACTGCCTCAGTCATTCAACAGTATGTTTAGTGCTGGACTACATGCAAAAATTATTTAACTTAGCTGGTAGTATGAAGTTTGTATGCTGTCTGCATCAGAAAGAATGGGCATTGATCAATTGTACATCGAGATCCCCATAGGGTACAGAAAAGATTTACCAGGATGTTGCCTGGTATGGAGGGCATTAGCTATGAGGAGAGGTTGGAGAAATTTGGTTTGTTCTCACTGGAATGACAGAGGTTGAAGGGTGACCTGATAGAAGTCTGCAAGATTATGAGGGGCATGGACAGAGTGGATTGTCAGAAGCTTTTTCCCAGGGTGGAAGAGTCAATTACTAGGGGGCATAGGTTTAAGGTGCGAGGGGCGGTGATGGGTGCCTGGAACTCGCTGCCGGGAGAGGTACTGGAAGCAGATACAATAATGACATTTAAGGGGCGTCTTGACAAATACATGAATAGGATGGGAATAGCGGGATATGGTCTCTGGAAGGGTAGGGGGTTTTAGTTCAGTCAGGCAGCATGGTCGGTGCAGGCTTGGAGGGCCGAAGGGCCTGTTTCAGTGCTGTAATTTTCCTTGCTCTGTCCATTTTTAGGTGTCACCAAATTTGCCCCTTTAGATCCCACTATCCATTCAGCAGCTCAGAATCACATCTTAAAATATTGGTCTCTGTCGTAACATGGCCCCAAACCCATTCTGAAACAAATGACAGGCTTTTCCATTTCAAATACATTTGACCATGGTAGCAATAAGATCAAACCCAAGATGCTTTTTTCAATGTCATGTCAGATTATTTGACCACTTGAGTCATGCCGTGACTCACAGATGTAACATACAGAAATGATTTATCTCCTCAGTTACAACAAACATTGGGCAATTCAGGAATCTTGGAAAGTGCATTCTTCCCTTTAAATATATACGTAGGATTGTGTGACAATTGAATGTACTGGCATATATTCTAACTAGCTTGAGTTAGCATTATAGTGACACCTGGACAGAGTGGATTGTCAGAAGCTTTTTCCCATATGGCAATTTGCCATAAACCAACCTTTCCCTTTTCTCTCATTGTATGTACTATACAAGGACCCAGATCACCACAAGGTGATTTGCAATGTTTTTGCAATATAATGCAGGCCGTTACCTATTTACCCAAGTCTTTTGAGCCTCTCATTTTTTTCTTCTTTGGCTTAAGGAAGGCTTTTCTCTTCCATGTTTACTTCTCCAAAATTAAGCCATTCACAATGACCCTAAAACCAGGCTTACATGCATTTCAATAACATCTTGATGATTCTAATGAACATAGAGGATATTTTTTATCTTTTTGAAAGTCATCTATTGACATTTATCCAACATCATAATTCCTTTATTTGTATCTTAAACAGATAATGTTTTAGTTTTACATTATCAAATGTGTTGGAAAAAGTTAATTACTGCAAGATTGCTTAAAAGAACAGCAGCATCGTTTGTTTAAATAACTAATGGATTCATGGATCACAGCCATTGTGTCAGATTTTCTTGGCAACTGTTATTCATTTCTGAACAGCTGACATTCTTGCACTGAAAAAGATCTTTAGGTGAAGCTGCATTGTGAAAAGTGACCTCTGCACTGTTGAGTACTAGAAATACCAGTTCTGGTGCAGATTGCTAGCAATCGTTTAGGCTGAACCCATCTTACAATGTTAAACAATGCATTGAGAAAAAAGAAAACCTACAAAGCCTATGCATTCAATTTATGAAGTCTTAGATCTTGTGCAGTAAATGGTTAACACATTTTTCTTGCTTAGCAAAGTGATTTCTATCTAACTGTAGGCTGTAAGATAAAAGTTACAGCAGTGAAATGGGCCACTGATGAAATGAACTGTAGGTATTGTCTTCCATTCTTGATCCTCAAGTTCATGCATCAAGATTTCTGTTAAATTGGATTAAATGAAAGATAGAATACCAAGAAATGACCCCATAGCACGTGTGCCATTCATTAACCAAATATTGAAACATATTTCTGACAAACTGCTTATCAAAATGCATCTATTATAAAAATTATAGTATTTATATTTTTTTTATCTTCACATCCATATTATTTAATTTTCTAAAAATTAGCTATATTTTCTTACATCATTCAATGACTTCAAATTCTTATCCAGCTGTTACTGTGTGTTCAAGAGTTTGTTCATATTTTGTCCTTTCTCGGGACAAGAGTTTCAATTCGTAACAAAATGAAATAGCCACTCTTCCTTTTAACATCTTCAAATAATCAACAGTTATATAAGTTGTAGATTTGAATGCTGACAATGTTTAACAAAACAGTCAAATCATATTTTATTAGGTATTACACTGGCAACATTTTTTTAATGAATTGCTTGAATAGCTACATCCAGAAGTTATTAAAAAAACATTAGTACTTTGCCATTTTGGTGTGTTCAGCAACAGTGTTTATACTGCCGAGTTCCTGTCAGGTTCTGATTTGAATCCTCCTAGTCAAGAAAGAGCTTAAATCTCAATACATTTAAGTAAATTTATAATATCACCAGGAGCTTCAACAGATCAGTTGTGAGCACTCATTAAACTGAATTTTGCAGTGCACTGAAATTGAAATCAATGCATTGTGAAATCCACTGTTGCACCTTTTCCAGGAGGTCTCAGATCACCTTGTTTGGAATTGGACTCAGGTATTATACTGCTACTCTTTCATTGCAGCAAAACAGAAACCATTTTGCAGCCTGCATCCAAGAGCTGGTGCCTCAATCAGAGGGATGGCAGCTCAGCAGCATCATTGCTAGGGTTTAAAATATACCTAGAGGAAAGAAGCAATAGGCAGAAAAATAACATTATTGCTAGTCCAGGAAATCCCACACAGCATCTTTGACATCACCCATACAGTAATGGTCAGCATCTAGTCTGAGATCACATCCCATAATGGCACAGTTGTAAAGATCATTCAGAAGAGCTGTAACTCTGCAAATGAAAAAGTATCTGAAATAACCCCTCAGAGGCTGGCATCCCTTTACCAGATACCCTTCACTTACAAAGTTTATTCTACTCATAGAGTAGTCCAGAGTGCCAGTGGACCTGATACTCCTATTTTTATGTACAGGTGAGGCTCTCTGATTGGGCAAGCAATTATGACCTCAATCAGGGTGTCATACTCCAAGAGGCCAACCTCATGTGTCTCGTTGAAGTCATTACAGTATCCAATTCCTGGTAGTTATTCCTTCAGAAAAAAATGGTGATTTTCGCAAGATCCCAAATCCTGTATCTGGTTGTCTTTCCATATACTGGCTGGGTGGAAAACTCTCTCATAATACAGTCAGACAAGCTATTTTGACAGTTTGAAGACTGGACATTTTGGAGCTCTTAGCGAAATTGAGAAATTTCACAGTGGTGTCCAGTTCCTGATGATATTCTGGCAGGGTGTGAATCTTAGCCAATCTTTAATTGCATCATTTATTTTGAATAATTGACAATTTATTGAATGTAATCATTTCTTTATTGAGCTCAGCCCAGGTTTGACTATTTAATGATAGAGTAGCTGAAGTGTATTTGGTTATGTGGTGCATGTGAGTTTGCAATCCTTGATGGTATTCAATGGTTCACCACTTGGTGAAGTGAAGGCTTTAATTAATTTGATTTGTGTATGTACTATAGCTTATATTTTCTAATAATATTGAAAGAGATGCACCCATATTGCTTGGAGGGTCATTGTGGGGCTAGGATGCTTTGTGGTGCAATAGTGAGGTACAGTAGTTAGCACTGCGGAACTGTACCATGTCTCCGTCTCTAACTGAGAGTCAGAAAATTCGCAGTGGGTCCAGGGAAAGATGGGAAATTGCGCATTAGAGTTGAAACTTCCCAGCAACTCCCATGGAGATCATTGTGCCAGGACTTCAATATGGTGGAATTGAAAGTATAGATAAACAATGCTGTAGGGGTTCCTGGTAGGCCAGAAGATTGAGGAAGTTTTAGAAACTAGCCAAGGAATAAAGCCAGCAAAGAGGGAGGAATTGGAGTATGACAGAAAACTAGCAAAAACATAAAACCTGACTGAAAGCTTCCACAAATGTCTAAAAAGGAAAAGAGTAGTGACAAAGAGTGTTGATCCCTTGGCAGTGTAACTAGGGCATACCCCAAAGATGCCCTGGGGATCTCATCCCCCACTGCCCGAATGTTTCAGGTAACATTAGTATAGCAATTGCCTTTGAAGTGCAAACTGAGGTTGGGTAATTGCTTTACACCAGGTACCACCAGAAAATGCGATTTAAATCAAATTTCAGATGGCTCCGACTATGTTACATCAATAGATTCATAAAAAGTTAGAATTGAAACCACTTCTGGGTAACTATTGTACAAATCCACACAGATTCTTCCCCCCCCCCCCCCCCCCACCAAAAGGACTCACCCCACCTTCTCGGGACCTCAGAGGATTCCCTTCACCCCTACTCCCTCTCCCCATCGACACCCCATGGTGACTACTGGATAACGAAGACACTTATGTCAGACTCCCGTTTATTGACTACAGCTCAGCCTTCAACACCATTATTCCGACAAAACTCAACTCCAAACTCCGTGGACTAGGGCTTGGCTTCTCCCTCTCTGGATCCTCAACTTCCTAACCCACAGACCGCAATCAGTAAGGATAGGCAATGACACCTCCTCTATGTTTATCCTCAACACCATTGCCTCACAAGGCTGTGTCCTCAACTTCTTCTATACTCCTTATATGCTTCTGACTTTGTGGCCAAATTCTGCTCCAACTTCATTTTCAAGTTTGCTGATGACACCACCAAACAATGAAGAGACAGAGTACAGGAAAGAGATAGAGAATCTGGTGAAATGATGCGACGACAATATTAATGTCAGTAAAACGAAGGAAATAATCAGCGACTTCAGGAAGTAGAGTAAGAACATGCCCCTGTCTACATCAATGGGGTTGAAGTGGAAATGGTCAAGAACTTCAAGTTTCTAGGTGCCCAGATCACCAAAAACCTGCCCTGGTCCCTCCACACAGACGCTATAGTTAAGAAAGCCCACCAATGCCTCTACTTTCTTAGTAGGCTAAGGAAATTCAGCATTCGGTATGTCCACTATGACTCTTACCACGTTTTACAGCTGCACCATAGAAAGCATCCTTTCCGGATGTATCACAGCTTGGTATGGATCCTGTTCTGACCAAGACTGCAAGAAACTACAAAGGGTTGCGAGCGAAGCTCAATCCATCACACAAACCAGCCTTCCATCCATTGACTCTGTCTACACTTCCCTGCTGCCCCAGAAAAGCAGCCGGCACAATCAAGGACCCCATGCAACTCGGACGTACTCTCTTCCACCTTCTTCCATCGGGAAAAAGATACAAAAGTCTGAGAACATGTACCAACCAACTCAAGAACACCTTCTTTCCTGCTGCCGTCAGACTTTTGAATGGACCTACCTTATATTAAGGTAGGTCCATAAACTTATATTAAGCTGGTCTTTCTCTACAACCTAGCTATGACTGTAACACTACATTCTGCACCCTCTCCTTTCCTTCTCCCCGATGTACTCTATGAATGGTATGCTTTGTCTGTATAGCGCACAAGAAACAATACTTTTCACTGTATACCAATACGTGTGACAAAAATAAATCAAATCAAATCCCCACCCTCTCAGAATTCCACCCAACCACAGGATTCCCCCAACCTCCCAGGAACTAGGAACTCCCCTTCCCCATGGAACACCAATGCCTCTACTCCCCAAAACAGGATTACCCCTCCCAAATTAGCAGTTTCCCCAGGGCCCAACTCCTGACTTTCAGCAACTCTGCCTCAAAGGCTTAACCCAACACCTGTCTCCTCACCCAACCACACTGAGGCCTGACTGGACCCATCCCGACACATCCCCATTCCCCCCACCCTGTTTACAACAACTGGTGCCATAAATCTTACATCCGACTGAACTGCACTCAACACTAGGCCCCAGGGATGTAATGAATTGCCTGGATCTCACCCAGTCTTGAGTTGAAAGGTCAGGTGGGTGGAATAGGATGGAAAGAAATTTGAGCTTAAAAAAAATTGGAGTGGAGTTGAAATCTGTCATTTCAAGTTCAGGCCAATGGGAAATAGGGAAATGACAGATAAGTACAGTAACAGCAGTGTGTACCATCTACAAGATGCATTGCAGGAACTAGGATCCTGAACTTGAGGAAGGTTAACTTTGATGGTATGAGTTGTGCATTGGCTAGGATAAGCTGGCAAAGGATAGTTAACGGGTTGACAGTGGATAGGCAATGGCAGACATTTAAAAAACACATGGATAAATTTCAAAAACTGTACATCCCTGTCTGGCGTAAGAGTAAAACAGGGAAGGTGGCTCATCTATGGCTAACAAGGGAAATCAGGGATAGTGTCAAAGCCAAAGAGGAGGCATATAAATTGGCCTGAAAAAGCAGCAAACCTGAGGACTGGGAGAAATTTAAAATCCAGCAGAGGAGGCCAAAGGGTTTAATTCGGAAGGGGAAAATAGAATATGAGAGTAGGCTTGCAGAAAAGATAGAAACTGACTGCAAAAGCGTCTGTAGTTATGTGAAGAGAAAAAGACTGGTGGAGACAAACATAGGTCCCTTAAAGTTAGAATCAGATGAATTCATAATGGGCAACAAAGAGATGGCAGACCAGCTGAACAAATATTTTGGATCTGTCTTCACTAAGGAGGACACAAATAACCTTCCAGAAATGCTAGGGGACAGAAGGTCTAGCATGAAGGAGGAACTGAAGGAAATCCTTACTGGTCATGAAATTGTATTATGGAAATTGCTGGGTTTAAAATCCGATAAGTCCCCAGGGCCTGATGCTCTGCATCCCAGCGTACTCAAGGAAGTGGCCCTAGAAATAGTGGATGCATTGGTGATCATTTTCCAGCATTCTATAGACTCCGGAAGAGTTCCATTGGATTGGAAGGTAGCAAATCGGCCCAAGTCAGCATGGATTCACTAAAGGGAAATTGCGCTTGACAGATCTTTTGGAACTTTTGAGGATGTGACCAGTAGAGTGGACAAGGGTGAACCAGTGGATGTTGTGTATCTGGACTTTCAAAAGACTTTTGACAAGGTCCCACACAAGAGATTAGTGAGCAAAATAAAAGCTCATGGTATTGGTGGTAATGTATTGACGTGGATAGAGAACTGGTTGGCAGACAGGAAGCAGAGCGTGGGAATAAATGGGACCTTTTCAGAGTGGCAGACAGTGACTAGTAGGTACCACAGGGTTCAGTGGTGGTACCCCAGCTATTCACAATATACATTAATGATTTAGACAAAGGAATTGAATGCAGTATCTCCAAATTTGCAGACGACACTCAACTGGGTGGCGGAGGATGCTGAGGCTGAAGGGTGACTTGGACAGGATGGCTGAGTAGGCAAATACTTGGCAAATGCCATATAATGTGGATAAATGTGAGGTCATCAACTTTGGTGGTAAGAACAGGAAGGAAGATTATTATCTAAATGGTCGCAGTTTCGGAAAAGGGGAAGTGCAACATGACCTGGATGTCATCGTGGAATAATCGCCGAAGGTTGGCATACAGGTACAGCAGGCAGTGAGGAAAGCTAATAACATGCTGGCCTTTATTGCAAGAGAATTTGAGTATAGGAGAAAGGATGTCTTGCTGGGCCTTGGTGAGGTCACACCTTGAGTATTGGTCTCCTAGTCTGAGGAAGGACATTTTTGCTATTGAGGGAATCCAGCGAAGGTTCACCAGACTGATTCCTGGAATGGCAGGACTAACATATGAAGAGGGATTGGACCAACTGGACTTGTACTCACCGGAATTTAGAAGAATGAGAGGGATCTCAGGGAAACATATAAAATCCTGATGCGACTGGACAGGCGAGATGCAGGAAGAATGTTCCTGATATTGGGGAAATGCAGAACTAGAGGTCACAGACTAAGAATAAGGAGTAAGCCATTCAAGAGTGAGATGAGGAAGAACTCCTTCACTCAGAAAGTTGTGAACCTATGGAATTCTCTACCACAGAAAGCTGTTGCAACCAGTTTGTTAGATATGTTCAAGAGGGAGCTGGATGTGGCCCTTGTGGCTACAGGGATCAAGGGGTATGGGGGAGGGAGCCAGAGTGGGATACTGAAAGTGCATGATCAACCATGATCACATTGAATGGTGGTGCAGGCTCGAAAAGCTGAATGGCCTACCCCTGTACCTATTTTCTATGTTTCTATGTAACTCATCAAGGTTCCTTAGACAGCACCTTCCAAACCCACAACTACCATCTAGAAAGACAAGAGCAGCGGATACAAGGGAACATCACCACCCGGAGGTTCCCCTCAAGTCATTTACCATTCTAACTTGGAAATATCTTGCCATACCTTCACTGTCACTGGATCAAAATTCTTGAACTTCCTCCCTAACAGCCTAACAGCACTGTGGGTGTACATACATCACACGTACTATAGCAGTTCAGGGAGGCAGCTCACCATCACCTTCTCAAGGACAATTAGGGATGGGCAATGAATGCTGGCCTGTCCAGTGAAGCCCACATGCCATGAATGAATAAAAAAAACTTTCAACAGGTATTTTGTGTCCGTCTTCAAAGTAGAAGAAAAGCAAGGGGCAAAAGGGGAAGAGGAAATTAAGACAATCAACATCACTAGAGAAAAAGTATGAGGAAAACTAATGGGACTAAAGGCTGACAAGCCCCGTGGACCTTTTGGCCTGCACCCTCTGGTCTTAAAGGAAGTGCAGAGCTAATGGATGCATTTGATGTGATCTTCCAAAATTCCCTAGATTCTAAAAATGTACAAGTGGATTGGAAAGCTGAAAATGTGGCACCATTATTCAAAAATGGAGGAAAGCAGAGTGCATCTCTCATTGGGGAACTCCGAGAAATCATTACAATGGAGGTAGCAGCAGAACATTTAGAAAATCATAATACAATCAGACAAAGTCAACATGATTTTTAAAAATCATTTATGAGATCTGGTTTTGCTGGCTAGGCCAGCATTTAATGCCCATCCCTAATTGGCCTTCAACTGAATGGCCATTTTAGAGGACATTTAAACATCAATCACACTGCGGTGGATCTAGAGCCACGTATAGGCCAGACCAGGTAAGGAAGGCAGATTTCCTTCTCTAAAGCAAATTAGTGAACCAGATGGGTTTTAAAGATAATCCACAGTGGTCTTATGGTCATCAGATTCTTTTTGATTGAATTCAAATTTCACATTCTGCTGTGGTGTGATTTGAACCTGGGCCTCCAATACATTGCCCTGGGTCTTTGGATTACTAGTCCAGTGACAATACCTCGACACTTCCCCCTCTCCTTATGAAAGGGATTGGAGTTTTTTAAGGATTCTTTATGCAATTGATAAAGGTGAACGAGTATCTGTAGTGTATTTGAACAGATTGAGTCTGTACTCATTGGAGTTTAGAAGGCTGAGGGGTGATCTTATAGAGACATATAAGATAATGATGGGGCTGGATAGGGTAGAGGTAGAGAGATTCTTTCCACTTAGAAGGGAAACCAGAACTAGAGGGCACAGCCTCAAAATAAGTGGGGGCTGGTTCAGAACAGAGTTGAGGGGGAACTTCTTCTCTCAGAGGGTAGTGAATCTCTGGAATTCTCTGCCCATTGAAGTGGTGGAGGCGACCTCGTTGAATACGTTTAAATCACGGGTAGATAGATTTCTGATCAATAAGGGAATTAAGGGATATGGGGAGCAGGCGGGTAAGTGGAACTGATTCGCTTCAGATCAGCCATGATCTTGTTGAATGGCGGGGCAGGCTCGAGGGGCTAGGTGGCCGACTCCTGCTCCTATTTCTTGTGTTCTTATGTTCTTATTTGGATTTCCAAAAGGCATTTGTTTTGCTGTGTGTTTGTGGTCCTGACAAAGTTCTCTGGAGTTTGTCTACTGTCCCAAACTGTCCTAAACTGCTTGAGATTGTAGTTTGTTAAAACCATTATTCTTTATTTACAGCCGCTATATACATATTAGGACCTCTGCAGGAGGTTGGAACTTCTTCCTCTTGATCTTTGTTAATCATGTAATGTTTCATTATCATTAAACCAGCATTATGTGCTTCTGATGTAAACCCTTTACTCTACATCTCCCTCTAAGCCTTTATCCGAGTTACATAATCCTCCTACATCTCTCCTGCCACCAACGTAGTGGTGAGGCTCAGATTCACTCAGAAGAACTAAATTATGATATTCATTCGAGAAGCTCTTTCAGCTTGTCCATTTGCCTGAGGATAATTAGGTGAGTTGCTTACATGAATGAATCTGTATTCCTTTGCAAAGTTTTGGAATAATTCATTCGCACCATAATATCCGTAAATTCTCTTCGGTTGAACTATTACTTCTGC
Organism: Mustelus asterias; assembly: GCF_964213995.1. NCBI lineage: Eukaryota > Metazoa > Chordata > Chondrichthyes > Carcharhiniformes > Triakidae > Mustelus > Mustelus asterias. Next base: position 38,831,994 of record NC_135818.1, read on the forward strand.
TGTGAATCTGCAATCTGTTCATTTTTATGATAACATTTAATTTTAAATTCAAACATACAGCAAATCCCTTTAATTACAACTTGCTCCCAGTACGTAAAGTTACTGGTATAGAGCACATTGTCTAGCCCTGGTCCAGAGCGTTATGTATTTTATATGCACTTTTTGATGGCTGAGACTGCTCATTTTCAATTTCTTGAACTCCACTATTCTCTTCCCATGTGTCTTCTCCCATGATTCTGCTCTGCACCTCATTCTCTTTAGAGTAGATTAAGTTGAAGGTAAATTGTTCCAACCTGCCATGCCTATCCCCTGCCTGCTACTATTACTTGCTGGACTTCAGGGCTGTACGTAGGAGCGCTGCTAGCTTTACTCTAGCAATCTATTGAACCAAGGGCAGAAAACTGCTTTCTCATCTAAATTCCCTGGCTTCTTGGATTTACTAGGATCTGACTCCATTGCCTATTTCTACTCAGACTTTATTTTCAGACGGACTGCTTCTATACCAATGTATGTCCTGCTTACAAATCTTCAGTTTCTGCACCTCAATTGAGAGATTTCACTCTGCACAAAGCTAACTGATCTATTCCTGCTGATTCCCATCTTAGCTTGATTCCATTCCCATGTTACTGAATTATCCCTATTTTGCTGCTATCCATCATAACTTGTTTTCCTCCTATTCTAATGTCTCTACTCCAGCACTTCACCCTCCTCTACCTCAGTTTCTATAACTTTAAAATGCTCATTGACCACTATCCCCTTGTTCCCACACTGCCCCATGTAAGTTTCACACTCATTATCTCCTAAAGACACCTATATTAATTTCCTCCAAGAAATCTCAATGTTGGTACTTTTGGAGCACATCAGTTCCCTTTGCCCTCTTCTTATAATTCACTGTTCCCTTGTCCTTCATTAAAATCTCCTTCTATATTTACTTTCCTATCCATATTCATGACCACTCCCTTACCTCACCATTTTCTGTGGCCTCTCTACTTTGCTATAGGAAGACCTTTACTGACCACTTGCTTAAAAATCCTGAGAAAAAATGTCCCACAAGTAGCTCACAACAGCACCTTCCAACTTCTTCCATTGACCATTGTACCTCAGCAGCCATCAGTTTGCTCAACCACTCTTTCACCTTATTAATTAGCTTGTTTCCAATCCCAGTCATTTCCCTTGGTATGTATCCCATCTTTGCTTTTTCAAGTCCATGGAATGCAATCTTGAACATGTCTGTCTTAGCCATCCATCACTGGATCTGCCTGAACCATACCAAGTTCTACTTTTCTTCTGCCAAAACCGCTGACTACGATTATCCACAATTATCCTGGAGAGCAAACATAACATCCGGCTTCTTTTCCTAATTACAAAGTGCTCCTTAAGTTCCTTTTCCCATTTCCTCCTTTACTTCTAATTGATTTTGCCAGCTAAAAGTTATATGGGCAGTGTCCAGAAAGAATCATCATTCAGAGAATGGAGTTTGTTTTATCTCGGTAACTGACCTAGTTATCACACAATATGCTTTGCTGGGAGGATAAAAAAACAAGTACGCACCACTTAATTACTTATAGTAATTGTGGACTTTCATCAAGAAGATCTTAGAGATTTTCACCACTATTAGATAAATTTAGAAGAAAAAATTAGCAGTCCATATTATTTTCACAAACTCAGATTAGCAAACCACATATTCACCCGCAAAAATATTTAGGTATACTGCGTTTTTTTGAAATTTGAAAATGAAATATGTTTTTTCTTTTATTAGGATTCTTGGCTTTTACAAAGGAATCTTGCCTCCCATCATTGCTGAGACCCCTAAAAGAGCTGTCAAGGTAAATACAATGTATTCTACCTATAACCTATAACACAATGGACACCATGAGGCTGCAATTTCTGCAAGAAGGATATTGGCACAACTGGGTGCGCAACCATCGTAGATATTCCCAGGTTGGGTGTTTGATGGCCTGTTGAGAGCAAGCATTAGCCTGTTCATCAACAGAAGTGGGTCCCATGTGGGAGCTGAGGCTAGCAATTGAAGAAAAACTTCCTCAGGATGTTTTGAGCGGCACGATGGTACAGTGGTTAGTACTGCCGCCTCACAGCACCTTCCAACTTCTTCCATTGACCATTGTACCTCAGCAGGGTTCGATTCCAGCCTTGGGTGACCGTCTGTATGGAGTTTGCACATTCCTCCATGTCTGCATGGGTTTCCTCTGGTGCTCTGGTTTTCCTCTCACAGTCCAAAAACGTGTAGATTAGGTGGATTGGCCATGGTAAATTACCCCTTAGTATCCCAAGATGTGTAGGTTAGAGGGAGCTGTGTGGTAAATGCATGGGGTTACGGGGATAAAGTGGGGTGTGGACCTGAGTAAGGTGCTCTGCTGGAGAGTCGGTGTACACTCAATCGGCCAAATGGCTTCCTTCTGCATTGTAGTGATTCTCTGATTCTGTAACTGCAATAGCTTACTCCTGCAACATTTTGAGAGAGATAGTCCAAGCACTTCCATTCCCCTGATAACAAGAAGTTGATCCAGGTATTAAAAGCTCACAGATTTTTAAACTCCACTATGTCCCTTCTGTCATTAAAGCATCACACTTCAGATTTTCTGGCTTTGATCCACATGTATACTGGTTGACCTGGGGTGGATGAGGTCTGAAATATACTTGGGAACTTGCTGTACTTGGAGGAGCTTGAAATTTGTCTCACTGAGGTCAGCATGGCTTCCACCAAATGTTATCATTTGCCTAGCTTGTATGTAGGTCCTACATTTTAGGGTTTAAATGTTAGTGGAGGACTGATGTTAAAGTTGATTTTCACTTATTTATGACATGCCCACACAGTGACAGGCCTTCATCATGTAGCAGCACTGATCGTCATGCCAACTCAGGAAAAGCTTTTTGGTAGAGACTGGAAAGAAAAAAAGAACAAAATAATTTCTATCGCACTTTTCATGGCTGCAGGACATTTCAAAGCACTTTACAGCTAAGAAGTTCTTTTGAAGTACAGTCACTGTTGTAACATAGGAATCAGGACATCTAATTTGCAAATAGCAAACTCCCACAAACTACAATGTGATTATAACCAGATAATTAATTTTTGCGATGTTAGAATAGTGCCACGGGATTATTTCTATCCAACTATGACGGTTAATGGGGGCCTCCATTTTATATGCCATCCAAAAAGTTTATATCTAGCAGTGCAGTATTCCCTCAGTACTGCTCTGGAGTGTCAGTCAAGTTTTTTATTGTTGTCAAGTCCTGGAGTGGGATTAAACCCAGAACTTTGTGCCTGAAGAGTCTGTACCTAGCATGCAAAATTGTCCTATGGCTAAATATATGACCAAGGCAAGGGGACATTTCCATGGTCGACAGGTGCCATCTCTACTAGCAAGCAGAAAACCAAGAAGTATCTGTCAAGACTTGCCTTTAAATGTTTTGATTAAAGGTTTCATATATTAATACAACTTATTTTATACAAATCAACCTTCCTTGTGTCACCCATGGAAAGTCAAGGGCCAGATTTTCATGGAGTCTTCGGGTCAACTCAAGAGCCATTTAATATTGGTGGGTGGGACCTGATACCTGCACCCATTTCCAACACCAGCAATTTTTGTTGATGCACGGTAAGGGTACATGAACGAAACCTCACCCTGCACTCCCAAACTAGCTGTTTCCATTGGAGGGAAATGTATTTTATACACGCCTCCAATTTTCCTGGAGTTGGTCTAGCATCTCAAGGACGCGTGGTTCATGGCCCAGGAGGGGCCGTGTTCTTGGATTCAGGAACCTTTTCAATTATGTGCTTAAATAGTCCTACCAATCACCTTTCCATGTTTCCATGCCCCCTCCAGGCCCATTCAATGCCTTCCATGCCTCCTCCATGTTCCCCGTGCCCCTTCCTAGACCCCTGCATCCTCCAATTTCTGGAAGTCTGGAGTGCATCTGCTTCAATGCGAGGAGCGTAACGGGTAAAACAGACGAACTTAGGGCCTTAATGCTTATGCGGAATTTGGATGTGGTTGCGGTGACGGAAACTTGGTTAAAAGAAGGACAGGACTGGCAGCTGAATATTCCGGGGTATAAGTGTTTTAGGCGAGACAGAGGAGGGGCTAAAAAAGGTGGGGGAGTAGCGATATCAGTTAAGGAGCATATTACCACGGTGCAGAGGGTAGACAACTTAGAGGGGTCATGTACTGAGTCGCTGTGGGTGGAACTCAGAAACAGGAAGGGTGCAGTCACTATGCTGGGGGTGTACTACAGACCACCCAACAGCCCACGGGAAGTGGAGGAAAGGATATGTCAGGAGATTCTGGATAGGTGCAGAAAAAATAGGTTTGTTGTAGTGGGGGACTTTAATTTCCCTGGAACAGACTGGAAAGTGCTTAGAGCGGGGGGTCCGGATGGGGAGGAATTTGTAAAATGCGTACTGGAAGGTTCTTTGGAACAGTATGTAGATAGCCCGACTAGAGAGGGGGCTATACTGGACCTAGTTCTGGGAAATGAGCCCGGTCAGGTCGTCAACGTTTCGGTAGGGGAACATGTGGCAAATAGTGACCACAACTCTGTTAACTTTAAGATAGTAATGGACAAGGATGAGTGCTGTCCTACGGGCGGGGTGCTAAATTGGGGGAAGGCTAACTATAGCCGGATTAGGCAGGAATTGGTGGATGTTGATTGGGAGAGGATGTTCGAGGGTAAGTCCGCGTCTGGCATGTGGGAGTCTTTTAAGGAACTATTGATAAGGCTGCAGGATAGGCATGTGCCTGTAAAAAGGAAAGATAGGAAAGGTAGGATTCGAGAGCCGTGGATAACCAGGGAAATTGAGGATCTGATTAAAATGAAAAGGGAGGCGTACATTAAGTCCAGCCAACAGAAAACAGATGGAGCTCTGGAGGAATACAGAGAGAGTAGGAAAGAACTCAAACGGGGAGTTAGAAGGGCAAAAAGAGGTCACGAGATGTTCTTGGCAGGCAGGATTAAGGAGAATCCTAAGGCATTCTATTCATACGTTAGGAACAAAAGAGTTGTCAGGGAGAAAATCGGACCTCTCAGGGACAAAGGAGGGGAATTATGCTTAGAACCCAAGGGAATAGGGGAGATCCTAAATGAATATTTTGCATCGGTATTCACGAAGGAGAGGGGCGAGTTAACCGGGAGTGTCTCGGAGGGAGGCGTTGACCCGTTAGAGAAAATCTCCATTACAAGAGAGGAAGTGTTAGGTTTTTTAGGGAACATTAAAACTGACAAAGCCCCAGGGCCTGATGGCATCTATCCTCGACTGCTCAGGGAGACGAGAGATGAAATTGCTGGGCCTCTGACGGAAATCTTTGTCGCTTCTTTGGACACGGGTGAGGTCCCTGAGGATTGGAGGATAGCGAATGTGGTCCCGTTGTTTAAGAAGGGTAGCAGGGATAACCCAGGAAATTATAGGTCGGTGAGCTTGACGTCCGTGGTAGGGAAGTTGTTGGAGAGGATTCTTAGAGACAGGATGTATGTGCATTTAGAACGGAACAATCTCATTAGTGACAGACAGCATGGTTTTGTAAGAGGGAGGTCGTGCCTTACAAATATGGTGGAGTTTTTTGAGGAAGTGACAAAAACGGTTGATGAAGGAAGGGCCGTGGATGTCGTCTATATGGATTTCAGTAAGGCATTTGACAAAGTCCCACATGGCAGGTTGGTTAAGAAGGTTAAGGCTCATGGGATACAAGGAGAAGTGGCTAGATGGGTGGAGAACTGGCTTGGCCATAGGAGACAGAGGGTAGTGGTTGAAGGGTCTTTTTCCAGCTGGAGGTCTGTGACCAGTGGTGTTCCGCAGGGCTCTGTACTGGGACCTCTGCTATTTGTGATATACATATATAAATGATTTGGAAGAAGGTGTAACTGGTGTAATCAGCAAGTTTGCAGATGACACGAAGATGGCTGGACTTGCGGATAGCGAAGAGCATTGTCGGGCAATACAGCAGGATATAGATAGGCTGGAAAATTGGGCGGAGAGGTGGCAGATGGGGTTTAATCCGGATAAATGCGAAGTGATGCATTTTGGAAGAAATAATGTAGGGAGGAGTTATACAATAAATGGCAGAGTCATCAAGAGTATAGAAACACAGAGGGACCTAGGTGTGCAAGTCCACAAATCCTTGAAGGTGGCAACACAGGTGGAGAAGGTGGTGAAGAAGGCATATGGTATTCTTGCCTTTATAGGACGGGGTATAGAGTATAAAAGCTGGAGTCTGATGATGCAGCTGTATAGAATGCTGGTTAGGCCACATTTGGAGTACTGCGTCCAGTTCTGGTCGCCGCACTACCAGAAGGACGTGGAGGCGTTAGAGAGAGTGCAGAGAAGGTTTACCAGGATGTTGCCTGGTATGGAGGGTCTTAGCTATGAGGAGAGATTGGGTAAACTGGGGTTGTTCTCCCTGGAAAGACGGAGAATGAGGGGAGATCTAATAGAGGTGTACAAGATTATGAAGGGGATAGATAGGGTGAACGGTGGGAAGCTTTTTCCCAGATCAGAAGTGATGTTCACAAGGGGTCACGGGCTCAAGGTGAGAGGGGCGAAGTATAACTCAGATATTAGAGGGATGTTTTTTACACAGAGGGTGGTGGGGGCCTGGAATGCGCTGCCAAGTAGGGTGGTGGAGGCAGGCACGCTGACATCGTTTAAGACTTACCTGGAGAGTCACATGAGCAGCCTGGGAATGGAGGGATACAAACGATTGGTCTAGTTGGACCAAGGAGCGGCACAGGCTTGGAGGGCCGAAGGGTCTGTTTCCTGTGCTGTACTGTTCTTTGTTCTTTGTTCTTCTATATGCGACCTGCTGACTGTGGAAGCAGATCAGTGTGGCCTTGGAGGTAAGCATTGACCTAAGCATTAAGACCTGAGGTGGATGGTTAACAGGCCAACTTCAGTTCTTTGGGACATTATCCCAGTTATATTAAAGGCTGTTAGGCCCTCCAGTTCTCACACCATCTCACCCTACCCAGTCCTCATGCTCCCCACACCCTCTATATCCCCATGCCGCTTCCAAGCCCTCCATACCCCCATGTCCCTTCTGTGCCCTCCATGTCTCAATACCAGCTCCTTATACCCCCATGTCCCTTCCATAGTTTCTCTGCAACCTGATGCCCACTCACCCTGACTGTTTTACAAATCAGTGAGTCATATAGTAACAATGGCATTTCTTGAAATGGGAATTCTATCAACAGAAACAAATGACATTTGTTTCTCCTGATAACCTTGTTGTGAATCCTTCTGAGATCCAAGATTTAGGATTAGCTCAGCAATGGGTCTGTTTTCACAGGCTGAAGTGAAGTGTTTGCTTTGATTGTTTGATATTTTTGAGGTTATACTAAGTTATTCTTTATTTGAAATGTTTTGTTTAATGTCTGTGCACTTATTTGGACAAGATTAAGAGGTGTGAGGAAAACTTCTGTTCTTGATACTATAGCAGTTCAGTTTGACTGACACATTTATAACGTTGTAAGAGCAGCAGTTTTTGTCAAAGCACATTTTTGAATAGTTTTAAAAAACTGTATTTCAAGATTTGCCAACTGTGGCAGGCCTGGATTGATCCTGTCCCTGCCCCCCTGCGGGCCATTTATATGGAGCTTAGTTGGCCAAGTTAGAAAATTCCCTGACTTGAGCTCCCTGCCTTGATGGTGAAAATTCAGCCCCAAGTGTTATCTTCAGGTTAGTTAGATTTAGAGGAAAATTGGATTGGGGTACACAATGGTAAATCAATAGATGCAGTAAAGAGGTATTGCATGCCACCATTCACAAGTGGCCGAAATTACAGTGTGAAATGTTTATTGACAGTTTCCACTATAGATATATAATGGCAAAGCTGATGCAAAAGTTTGACAAAAATACATGAATCGGCAGTCAGACTTTGTAGGCAGTGGTATGTACAAACATAAGATTTACCAATATTGTGTTTTGTTGAATATATATAATTCCTGTTTAATAGAGAAATGAAATTTCAAAAAAATTTGAATCATTCAAAGAAGTAAGCTATTCAGGTCATTGTACCTGTATCAGCTCTTTGAAAGAGCTAGCTCTTTCCCTATAGCCCTGCATAGAACATAGAACATTACAGTGCAGTACAAGCCCTTCGGCCCTCGATGTTGCGCCGACCAGTGAAACCAATCTAAAGCCCATCTAACCTACACTATTCCAATATCATCCATATGTTTATCCAATGACCATTTAAATGCCCTTAATGTTGGCAAGTCCACTACTGCATGTTTTGTCTTTTTCATGATTCTATCCATTTCCTCTTTAAAGTTACTATTGAATCTGCCTCCACCATCTTTCCAGGCAATGCAATCCATTACAATTTGCTACATGGCAAAAATTCCGTATATCTCCACCTTTGATTCTTTTGCCTGTGCCATCGGGTCTCTTATATATTGTCTTTTTTCAGTATCATACGAAAACTATAAGAAAAAAAATAAGTGTAGTCACATATTTCCAAAAAGATTATTAAGGGGTGATTTTTCTGATTTTGGTTCCAAAGGAACAGCCATTTCCCTGGTTGCAAGCATAAGGAAACAGGAACAAAGAGCCATTTCGCTGTGTTTGGGGAAGATGTGAAACTGGTCATGTGCCTCCAATAGGCCAAGCACAACAAAGTAAATGATGTAGTTGGGAATGTTTCCTGAAGGATCATTTGCTGAATACCCCAATGCCAACTCAAGGGACCAGGGATTGGCAGGGTTGAGATGGCAGTGGGGAGAGTTGTTTGGTTGGTGTGGAAAATAACAAGACCACATTTTCCTATCCAAGATCTTTAGGATTCTTCCAATGTTTCCAAGATAATACTGAACTAATCCTACATAGGTCTGCAACAATGATCATTTTTTTTAGAAGTGTTCCTTCAAACAAATAGAGGTGTTCAAAATAATGAGAAGTCTGGGCAGAGTAAATAGAGAGACATTGTTCACAGTGGTGGAGGGATCAAGCACCACAGATTTAAGGTGCTTTGCAAAAGAACCATAGATGACATGATGAAAAAACCTTTTTACACAGAGTGGTTAGGACCTGTAATTCACTGACTGAGAGTGTGGCAGTGGCAGGTTCAGTCATGACTCTCTGTAGGGAATTGATAATAATCTGAAGAGAAAGACTTGCAATGCTGTGGGAAAAGGCAAGTATGTGGGAGTAGCTGAATTGGTCTTCCAAAGAACCAGTACAGACATGGCAGGTCAAATGACCTCCTTTGCTTTACTCATTCTATGATTCCTTGACTCCAAATTTCTAAGAGGAATAATAGTAGCAAACAGCTCCTAATAAACTATACAATAATTCAACTTGTACATTCATTGCATATTAAGCTTAGTAAATATAGCAAGCTTTACTATTCTTTTTGCAATGCTAATAGTCCAGTATTTAAAATCAGCTAATACTGTTGGAAGCATTTTTATTTTTTAAGAGTTATTTCTTTTTCTGAAAAACAGCAGACCAGGTTGCTGTGCCTTTCACCTTGTAGTTTTGTTTATGTTGGAACCCACCTTCTTTGTATTGGAAGAAACTTTAGCCTCTTGTGTTGTGAACACATGGGGGGCTGCTCAGCTTAGTTAACTAGATGGCGAGGGTATAGTTCAGAATAATGCCAACTGCATGAGTTTGATTTCTGTTCCAGCTGTGATAGACTTTGAAGCTGCCTCTTCACCCTGCCCCTGAGAGTGGAAGGCAGTGGCAAAGCACTGCTGACAAACAAAATGTTCAGGATGGATATCAGCAGACAATGAGCCAAGGATCTGGCATTTGACAGAGCACAAACAAATGAATGAGTTGTTAACATGAGAAATTATTTCCTGCATCAGTGTGCTTTTCACTCAGTGTCACAGCAGTAAAGAGAAAGAAAGCAAAGTAATCCAAGGATTGAAGACCATGATGGATCAGCAAAGTCATACTGATTAGCATATTTCACCTGATGAGTTAGTCTCTGGAAAGTGAGATGAACCCATCAGCTGAAAAATGCTATACATCCTACAACTGGGAAGTGGCTATGTATGTATATATATAAAAATATATTTAACATTTTCGGCTACAAGACAATGGAACTTTGCCAATAATAAATTTAAGTTTTAATTGCTAATTGTGAACTAGAATTGATTAATTATATTTACAGTGATAAAATGATCTTGCAAACATGCCCTGGTGTCAATGATTGAATGCTATTACTAGTGCTTGAAGAAAGGAATAAGCCTGCATAAAGGAGCTGGGCAGCTTGTCACCAGTGGTGACAACTGATTCCCTAATTCCAGCTGTCTCCCGCACAGTGGTGTTTATTTATTGGTAACTGATACATCTTAGATTCGTAGAATCCCTACAGTACAGAAGGAGGCCATTCAGCCCATCAAGTCTACACCAACCACAATCCCACCCAGGCCCTATTCCTGCAACCCCACGTACCTACCCTGCCAATCCCCCCCCACACTTGGGTCAATTTAACATGGCCAATCAACCGAACCCGCACATCTTTGGACTGTGGGAGGAAACCGGAGCACCCGGAGGAAACCCACGCAGACACGGGGAGAACGTGCAAACTCCACACAGACAGTGACCCCAAGGCCAGAATTGAACTTGGGACACTGGCGCTGTGAGGCAGCAGTGCCGCCCCATATATTGGCACTTTACTTTCAATGTTAGCTGGAATCACTTTGTGTGTAATTTTGGGAAGAACTTTCAGTTTTGATGGAGGTCTGAAATGGAGGGTATTGGATTAATTGCCCAATATATAACCTTCATATTTTTTCCTTCTGTCATCACTGGGGCCATGAACAACAATGGGCTCCTGGCATAAGCAAAATTTGACTTCAGTCATGTACTGCTGTATCTCTGTTTGAAAAAAATATATAAAATTAGATATTTATCCTGCATATTGTCAAGCAATTCACTAGATAGTGGAGGCAAAAACAAAAGTAGCTGTTTCAATATATTCCCATGAACATTAACAGATAACATGAGGTAAACGATAATGCAGAAAGAATCAAAAATTGTATAAAGCAGAAAATTTTGCCAGTGGTGCCTGTGGTCGTCTACTGCAATGTGGATAGATCAGCCATGTATCCCAGGCTTACAGATCATTACTGTCATGATGCAATGGGGATGTCATGAGACTTTTAACTGGTGCATTAATGTCATATTAACAATTTTGTGAATGAAATTTATCTATATTGCACTTGAGGTAACCAATGCCAAATAACCTTCTGTTATCTCTCTGTTGATTGATCACTTATTCACTAAAATATTGTTTTAAATGCCCATAACTAGTGTATTTTATGTTCATTTACAGGACCTAGGTGTCGCTATCTAGGCCAATATTTATTACCCATCCCTAGTTGCCCTTCAGAAGGTGGTGGTGAGTTGCCTTCTTGAAATGCTGCAGTCCCTGAGTTGTAGGTACACACATAGTGCCAATATGGAGGGATTTCCAGTATTTTGACCCAGCAACAGTGAAGGAACGGTGATATATTTCCAAGTCAGATGGTGAGTGACTTGCAGGGGAACCTCTAAGTGGTGGTGTTCCCAGGTATCAGCTGCTTTTGTCCTTCTCGATGGCAGTGGTCGTAGGTTTGAAAGATGCCGCCTAAGGAACCTTGGTGAGTTCCTACAGTGCATTTTGTGGGGAAGGTACACATGGCTGTTTGTCGGTGGCGAAGGAAGTGAATGTTTGTGGAAGGGGTAGCAATCAACAGGCTGCTTTGTCCTGGATGTGTCAAACTTCTTGAGTGTTGTTGGAGCTACACTCATCGAGGCAAGTGGAGAGTGTTTCATTCCATTCCTGACTTGTGCGTTGTAGATGGTGGTTAGGCATTTAGGGAGACAGGAAGTGAGTTACTCGCCACAGGGTTCCTAGCTTTTGGTACAACCCTCCAGATGTTAATAAAAAGGACTTTGCAGAGTTGACAGGGCTGGGTTTACCATTGTTGTTTCTGGTGCCTAGGTTGATGCCGGGTGGTCCATTCAGTTTCATTCCTTTTGTTTCTATTGAATACAACTGAGTTACTTGCTAAGTTATTTCAGAGGGCATCTAAGAATCAACCACCTTTCTGTGGGTCTGGAGTCACATGTAAGCCAAACCAGGTAAGAACAGCAGGTTTCTTTCCCTAAAGGACATTAGTGAACCAGCTGGCTTTTTATGACGATCAACAATGGTCATCATAAGACTTTAAATTCCAAATGCTTTTTATTGAGTTTAAATTTCACCATTTGCCCTGATGGGATTTGAACCCAGATCCCCAGAGTATTACCCTGCGTCTGTGAATGACGAGGTCAGCAACAACACCATCTCGCCACCCTATATTCAGGTGTATAAGAGATTTCAAAGTTGGCTGCAGTACAGACTCCAGCTGGGAGATGCTTGTTGAATTTGGTATCCAGGTGATGTAGCTTAATCTATAGATATTTCCTGGGCTTTCATTCACTGCTCTTTTTCACTGGAGTTGAAGAAGATTGACAGAGTTCAGAAAGCTGCATTTTGATTTTAGTCTACTCTGAGCAAGAGGGTGCTGGAACAAAAAATGATAAGGATCATTTGATTATCTGTTTCTTATGGCTGTGTCTATGGCTGCTCTTCATGTGTCTGAAGCTGCAATATCTGACAGTCGGTAAAGATTATCCATCTTGGTACTGTGACAGCTATCGAATTAAAAACTGAGTTCAATTTCTTTGCATGTCTTATGCCAGACAACCATATTCAGTAGCAGAAAAAGAGTTTGAGAACTCTAGTCTTGATGACATTTGCATCCTTGCCACATTTGGGTTAGTCAGATTTTGTCTGCTATTATTCATAGCTTTGAATTTAGTTTCGATTTTGTTTTGTTCCTTGTAACTAAGAGCAATCCAGTATCACACCAAGATAGTCTGGGTTGAAACAAAGATTAAGTCTTTTCCCATATCACTCGATCTAATTTCTGTTTGGTTTTTCTATTCATAAGATGGAGTGCAAGTTGTGCCTTAACTGGATTGGTCTAACATTTGTTGTAAGATAAACTGTTTATTGTATATCCTGCCCTACCTCCAACTCACTGGCTAACACTATGAAATTTATAGACTGGCCTAGTGATATTAATAGACACTCTTGACTTCTTAAATCCTCTGATTGGTCTGCTTTAAGCCATTATAGAAAAATAATCTGCCTATAGGAATTTTCTCATACCAGGATGGATAGGTTTATCATTGGTATATATACTGAACAACATTGCTGCCAGCACACTACCTTATCAATCCCATTCTGTTTTGTATGCTGCTTTTGTTTGCTGCAAAATTCCATTAAAAAAATGGCAATTTGCTAATACAATTTGGATGAACTCGTAAGAGTGTCAAATCACAGCCTCTGTCAGGCTATTAATCAGCCTGTGAATCCTTTTACAACTTCACACAGGTCCAGTTATTAATGACTCAGGGTCAATTGACACCTTTAAAAGGCAGCTGAGTCAATATTTGTTGAGAAGACGAATTGAGGAATATAGAGAAATGAAAATGCACTGCTGATGTGGAAAGAGTAGAGTGGCAGGATTGGGAGGAAAGAACCCAGATAGAATAAAAAGCTTTGAAGGGGAAAATGCCTTTTTTTCACTGGATTTTATGCTTCTTCAATGACAAAGAATGGAAAACACAGTAAGAAGTCTCACAACACCAGGTTAAAGTCCAACAGGTTTATTTGGTAGCAAAAGCCACTTTTGGCTTTTCTATGGCTTTTGTTATCAAATAAACCTGTTGGACTTTAACCTGGTGTTGTTAGACTTCTTACTGTGTTTACCCCAGTCCAACGCCGGCATCTCCACATAAAGAATGGAAAATGCAGGGCTTTGGTTTTTAAGTTCATTTTTTTAAATGCCTTTGTGCCTGACAGTCTGAAGACCAGTTGGTCACACATTTAAATGGATGGATTTTAAATTGAAGTTTCTTCTTTTAAAAAAAGTGACTGAATTGCATTCTGTTTACTGAAAAGTAGCTGTTAAATATTGACACTTTAGAAATTGCTTCCTTTTTATATTAAAACATGCAGTCAATTTGTGTTTATTGTTGTAAAGTTCCAGTCTATGTGATTATTACATTTTTGTGCAATAACTAAAGAAACAGCCGCATATGTTGATCATGTGTTGGTTTTTATATTTTGAAAAGTGTTACATTATGTGAAGTACTTGACATTTCTTCTTCGAGGTTTCACATTTGGTGTATTTTATATATTATGCTTATTTCTGATTTCAGTTTCTGATTGAATATGAGTCAGGTAACGAGTGATACTTCTGTTAAAGAGGTAAAAGCCTGGTGATCTTTATCAATTCTTCAAACTGATAGTTATATTCATTTGGTTTGGTTTCCAGTTTTTGACTTTTGAACAATATACGAAGATATTAAGTTATGCTTCACTGCCTTCTGCTGTGGTAAGTACACAAATTACAGTTCCTTCTATTAGTAATACATCCAGTTAAGGTAGTGATATTTTATTAATAGGCATTTTCCTAAAGATGTTGACACAAATGTGAATAATTTGTTGTTACAGTGTTCAACAATAAATGGTTCTTTGACACAGCACATGGTTTCATTTAAATTCCTTTGTTAGTATTAGTTAAATGTCATTTCCCTTCTAAAGACTTCAATTAAAGACATTTTTATGTTATTTAAGTTACTTTAGGGTCAACCAAATCTTTGTACGCTGTTAAGTTTTATAATAGTTTAATGAAAGTGTTGTCTGTTAAGTTTAACTCTAAGTTTGCTCATGAGATGTCACTCAGCGCTGGGATTAGTACCTTTGTTTCTTGCATTCCTGCTTTCATCTTCCTGTTTACCTGTGGGTGTGTACTTAGGTGCTGAACAGAGTTAGGTGCGGAGGAACTTTATGGGAAAACCTGCTCAGCAGCTAAATCATGGCAGAAAGCCAACTTGTTTTGCATTAAGGTTGCTGACTGATCAATCACCAGGCTTGTATGCAGGCTTTCAGGAAAAGGCTCTGTTTTGTGAGCACCCAGGGCACAAAGCACAATAATCTGGAGGGGCCTCACAAAGTTACAGGAATCCAAGGGTATGTTGCCCCAGGAGTTTTTACAAGTTATGTGTAAAATGATGAATCAATGAAAAATAAATGATTATATCACGTTTCATGTTTTGAATTTTGAAACTAATTTTAGTCCCTTCGGATAGAATTGTCTTTAGTCCCTCCGGATAGAAATCAAACTAAGCTAGATATACTGGGCAATATTTGGTTGGGCCTATAAGAACAGGAAAAGTCATGGGTGGAATGACTTAATTAGGAAGGGCCTAAATCTCAGTTTCCCAATTGGTTTGAGATGCAGAAGTTAAGTCAGAAGTGTTGCAGCGGTAGGTTGGGCCTCACGCTGTCTGGTGACAGCTTCCTAATTTCAATACATTTGCATTCCATGAATGTGCATTATCTTAAAACTTTTTCAAATTAAGTTCCACCTTTCAAAATTAATCAGCAGCGCACAAAAAATCACATGGCACCAGTTCACGATCGTTTACATGACAAGCCCCATTTGAGTTTGTCCAATTTAATCGAGGTAAGCAATTGTTTTTGTGGGGAAGGAATACATTTAAAGGAGCTCCAATTGGTGCCCCTTTCCTCTTGTCCTGACACTGCTAGATAGAGCCCGTAGCTAGAGTGACACAATGCAGGCCAGAGTGCATATGGGCCAAGCACTCAACTTGGCTCTTTATGGTGGTTGCCAGCCTCTCCATGGAGGAAGTCATGTACTGACATGTCTGAAACATGGCTTGCATGACCTCCTCCATTGCAGTATTTCAATTGGTGAAAATTACACTAATTCTTTTTGACATGCGCTTCTCGGCCTTTTGGCTAAGATCAAGTGTAGTATGGATTGGATGCTGCACTTGGTTGAGGTCATTGGGTTACATTGAAGCTTCATATGTTTCATATGAAGCAATTTTTAAAAGCTGCATCCCGGCCTTTTGGCTAAGATGCAAATGAGCTCAAGTCTTGGAGGAGGTGTTGCTTTGCCCCTCCAATCAACTTGGCTCATGTAGATCAGGCCCAGGACAGGGTGATTTGGTCGCTCGCCCTGTCTTGTCAGCCTGGATCTGAAATGTCTCAACTTGTTGAGACTCTGAATTGGATTTGATTTGATTGAATTGGAAAAGTATATTAAAAAAAAAATTCTTTTTGACATGGTAAAACTATATTGTTAAATAAAGTTTGTTTTGATAAAAGCTTCCTATTGGTCAATAGACTCACACCTGGAGTGAAACACCTTATGCTCACACTAATGCCAAAATCAAAAATAGTTGTGATATCTGATAACTTCATAACATACCTTGGAGTTTCTGAGCTGATCCATAAGAAAACACATTGGGGACGATCTTATCAGCTCATCACACCAGTCGTTCGACGCGGTGCGCTAGTAAGATCACGCAAGAGGCGAAAAGCTGGGTTTGCGCCCAGTTTCTTGCCTCTCGTGATATTACCGGCCCTGTTCTGTCAGCGTAATCAGGTGCGAGGCTGATTTTAATGTTCATCATCTAATTTTAATATTATTAGTGAGCCAGAGACACAATCATTTGTGCTCACTAGTCTTAACGGCCCCTCCAGTGGAGGACTACCCGGGCGAGGATCTCATACGGTCCCCAGCAACAAGGACCTGATGTGATGGCCTCACCAGTGGGACCGGAGGCCATTGAGGCCCCCCAGGTGGTTGAAGGCAGAGTTGGGCAGTGCCCCTTGGGCAGTGCCAGCCTGGGATCTTGGCAGAGCCCACCAGGCACTATGACAGCCAACTGGGCAGTGCCATGGGGCAGGACATAAGGGGATGAAGCCTAAGGGGAGGGGTAGGGCCTGAAGCGGGCAGGGCCTGAAGAGGAGGCAGGGTGAGGGGAACTGCATCAGGAATCACAGGGTCGGCAATCCCGGGGGTGGGGGGGAGGGAAGGGTGGAATGGGGTGGGTGAACGGGAATGGCAAATTGGCTGGGGGGAGGGTGGACAGGGACGGTGATCAGCCACGGGGGATGCAATCGGGGGTGGCAATCAGCCACAATTGGGAGCGGCGATCGGGGTGGAGGGGCCGCGGTTGGGTGTTGATCAGGTGGGTGGGGGGGAGAGTGAAATCTCCCAGTACACTATCTACTCTTGTCCACAGTACACTTGGGGATTGGGGCGCATGCATAGTAGCACCCTCTAGCAGTCTGCAGCCGGCTTCACAGCATGAATAGACTCAATCCACTCCCCCTACTGGTGAGAATCACACTTAACCTCATTTTATTTTCTAAGGGCTATAAGATAGTGGCTGAAACTCTACCACCTTGCCTGCCACGAATCAGAGCAGGCTAGGGTCCGACAACAGAAATCTCCATTGACCTTGAGTGGGAATTTTCAGCCTTGCTCGAGTGAGGCTGTAAAACCCCATCCAGTGTCTGGGAACTCTCCCAAAATATGGGTGCAATTCTCTCCCGTTTTCATACTTGTTCGGCACTTAGAATTTTTGTGATATGATCACCCACATCCTTTTTTCTCTGATGCTTCCTGTATGCCCATTTGTCTGTACCAGGTTTGATGCATTCTCATGCTTACACCTGGCCATTCCAACCTTGCTGTCTGCAATTGCTTGGCCTTTGCTAAAACTGCATTGCCTCTTCCTCTACAGGGGTGAACAGCTTCATGTCTGGCAGTCCACTGCTGGTCCTTGACATCCCCCTCATGTTGTGGACCTGCTTATCCTGTATGGCGACATGCAGACCAAGTGACATGTCATGTGACACCGAACTTCCTTGTCCCACCAAAAGACGCTGCATTGAAACACATGGAACAATGTAAAATTGCTGTACTATGTGATAGGCACACATTCAGCTCACTAGAAAATGTTAGTTTGTCGATTCCAGTGTAAGTACATTTTTAACAGTGTAATAAATCTTAATTGCTGCCAGACAACCACTTTGATACTGAAAATTAACTTTTACTAATGTACTGTTTCATTCTTTTAGATTTCAATTATTGTTGGAGATTTTAAAAGAAATTTAAATTAAAACAATATGTTTTACTTGTTCCTTTCGACTTTTTGACCTCCCCCTCTCCCAATCCGATTTTACATTCCATCTCTATCTCACTTTCTTGATTTGATTTGACTTGGAATTAAATATTCTAACTGACACTTCTTGATTCAAATTATGCGCTGTTCATTAAAGGTCCTTCAATCTAATTAGTCAATGAGATATTCAGTTGCTTGCCCTATTCATACAGGACCCAAAAACACTGTAGAGGGCGCCAGGCTGGTTTAGCTGTCTAATTTACAGCAGGTTCCAGTGTAAAGCCTTTCAGAATATTGGTCTGCAAGTGCCATGGACAGTTGACTGCATTTACCACTGACAAAATATAGTTCATTGTACAACATTCTGTTTATTTTTCACTCTTGTCCAGTTTGCTGCCAGATTTCTGCTAATGTTGTCTAGATCTTTCTGTACAATAATTGTTTCCAGTTTCCTCAGTTTATTTCCCACAGTCTGAACAGTGTGATACATTAATTTTAACTTCCTTACATATTTTAAACACAACTTCTTTTCCCATATTTTTTGTCTGTTGTCTTCTACTTTAACTTCAGTCTTTATTTTGTTTATAATTAGTTCATTTGATTTGATTCCTCTACTCCATATCCCTTTTGTGAACTTGTTTTCTAATGTACATTAGTCAAACTTATACCTCCATTCTTATTAAGGATCCTGGTGGTTTTTATTTTCCATGGCAGTTCTCTGTCCTCACCACCATATTTCTACTTTAAATACTTTGCCATTTCCCTAATAACCTTTTTCTCAGTACTTTGGAAACTTGCCTGTTTGGCTAAATGTAACCTATTCTTGTGGAATATTTCCCATCTACCCCAGAACTCATAGCAATGCCTGAAAAAGTGGGATTCTTCTTGCTGATACCACACATTTAGTCATACATTGTTTTTGTTTCCTTTCTTATTCCAGTGCATAAATAATTCTAAAGTTGCCACTTATCAAATCCTGCCCCTGAGATTGTTTCCTAACCTTGATGCAATTTGAATTTAGAAGGCTTTGTTTTACATATGTCATTGGCTCCTAAATAGACTATAATAAATAGCTGCTTGCCCTTCCTTGTACAATCTTCCGGTCGATTCAATATGTCTTTTCCCTGAGTATCTGGAAGGCAACAAAGCATCCAGGACAAATTAAAAGTAAATTACTGCAGATGCTGGAATCGGAAACAAAAGCAGAAAATGCTGGAAAATCTCAGCAGATCTGACAGCATCTGTGGAGAGAGAATAGAACCAGAGAATAGAGTTGGTATGCATTGCAAAAGACTGTTCTGGCGCTTCTAAACCATAAATTGCCCATCACACTTGTTTTATAAATGCATTGTTTATCTCCCTGCGCTAACACACTCCCACTGTCCTACCCATCCTGTTGCCATTGATATTCATTTGATGGTCCTGCCTGGAGTCTTTATTTACCCAGAGAAAACTAAAGTTTCATAAAATATTAAGAGCCTAAGTTACTCTGAATACTCCTTGTCTAATCGTTGCTCCTGCCTGTCTCTGGTCTTCGATTGTCACCCATTTTTCCTCCTTTTGTTCTCTCATTTGTCTGACCACCCTCTCAAGCATGTGATTCAAGAAACATTGTGCTGGAATATCTCTATCTCCTTCTCATGTTCGAAAGGTTTGGGCTTGAGCAAAGTGAGCCGATAACCCTCACTTACACAATCTCACATAGGTGTGTAAGAAAGCGTGGGTACCAGATTTTAGTGTAACATGACCATTTTTAGATCAATTTAATGTTATATTCATTACAATAAGCTAACTAGGTCAAAGTGCCATTTTGTGTTAACTGAGATAAGCCATAACCTATTTTGTGTTCTGTACTTATAATCACTCACATGTATTAAGGTTTATTACATAAGTAGGAACCAGCCAGCTGAGGCTGTATAAGGCTCTGGTCAGACCCCATTTGTAATGTTGTGAGCAGTTTTGGGCCCCATACCTAAGAAAGGATGTGCTGGCCTTGGAGGGGGTCCAGAGGAGGTTCACAAAAATGATCCTAGGAATGAAGGGTTTGTCATATGAGGAGCGGTTGAGGAGGCTGAGTCTTTACTCGATGGAGTTTAGAAGGATGAGGGGGAATTTAATTGAAACTGACAGAATATTGAGAGGCCTAGATAGAGTGGATGTGGAGAAGATGTTTCCACTAGTGGGAGAGACTGGAACTCGAGGGCACAACCTCAGAGTGAAGGGACGCTCTTTCAAAACTGAGATGAGGAGAATTTCTTCAGCCAGAGGGTGGTGAATCTGTGGAACTCATTGCCACAGAGGTCTGTGGAGACCAGGTCATTGCGTGTCTTTAAGACAGAGATAGGTAGGTTCTTGATCAATAAGGGGATCAAGGGTTACGGGGAGAAAGTAGAAGAATGGGGATAAGAATCATATCAGTCATGATTGAATGGGGCAGACTTGATGGGTTGAATGGCCTAATTCTGCTCCTATATCTCATAAACTTATGGTCTGAACAGATTGATTAAATAATGTACTTCAATTAGATTATAATTGAAGAAATAGTAATTAATCAAGTAGTTATGTTAAAACTGGATTTAAAACCTTACAAGTTCAAACATTATTTTAATATTTCTACTTTGATTTTGATTTGATTTATTTTGTCACGTATTAACATACAGTGAAAAGTATTGTTTCTTATGTGCTATACAGACAAAATGTACCGTTCATAGAGAAGGAAATGAGAGAGTAGAGAATGTAGTGTTACAGTTATAGCTAGGGTGTAGAGAAAGATCAACTTAATGCAAGCTAAGTCCATTCAAAAGACTGACAGCAGCAGGGAAGAATCTGTTCTTGAGTCGATTGGTACGTGACCTCAGACTTTTGTATCTTTTTCCCGAAGGAAGAAGGTGGAAGAGAGAATGTCCGGGGTGCGTGGGGCCCTTAATCATGCTGGCTGCTTTGCCCGGGAAGCGTAGACAGAGTCAATGGATGGGAGGCTGGTTCGCATAATGGATTGGGCTACATTTATGACCTTTTGTAGTTCCTTGCGGTCTTGGGCAGAGCAGGAGCCATACTAAGCTGTGATACAACCAGAAAGAATGCTTTCTACGGTGCATCTGTAAAAGTTGATGAGAGTCATAGCTGACATGCCAAATTTCCTTAGTCTTCGGAGAAAGTCGAGATGGGGTTCCTTAACTATAGTGTTGGCATGGGGGAAGCAGGACAGATTGTTGGTGATCTGGACACCTAAAAACTTGAAGCTTGGATGAGTATCAAATCAAGTATATCGTGGAAGCTCAGCAAAAGCCATGACCAAATGGATATCAGAAAATTAAAACAAACCAATTAAATTAACCAATTACGAAATTACATAGACCATTGTGTAAAATGAGGTATTGATAATTTAGGGAACAAAAGTAAAGGCTTTTTATGAGATCTTTGCTATCTAGCCATGTACTGGATGTTCCCATGGCAGAATTTGAAAGAATTGCTGTCAGCAAAGGAACAGGAGACTGCCTTACTCTTCAGTGACCTGATCACTTGTTTGAAGCTGTAAAGTCTATTTTGTGTTGTGTCATGACAATGGATCATAGCCTCAAATTACCAACAGTCATATTGAACTTTTAAGCAAGACATGTGTTTTTGAAAAAGGACTTACAAGCCAAAGAATGTAATTCAGTGACTGTCTGGAAAATTCATGTGTCAATGAAACTCAGTCCTAAGAGAGACCATAGAATATCGCAACTTTGTTCAGACAGAGAAATTTCAGAGGAAGAGATGCAATGCAAAAACTGAACTGTAATCTCCTGAGGAGGTAATGAAGGCTGATTACCATCTCACTAGAAACCATCTCCTCCGAGTTATACCCCAGTCTGTGGACATCATGTAAGCTGACAGAAAGCAGCTTCTGGGCAATAGGCAGTTTTGTCTTTTTCTCCTTCCAGGAAATACAAGAATAGGGGTTAAAAGCAAACTGCAATCCTAGTCTCTGTGTGCTAGTCTGGTGTTCTGGTTCTACAGAGTTAGTATGTGCTATGAAAATCACATCTAAAGAACATCGATTAGGCTTCCCTGCATGGGCAGGTAAAAAAATCTCTCTTCATGATTGCTGGAAACAAGTCAGCAATGCCACAATTGAAAGGATGGAGAGATGCAGGCGTTGGACTGGGGTAAGCACAGTAAGAAGTCTCACAACACCAGGTTAAAGTCCAACAGGTTTATTTGGTAGCCCAAGCCACAAGCTTTCGGAGCGCTGCTCCTTCATCAGGTGAGTGGGAGTTCTGTTCACAAACAGGGCATATAAAGACACAAACTCAATTTACAAAATAATGGTTGGAATGCGAGTCTTTACAGGTAATCAAGTCTTAAAGGTACAGACAATGTGAGTGGAGAGGGTTAAGCACAGGTTAAAAAGATGTGTATTGTCTCCAGCCAGGACAGTTAGTGAGATTTTGCAAACTCAGGTGAGTCGTGGGAGTTACAGATAGTGTGACATGAACCCAAGATCCCGGTTGAGGCCGTCCTCATGTGTGCGGAACTTGGCTATCAATCTCTGCTCAGCGACTCTGTGTTGTCGTGTGTCGTGAAGGCCGCCTTGGAAGGCCGCCAATTGAAAGGAAGCAGGACAATTCCTTTCAGCTAACCTGCAGAACCAAGAATCTCCAAACCAACTGCTCAATTAGTCAGCGCTACTGGAATCCCACCTTAATGGCTATCTATTCCTTATGGACAAGCCAAAAGTAGCTTCGCATATCTTTTAAACTTTATTTTTAAACTCAGTGCTCATTTCTAATCTTTGAATATATGCTGCATTTTATCATTTATTTCCTTGCATTTTAGTAACTAATAAACTCACTTTCTCTTTAACTCAAGAAAGTTTGGCTAAATTGGCTCCTTTTAAAACATACGTTCATTTGGGGAATGGTATCCACGAAGAAAGAGATCTTTTTAAAATTAACCTTGTTGTGACTAACCACAGAGGTTGAATAACGAAGGGGAGCCAGTTCATCCCTCCTCACCCCAGGAGCATAACAATTTGGGGGTATCCTTGGGGGAATATTTGGGGAAATCTGGGATCACAACAAATTTAAGGCTTCTTGCCAAGGATCAGCTGTAACTCTTGTTAAGTATACTTTTTCCTTTTGAAAATAAACTTTTTTCTTTTAATTTGCTACTCGAGAGTTAATCTTGCCTTATGGTTATGTCATTCAAAATAATGCATTTAATTTATTTTATTGGGTTTTTCTGAAGTCAGATAATTGAATAATTAAGGATTAAGGTAAATTAAAAGCCTACGTTTGCCCAAGTCAACACCAGGTGCTGGAAACTCATTTTTTAAGAAAGACACATCATTTAATTTCTTGGACTCCATTTTTAGATTTACATTTTATGTTCTACTTTGAAACTTATATTACTCCAAACAATAGCTGCTACTCCACATCTCTTCTCCATCCTTCTCTGCATTGAATTTCCACTCTTGACTAATTTTAACTTTAGAAGTCCTAAGTGCCATTCTGTTCTGTTTTCACTTTATTACTAGCTCACTCCATGATGTGATCTCCCCTTCACACTTTTCTGACAAGAATTATAGGGAGGATGGGAGTCTAATAAGTGCACATAGTAAGTTAAATGAATGGATACAGTAAAGAATTGGAATTGTCAAAGAAATTGCTGTATTTATGCACATTATGTTATATGCGAGTGTATGAATTAGGAGGACAAATAGGCCACTCAATCCCTCAAGCCTGCTCCATCATTCAATATGATCGTGGATTTTAACCTCCCCTCTACCCCAATAACCTTTCATCCTTTGTTTATCACGAATCTATCTACCTCAGCCTTAAAAATATTCAAAGATTCTGCTCCCACTACCTTTTGAGGAATGAAGAGAAAACACCTCTCCTCATCTTTGTCTTAAATGGACGACCTCTTGTTTTTAAACAATGACATCTAGTTCTGAAAATTATATTTAATAAACGGTGCTTTCAGTCATTTGTAACGGTAAATGCTTAAAATGTGAAATCCTGCCATGTCATTCTTTCAGCTAATAACTGCAAGTTTGAATCTCATACATAGTAAATTAAGCAATGGCTTCAATAAGATAGCTAAGTTGGGAACAAATTTGGCATAATAATTTGCTAAACCCAGAAACAACCTCAATTGCTTCATATTTGTCAGACCCGGTCCTTCTAAAATAGCTTCCATCTTTTTAGGTGCTTTATTTAGGGCTTTACTCTCAGAAATGTAACCTAAATACTCGAACTAATGACTGGAAAAAAGTCTCACTTTTCTTTCTTGAACCGCAGACCATGTGCTTGAAGGCATTTCAATTTGCTTCTAAATTATTCAAGTGCTCTTGTTCACTGGACCCTCTAATTAGAATATAATAACAGTAAGAAGTCTCACAACACCAGGTTAAAGTCCAACAGCTTTATTTGGTAGCACTAGCTTTCGGAGTGTCACTCCTTCTTTAGGTGAGTGAGGAGATATGTTCACAAACAGGGCATATATAGACACAAACTCAATTTACAAGATAATGGTTGAAATGCGAGTCTTTACAGGTAATCAAGTCTTAAAGGTACAGACAATGTGAGTGGAGAGAACGTTAAGCACAGGTTAAAGAGATGTGTATTGTCTCCAGCCAGGACAGTCAGTGAGATTTTGCAAGCCCAGGCAAGTCATGAAGGTTACAGATAGTGTGACATGAACCCAAGATCTCGGTTGAGGCCGTCCTCGTGTGCGGAACTTGGCTATCAGTTTCTGCTCAGTGATTCTGCATTGTCGTGTGTCGCGAAGGCTGCCTTGGAGAACGCTTACCCGAAGATCAGAGGCTGAATGCCCGTGACTGCTGAAGTGTCCCCGACAGGAAGAGAACACTCCTGCCTGGTGATTGTCAAGCAGTGCTCATTCATCCGTTGTCATAGCGTCTGCATGGTCTCCCCAATGTACCATGCCTTGGGACATCCTTTCCTGTAGCGTATCAGGTAGACAACGTTGGCCGAGTTGCAAGAGTATGTACCGTGTATCTGCTGGATGGTGTTCTCACGTGAGATGATGGCATCCGTGTCGATGATCCGGCACGTCTTGCAGAGGTTGCTGTGGTAGGGTTGTGTGGTGTCGTGGTCACTGTTCTCCTGAAGACTGGGTAGTTTGCTGCGGGCAATGGCCTGTTTGAGGTTGTGCGGTTGTTTGAAGGCAGGAAGTGGGGGTGTGGGGATGGCCTTGGCGAGATGTTCGTCTTCATCGATGACATGTTGAAGGCTCCGGAGAAGATGTCATAGCTTCTCCGTTCCGGGGAAGTACTGGACGACTAAGGGTACTCTGTCCGCCGTGCCCCGTGTTTGTCTTCTGAAGAGATCGGTGCGGTTTTTTACTGTGGTGCGTCGGAACTGTCAATCGAGTGCCATATCCGGTTCTTATGAGGGTGTCTTTCAGCGTCTGTAGGTACCTGTTGCGATCCTCCTCATCTGAGCAGATCCTATGTACACGGAGGGCTTGTCCGTAGGGGATGGCTTCTTTAACGTGTTTAGGGTGGAAGCTGGAGAAGTGGAGCATCGTGAGGTTATCCGTGGGCTTGCGGTACAGTGAAGTGCTGAGATTATACACTAGATACATCGATGACATTTTCTTCCTTTGGACTCATGGCGAACAATCACTGAAACAACTCTATGATGACATCAACAAGTTCGATCCCACCATCAGACTCACCATGGACTACTCTCCGGAATCGGTTGCATTCTTGGTCACACGTATCTCCATCAAGGACGGTCACCTCAGCACTTCACTGTACCACAAGCCCACGGATAACCTCACGATGCTCCACTTCTCCAGCTTCCATCCTAAACACGTTAAAGAAGCCATCCCCTACGGACAAGCCCTCCGTATACACAGGATCTGTTCAAATGAGGAGGATCGCAACAGGCACGTACAGACGCTGAATGACCTGGTGTTGTGAGACTTCTTACTGTGCTTACCCCAGTCCAATGCCGGCATCTCCACATCATTAGAATATATTCCAGATAACATTGTACACTAAAAAGCCCACTTAAAATCTAATTGATCGATCTTTGGAATAGGGCTGGTGAGGATGTTATTCCAAAATGCAATCTTTTATAATGAAAAAAACCTTTCTGAGTGATGATGGTAAGCAATGGTTGAGATTCCGTGGCTACATTCATCTGTAAGTATGCTTGTGAATGATAAATCTTCCTGAATTTCTGCCCACTTGATAACCCAGCAAATAAATCTTCAATTAAAGAATGCAGATATTGATCAGCACATAATACTGGATTATGGTTGTTTTAAAATCATCACAAATATGAACTGAACCATCTTGTTTCATGAAGTGTATGATCAGGATAGCCCAGTCACTCATTATAACTGGCTCTAACACAGCAGTGTTAATAAATCGTACTAATTCTTCTTCAACCTTGGGATGAATTGCAGATGGCACTGCCCTTGCTTTGAGACATTTTGGTTGAGTATTAGGCTTTATCTTGATTTTCACTCAAATGCCCATCATTGAGCTAAGTGTCTCTTCGAATACATGCTTGTCTTTATCCAGAAGGTGCTGTAGATCTGTTTTGGCATTGACCAATCTGTTGGCACCACTCCAGTTAAGCTTTGATCTCCCAAATAGAGCTGGAAAATGACCATGGACCACATGGAGAGGCAGCTCCATTATTTGTCCACTCAACTCTACATTGACCCAAACGTAACCTTTTAATGGCACAATCCCTTCTGTGTGTGTCCTTAAAACCACATCTGCCGGTTTTAAAGGAAGATGCTTCAGCTTTTGTTGATGAGTAGTCTCAGGAAAGATACAGCAGCACCCATATCAACCTCATAAATTTGCCACTTAACTTCAGAATCACCCAGAATCTATGTGATTCACCCTGTATGGATAAGACATTCAGCTGGAGCCCTTCATTATATTTCTGGGCATTCTCTTCTTCACAGTCATAACTCTTTTCTTCCATGTTATATTTTTTTTCGTACAATGCAACTTGTTCTTCTTGAGGGTACCTAAATTCTTCTTCTGGCCATTCTTTTCAGTCGAGCCCAACACGCTTTTGCAATGTGACCCATTTTGCCAAAATTCTTACATTTACTATCCTTGCTCCAGGATTTAGAATCATAGCGTCCCTACAGTGCAGGAGGAGGCCATTCAGCCCATCGAGTCTGCATCGACCACAATCCCACCCAGGCCCTATTCCCGTCACCCCACATGTTTACCCTACTAATCCCCCTGACACTAGAGTCAATTTAGCATGGCCAATCCACCTAACCTGCACATCTTTGGACTGTGGGAGAAAACCGGAGCACCTGGAGGTAATCCACGCAGACATGGGGAGAACGTGCAGACTCCACACAGACAGTGATCTAAGCCAGGAATTGAACCCGGGTCCCTGGCGCTGTGAGGCAGCAGTGCTAACCGCTGTGCCACCGTGCTCGCTGAGTGGCCCATTTTGGCACATCTGTGACATTCTTGCTGCTGTTTTGACTTCTTATGGGCAGTTCCCAACTTGTGGATCTTCCTTCCTGCACCAAATTGTGAAGCCTCTTTAGTAGCCAGTTCCATCGACACTACGATCTCTGCTGTTGTCTTTAAATTCAAATAATGTTCAGTGAACAGTCATCTTTGGATAGCCTCATTTTAGAGACCACAAACTAGATGATCTTCAAGAATATCTTCTCAAGACTCACCAAACTCACAATGTTGTACCAGCTTTTTTAAGGTTGCCTCAAACTGAGCAATGCTTTCGCCTTCCACTTGAATCCTTCTGTGGAACCTGAACCTTTTCATGATGATCAATTGCTTTTAAGAGTAATGCTCTTCAAGGATCTTTGTCAAGTCATCGTATGTTTTGGTTCTTGGTTTTGCTGGATGAATCAAGCTCTGGAGCAAATTGATGATTTTACTTCCTATTGTACTGAGAAAAACTGCTGTGAGCAACTCATTTTCAATTTTATTCGCTTGTACAAAGTACTGATAATGCTCTACATTGGAACTCCACGATTCATTTTATTCTTTGAAAGGAACCATGGATCCAAATTGATCTGCCATTTCTCTTGCAGGCACTAGTGACTCAAGACTGCTCAGTATATTTCTTTTATTATCTTCAAGAAACTCCCTTTTTACCCTGGAGATTGTTGACGATGTATTTTTTTCAAACGACATCAGCCACAAAGCAGAGCATCCCTTCTTTTGAAGTATGTCAGATACTGCCTGGAATCTCACCCTTCACTGATCGAAAAAAAAATCCTCTTTTAAAAGAACACGGTGGCACAGTGGTTAGCACTGCTGCTTCACAGCACCAGGGACCTGTGTTCAATTCCCACCTTGGGTCACTGTCTGTGGGGAGTTTGCACATTCTTCCTGTGTCTGCGTGGGTTTCCTCCGGGTGCTCCGGTTTCCTCCCATAATCCAAAGACGTGCAGGTTAGGTTGATTGGCCAGATAAATTGACTCTAGTGTCAGGGGGATTAGCAGGGTAAATATGTGGGGTTATGGGAATAGGGCCTGGGTGGGATGTGGTTGGTGCAGACTCGATGGGCCGAATGGCCTCTTTCTGCACAGTAGGGATTCTATGAAAACGACATACTGTTTTTTTCATACTGAATCTTGAATCCTATTGTTGCTTTTCCCCAGTCTTCTAATATTCAAAGTGTGAGGACTCAGAATGTTTTTTTCTGTACTTCGGATCTTTTCTCTATGTTTCTGCCGAAACAAAATCCTGATTCATCACCAATTTTCTTTTTGTAATGCCCTAACTATGCTAGGAGTTTTGGGTTTTAAACAAAAAGAAAAGATGTGGTTTGCACACATAGATTCAAACTTACAACATTTATTCTAGGAGCTTTTGCCTGGACAGAGAACAAACTGAAATTAAACAGCAGTCTGTGAAACACTCAAATGACATCACCGTCAAACCATGTGATCAGCTCTTAAAGCAATCATGCAACCATTTAATAAATAATAAAAGGTCTATTTCCTTAAAAGAAAAGAAAAATGAGACAGTTTGATGGAGCGCACAGGGGGGTTTACATGAGGGAGACTGTGTCGGGCTATGCAACAGTGAATAGTCCACACCAGCTCAGTCCTTACATTCCTAACCTGCTAACCAAGATACAAGTCGGTGATCACAGGGATGCTGTTAGACAACATGCTTTTTTTCAAAACTTTTAGAAACACCACTTTATAGATAATTATCTTAAATTAATAATTAATTCAAATATATAGCACCTTATAACAACCCTTTTTATTTTGATTACTTTCCAGGCTACAGGGCAAAATTTTCTTTTATTACCCACTAAAAATATTATGAAACCAGCTGCGCTCAATTACCCATCAAAAGAAGCGTCACTGAAATAACTAATTTCTAATGGTCATGACCATTAGTTTCAATGTCATGAAACTAATGGTAACTTAAATATTCATTTTTCCACCGTTAACTTTTTAAATGTTTTATTTGTCCTTAAAACATCCACAACTTTAGGGTATTTCATCTTCATACTTAATTCCAATACATCAACCTAGCATCCGGTGTTATCTGAGTGCTTAACCAACTTAGTACAATTGTTAGCATTTTGTTTTGCAAAATACCACATGGCTGGGGTTTGCAGGTGGTCGTAAGATGCACCACTCTCAGGCTTCTGTGTCTCTACCAAATGAATTCAGAAAAAGAAAAATGTTGTGTTATGTGATATCTTTTACAATTTCAGAACACCTCAGAGCACTTCACAGCCAGTTCTTGAAGCAAATTTGCACAAAGCAAATCCTCAAAACAGTAGTGGTATGAATGACTAGATCCTCTGTTGTTGTAGTATTGGCTGAGAAAGAAATTCTGATTCAGAGAGGAGAATGCTACCACAATGCCTGGGCTTACACTGGTTGATGAAAACAGTCCTTCCCACCATTAATTAATCAGGTGACTTAAAGATTGAAGAAAGGATATGGAAACCAAATATTTTTTGTGGGGGGCAGGGGAGGGGGGCAGTGGGGAGATTAGTGACAAGATTGGACTCATTTCTTTCAGCGTTACAAATGCTCTTTGAGGTCCAAAATGGCCCGAGAACACACATGCATGTACATAAGAACATAAGAACATAAGAAATAGGAGCAGGAGTAGGCCATCCAGCCTCTCGAGCCTGCCCCGCTATTCAATAAGATCATGGCTGATCTGATAGTGGTTTAGTTCCACTTACCCGCCCGCTCCCCATAACCCTTAATTCCCTTATTGATCAGAAATCTATCTACCTGTGACTTAATGATATATGGGGTGAATCTTATCAGACACCTCATTAGTGAGGGGATTAGTGTGTATGCAGTGAATAGCCACCAGAAGAATATGGAGGAAGTCGATCATGATGTCAGTCAGGCTGCAACACTGATTTGATGCCAGTAAGCTGAATGCTCCAATTAACTTTCTCTCTTAAACTTATATAGCTGAAAACACATTCAGCAACAGGAAGGATCCCCACTAGCCTTTTAACTGCCTAAAGGTTAGATGCTGGTTTATTTCTTTTGGCTGTTGCGATGATTCTAGAACTGTTTGGTGCTCTCTATAGTTGTTTAAAGTTACTCATGTCAACAGCTGCAGCAGCTGCTGGACGAAGTTTTTGCAAAATCAAAGCATCTCCGCAAACCAGTTTCTCCTAGACATAGGTGGCCTAGCATGCATTCTCCTTGAAACACATCATGACTTGGAGAATGATCAGAGGGCATGTAGAGTATGTCAAGTTGCTGACAGTTGGAACTAAAGGAAGGGAACGACTCTTAACAGGCAATCATATCAGCTCAGGATGTTCAGGGAACCATTTTCCAATATGGGCCTCAGTGAGGAACAATGTATAAGATATCTGCCATAGTCTCAAAATGGATTGTGCCATGGCCAGCATCATCCTCCATAGGGGCTAGGATATACAGGCACACCTGTTCCCTTTCATTTAGAACCTTGGCTCAAGTTATGTACCACTTTGTTGGGCAAAAGTGAGGGAAGTGTTTCAATGAGTATTATGCAATCTTTTTAGTTGACATGGCTGTCATAGTTGGATAGTTGGCACCATTTGCAAGTTGTGAGATGTGTGTGAGGCTTGCAGTAGTGCTCAATGTGAGTGAGGTGACATAGACAAATGAGTCCAGATGGCTAGAGATTGTAGGTACAGGAGTGATATGGCTATCATGATTTGAGCAGTGTCAGAGTCTATTGGTGCAGATGTTAAAAATGCACCCATTGATCTTGACCATCTATATCAGATTCATGATGAGTCTGATAGTGGGATGGTGGTGAAATTCATACTTCAATACGCCAACATCTTCATGCACAAGTTCGAACAAGACCTCTTCGCCACACAGGACCTTCAACTGATGCTATACACCAGATACATCAATGACATTTTCTTCCTTTGGACTCGTGGCAAAAAGTCACTGAAATGATTACATGATGACATCAACAAGTTCCATCCCACCATCAGATTCACTATGGACTACTCTCCAGAATCAGTTGCATTCTTGGACACACACATCTCCATCAAGGACGCTCACCTCAGCACTTTACTCAACCGCAAGCCCAAGGATAACCTCACGATGCTCCACTTCTCCAGCTTCCACCCTAAACATGTTAAAAAGGCCATTCCCAATGGACAAGCCCTCCATATGCACAACATCTCCTCGGATGAGGAGAAATGCAACAGACACCTCCAGACGCTGAAAGATGCCCTCATAAGAACAGGATATGGCGCTCGACTCATCAATCAACAGTTCCGACGCGCCACAATGAAAAACCACACCGATTTCCTCAGAAGACAAAGACGGGACATGACCAACAGAGTACCCTTCATCGCCCAGTACTTCCCCAGAATGGAGAAGCTACGACATCTTCTTCGGAGCCTTCAACATGTCATCATTGAAGATGAATATCTCGCAAAGGCCATCCCCACACCCCCACTACTTGCCTTCAAACAACCGTCCAATCTCAAACAGACCATTGTTGCAGCAAACTACCCAGCCTTCAGGAAAACAGTGACCGCAACACTATACAACCCTGCCACGGCAACCTCTGCAAGACGTGCCGGATCATCAACATGGATGCCACCATCACGTGAGAACACCACCCACCAGGTACACAGTGCATACTCATGCAACTCGGCCAACATTGTCTACCTCATACGCTGCAGGAAAGGATGTCCCGAGGCGTGGTACATTGGCAAGACCACGCAAACGCTATAACAACAGATGAACAGACAGCCCGCGACAATTGCCAGGCAGGGGTGTTCCCTTCCAGTCAGGGAACACGTCAGCAGTCATGGGCATTCAGCTTCTGATCTTCGAGTAAGCGTTCTCCAAGGTGGCCTTCAGGACACATGGCAATGCAGAATCACGAGCGGAAACTGATGGCCAAGTTCCACAAGCATGAGGACGGCCTCAACCGGGATCTTGGATTCATGTCACACAACATGTAACCCCCACCATTTGGCCTGGGCTTGCAAAATTCTACTAACTGTCCTGGCTTGAGACCATTCACACCTCTTTAACCTGTGATTATCCCTCTCTCCACTCGCACTGTCTGTACCTGCAAAGACTTGATGACCATTCCAACTACTCTTTACATTTCATCTATAATTATCTTGCAATTGTGTCTTTAGCTATATATGCCATGTTTGTGAATCTACCTCTCCACTCACCTGATGAAGGAGCAGTGCTCCAAAAGCTCGTGATTCCAAATAAACCTGTTGGACTTCTAACCTGGTGTTGTGAGACTTCTTAACAAAATTGTTGAAAGGTAGGAATGTAATTTGTGAAGAGGAAATACAGAACTTATAATAGGTTAAATGAGTGGACAAGGATCTGGCAAATTAATAATGTGGGAAAATGTGTAAGTGGCCATTTGGCAGGAAGAATAAAAAAGAAGCATATTATCTAAATGGTAAGAGATTGCAGAGGGATCTAGGTGTCCTAATGTATGAATCGCAAAAGGTTTGTATGCAGCTGCAGCAAGTAATTGGGAAACCTAATAAAATGTTACCTTTTATAGTAAGGCAAATTGAATATTAAAGAGTTTCAAGGGGTCCAGATCAACAATAGCTTGTCCTGGTCCTTCCACGCTGACGCTTTCGTTAAGAAAGCTCACCAACGCCTCTGCATTCTCAGGCGGCTAAGGAAATTTGGCATGTCCGCTATGACTCTCACGAACGTCTACAGATGCACATAGAAAGCATTCCTTTCTGGATGTATCACAGCTTGGTATGACTCCTGCTCTGACCAAGACCGCAAGAAACTACAAATGGATATGAGCGAAGCCCAGTCCATCATGCAAACCAGCCTCCCATCTATTGACTTTGTCCACACATCCCGTTGCCTCAGAAAAGCAGCCAGCATAATCAAGGATCCCACACCCCTGGCATACTCACTTCCACCTTCTTCCATCGGGAAAAGATACAAAAGTCTGAGTTCATGTACCAGCCCACTCAAGAACAACTTTTTCCCTGCTGCCATCAGACTTTTGAATGGACCTACCTTATATTAAGTTGATCTTTCTTTACACCCTAACAATGACTGAAACACTGCATTGTGCATACTCTCCTTTCCTTCTCTATGAATGGTATGCTTTGTCTGTATAGAGCACAATAAATGATACTTTTCACTGAATACCAATACATATGACAATAATAAATCAAATCAAATAAAGTAGGGAGTTTCTGCTTGTTATACAGAGCATTGGTGAGACCACATCTGGAGTACTGTGCACAGTATTGGCCGCCTTATTTAAGGAAGGAATCAAGTGCATTGGAAGCAGCTCAGGGAAGGTTTACTAAACTAATATCTGGAATAGACGAATTGACTTATGAGGAAAGAATGGACAGGTTAGGCATGTATCCGCTGGAGTTTAGAAGAGTAAGTAGCAATTTGATTGAAACATATATGACCTTGGGTCTTGACAGAGTGGATGTGGAATTTAGAAGAATGAGGGGGGATCTTATAGAATCATAGATCATAGAATCTACAGTGCAGAAGGAGGCCACTTGGCCCATTGAGCCTGCACCGGCAACAATCCCACCCAGATCCTATCCTTGTAGCCCCATATATTTACCCTCCTAATCCCCCTGACACTAAGGGGCAATTTAGCATGGCCAATCAACCTAACGCGCATACCTTTGGACTGTGGGTGGAAACCGGAGCACCCAGAGGAAACCCATGCAGACACGGGGAGAATTGCAAACTCCACACAGTCACCCAAGGCCGGAATTGAACCCGGGTCCCTGGCGCTGTGAGGAAGCAGCGCTAACCACCGTGCCACCCCACATATTAAACATACAAAATTATGGAGGGAATAGATATGATAGAAGCAGAGAGGTTGTTTCAATTGGCGGGTGAAACTAGAACAAAGAGGCATAGCTTCAAAATAAGTGGGAGCAGATTTAGGACTGAGTTGAGGAGGAACTTCTTCTCCCAAATGGGTTGTGAACCTGTGGAATTTCTTGCCCAATGAAGCATTTGAGGCTACCTCGTTGAATGTTTTTAAGCAAAGATAGATGTTTGAACAGTAAAAGAATTAAGGGTTATGGTGAGCGGGTGGGTAAGTGGAGCTGAGTCCACAAAAAGATCAGCCATGATCTTATTGAATGGCAGGGCAGGCTCAAGGGGCCAGATGGCCTACTCCTGTTCCTAGTCCTAATGTTCTTATCTTCTCTTGTGGGAGAATGGGTCACTGTCAGCCATTTAAGACAGAGAGGAGAATCTTTTTCTCTCAGAGGGTTGTGAGTCTTTGGAACATTCTTACTCAGAAGGTGGAGTCTTTGAATAATTTTAAGGCAGAGGGAGATAGATTCTTAATAATCGAGAGGGTGGTAAGTTATTGGGAGTAGACAGGAATGTAGAGTTTAAGTTAAAATCAAATCAGCCATCATTTCATTGAAAGGCGAAGCAAGCTCAAGGGGCCGAGTGGTCAACTGCTCCTAATTTGTATATTAATATGTATATAACCAGGTGAGAGCCCTGTAGTAAGTCAGCCAGACACCAGTTTCCCGTCACCAAAGACCCTTTATTATATACCAAAGAGAAGAGCCAAACCCGCAGCTTAGAGTCAGACAGTCTACACCTCGGGACCTGCAACTATCATATCCAAGTTGAGCAGCAAGTTCAAAAACCTCTCCTCATCCCTTCTCATTGGGCAAGCCTCCGCTTGTTCAATAAGGAAGCTCATACTCCACGAAGCCCACAGGGAGATCTATTGATGATCGCCCTTGGCCTTAATGGCCATCTTAACATCCCTACCCTCTTAGGTCCGTGTCTCTCTCAGCACGCCCACTGCAAGAAGGTCCTTTCTGCTACTTCACAGTTGGTCTGAGGTCCGTCAAAGGCAGATCTGGGTCAGAGGGCATAAACCAAACAGGGGGCCTTCATTTTGGGAGAGAGTGTCGCAGGGTTACCAATGCAGGTACCGCTGACAGCTTCCATCTCCAAGTCCATACCTTCACCATCTGGAGGGGCCAGTGCAGAGTCAGCTCTGAGTTGAGGGGTGACACTGTAGTGAAGCCTGCTTGGGCATGGATCCCCTGGCTCTGAGATGGTCCAACTGCTGCTTTAAGATTTTAACTTTGTAAGATACTCTTCGCATTTTCTCCATAATGATTCCAGGGATCCAACTGGGACTGTTCCCAAAGTCTCTCACGTGAACCAGATCACCCATTACAAAAGTTTTTTCTGTCCTTGCGGAATTGTAATTTCTTTTTTGGTTTTCTTGTTGGGACTACACCCTCCCTGCCATGTTTGTGAATAGCAGCTTTAATCAGGTATGAAGCTGGTTGTTTCTTCATGCCATTTTTGAAGGTATGATCTGTCTGCTCTGCCAGTCCATTTGACGATGGGTGATAAAGTGTTGTTCTGACATATCAGATATCAGTAGAGAGCGCAAAGTTCTGGAAATCACTGCTAATGGCACGGCAGCATGGTGGGACAGTGGTTAGCACTGCTGCCTCACAGTTCCAGGGACCCAGGTTCAATTCCCGGCTTGGGTCACTGTCTGTTTGGAGTTTGCATGTTCTCCCCATGTCTGCGTGGGTTTCCTCTGGGTGCTCCAGTTTCATCCTTCAGTCTGAAAGACGTGCTGGTTAGGTGCATTGGCCATGCTAAGTTCTCCCTCAGTGTACCCGAACAGGCGCCCGAGTGTGGCGACTAGGAGATTTTCACAGTAACTTTATTGCAGTGCTAATGTAAGCCTACTCGGGACATTAATAAATAAACTTTAAATGTTAATAAAGGCCATACCATTATCAATGTTCCATGTGTACTGAAGCTTTGTCATAATTTCTCAGTTGTAGCCTGAGTAGTCGTGGAATCGATGCAATGCACCTCCAACCATTTGAAGTGTGCATCTCCCATGATTAAAAATGTGTAGCCCATAAAGGGCTAGCAAAGTCCACATGTCCACACATTCATGACCTGCCAGGCCACTCCCATGGGCGTGGGGAGGCTGAGGGAGGGAGTTTTTGATTTTCCTGGCACAGGTCATATCGTTTCATCAAGTCTGTGATGTCAGAGTCAAAACCAGGCCATCAGACGGAACTCTTTGGAAGCATTTTCATTTTTGAAACTCCCTGGTGGCCATTATGTAGTTCTGTTAATATTGGATGTCGTCCTGGGGGCAGAACAATTACTCGAGACCCCTAAAGAAAGATCCCATCCTTAACACTAAATTCTTCTTTCTTAATAAGGCAGGGTTTCATTTCTTTGGAGGGTCGTCCTTGGAATACATCATGTAAGATCATATGCCTTATTTTGGATAAGGTTACATCTTTTTTGGTCCAGGCCTTAATTTGTCTTGTGGATATCTGGCAAAGTCTCCATAAAATTCAGAGTCATCACAACCTTTTCCAGTGCTGATGAAGAAGCCAGGGTTGTGGGCAATGGGAGGCGACTCAGTGCATCACCATTGGCTACCCAGGTTCCAGGATGGTGTGCCAGAAGATATTCAAAGGCTCCCAATAACAAGGCCCAATGCTGTACTAAATGCGGAGAGAGTTCTCTTTAAAAATGCCCAATAAAGGTTTATGGTCGGTAACTATTAAAAAAAGCCTACCGTCAAAGTATTGATGGAACTACTTCACACCAAATATGACCACCAGTCCTCCTTTCTCAATTTGAGAATACCTTTGCTCCGCATCTGGAAGGGCCCTGGAGGCATCTGGCCTTTCCAGTGATGTGACAGCACCACCCCAACCCCGTATGGGGGAGCATCACCAGTCAATGGAAGCTATTTCTTAGGATCAAAATGGACCAATAAGTTAGATGACAGTAGCTGATATTTGACTTTAGAAAACATCTCTGCCCACGGAGCTTACAAGGACCATCTCTGGTATTTTCCTACTAGGCGTGCCAAAGGGCCAAGCCTGGGAGCCAAGGGGCCAGCATGGGAGCCAAGTTAGGGATAAATGTTTCTTAATAATTTACTTATACCAGGAAGGATTTCAACTCTGTGGTGTTCCTTGGTGTTGGTGCTTCTTTGATAGCCTTTACCTTATCATCAACTGGATATAACCCATTGCCATCTACTCAGTAGCCTAAATAGGTTACTTCAGTCGCTTGAAAGGCACATGTCTCCCTCTTCAAGTGAACTTCCGCTCTAGAAAATCTCCGCAAGACTTCTTCGAAGTTAGGGAAATGTTCCTGTTCCAAAGCCTCCGTGACCAAGATGTCACTTAAGTATACTGCTACCTTGAAAAATGTTCTCCATAACTCTTTGGAAAATGGCACACATTGACAAGACCCCAAAGGGGAAACAAGTATACTCATAGAGTCCGTTATGTTTGTTGTTCATCACATATTTCTGGGAGGACTTGTCCAATTCAAGCTGAAGATAGAAGTAGCTCATGTCGAAGTTGGAGAATGTCTTGCCATCTGCTAAGAGTGTACAAATCTTCAATCTGAGGCTTGGAGTACCTATCAAGTTTGGAGACCCGATTGGCCATTAGTTTAAAGTCCCCACACATGAAGTGATTTTTTGAGCTTAAGAACAGGGATTATGGGTGCAGCCTATTTTGCAAATTGCATTGGTCTTATTATATCTAAACTTTCAAGGCATCCTAGTTCGCAGAATCATAGAATCATACAGTGCAGAAGAGACCCTTCAGCCCATCGGGTTTGCACCAATACATGTGAAACACCTGACCTCCCACCTAGCCTTGAATGTTTTGACATGCCAAGTGCTCATCCAGGTACTTTTTAAAAGATGTGAGGCAACTCGCCTCTACCATCCTTCCAGGCAGCGCATTGCAGATGGTCAACACACTCTGGGTAAAAAAGATTTTTCTCACATCCCCCCTAAACCTCCTGCCCCTCACCTTGAACTTGTGTCCCCCCCCTAACTGACCCTTCAACTAAGGGGAACAGCTGCTCCTTATCCATTCTGTCCCTACCTCTCATAATCTTGTACACCTCGATCAGGTTGCCCTTCAGTCTTACCTGTTACAGCAAAAACATCCCAAGCC
Organism: Mustelus asterias; assembly: GCF_964213995.1. NCBI lineage: Eukaryota > Metazoa > Chordata > Chondrichthyes > Carcharhiniformes > Triakidae > Mustelus > Mustelus asterias. The sequence goes on from NC_135818.1 coordinate 38,870,466, forward strand.
TATCCAACCTCTCTTCATAACTTAAATATACCATCCCAGGCGGCATCCTGGTGAATCTCCTCTGCACCCTCTCCAGTGCCATCTCATCCTTACGATAATGTGGTAACCAGAACTGCACACAGTACTTTAGCTGTGGCCTTACCAAAGTTCTATATAACTCCAACATGACTTCCCTGCTTTTATAATCTATGCCTCGATTGATAAAGGAGGTGTCCAATATGCCTTTTTCACCACCCCAACCAACATGCCCTTCCGTCTTCAGAGATCTATAGACAAACACACCAAGATCCCTTTGTTCCACAGAACTGTCATGCCGTTCATTGAATACTTACTTGTTAAATTACTCTTTCCAAAGTGTATCACCTTACACTTTTCAGGGTTAAATTCAATCTGCCACTTGACCGTCCCATTTATATCTTCTTGTAGTCCAAGACATTCAACTTCACTGTTAACCACCCAGCCAATCTTTGTGTCACCTGCAAACTTACTAATCCTACACCCACATAGTCATCTATGTTGTTTATATAAATGATGAATAATGGGGGACCCAGCACAGATCCCTGTGGTACGCGACTGGACACTGGCTTCCAGTCACTAAAGCAGCCTTCTGTCATCACCCTCTGTCTCCTACGTCTGAGCCAATTTTGAATCCACTTTATCAAATTACCCTATATCCCATGTGCATTTACCTTCTTTATAAGTCTCCCATGTGGTTCCTTGTCAAAGGCTTAGCTGAAATCCATTATAAACTACATCGGCTGAATTACTCTCATCTACGCACCTTGTTCAATTTCTATCTTCTCCAGAATGGAGTATGGGACTGGTCTTGCTCTGAAATACCTAGCTGTAGGGCTGGGTTCAACATAGATCTTGGTCTTGGCTCCCATTATTTTTCCTTGGCTTTCTTGGAAAACTTCGAGGTATCTATTAATAACTTTGTACAGTCCCTAGCCTGAAAATCTCAAAACAAATTCAGCCACATTTGCTGAAGCAAATCTCTCTCCAGAAGACTTGTTCTGTATCCCCCCACTTGTGCAACAATGAGTGGAAGATGAGCTGATTGCTGCCTGTAGGTTACTGGGGCCATTATGCTGCCCTTTATTTGTAAAGGTTCCCCCATGTAGGTGGCTAGTCTGGCCTTCATCTCACCCAACCTCAGAAGTTAGATGCCAGATTGGAGACACTGATATATCTGTTCTCTGATAATGGAGACTGCAGCTCCCGTGTCCACCTCCATCTTCAAGGGATGGCAATTCACCAGTAATTCTACCATTATTGAGGCAACTCGTGTTGTAATGATATGATTCGGTTGTAATAGCCCTGTCTCTGGAACAGGGGATACTTGCATGGTATGCTCAAGAACTGGTCTCAACTTTTCACTAGGCAGCACAGGGTTTGCTTGTTCCTGAATCTTGGCCTTCGCTATGGCAATAATCAATCCATTGTCTGCCAACTGCACCTTTCTGGAGTATATTCTCCAATACTCTTGGGGTCATCACTGCCTGTCATTGACTGTCTGGTGGTGATATTAGGGTTCCTATATTGAAAGGGCCCTTAAACACCTGATTTATATAAGCACTCTCCATTGAGGACTTGTAATGTTATATCATAGATTACATGATCATCAACATCTCTGTTCTTGAAAATAAACAATTATTGGTTCATTATTTATTTCTTATAACCAATTACCAACCAGTAAGAAGTAAATTAGATATCAGAGAAGATGTGCTAATAGCTATTTTTAAGCATAAAAACATTTTTTAGCAATTTTGTGTTATTGAGAACTCATATGAGTCATGGATATCAAATCCTTGAGCCAAGAGTTGAGCTGATGAACATTCCTTCTCTTTAAAAAAAAAATCACTTTGAAACCATCTGCAGGCATCATGATGTTGATGCATTTAGATGAAGAAAACTATAATTAATGAGATTCAAATAATCTGTGCTGGAATTCAGCTCAATGGAGCCTGCCTTTTGGCTCCAATGTGGCCCTTTAAAGTTGTAAGATGGCATCCATGTCACATGCACACATTTCAGATATGATTTGTACCCGGAATCTACACCGCAAGAATACTTGAGAATCAAGAGGTAAAAAGGAGAAACTAACTTAAAGCAATCACAATCACAAGAAAATAAAGTACCAGGAAAACTATTAGAACTAAAGGCTGACAGGTCTTCTGGATCTGATGGCCTGCATAAAATCATAAAATCTCTACAGTATGGAAGGAGGCCATTCAGCCCATCAAGCCTTCACTGACAACAATCCCACCCAGGCCCTAACCCCGTAACCCCACGTATTTACCCTGCTAGTCCCCCTGACACTAAGGGGCCAAACAACCTAACCCACACATCTTTGGATTGTGGGAGGAAACCAGAGCACCCAGACGAAACCCACGCAGGGATGGGCAGAACATGCAAACTCCACATAGAGATTTTTCAAGCAGCTCCTAGCATTTTATTTTGGCACTGTTTTGTCTACAACTGGTATCTTCTAATTGTTACTGAAGCAATATAATGGATATCATGTTTATTTTTAATCTGGTCTAATGTAGTGACCCGGGGGTTTTATGATCCTTTTGGAATTTCTGGGTGGAGCATGATTGACAGGTCAGGTGATGCTGGCGGTTGTTTTTTCCACAGAAACATCCAAGTTTTTAGTTTCATTTTTCTCAGATGCTGTTTGGACTTGAGACAGAAAGCAGTGTCTCTTGTTTTTCCCTCGCTTGGAGTTGGAAATTCTGTTGTCTCTGAGTTGCTGTTAGAAACTCCTGGAGGCAGGCAGTGTCTCTGTCTCTATCTCTTTCTCTCTCTCTGTCCGGAGGCATTTTAGAAAGTTCCAGGTCTGGGAAGCCTCAAGGTTTTAATCTGACATTCAAAGGACCAATTCACAGCAGGTGTTAAAAAGCTGCAAAATCCAGCATCACATGAGCATACTTGCTTTTTGTGCTAAGTCCAGAAAGAGTGTATGTTTGTGGGATGTTGCTTGACCTGAAACATCATTGATAGCTAGCTGTTAAGATTCATACTATATCATGTTTGATTCTTGTAATTGGTAAAAGTTATGCTAAATCTTTTAAATTATATTTTAACTTGTGTTCTTAAATAAATTTTGTTTGATAAAAGCTTCCTAGTGGATCACTTGGATCATACCTGGAGTGAAACACCTTATGCTCACCTGTGCCAAAATCAAATGTAAAAACTTAGGCTAACTTCATAAAACACCTTGGAGTTTCTTGCCTGGGTCTTTACTTTAGGGCCTTAAAAGCAGTAACTGCTGAGATAGTAGATGCATTGGTTTTAATTTTCCAAAATTCCTTAGGTTTTGCAAAAGACCCATCAGATTGGAAAACAGAAAATGTAATTCATCTATTCAAGAAGGAAGGAAGACAGAAACCAGGAAAATGCAGGCCAGTTAGCCTAAAGTCTTTCGTATGGAAATGCTAGAATCTATTATTAAGGAGATTGTAGCAAGGCATTTAGAAAATCTCAATTTTCAGTTTTCAATTTTCAATCTCAAAGCAGAGTCAACATGGCTTTTTGAAAAAGAAATTGTGCTTGACTAATTTATTGGCCAAGAAACAAGCAAGGTGGGTAAAATGCAACCTGTAAATGTGCAATACTTGGATTTCCATCAGGCATTTGACAAGGTTTCACATCAAAGGTTATTGCACAAAATAAGAGCTCATGGTGTACAGAGTAACATGTAAGTAGATTTTTTTAGCTAACAGTAAACAGAGGGTTGGGGTAAGTGGATCGTTTTCAGGTTGGCAAGATGTAACCAGTGGTTTGCCACAGGGATCAGTACTGGGGCCTCAACTATTTACAATCTATATCACTCACTTAGATGGGTGGACCATGTGTATGGTTGCTAAATTTTCTAATGATAAAGATAGGTAGCAGAGTAAGTTGTGAAAACGGTGTAAGGAATCTGAAAAAGGACATAGATAGGTTAAGTGAATGGGCAAACATTTGGCAGATGGTGTATAATGTGGGAAAATGTCCACTTGTCCACTTTGATAAGAATAGAGAAAGCAGAATATTATTTAAATAGAGACAGATTGCAGAATTCTTAAAGTACAGAGGGATCTGGGTGTCCTGGCACATGAATCGCAAAAAGTTAGTATGTAGGTACAGAAGTGATGAGAAATACAAATTGAATGCTGTTGTTTATTGTAAGGGGGATAAAATATAAAAGTAGGGAAGTTAGGCCACATTTTTACATGGTTTTAATGAAACATATAAGATCCTGGGGGACTTGACAGGATGTATGCTAAAAGGATGTTTTTCCCCTTATGGGAGAAACTAGAACCAGTTCAAAAATAGTGGGTGTTCCCCTTAGATGGAAGGGAAGAGAATCTTTTTCTCTTAGCGGATTGTTAGTCTGTGGATTTCTGTTCCCCAGAGGGTGGTGAAGGCAGGGTCATTGAATATTTTTAAGACTGAGTTAGATAGATTCTTGACTGACAAGGGAGTCAAAAGGTTTAAGGAGTAAAGTAAAGACCGCAATCTGATCAGCCATGATCTTATCAAATGGCAGAGCAGGCTCAAGGGGCTGAATGGCCTATTCCTGATTTGTATGTTGATTAAGTGATTGGACAAAAATGTGGGATAATGTGAGGTTATCCACTTTGGCAGGAAGATTAGAAAAACAGGATATTATTTATATTGAGTGAAAATGCAAAGTACTGTAGTAGAGAAGAAACTGGGTTCTTCATACATGAATCACAAAATGTGAGCATGCAGGAACATCAAGTAATTAGGAAGGCAAATTAAGTAATGGCCTTTTTGAAAGGGGGATGGAATATAAAAGTAGAGAAGTCTTGCTACAACTGTAAAGGACATTAGTGAGACCACCCCTAGAGTACTCTGTGCCCTTTTAGTGTCCATATTTAAGAGGAATATACATGCACTGGAAATGATTCAGAGAAGGCTCACCTGGCTGATTCCTGCGATGAAAAGTTGTCTTATCAGGAAAGGTTGAGCAGGTTGTACCTATATTCATTCAAGTTTAGGAGAATGAGAGGTTGTCTTATTTGAAACAGATTCTTAAATGATTTAACACGCTAGATGCTGAGAGAATGTTTCCTCTCCTGGGGATTCTAGAACCAGGGCATAGTTTCAAATTAAGAGGTTTCCCATTAAAATGGAGATGATGAGGAATTTCTTCTCTTAGAGGATAATTAATCTTTCAATTCTCTGCCCCAGTGAGTAGTGGAGTCTGGGTCATTAAATGTATTCAAAGTTGAGCTATACAGATTTTTGATCTACAAGGGAGTCATTGGGCCTGATTTTACCAAAACTTCGCGCCCAATCACGGTAAAGTTGGGCGTCGGGCCTAGACTGCAATCTGCACCTGATTCCGAGCAGATCGCGGCTTTACCGACACCCAATTCGCGGGCACCCGGCCCGCGCCCAAATCGGGCGGCCCGACGATTTAAATGCATTTGCATGCATTTAAATCAACTTAATGAACCGCCCAACTCTACCGCCAAATCCCACTTTACCATCTTCTGGCCCGATCCGCGTCTGCGCTGTTACCGACCTGCAAAATAAAAGTCTGAAGTCGCCGCTGCAACCTCCGAAGAGCGGGGTCAGAGACTGCAACGGCTCTCTGACCCAGGTCAACCTCTGGTCGGGGCGGGAGGGGGTGTGACGTCTCACCCCCTGGCCGGGGGGGCGAGGGGTGGGGGAGAGGATGGGAGGGGAGGGGGTGTGACCGATCACCCCCTGGGGGAGGGGAAGAGGGGGGTGTGACATCTCATCCTCTGGCCGTAGGGGTTCCGCTGCGTGTCTGCGGCCGATCCCTCCTGGCACCATCACTGCTACACTACCAGCCACAGATTACTCTTCCCTGCAGGTGCGAGAGAGCGGGAGAGATGGCTGTGGCTGGTAGTGTACCAGTGATGATGCCAGGAGGGATCGGCCGCAGACAGGCAGCGGAACCCCCCCCGACCAGAGGATAAGACGTCACACCCCATCTCTTCCCCCCCCCCCCCCCCCCCCAGGGGATGATCGGTCACACCCCCTCTCCCTCCCCCCAGGGGATGATCGGTCACACCCACTCTCCTCTCTCCCACCCACCCCTGCGCCCCCCCCCCCCCGACCAGAGGATGATCGTCAGAGAGCCGTTCTCTCCGCTTTCTGCTTTTTTTTTCGCGCCCGGGCGCGCTGTCAGATTTTTTTCAACCTGCGCATGCGCAGTTCAGAGCTCCGATTGGTCCGCCAGCGCTAAGCCCCGCACACAGTACGGATCGGGCCGGAGCTGGCAAAACGCGTATGGGCGCACTGGAAAAAGGATTCCAGGCGCGGATCTATTTGATGCCCAGATCCAGCACTTAGACTCAAAATGGTAAAATTCCCCCCATTGTGTGCAGGCAGAGAAGTGGATTCAAGATTACAAACATATAAGCCATAATTTTAGTGAATGGAAGTGGAGGTTCAAAGGGCCGAATGGCCTACTCCTGCTCCTATCTCTTATGCAATGTTTTGTGTGTTGGCTGTTATGCCTGTCATGCTGAATAAGTTGACAATATGTGCAAGCTGTGAGTTGTGGATATGAGACTTGCATTAGTGCTAAGTGTGTAAGGGTGAAGTGAAGTACATACTGTTGGAGATGAATCCTGACAGCTAAAGATTGTTGATAGGCGAGAGATGAGTGAGTGTGGCAAATTTAGCAGTGGTTACATGGGCGGCACGGTATGGGCGGCACGGTAGCACAGTGGTTAGCACTGCTGCTTCACAGCTCCAGGGTCCCGGGTTCGATTCCCGGCTCGGGTCACTGTCTGTGTGGAGTTTGCACATTCTCCTCGTGTCTGCGTGGGTTTCCTCCGGGTGCTCCGGTTTCCTCCCACAGTCCAAAGATGTGCGGGTTAGGTTGATTGGCCAGGTTAAAAATTGCCCCTTAGAGTCCTGGGATGTGTAGGTTAGAGGGATTAGCGGGTAAATATGTGGGGGTAGAGCCTGGGTGGGATTGTGGTCGGTGCAGACTCGATGGGCCGAATGGCCTCCTTCTGCACTGTAGGGTTTCTATGATTTCTATGATTTCTATGGTTGAGGTTAGTGATGCAGTTGATAAGATTTGAAGGTACATGCATGGATTTTGACCACTTGTGTGAGGTTATTAAATTTTGTGAGAAACTGCATCCAGGTTCCCAGGGCTGTAGCCCTCACAGCAACCTACTGTTTTCCCACTGCCTTCGTGTTATGTGCCCCAAGGACTCGTGCTCCCTCAAGAGTTTACAGAACATCGCTCCTTATTTCCATCTCCTCTATCAAGACCTCCACTGTAATGTTGAAAAACATGGAGGCTTGTTCTCATCTATGGTCAGTCGTTCTTTTCTCTTTCCCAGGTTAGATTTTGATGTAGAATGATTCCCAACTTCCCTTTAAGAGGTGTAATCTTGCTTTAAGAAGTGCAAGTTATGAGCAACATTGGGCCCTCCTGCTGAAGCATGCAGCCAATGAACAGGGTGGGAAGTGCTGGTTGCACACGGATATAATTGTAATCAGAAGGCAGCACAAAGTTGGCATGCTGCCTAGATTCCACTCAACGGGCGTGTGTGATTTCTGTGCCCATTTTTGGAAGGTAACCAATTTATAGCCCTTCATGTCAAGCAGATGGTGATCTATCAGGCATCATAAATGTATCTGTTCATTATTAATAAATTATTTCCACATTGAATTAGTTGCACACTATCTCAACAAGTATTCATTTCTTATTTTGGTACTCTTGTCTGACTTAATTAATGTGTATCAAAATATGACATGTTTCTGTAAGATGGGAATTCCATTTATATACCACACGTGAGTCTGTGAAATGCCTTGGGATGTTTTTTCACATTTTCTTCTCATGCAATTCCTAAAGTTCTCATTTCTGTTCCATCATGCAACAGATGGGTGAGCTGCCTGATTCCTGATGCAATCGGGAATGCAGCCCATCTGTAAAATGATAATGAAGCCTCAGAGATAGAATGAATTGGGACCAAAATGATATCCATGATAAAAGGGTTAATTTATGAGGACAGGTTACATTGTGTAGGCTTGTATTCCCTTGAATGTAGGAGATTAAGGGGCAATTTAATAGTAGTGTTTAAGATGAATATAAGATTTAATAGAGTTAATAGAGATAAGTTGTTTCCTCTAGTGGGAAAGTCCAGAAGAAAGGGACATAACTTTAAATTTTGAACCATGCCATTCAGGGTAATGTCAGAAAGCAATTATTCACACACTGGTATTGGAGGTCTGGAATTGTCTTCTCAAAATACTGTTGAGGCTATGTCCATTGTAAACTTCAAAACTGAGATTGTGAGGGCTTTGTTAGGTATTAAGGGTTATGGAACCAAGGCAGGTAGGTGAAGTTAAACTGTTATCTAATTGAATGACGTACTCCTGAGCCTGTGTTTGTATGGGTCTTATGCCAAAAACATCAAGGCGACTTAACGCCGATTCCTGGATACCTCAGACTAAATCACCCCTGATGAGTTTGCTTATGTGTTACGTTTACGTTTTTTAAAGTTTATTTATTAGTGTCACAAGTAGGCTTGCATTGACACTGCAATGAAGTTACTGTGAAAATCCCCTAGTTGCCACACTCCGGCGCCAGTTCAAGTTCACTGAAGGAGAATTTAGCATGGCCAATGCACCTAAGCAGCCCATCTATTGGACTGTGGGATGAAACTGGATCACCCAGAGAAAACTCACACAGACATGGGGAGAATGCACAGATAGTGACCCAAGCAGGAATCGAACCAGGTCCCTGGCGCTGTGAGGCAGCAGTGCTAACCACTGTGCCACCCTTATGGAGTTGAGGAGTATAAGAACATTAAATTATCAGTATGTTAGCAACTGTTTTATATATATATATATACACATCCTCTGTTTCCAAAAGAATATCAAGGATGAACATGCAATACCCATAACAATAGTTAGGAAATCATTTGAAATGGAGTATTAGTGGAGAACCAAAGAACCAAAGTCAGCTGTATTGCAGCCCTCAGTAGATCCTTTGAGATAGGGGAAAGCATTGGGAGAGGGATGAATAATCAAGGGAAAGGGGCAAATTGTGGAGAAATTGCAAGACAATCAAGAGAAAGCTGAGGAAGGGCTGGTAATAGTCTTCAGCACTGCAGCAGAGCTGAGAGGTACATTTCTGCATCTCTTTGTTCCATGCTACTCTTGACAATGTTTTTGAGATATCAGACTCTTAACAGTCCCTTTGGTTGAGCTACATGTGCGCAGTTTCTTGAACATAGCTGGCCTAGTACTGGTAGCATTCAGGGCAGCCCAATTTTGCAAAGGGGCAGGTGGAAACAGATATTCAATCCAGTCCCATTTTGCATATGCAAAAAGCTCCATTCCACCACACATGTTCCTCTGATTCACCACACCTGCCAAAAGGGCATGTATGTCTTAGACAGGATGCATTAAACAGAAAGAAATATGAGAAAAATTAGAGATGGTATATCTGCACAGTATTGAAGAACCTTATTCAATTATATTAACCTTTTATGGAGTTTCATGACAAAACAGAAAGAGCTTGCATTTATACAATATCTCTCATGACCTCAAGCACATTCATAAGTGCTAGATAGCCAATGAAGTGTTTGTGAAATAGAAAAGACACATAACAAGGTCCCACAAAGCAACTAAACAAATGACCAAACCATCTGTTTTATGGTGCTGAGGGAGAAATGTTGTAAGAAGTTTAGCAACACCAGGTTAAAGTCCAACAGGTTTATTTGGTAGCAAAAGCCACACAAGCTTTCGGAGCTGCAAGCCCCTTCTTCAGGTGAGTGGGAATTCTGTTCACAAACAGAGCATATAAAGACACAAACTCAATTTACATGAATAATGGTTGGAATGTGAATACTTACAACTAATCAAGTCTTTAAGAAACAAAACAACGTGAGTGGAGAGAGCATCAAGACAGGCTAAAAAGATGTGTATTGTCTCCAGACAAGACAGCCAGTGAAACTCTGCAGGTCCAGGCAACTGTGGGGGTTACAAATAGTGTGACATGAACCCAATATCCTGGTTGAGGCCGTCCTCGTGTGTGCGGAACTTGGCTATCAGTTTCTGCTCAGCGACTCTGCGCCGTCGTGCGTCCTTCGTGACACACGACGGCGCAGAGTCGCTGAGCAGAAACTGATAGCCAAGTTCCAAGTCCAACGCCGGCATCTCCACATCAGGAGAAATGTTGACCAGGGCACTGGCAGAACATCCCTGCTCTTTTAGATAGTGCCTTGAGATCTTCTATGTTTAGCTGACAGATACCTCATCCAAAAAGCAGCATATTCAACAGCGAAGTGCTCTGCCAGTATAGTAATAAAGTGTCAGCCGTCTTGTCCCAATATATTATGAATTTTTAGTCAATATTTTTAAAGTGCGTACAAACAGACTCTGAAAGTGGCCACAGCAAACCATGTGAACTTTGGCATTTTGAAACTCAGACAGTCTTAGATCTGAAACAAATACATAATGAAATATGGGCATTAACAGTCATCTGGGGACTTCACACATCCCTTTGTTTAAGGATGGATCAACACAAAAGGTCTACAGAATTCCAGTCGATCTAACTCTCTGTTTCACCCTGAAGAAAAGGCGATTTACTTACCTAATGTGTGCAATACAGACATGAATGAATTCTATAAAGATCCATTATATTTTGATGGTTTCCCTCAGCCAGAGTAGGCTAGGTGAATCCCAAGTTGTAAAACTTCAACATAGGTTGATTAGTATCAATGTACATTCCTTTCAGTTTGCAGATGTCACAGACTTTCAGTTTGCAGATGTCACATGATCAAAGAACCATTAATTCGTCTTCTTTTAAAAACCAACAAGAAGCTGTTTTCAGACAGAAAGTTCTACCAAAAGCCATCAAACTAGCTGCAAGTCATCAGCCAGGGTAATTAACAGCAATATCTTGAAAGGGTGAGAAACACTACCCGAGAGAAGGACTGCCCAACCTGTTCTGGGTAAAATTCACCTGAGAACCAACATCCTAGAAATTCGGCTGCAAATTACCTTTCAGCCTGCTGAAAATCTCTTGCTTTACAAGACTTTCACTTCAATTTTAAAGCATCAACTGCATTTAAGAAACTACAGACCTGCCACGAAATACATTGAGAAAATTATAAGCTTTAACAGTATATTACCTTTATCTAATTTTTGTGTTTGCAAAAATGTGTGTGAGACAGTTGAGTAAAACAGTACATTAAAATCAGGGATAGCATGTGATCATAGAATCCTACAGCGCAGATGGAGGCCATTCAGCCCATCGAGTCTGCATCAACCACATTCTCACCCAAGCTCGATCCCCATACATTTACCCTGGCTCGTCTCCCTGACACTAAGGGGCAATTTAGCATGGCCAATCCACCTAATCCGTGCATCTTTGGACATATAATACATATATAACACATCTATAATACATATTTTTCTTTACTTTTAAATTCACTAAAAGCTTGCTGCTGGAATTATTTAATTGGGACTCTCACACTGAGGGTAGGAACACATATACATCTTGCATACAACCATACTGATCGCAGGCAGTGAAAGGAAACATGTAAATTCTGTTGTGGCACTGTGCTGAAGATTCTGAAATGGGGTTTGAGCCCATGGCCATCTGAACAAGAGTATTATCACTGAACCAAAGCCAAAGGTAACACCTGTTAAAGGGATTATCTCTCCACTTTAAAAACTATTTTATGGTATTTGTCACCAGTGTATTGATTAATATCTCATTTCAGGTTTTTACAGTTGCTGGACTGGGATCTGGACTCACAGAAGCAGTTGTTGTCAACCCTTTTGAAGTGGTCAAAGTTAGCTTACAAGCTCAACGAAATTCTTTTTCAGAGGTTGGTGTAATTTTAATTATTTTGTGTTTTATAACCATAATCATGTCATCATTTTATTACCATACTTCACAGCACTGCATGTAACATATAGGGTGGAATTTTCCCATCCCGCCCACCATGGGAATTGTAGCGGGCAGGACAGGACTATGCAAAGGTCTGTTGATCTCGGGTGGATTTTCCAATCTTGGGGTCAGCACAGCCACAAAATCCCACCCATAAAGTTCTACAATATAATTTAGTTTTACTTTCTTGCGATGTTTTATGCAACAAGCCAGTTCTCTACCTAATGGAATCATTACATGGTTACTGCACAGAAGGGTGCCTTTCAGCTTCTCAGGTCAGTATCAGCTCACTGTGAGAGTGACTTGGATAGTTTCATTCTTTCGACTTTTCCCTGTAGCTCTGCAAATGTGACTGTTCAGGCAATTTCAGATTCCCTTTTGGAAGCTGCAATTTTCACCACGCTTTCAGGCACTCCATTACAGATCCTAGCCACCCTCTGTTTGCCAATTACCCTAAATTGGCGTCATCTAGGTCTCGATCGTTCTGCCAATGGGAACAGTTTCTCACTACCTGCCACGTCCAGACCCCTCATGATTTTGAACACCTCAGTCAAATTTCCTCTCAACCTTCTCTCCTCTAAAGAGAGCAATCCCAAGATCATTAATCTATCCATGTAACTAGTCTCTTATCCCTGGAGCCATACTAGTAAATCATTTTTGCACCCTCTCTAAAGGCTTCACATCCTTCTTAAAGTGTGGTGCCCAGTTTTGGACGCAATGGCCAGAATTTTCTATCCCTCCTGCTGGTGGGATCTTCCGCCCAATACTCACAGTTGAAGCCAAACAAATGTTTGATAAAGGTTCACTATAACTTGCTTGTTTTTGGACTCAATGCCGCTGTTTATAAAGCCCATAATACCATATGTCTTATTAACCACTTTTTCAAACTGCTCTGAAACCTTCAACAATTTGTGCACATAAGTCCCCAATTCATACACCCCCTTTAAAATAGTATCCTTTGTTTTATATTATCTTTCCTCATTCTTCCTACTAATGTGCATCATTTTGCACTTCTCTAAGTTACATTTCATCACAGAATCGTAACAGCGCAGGATAAGGCCATTCAGTCCATTGAGTCTGCACTGGCTCTCTGAAAGAGCATTCTACCTAGTTCCACTTACCTGCCTTGTCCCCGTAACCCTGCACATTGTTTCTTTTCATATAGCAGTCCAATTCTCTTTTGACCAACCAATAAACTTAAGGGACTCCTGTGGTATCACTTTTAGATTTGATCTGTAAACTCCCATCACTCTCTCTCCTTTCCACTGCTTTATGGGCTCTTTCTCTCTCTCCAAATACCTGCTACTTTGAGCTCTCTCTCTCTCTCTCTTTCCGAACTCCTTTATGGGCTCTCTCTCTGAACTTCTGCTGCTTCATCGGCTCTCTCTCTTTCCAATCTCCAGTTACTTTACGGGATCTCTCTCTCCAAACATCCATTGCTCAATGGGCTCTCTTTCTCTCTCTCTCTCCAAACTCCCACTGCTTTGTGGGCTCTCCCTCTCTGAACTCCTGCTGCTTTATGGGCTCTGTCTCTTTCCAAAATCCTGCTGCTTTATGGGCTCTCTCTCCAAACTCCTGCTGATCTATGGGCTTTCTCTGTCCGAGCTCCCGCTGCTCTGTTGGCCCTCTCTCTCTCTCCAAACTCTCGCTGCTTTATGGGCTCTCCTCTCTGAATTTACCTGAGTCAGATCTGTTCTCACTCCTTTGTAATTGACACTCCTTCAAATAATTATTTCTCCATTTACTCTGAATTTTTTTTTTGTTTTCCACTTCTAACCAAAACCTTATGATAAAATGATCATTGTGCCCTAAATGTGTCCGTGTTAACACTTGATCCATTTGCCCCAGCTAATTCTCTGGAACCAGATCCAGCCATGCCTCCTTTCTTGTTGGAATGGAAATATACTGACGTAAAGTTGAATATAATTAAGAAACTCCTCCCACTCTCTGCCTTTGCACCTAATATTATCCCAGGCTATATTAATATAATTAAAGTATTCCATTGTAACCACACCACATTTTTGCACCTCTCTGTAATTTCCTTGCAAATTTGTTCCTTTATATCTTTCCCATTAGTTGGATGTGTATAGAATGTATCCAGTAATGTAGTGGTACCTCTATTGCCTCTTAGCTCTAAACAGGTAGATTCGGACGTTGACTTCATACTCCCACGTGGCTATCTGCACCTGCAGCTCGCCAATCTTACTTACCATAGTCCATGCATTCACATCTGCACACTGTGATCCCAATTTTGACCTAATTTACATTCCTTCTCATTCTATTTCTTCCTCTAATCATGTCCCTCCCAATTCTTTGTGCATCTTGTTTTTCCTCTCCAATGTTACCCCCGCTTCCCATCCTCCTGCCAAGTTAAATAAAATCCGCAATTTATAAGCCAATTAAACTTAACCCCCTCTTGCAAACTAAATCAAGAAATACTGTTCTAATTAATAGAAAAGAAATGGCCACATAAGCTTCCTAAACAGAATTAATTTGTTTTATTATATTTTTTACTAAGTGGGACCATGGAGTAGTTCAAACTCATATAACGTCAACACTGTAATTTATATGCTGAGCAAAATTTTCTGGTCACTAAATTAGAAAATTGTATTTATATACACCTATGATTTCTATGATATACACCTTCTTGCCAAGTAATGTAATTGATTTAATGATTAGAAAAGCACGTTCAAACTTCAAATAATCAGAAATTTAAATCCACCTCTCTTCTGTCCTAATTGCCTATTGGATATTTGAAGAGATCATTTGGTTGATATTATGAATCCGACATTCATTTTGAAAGAGAAGTTCTTATGAACAACTCATCTTAATAAAAAAATACCTATGTTGACAATCTTTTAGTCAAAACTACCCTGAAGGTTCAAGGGAGAGAATTGTTTATGTTCAAATTTGGAGAAACTGCTACAAGCTCAATGTAAAGTGTAAATGGGGAAAGCAAATTCTGTTCACTGACTCTTTAATTGTATTCCAAAGTCTGCTATTTCTAAATAGTTAAAATGTTTTCTTATGGTATTTTCTTTTGAGCTGTGCTTGAGCATTTCTTCAAGGAACCTGTAGAGACAATCTCAATGGTTCTTGTCTGACTGACAGTTGAGACACTTTGTCAATACTAAGTGCTTCATGTGATCGAGGGAAGGAAAATTAAAAAGGAAAATTGAAAAAATGCCCCATCTTACAAAGAGCACTATGTATAGGGCATTAAGAAGCTGAAAACAGTTGGAAAAAGAATCTGCAACCCCGACCATCTTGTTCCTGAAGTTAAGGATGCCAGAATGGAAATATAAGTACATTAAATTTGACATTAAATTAAAGAAATTAGTGTACATTTTCTTTAAAAGAATCATTTCTGTTACAACAGTTCTTCCCTTCATGACAAATATTCTCCTGTTTTCAACCAAAGCAATGGCTTGTTTACAGATATGGTTGGTTCTATGTTCACCAGCAAACTTGAACTTCTCATCCTTAAGATCATTTTCATGTATGAACAATTTGAATGGTTGTGAGGGAGCTATAGCATAAAGAAAACTAAGATGGAATTGCAGAAAGATTAGTGGAAAACAGTAGTGATAGCATTTTTAAAGTTATGCTCGGAGACAGTGAACAATCAAACAGAAAAAAGATCTTTGAAAGATATTTCAGGACAGATTATAAAGGCGGTTAAATAAATGGCTGGTAGCTGCAAATATATTTTGTGTTCATTTTTACTTTTGTATATAATTGGCAGTGAGAGTGACTGACCTTGACACCAAGGCAGCATTTCACCACATGTGACATCAAGGAACCCTAGCAAAGCTGGAATAAGTGGGAATCAGGGAGAAAACTCTGCTGGATGGAGTCATACCTGGCACAAAGGAAGATGGTTGCTGGATGTCAAACATCTCAGTTCGAGGAGTTACTGAAGGAGTTCTTCAGGGTAGTGTCCTTGGCCCTAGGCCTAACCACCTTTAGCCGCTTTGTCAATGAATTTCCTTCCATCATAATGTCAGAAGTGGGGGTGCTTGCTGATGATTGCACAATGTTCAGCACCATTTATGACTCAGATACTGAAGCAGTCCATGTCCAAAGGCAGCAGGACCTAAACAATGTAGAGGCAAGGGCTGAAAAGTGGCAAGTAACATTTATGTCATGGAAGTTCCAGACAATGATCATCTCCAACAAGAAAGAATCTAACCTTCACACCTTGACATTTAATGGCGTTACCATCACTGAATCCCCCACTATCAACATCCTGGGGCTTACCATTGACCAGAAGCAGAATTGGACCAACCATATAAATATTATGGCGACAAGAGTAGGTCAGAGGCTATGAATATTATGGCAAGTAACTCACCCCCTGACTCCCCAAAAGCTGTTCAACAAGTCAAAAGTGTGATGGAATACTCTCCATTTGCCTCGATGAGTACAACTCCAACAACAGTCAAGAAGCTGGATGCAATCCAAGACAAAATAGCCCTTTGGATTGGCATCCCTTCGACAAACATTCACTCCCTCCACCACCGACGCACAGTGGCAGCCGTGTGTACCATTACAAGATGCACTTCAGGAACTCATCAAGGCTCCTTAGACAACACCTTCTGAACCCACAACCACTACCATCTAGAAAGACGAGAATAGCAGAAACATGGAAACATCCTCTCCAGAGGATGAAAGTTCCCTCCAAGCCACTCACCATCCTAACTTGGAAATATATCGCCATTTCTTCACTGTCACTGAGTAAGTTTACTAGACTAAAACCTGGAATGGGTAGTTTGTCTTATGAGGAAAGGTTAGAGAGGTTAGCTTAGAGACTAGAAGAGTAAGAGATGACTTGATCAAAACCTTTAAGATCCTGAAGGGTATTGAAAGAGTGGATATGGAGAGGCTATTTCTTCTTGTTGGATAATCTAGAACTATTAGAACTGTTTAAAAATAAGCGGTCACTCATTTAAGATGGAGATGAAGAGAATTTTATTCTGTCAAAGGGCCATGAGTCTTTGGAATTCTCTTCCTCAAATGGCAAAGGAAACAGAATCTTTTTAAGGCAGAGTGACATAGATTCTTAATTCAATAGTGGGTGGTAATTTATTGGGACTAGGCAGGAATGTGGGGTTGAGGTTACAATCAGATCGTCATGATCTTATTGAATGGTTGAGCAGACTTGAGGGGAAGTGGTCTGCACTAAGTTGTATGTAGTTCATATGTTGCTGGGTCAAAATCCTAGAACTCCCTTCCTAACAGCACTCTAGGTGTACCTACACTACATGGTTCAAGAAGACAGCTCACTACCACCTTCTCAAGGGAAATTAAGAATGGGCAATAAATGCTGGCCTGGCCAATGATGTCCCCATCCCTCAGCTGAATAAAATAAAAAACCATTGCGCATCACAAAAATAACAACTCCCTGTATAAATATTTTACTTACGCCACCTTTGATTCGTTTACCAATCTCCTTAAAACTACGTACTCTGATTACCAATCCTTCTGTTACTGAATGTCTTTAATTACTCTACCAAAACTATTCATGATTTTGAACATTTTTATCAAATCTCCCCTTAATCTTCTCAACTCTAATTCATTTATTTATTTTAGTTATGTATGTCACAAGTAGGCTTACATTAACTCTGCAATGAAATTACTGTGAAAATCCCCTAGCCGCCACACTCCGGCACCTGTTTGGGTACACTGAGGGAGAATTTAGCATGGCCTATGCACATAACCAGCATGTCTTTCGGACTGTGGGAGGAAACTGGAGCACCCAGAGGAAACCCACGCAGACACTAGGAGAACGTGCAGACTCCACACAGACAGTGACCCAAGCCAGGAATCGAACCCAGGTCCCTGGCTCTGTGAGGCAGCAGTGCTAACCACTGTGCCACCATACTGCCCTGAACAGAACAATCTCAACTTCTCGAGAAGAGAAATGGCAGTGAATTAAACCCAATGGAAGTGCCAGATAATGTGGTTGCTGGAAATCTGAAATGGAAACATAAAATACAGGAAATACTCAGCAAATTAATTATCATCTGTGGAAAGAGAAACAGAATTAACATTTCAGATCAATGCGCTTTCATCAGAAATGAGACTTCCAACAACAACTACCATTTTCCTTTGTGTTAGTTATGACTCTAGCCAGTAGATTATTGTCCTCCTGATTCCCAGTGACTTCAATTTTTCTTGGGCTCCGTGATGCTAGATTTGGTCAAATGCTGCTTTGATGTCAAGAGCAGTCACTCTTGCCTCTGGAGTACAGTTCTTTTGTCCATGTTCACACCAAGGTTGTAATGAGACCTGAACCAAGTGGTCTGGGTAAAACCCAAACTGAATATTATTAATTGGGCTATTGGTAAGTCGGTGCTACTTGATAGCATTACCAATAATAGCATTATCCTCCATTCCTTTGCTGATGATTGACAGTAGGCTGATGGAGCAGTAATTGGCTGGATAGGATTTATCCTGCTTTTGTGGATAGAACGTAGCTGGGCAATTTTCCACGTTGCATTTAGATACCAGTATTGTAACTTTACTGGAACAGCTTAGCTAGGTCTGAGGCTAATTCTGGAGCACAAGTCTACACAACACAGCCATGGTTTTGTTGAGATGCATAGTTTTTCATCTCCATTGAGATGAAACGCTCCTCATACGTCAAGTTTTTCATTCCCAGGATCATTCTTGTGAACCTCCTCTGGGTCATATGGACTCAAAATGTTAACTCTGTTTCTCTCTCCCCAGATGCTACCAGACTTGCTAAGTTTATCCAGCATTTTCTGTTTTTTATAATTAAGTTTGATTAGTTTCTTTGCCATTTCCTTATTCCCCATTATAAATTCTCCTGTATCTGCCTGTCGTGGGCCCATATTTGTATTTGCTAATCTTTTCCTTCTTACATACCTATAGAAGCTTTTACAGCCCATTTTTATGTTTCTCACTAGTTTACTTAAATATTCTATTTTCCTTTTCTTGACCAGTTTCTTGGTCCTCCTTTTCTGAAATCAAAAATGCTCCCAATCATCAGGCTTACTACATTTTTTAGCAACTTTATAAGCTTCTTCTTTGATCCAGCACAATCTCAACCCTCTCTTGCTCATCATGGTTGGATCAGTTTTCCTGCTGGTTTTTGTGCCTCAAAGGAATGTAACTTTGTTGTAAACCATGCATTAAGTCTTTAACTGCTGTCCTGTGCCTAACTACCATCAAACCTTTTAATGTAGTTTTCCAACCTACCTCAGCCAGCTTGCACCTCACACTTTCATAGATTTCTCTGTTTAGGTTTAAGACCCGAGCATCAGATTGAATTACATCACTTACAAATGTAATGTAAAATTCTGACATATTATGGTCACCTTTCCCTCGAAGCTCCAATACGTGATTGTTAATTACACAATTGCACAATACCAAATCTAAAATAACCCATTCTCTAGTTGGTTGCTCCGTATACTGTTCTAGAAAACCATCTTGTACATTATGATATTATTGAGGCCTTAGAATAAAGCTTGGGAGATTTTATGCTTAAACAAAGTGATTGATAGGAGGTTATGAGGATGAAGTCTGGTGGCATGTTTACCAGCATGTACTGGCCTTTTATTGTTTTAGTTGCTTTTTAAAATTACCCTGAGGAGGCACCAATGCTATAATAATTACATTTGTGAATGAAATAACAATGTTTGCTCGATTGGCATATGCATGATTTACTCCCTTATGTCCAAATGAAGCAGATCCAAACATCTTTGTTGAACAATTGGTTTAACAATTTGTTGTCAGATCTGTCTGCACCACCAGGTGATGTTAGCCCTACAAGACAGATAACCCCACAATTCCACATTACCCTCGCCCTGAAATCAAATCTTTCTCCAGTCTTCAGCCCATCTCCTGCGATGCTCTCTCCAAACTTATCCTGTTCATGAGATCCAACTGCAGCTCCCTTAATCCTATTCCAAACAAACTTCATACAACTTCCCTTATTGAACCCCATGTTAGCTGCTATTGTTGAAAATTCCCCTTCCTCAAGTACCACGGTCCCCCCCGCCCCCCCAAACAAATCTCCTGTCATCACCCCTCTCCTGAAAAAATCTACTCTTCACCCCAGGTATTTCTGATCTCTCTTTCCCCTCTTAAGTCCTTGAACATACGGTCACTTTCCAAATCCATGCCTGATTTTTGCACAATTCCATGTTTGAGTTCCTCAAATCAGGTTTCTGGCCTGGCAACACTGGTGAAGCATGCCTTGTTAAAGTCACAAATGAAATAATTTTGGACTGTGACCATAATAAACTATTCCTTCTCATCCATCTCAGTTTTTCTGCAGCTCTCAATATAGTTGACCACATCATCCTCCTCTGGAACATCTCCTCCATTATCCTAGTGCTCTACTTTTGTTCCACTCCTATCTATCTAATTGAGAGCCACCTGCAGTGGCATCTCTTCCCATCTTGCTCTGTTACCTCTGGGGTTCAAGGATTTACTCTTAGCGCCTTTTATTCATCATTCATATGCTATCCCCTGGTGATATGATCTGAAAATTCAACATGAATTTCCACATGTATGTGGACCACTCACTTAAGTGTCTGTCTCACTTAGAGCCCCACCCCACCCCACCCCATGTGTCCATGCTCCACCTTTCATGGCTGTGTTTTTTTGTGCCAACTGCCTTGGCCTTAAGTTCAGGAATTTCTTTTCTAAACCTCACCTTCTCTCTATCCGACTGCCCCTCGTAACCATAGGTCATAAGACCATAAGAAGTAGGCCCAATCAAGTCACTGGCTGGGCCAGCATTTATTGCCCATCTCATTAGGGCATTTAAGAGTCAACCACATTTCTGTGGATCTGGAGTCACATGTGAGCCGGATCAGGTATGAACAACAGATTTCCTTCCATAAAGAACATTAGTGAACTAGATGGGTTTTGACAACAGTCGATAATGGTTTCATGGTCATCGTTAGACTTTTAATTCCAGATTTTTATTGAATTCAAATTCTACTATCTGCCATGGTGAGATTTGAATCCGGGTCCCCAGAACATTACCCTGGGTCTCTGGATTACTAGTTCAGCAACAATACGACTACACCACTGCCTTCAGTAAAATCATGACTGATCTGACATGATAATCCTCAACTCCACTTTCTTGCCTTAACCCAATAATCCTTAATTCCCTTACCAAATAAAACTCTATCGATCTCACCCTTAATCGGATGATGAGGTGTTTCTCTTCCAGTTTGTATTGGGCTTCACTGGAACATTGCAGCAGGCCAAGGATGAAACTGTGGGCATGAGAGCGAGATGGTGATTTGAAATGGCAAGCAACAAGAAGGTTATGGTCATGCTTGCGGACTGAGTGAAGGTGTTCCTCAAAGTAGTCACCCAGTCTGCATTTAAAGCAACTTGTTAAAACTACACCAATACTCCTGCTGCTCTCGGAACAAAAAGGCATCAGGAACAGTTACACATCCATGTGGGCTGAGCACATGTACGCAACATTCTTAATGCTTTTCAATTGGTGGCAAGAGTTAGTAATCTGCAAAAACAGGTGAGGACAGGAGATTTCCTTCTCTGAAGTACATTAATGAACCAGATGGGTTTTTACAACAATCC
Source organism: Mustelus asterias (assembly GCF_964213995.1). Taxonomy (NCBI): domain Eukaryota; kingdom Metazoa; phylum Chordata; class Chondrichthyes; order Carcharhiniformes; family Triakidae; genus Mustelus; species Mustelus asterias. Next base: position 38,891,968 of record NC_135818.1, read on the forward strand.
AATAGTTTCTTGGTCACCATTACTGATATATGTATTTTATTCCAGATTTATTTAATTCACTGATTTTAAAAAATTCTCCACATGTTGTGTTCGGATTTGAACTTGTGTTTTTGGACTGCATTAGGCTGTATCTCTGGCTTACTAGTTGAGTATCATGACCACTGTGGTCAGGAAGATGGTGGAAATGGATTTGTATACTCTACGGTTATATATGTTGCTCAGCCTGTTACTCATAAGAATTCCTGGGACCCAACAAGGTCAGAAACATAGAACCACAGTTCATAGGATCACCAAATCATAATCTACAACACAGAAGGAGAATATTCGGCCTATCGTGTCCTTGTCAGCCAACAAGTTCTCATCCAGTCTAATCCCATTTTCCAGCTCTCTTGGGGTCCATAGCCTTCTAGGTTACACCACTTCAAGTGCATATCTAAGGACTTTTTATGAGAGTTTCTGCTTCTATTACCCTTTCTGCCGATTAATTTCAGATTTCCACCAACCTTTGGAAACCCCCCTCTAAACCGCCTACATCTTACCCTAAATCTATGATCTCTGGTTATGGTCCCGTCAACCAAGGAGAATATGACTTTCCTCTCCTATCTCAATCTTTCATAATTTTATACACTTCAATTTGGCCTCCCCTCAGACTCCTCTGTTCCAAAGAAAACCCTAGTCTATCCAATCTTTGCTCATAACTAAAATTCTCAAGTCCAAGCAACATCCTCATAAATGTCCTCTGTACCCTCTCTAGTACAATCACATACCGTGATGGCCAAAACCATATGCAGTACTCCAGCTGTGGCTTATCTAGTGTTTCTTTTCTCAGTTGCAGCATAATCTCACTGCTCTTGTATTTATATTTTGGCTAATAAATGCAGGCATCCGACATGCCTTCTTGATCATCTTATCTACCTGTCGAGCCACATTCTGTGAACATGCACTCCAAGATCCCTCTGTTCTGCTACACTTCTCAGTATCCTATCATTTATTGTGTATTCCCTTGCCTTGTTAGTCTTGCCAAGGTGCATTATCCAACACTTCTCCAATATGAATTCTGATTTCCCGTGTTCTGCCCACCTGACTAGTTCATTGATTTTTTTCTTAAAGTTGACAGCTTTCTTCTTCATTATCAATCACAAGCCAATTTGTGTAATAATTATTAACTTCTCATGTCTTCTGTAGTACTGAGCACTGCAGAGCCCCATTGGAAAAAGCCTTCCAACCACAAAACCACTTGTCGACCATTGCCCTTTGCTTCTTGTCCCTGAGCTAATTTTGAATTCAATGAGCTGGGATCAAAAGGGTTTTTACATTTGTGACCAGACTGCTACTTGGGACCTAATCAAAACCCTTGCTAGAATCCATAAATACTACATCGAGTGCCATCATCCCCACCAACTCTCCTTGTTAACTCCTTAAAAAACTCAATCACTCATCAAATATGACCTTCCCATAACAAATCTGCTGTCTTTGATTATTCCTTGAAGATTTACCCTGTCCCTGAGAATTTTTTCCAATGATTTTCCCAAAACTTAGGTTAGGCTGACTGGCCTGTCATTACTTGGTCACTCTCTCAAAACAATGCTATCTTCAGTCCTCTGGCATCACACCTGTAGCTAGACAGGATTGGAAAAGGATGGTCAGTTGCTTAATGACCTACCGTGGCCTATCCATCTTGGAAGAGGTAAATGGCCTATCTTTGGGATTGAGATACCTCCATAATGCCTAATGATGAAAGATTAATCCTCCATAGCAGACCTTGTAAACCAACACCTGAGCCAGCAAGCATGCTGCCTTTCAGGGCACTAGGGCACTTAAGAATTACTGTTAGTGAAACCTGCAAGCATAGACTTACTGGGACTGACATACTATTCGGGAGGATGAGTTAAATTCATTTATGAAAAGCCATAAGCAACCATAATCTCCTGGAACTTGTTTAATTGCCTAATGGAATCCAAAGGAACCTCAATAGACTTTTCCAGGGATAGTCAATAGTTTCTTACTCTGTGCTTTTGCCTTCGTTGGCCATTAAAATTACTGTAAGAAGTCTCACAACACCAGGTTAAAGTCCAACAGGTTTATTTGGTAGCAAAAGCCACGAGCTTTCGGAGCACTGCCCCTTCAAAGAACAAAGAACAGTACAGCACAGGAAACAGGCCCTTCGGCCCTCCAAGCCTGTGCCGCTCCTTGGTCCAACTAGACCAATCGTTTGTATCCCTCCATTCCCAGGCTGCTCATGTGACTATCCAGGTAAGTCTTGAACGATGTCAGCGTGCCTGCCTCCACCACCCTACTTGGCAGCGCATTCCAGGCCCCCACCACCCTCTGTGTAAAAAACATCCCTCTAATATCTGAGTTATACTTCGCCCCTCTCACCTTGAGCCCGTGACCCCTCGTGAACATCACTTCTGATCTGGGAAAAAGCTTCCCACTGTTCACCCTATCTATCCCCTTCATAATCTTGTACACCTCTATTAGATCTCCCCTCATTCTCCGTCTTTCCAGGGAGAACAACCCCAGTTTACCCAATCTCTCCTCATAGCTAAGACCCTCCATACCAGGCAACATCCTGGTAAACGTTCTCTGCACTCTCTCTAACGCCTCCACGTCCTTCTGGTAGTGCGGCGACCAGAACTGGACGCAGTACTCCAAATGTGGCCTAACCAGCGTTCTATACAGCTGCATCATCAGACTCCAGCTTTTATACTCTATACCCCATCCTATAAAGGCAAGCATACCATATGCCTTCTTCACCACCTTCTCCACCTGTGTTGCCACCTTCAAGGATTTGTGGACTTGCACACCTGGGTCCCTCTGTGTTTCTATACTCCTGATGACTCTGCCATTTATTGTATAACTCCTCCCTGCATTATTTCTTCCAAAATGCATCACTTTGCATTTATCCGGATTAAACTCCATCTGCCACCTCTCCGCCCAATTTTCCAGCCTATCTATATCCTGCTGTATTGCCCGACAATGCTCTTCGCTATCCGCAAGTCCAGCCATCTTCGTGTCATCCACAAACTTGCTGATTACACCAGTTACACCTTCTTCCAAATCATATATCTATATATATCACAAATAGCAGAGGTCCCAGTACAGAGCCCTGCGGAACACCACTGGTCACAGACCTCCAGCCGGAAAAAGACCCTTCGACCACTACCCTCTGTCTCCTATGGCCAAGCCAGTTCTCCACCCATCTAGCCACTTCTCCTTGTATCCCATGAGCCTTAACCTTCTTAACCAACCTGCCATGTGGGACTTTGTCAAATGCCTTACTGAAATCCATATAGACGACATCCACGGCCCTTCCTTCATCAACCGTTTTTGTCACTTCCTCAAAAAACTCCACCAAATTTGTAAGGCACGACCTCCCTCTTACAAAACCATGCTGTCTGTCACTAATGAGATTGTTCCGTTCTAAATGCACATACATCCTGTCTCTAAGAATCCTCTCCAACAACTTCCCTACCACGGACGTCAAGCTCACCGGCCTATAATTTCCTGGGTTATCCCTGCTACCCTTCTTAAACAACGGGACCACATTCGCTATCCTCCAATCCTCAGGGACCTCACCTGTGTCCAAAGAAGCGACAAAGATTTCCGTCAGAGGCCCAGCAATTTCATCTCTCGTCTCCCTGAGCAGTCGAGGATAGATGCCATCAGGCCCTGGCGCTTTGTCAGTTTTAATGTTCCCTAAAAAACCTAACACTTCCTCTCTTGTAATGGAGATTTTCTCTAACGGGTCAACACCTCCCTCCGAGACACTCCCGGTTAACACGCCCCTCTCCTTCGTGAATACCAATGCAAAGTATTCATTTAGGTGAGTGGGAGTTCTATTCACAAACAGGGCATATAAAGACACAAACTCAATTTACAAAATAATGATTGGAATGCGAGTCTGTACAGGTAATCAAGTCTTAAAGGTACAGACAATGTGAGTGGAGAGAGCGTTAAGCACAGGTTAAAGAGATATGTATTGTCTCCAGACAGGACAGTTAGTGAGATTTTGCAAGTCCAGGCAAGTCGTGGGGGTTACAGATAGTGTGACATGAACCCAAGATCCCGGTTGAGGCCGTCCTCATGTGTGCGGAACTTTGGCTATCAGTCTCTGCTCAGCGACTCTGCGCTGTCGTGTGTCGTGAAGGCCACCTTGGAGAACGCTTACCCGAAGATCAGAGGCCGAATGCCCGTGGCGGCTGAAGTGTTCCCCAACAGGAAGAGAACACTCTTGCCTAGTGATTGTCGAGCGGTGTTCATTCATCCGTTGTCGTAGCATCTGCATGGTCTCCCCAATGTACCATGCCTCGGGACATCCTTTCCTGCAGCGTATCAGGCCGACAACGTTAGCCGAGTTGCAAGAGTAGGTACCGTGTACCTGGTAGATGGTGTTCTCATGTGAGATGATGGCATCTGTGTCGATGATCCGGCACGTCTTGCAGAGGTTGCTGTGGCAGGGTTGTGTGGTGTCGTGGTCACTGTTCTCCTGAAGGCTGGGTAGTTTGCTGCGGATAATGGTCTGTTTGAGGTTGTGCGGTTGTTTGAAGGCAAGCAGTGCGGGTGTGGGGATGGCCTTGGCGAGGTGTTCGTTTTCATCAATGACATGTTGAAGGCTCCGGAGAAGATGTCGTAGCTTCTCTGCTCCGGGGAAGTACTGGACGACGAAAGTACTCTGTCCACCGTGTCCCATGTTTGTCTTCTGAGGAGGTCGGTGCGGTTTTTCGCTGTGGCGCATCGGAACTGTCGATCGATGAGTCAAGCGCCATATCCTGTTCTTATGAGGGCATCTTTCAGCGTCTGGAAGTGTCTGTTGTGATCCTCCTCATCTGAGCAGATCCTATGTATATGGAGGGCTTGGGTTCATGTCACACTATCTGTAACCCCCACGACTTGCCTGGACTTGCAAAATCTCACTAACTGTCCTGTCTGGAGACAATACACATCTCTTTAACCTGTGCTTAACCCTCTCTCCACTCACATTGTCTGTACCTTTAAGACTTGATTACCTGTAAAGACTCGCATTCCAACCATTATTCTGTAAATTGAGTTTGTGTCTTTATGTGCCCTGTTTGTGAATAGAACTTCCACTCACCTGACGAAGGAGCAGCGCTCCAAAAGCCAGTGGCTTTTGCTACCAAATAAACCTGTTGGACTTTAACCAATGTTGTGAGACTTCTTACTGTGTTTACTTCAGTCCAACGCCGGCATCTCCACATCATTAAAATTACTACCAGAAGGGAGATCTCTATACAGGGTGACAAAGCTTATTGAATTGGGTGAGCAGTGATAGAAATGGCAATCTTTTCTCATCCTGTTTTTTGTATGTTCATATTTAATCATAGTGGGCAGCACAGATAAACTAAATCCAATACCCACAGTTCAAGGGTTTGAAAGGTAACTGAATACAATAAGAAAACTTTAATGATTTTCTCTCCTAAGCCTGCCCAAGCTTAAAATAGCTAAATCAGCCTGGCCTGAACCTAGACCTGCTATTCAGTAGCACATCATGTTTATTTACTAACAAATGAGTCCCATGTTAATGTTTTCATAGCAGAATTCATGAGGCTGAGTTTTCACCCCAATGTTCCAAAAAATGCTTAGATCTTGCTTACAAATGTAATACAGTAATGTGGTTGACTCTTAACTGGCCTCTGAAATGGACTAGCAAACCACTCAGTTGCATCAAAGTCTAAAGGGAATGAAACCGGATGAACCATCCAGCATCAATCTAGGCACTGGAAATGACAATGATAAACCCAGCCCTTTTGACCCTACAAAGTCCTTCTTACTAACATCTGGGGGCTTGTGCCAAAATTGGGAGAGCTGTCTAAAAGACTTGTTAAGCAACAGCCTGACTCATGGAATCATGCCTTACAATGTCCCAGAAACCACTATCATCTCAGTATGTCCTGACCCACCAGCAGAACAGACCCACCATGCTGGTATACAGGCAGGAGGGAGGTACTCTTGGAATCCTCAGCGTTGACTGTGGGGTCCTTGAAGTCACTTGGCATTTCCATCATTGAAACTCCTACTATCAATATCTTGGGGGTGGGGGGGCGGGTGGGTTACCATTGACCAGAAACTCAACTGGAACAACTAAAAAAGTACTCTGGCTACAACAGCAGGTCAGGGACTGGGAATTCTGCAGAGACTAACTCACCTCCTGAATTCCCAAACCCTGTCAACTACCTACAAGGCACAAGTTAGGAGTGTGAGGTAATACTCTCCTCTTGCCTGGATTATTGCAGCTCCAACAACACTTAAAAAGCTCCAGGACAAAGCAGCCCACCTGATGGCACCTTATCCACCACCTTCAATGTTCACTCCCTCCACCAATGAAGCGCAGTGGCAGTAATATGTACTATATACACGATGCACTGCAACAACTCACCAAAGCTCCTTTATCAGCACCTTCTGAACCTGTGACCTCAACCACCTCAAAGAACAAAGACAGCAGGTACATGGGAACAGCACCACTTTCCAAGCTCCGTTCCAAACCACAAACCATCCTGACTTGGAAATAAATCACTGCTTCTTCACTGTTGCTGCGTCAAAATCCTGGAACTTCCTTCCTAACAGTGTTGTGGGTGTTCCTACACACATAGACTGCAAGGGTTCAAGGAGGTAACTCACCACCACCTTCCCAAGAGCAATTAGGAGATGGGTAATAAATGCCAATCTAGCCAGCTTGCACCCCATTAATAAATAATTTTTAAAAGTATCAACCCAAAACTTGGATCTCTGCCCCTTTTACATTGAACCAGGATTTCTGGATCTTCGCTAAAGTACAGAGAAACAGAGTGGTTGTGCCAACAGCAGACATAGGCAAAGAGCAGCAGTGGAACAAGGGCAGGTTGGAACGCCAATGACTTTTCCATCTCATCTTCCTCTATGTTCATGGAAAGAGATGAAAGACAGTAAAGACACTAGGAACTCATGATTATAGTTCTTGATATAATTTAGGATGCCAGCATGTGGATGCTCAGTATGCTTATCTGAAATTCTGCTCCTTGCTGCTTTAATGGAGGCATTGATGTATCTAAATTAAACAGAGGAAATTCTCCACTTATTAATGGAGAAGATGAATTTCAAACTAACATTTCACAACATAGTTCTATGGCCTATATTTTGGTCATTATATGGTTAAAATTATTTGAAATCTTGCACTTATCATTAGGATTGCAATGAGCCACTGGCATTGTTCGTACTAAACAATCATTTTTTTTTCAATTGCCATGATGGTTCCCTTGCCCATTTGCTTCCTTTCCTGTTCAATTCAATTATCTACCTTGTGTTTAGCCCACTCAATTCAGAACGTGAATGGTGTAGACAGAAGGGAGGTCTAAAAGTATAAGAAAACCTTTTTTTTCCCACAACTTTGTCATGTACCTTCAGACTGGAGCTTTCTGAATATTGTTTTTGGACAACTGCCAGAAGGTACCAAAGGCAGCAGCTATTCCTGCTGCAGCATGCCTCTGAGGCTTGCAGGAGCAGATGTAATTCCATCTCCATTTCTAAGTGTAAGCTCTTGTCAAGGTAAGACTGTTTTAGGCCACATGTAGAACAATCATCTGAACTCAGAAATACAGGTGAGCCCAGGTCATTGCCGATGGAACGCACCTAAATGGATTCAGTGTTCCTCTCAGGAATAGGGGAGCAGGAAAACCAGCCTTTGAAACTCCTCCTTGGTAAAAAGCTAGGGCTAGAATTTTTACAGTTTTCCCAATCTCCTACTGTAATTTAAATAGAAGATATGCAAGGACCTGTAGAAATGGTGTAAATGATTGTTTATACCAATTTGCTTTTAGCTGCAGTCGATGATCAGGGCAATCCCCATGAGAATTCCCAGGAACTAGTGATATAGTTCTTGATATAATTTAGGATGCCAGCATGTGGATGCTCAGTATGCTCATCTGAAATTCTGCTCCTTGCTGCTTTAATGGAGGCATTGATGTATCTAAATTAAACAGAGGAACTGCTCCACCCATTAATGGAGAAGATGAATTTCTAACTAATATTTCACAACATAATTCTATGGCCTATATTTTGGTCATTATATGGTTAAAATTATTTGAAATCTTGCATTTAACATTAGGATTGCAATGAGCCACTGGCATTGTTCGTACTAAATAGGGCGGCACGGTAGCACAGTGGTTAGCACTGCTGCTTCACAGCTCCAGGGTCCCGGGTTCGATTCCCGGCTCGGGTCACTGTCTGTGTGGAGTTTGCACATTCTCCTCGTGTCTGCGTGGGTTTCCTCCGGGTGCTCCGGTTTCCTCCCACAGTCCAAAGATGTGCGGGTTAGGTTAAAAAAATTGCCCCTTTGAGTCCTGGGATGCGTAGGTTAGAGGGATTAGCGGGTAAAATATGTGGGGGTAGGGCCTGGGTGGGATTGTGGTCGGTGCAGACTCGATGGGCCAAATGGCCTCCTTCTGCACTGTAGGGTTTCTATGATTTCTAAACAATCATTTTTTTTTTGAATTGCCATGATGGTTCCCTTGCCCATTTGCTTCCTTTCCTAATCAGTTCAACTATCTACCTTGATATTTGGCTTGGCATTTGCTACCATTTGGTAGCTTTTTATTGCTCCACCAGCCCTCAGCTATGCTTACTTCCTCCCACCTTGAATGCTCCAACTCCCACTCTCTGGTCCCAGGCCCTGACCTATCTCAAATCTCTGATTTGACACGATGAACAACATTGCAGGAAAGTCTCTGATTAAAAAGCTTGCATCTTGCATTTGACTCACAGTCAACATCAGTTTTGCTATGTATTTGTCACTTCTTTAAGAGGGATTAAGAAGATATGAAGACATTATATATTTTATATTTTTTTATTTTGCCTAAAAATAACTATATTTGCTTCAATATAGCAACCATCCACGTTTGCTTATGCACGTGAAATAATTCGATATCAGGGTTTTGGACTACGGGGCCTGAACAAGGGACTGACAGCAACATTAGGACGACATGGTGTATTTAACATGATCTACTTTGGATTTTACTTCAATGTGAAAAATATCATCCCTGTAAATGAGGTAATTATTTGATCCTAATCAATGGCGATTATTAGATAATGAAAGAAAATTCATAAACGAGGAGTTGTTCGCGTGTACATAAGCGATAGATTTTCATGTTCCTTTTGCTATAGTGCAATTCACTTCCTCATGCAAATCTTATATTCAAATTAAGGCAATACATCTGTTACAATGTCCCAATTATACTGGCCTTCAGGAAGAACATATCATTTGACCATCTGTCAAAGCTTTTCTGTACCAGTCATTTAATTTTATAATCCTCCAAGAAGTTGTCATAGCTAACTTTAATTGAAATATAATGATTTGCAATTTAAATTATTACATACTATTATATTTCATTGTCCATAAAAATGTGGTGGATGAGGGGCCTGTGTAAATAATTACAAACAATAAGCAGAAAAAGTGGTGATTTTAATATATCAACATAAAACATCACTGAAGTGCCTACATTCTAAGAGTGCAAATATAACACTGCATGCAGCAAAAGTCTGAAACTAGCAGTATTTTGAAGTAGCAATGTACTGTAAAAATCCTTTAGGTCAATTAAATTATTTGCTGCTGGTTTCAAAAAATACAAGAGACTTCAGTCACTGCTATAATTGAACTAATGTGGATTGTTAATAACAGGAAACTTCTACTTCTTGATAGACTGGATAACTTAAACATGAAAGCAAATCTGAAGAGAAAAGCATGCAGGAAAGAGAACAAAAACACAGGACACTGGGATCAAAATTTTTTTAACATATGGAGATCTCATATACAAATCAGTATTTTGGTAGATTTAACGGTGGAAGTTGCTGTCATTTGTAAAGTATTCTGGTCAATTAGCTAATATAGTTGCTTGGATTTCTTATGTTTTGATACAGTAATACTAAGTACATTGTAAGGCCTAATTATATAAATCATCCCCATATGCCTAGCCAGTCTTTTTCAGAAACTTTGTTTATAAATCCTGTGTGAGGAAATGTGTGTTTCACCAATTTAGAACATGTGTAAAAACACAGGCAATATGATTGTCAAGAAAGTCTGCTTGAGTATGGGAAATCTTAATGTGTTTAGGTAGAATAACAAAACAGAATGCCATGTAGATTTTTGATTAATTGTAATTCTTTTTCTCAAACAATTTTATGTTTATATTTTCTTTTAGGACCCAGCAATGGAGTTCTTAAGGAAACTTGCAATTGGATTATTGTCAGGAACGATTGCTTCTTGTGTTAACATCCCTTTCGATGTAGCAAAGAGCAGGATCCAAGGACCACAGCCTAAGCCAGGAGTGATTAAATACAGAACATGCTTCAGCACTATCAAGACTATCTATAGGGAGGAAGGGTAAGAGTTCTTTTTAGTTTAAAAGTTGAATCATTTAACCATTGTCATTTTCAGAAAGTAACTACAGCTGGAGTCTATCAGAAAGGCCTTTGTTCAATTTTTTTAAATTTAAAAACTCTTCACCTACATAGGAGTCAAGTGGATGGCAAATAATTAATTTAGGGTGGATCATAACAACCCCTTCACCTGAAGCGGGCCCTGTTTTACCAGATTTTTCTGACCTGTTTGGTGAACAAGTGCCTACAATCTGCCCCAAGTGGTGTAGGCATTCCCCTTCAGCACACAGATTAGGGCCCTTCCCTATACCCCGAGAGTTCTATGGAGATACTGGCGCAAATTCCTGAGGTTCACATCCTGTGTCTTGCATTGTGGTGTGTCTCATTGCAGGAAGACAAATTCTTTGTAATTTATTGTTCCTTGTCAGAAGAAAATAAAATGATTTTAAGAAAATCCATACTAAATCCCTGGAAAGTATAATTATTTTTGGATCAAATTACTCAGATTATCCTAAAATGTATTTAATGTGTTAAAATCCTGCCGTGGTACATGGCTATTGAATGTAAAATTGGATCAGAATTATGTAAAGGTAACTTTGAAAAATACCTTGCATTACAACTTTCACCATCATATTTTCAGTTATCTTGTATTATGTATGTAGTTACAAATTACACTCATTTTCAGAGCACAATAAAACTAAATGCAAAGTATGAAGACAACTCATAGTCCAATGGTGAGAGGGGCTGATGACCCGAAGAACACGCTTATTCATTGCTAAACATAATTTCTCACTGAACATTGGAGCATTTTGTGACCTACATTAACAAAGATATGAATTTTCCATTTGATAGGTTCTTCGCATTGTACAAAGGCTTGGTACCTAAGATCATGCGACTCGGACCAGGTAATCCCAATCATAATGATTATATACACCCTAATCAAAATTGTTAGCAATAAAGACCTATGACTGTTTTCAATAGTTTGAATTTTTAAAATTCTTTACCAAGTAAAATTGATTGTTTTATTTTCTATTTCCATCCCTGCCTATCTTCAGGAGGTGCAGTTATGCTCTTGGTTTATGAATATTCTTTTGCCTGGCTTCAGAAAAACTTCTGATTCAAACAGAACAAAATATTGCTGAAACAGTTGTATTTTCTTATGAAACATCATGTTACAGTGCCCTCAATAAACTTGTGTAAACATGCAGAATATTTTTTTTCAGAGGACATTCATCAGAACCTGTATTCAAAGCAAACAATATATAATTGAAAAGTATTTCCTCATGTCAATAAATAAACTTAACATGATTACCTAACAAGTACAACAATTTTTACATTTCTGAATAAAACAAATATTTTGTAATTCACACATTTTTTAATTTAGATATGATATAAAAATAAAGAGGCTTTCTTACAAATATATACAGGTACAGCCTATTGATTTACATCCTTTTTAAAAATGCTTTAACTTTTTTTATACATCCACCTTGAACTTTATGGAAGAATGGGTTTGATTGAAGGTTTTGCTGAAACTGTGAGAATAGTGAACCAATTTCATGACAGGCACATGAGATTTAATGTACTGCAAAACAAAGGTTATTGTTTCAATCTAGAATGAGAGATTATTTGTGCCTTATATGGAGTGCAGACTTTTTTGTTGGTGCCCAATTGTACTTATGACCTAATTTACTGACACTTGCTACACAAAGTACTAATTGTCATTAAATAAATTTTATATTCATACCTTATACCACCACCATTATACCTACAATTAAAAATTATTATTTACATGGATGTAAACTTCACAGCGAGCTGATGTACATTCATTTCAAACAGAAACTTCCTTGAAACTGTCAGGAAAATATGTTGACATTTCACCTGAATTGTAGGGTCAGTGCTATAGTCATCAGCTAGAGCAAAAGTTATTTTCACAGTGGTTATGCTACAAGTCCATGGTTTGAGTCCATTTAAAGGTTTCACATTAAGCTTGAACCTTCTGATCAACTTCTTAAAGACTTTTGTTCAGGTCTTCAATTAGCTAACTTTATACCCTAGCTGTGTTTGACCCTGTGAAGCTGCATAGGATCCTGAAGATTTACTTGGAGGGCTGTTTGACTTTGTGTCCTCTGCTGAAGAAAAAAAATGTCCTTCATAAAAAACACTGAACCTTCTACTGTATGTACATAAAATAATAAATGTCCAATTTTTCAAGTGTCTGGGCATCCTGCCATCGATGAATATGTTTTCCAGAAAGCCAACATTTACAGTCAGGGAGAAAAGCCTTACACAATAGTATAAAAATAAATTTTGCCATTTTATTTGTATTTACAAAGAAGAAGGTCTCTATTCCATAATTATTCCTCCCTACCATCAATTATTGCTTTACCAAATAATTAAATTACAATATTTTGCCTCATTCTGCAAATCCAGTTACTTAAATAGTACTCCTTTAACAGAAGAAGGTGATGATATATATATACACATCTGTATTTGCTTTTAGTTTTGCAAAGGGTACACCTGGGATTAGATTTTCAATTGACTTATGAATAATTATGCTAAAGTTCACGTGGCTTTTCTTCATAGACTCTTGACATTGTTTCCCTTCAAATATTTCAAAAACAATGCAGCACTTTGTAGAATACTTTTCTATTAATTCTTGAGTTATATAGCTGATTCAAATTGGGCAATTTGGTGTGGACAATAAATGCTGGCCTAGCCAGAGACACCCACATCTAGTGAAAGAATAAAAAAGACACATTGGATAGCTTCCAATAATCTGCCTTTTTTTGCAAGATATTTGAGATAAGCTAATGAACAAAAGCCCATGAACTGAACTTGTATCAAGAAATTACAATTTTAATGGCTTGCGGTACTTATGACAGATTTAACTAATTAGTCAGTTGTATTAATATCCATAACAGCATGAGGTTTTAGAAATTTGTCCCTCTGAAATTATAACTTTAATCCACTTTTTTACAGTTCAATACACTATTTTCAGTAATATTGCCACCCTCCCTTAACATGGCACTTGCCACCGCACTTCCTTGCTCAAACAGAAAATTGAGATTGTCCAAACCACAGCTGTTCTATAGCACTACAAGTGATGCTGCTTCATGATTGAATGTTAGGAACTGTGATCTCAGCAAAGGCAAGAATTTGAGTTTTCTTACTCAAATGAAAATACTCACTTTTATTTCAGATTCCACCCAGCATCTCAGCCACATAATGATATGATAAGTAGCTCATGCACTTATCATCTCTGGACTGGAACATAAATATGTTTCAATCCTGGGGCTCTTGGTCTTTAAATGTCAGTTATGTTACCAGCTGCACCCTGTAGTTAGTGGTAAAGTGAGGAGGTGGGCTGGCACTTTATGGAGATCCAGAATCCAATAGCCCATTAAATAAAAGCAAGCAAATTGAAGTTTCTGAAATTACCACTGTCTGTTTATCAAAATTTAGGACTATATTTGTTCCGATGCTGGCACTAAACTACTTTGAATAGGAATTAATTGTACTACAATGCAGAGGCTGCAATGGAGTGGCTACCTTCTCTGGTTGCTTGAATACTTTTGAATGGCAGTGGTGTGGGAAGGTCACAACTGTGAGTTGGTAGTGTGCTCCCACCTGCATGTTGCCAGCCGTGGGTTGCCATGTAACTGGAGGCAGCTGCACTGTATGTCATATAGGGAGACACTTGTGTGGGTGGAGGATAAGAAGCCATACTTGGGACAGAGACAAAACTGCTAACTGTAGGCAGACCATTAGGACCCTGGAAGATAAAAATTGATCATTGCATTATTTAATGAAGATAAAAATGACCAACTGAAATTAATAATATTCTTTCATTATCATATTAGCAGCGTGTGACTCAATCACACCAAGATTAAATCACTGAAAGCATATTCATAAGTTTGCAACTTAGAGAATTTAGCACTACGGATAAATCTGAAAAGACTTATTTAATGTAAACAAAAGGTTTGTATATAATAGTCTTAATAGTGTACATGAAATATTTCAATTAGGCCGCTCTGGAAATATTAGGTAATGTTAATGGCTGAAAAACTGGGTGTAATATTTTAAAGTGAGATTAATCTACAGATAGGAATCAGAAGTAACTTCTGAAAAATTAACATATTTCTGGATGTTATATATGAATATACATTTATTAAGTTACTGCTAAAATATAGGAAAGTGTAATCCAATTGCAGTACTAATAGTTTAAACTGAGATACTATTTGTTTAAAATATTCAGCAAAAAGAACCCCAATTTAAAAAGTCATGAGTGCACAGGCTAACGTAATAATGGGCAATAATTGTTTGAGTGTTGGTGAATCCTAACAGTTGACTTACGGAATGATATACAAAGCAAAGTGTAACAAGACAGGGGCGAACAGCACAATGATGACTACTATGCTTCCGAATGCAGTGTTGTTGAACAAAAATGCGGAACCTGACATACTGCCGCTGCGCCTGTGCTGCCCTTTGTATCTGTTTAAATGTATGATTTGTGCTGTTGCACAAATACAATTGAAAATAATACAGTACAACAACAGAATAATGCAAGCCACATGGATAGCCAAAGACTGCATTGACTTTACAGTTCGGAACCTGCCAGTACACACAACGTGAAATGTACGCGCAAACATCAATGTATCCAATCCTATATACATTTTAAAATTGGCCATGTGATTAGTTGTGTTGTAGTTCATTTTAATGGCAGACATATCGAGTTTAATCAGTTGCACTATATTAATTATAACACTTCTACAGAAATTAGATGGTCAAATGAGTTGACAAAAAAACACAATTGTTTCTATTTTAAATAAATTATTTTAGAAATATTTAGGGACGGCTCACTGTTTCAAGAACTATTTTTCTTCCACCATCAAACGCATTCTATTGTGCCTCCTATGTTGCCGCTCTTTGGTTGGAATCACTCCCCGCGTCTTCCCTTTATTTTTTAATTATCGGTCTTTTCACGTGGCTGGTTTGGATGTGATTGTTAGATTATTTCATTGGAGCAAAAGAAGTGACACTGAACTGAAGCATTGGGGTAGGGACAATAAAATATTCAAACACCCGTGTCACATTTCTTGCTCAGATGTGTATTGGAAGGTTAAGTATGATGGGTATACCTGTCCGTGCTGAGCACGAAATCCCTGTCATTATCCTCCCCTCCCCCATCCCCGTCCCCCAGCCTCCCAGACTTTTATAAATATCGTGTATTCATCTACAATTTACAAATCTTTCCTTGTCCTTTTTTGGACGGTTAATGACTCCAGACTGGCGTGAAGGTTGCTAACGTGTTTTACGAGGAAAACCATTTGGGTTTGTATCCATTGGTTTAAATCTGGCATCATTGCTCTTTCTCCATGCTCATTATACCAGATTATAGAAATACGGTTTCTATTCATTGTAAATTGATGCTAAATTTGGTTATTTCTCCCCAAAATGGGGAGTTTATTGGCAATCTGCTTTGTTAGTGATTGCTTCTGTTACCGTAAACGAGAAGTCTCACAACACCAAGTTAAAGTCCAACAGGTTTATTTGGTAGCACTAGCGGCTTGGAGCAGCGCTCCGAAAGCTTGTGCTACCAAATAAACCTGTTGGACTTTAACCTGGTGTTGTGAGACTTCTTACTGTGCCCACCCCAGTCCAACGCCGGCGTCTCCACATCACAGTAAACGTGTATCGTGATCACACACTTAGCAATACAACTATTAATTATACATAAATGGCACACAATAATTTTAAGGTGCGTATTACATTTTTTTGTTCTGCTTTTGAGATTTGACATTTCCAAATGTGCCAGAGGATTGAATATTAATCCGATTTATCGGCGACGCAGCGAATCCCTTTTTAAATGCCAAATTGATTTTTTCGCCCTTCTTTTGATTTAAAAATGTCTGTTACATTTTACCTCGTCCAAGATTTTACAAATGAATTGGAGGTTACGACTATGTAAAAGTCATTGCAATTTAAATACTAATTACAGCCGGGTAATAATTGTTCAAACGTGTTTATTTTGGGAGTTTGGAGTTCGGTAAACGCTGTAATCTATCCAGTTGAGAGGAAAGGCAAGTTACAATTACCTGAGTATATTTGACTTCCTGCTCCAATGGGGACTTGTCCAGTCCATTCACTGCAGCCTGGTTTGAGGACTGGAAGTGGCTCCTGTTTATACTGCTCCATTCCTCTACTTTAGTGGGGTAGGAAGAACTGTCACTAATGGGAATAGCACCTAACAACAAAAATATTTATATGACATGACTTGTATCAGAATCCTCGTAGCAGACTTCATATTTGTTTCTCTTTTCCGGTCCTTATGATTCCGGCATTTTGTTTTAATTTGGTGCAGACGGCCAGATGAAGGTTGCTGGTCAGCTGATTTACTCATTACTGCGAAACTTATCGGATTCGATCAAGTCCGATTTGCACTCCACAGCGGTCTGGATCATATTGAACATGTTACACATTAAATGAATGAGAGAGGCAACAGTTGGACATCAGAGATTTCCACAAATTGTCTTGCGATTCGAGTTTGAAGATTATTTCTAATGAACCGAATTTCCCAACAGTGCATTTTGAAACGTCACCAGCTTTGAAACATACGCGCAAGCAACTTGCTAAATATACTTTACAAATATTCATATATTTTAATTTGTCAGATCAATTACTGCAAAAGAAACTTTCAAATCATACATCTCTATACGAGCTTCGATGTTTGGACAAATATTAAAGGATGAGTGACTGGCTTCATTTAAGTTGATTTCGCTCGTATCAAATCCTAGCTTTTATATCCATGGTTCTCTGTCGTGGAAACGAACAACAATCATTCTACCGATATTTCACTCGATTTCCCCAAAATCACAACTACAGAATTCATTTTAAATACAGTTTATGGTCTTGTGCATTGGATTGTAGCCTGAAGCCATACATTATTATGTAGGAAATGCAATTGGAGCTTTAATTATATATTTCCTCTTAGTCCCAGAACAAGATAGGTAATTGTGATGGTTTCAAAAAACAAAACTGACATTGGCAGTTAAAGCCGATAAGAATTTTTCAGGTAGTTTCGTCGTAAACGAGAGCTGTTATCTCTTTACATCGCAGGGATGAAACGACAGAACAACAAAATCTGTTTTAAATAAAACTTGGGCCATTCCCGGATTCCTTTACAACTTTCCAACAAGTGATGTGTTACATGTTTCGTATGTGCAAATAAAATAATGCTGTGATTTAGGGGAGGGACAACAAGGAGGTTTCCAATAAACTGACCCGAAAAATACGCGGATGTGTATATCACAGAAACAGCAAAATAGTGCACTCTATTTGACAACCTGGTACATTAATCAGCTGTGTAAGCAATTTACTGTGCCCTGGAGAAACGCTTCTATTTCTCAAATCTTTGTGAAAAATATAAATATAATCAATGTCCAACTTCCAAAAACTGCAAGGTATAATAGCAGACCATTCTAATCAGCCGATCCGAGAGAGAGGAAATAATTATGTGGTTTGACAATAAGAGTGGGAATTTTTCTCTGTGGAAAGCGGCCTAGTTGTATTTTGTGTTCTTAGTTAGATTACAAAAACTGGATGCATTAGAGGAAAGTTAACATGTACTTAAATCTTGTAATTGACTAGAATAGAGCTTTCAAATCCTCGCTTAGCCCCTCTTAAGAGGGAGTTCAAATGCATCCTGATAAATGGGTACTTTTGAAATGGTTTCAGTAAAAACGCAACAATACTTTAAAATTAAAGCGAAGCTTTGGTCTGGTGGGTGTCAGTGGAACAGCTACTGATCGGAAATGAGTGAACAATGAGCAATGTACAAGGCGACTTGGTTTCTGCAAATTCGTACTCAATTTCCAGGAAGGGTAAAGGTGGGCTCTCGGGAAAAATCGACAAACAGCAAGGTTAAGTCTAGAGTGGGAAACAGTGTGAGCTGGATTTATAGTAAACGGCTTATTTAATATTTCTGGGGACAAGTAGTTTTTAAGTGCTGAAATTCAAACAAAAAGCTTGACGTGGCTCCACTGGCTCGGTTTTTTTTAAAACGGAATGACCTTATGGCAGCTTACCTTGCTGTTCGATGATTGCTCTGATACCCAGGATGTCGGAGACAGAGTGTGAGGAAGGCCAGGTCCTGTGAATTCCCATGTGTCCTGGGATGGCGGGCACACCGGGCGACGTTGGCATTTTTGCCCCGGCCGTTGTGATGGGACTGGAGTAAGAATAAATGGCATTGTACTGGAGAGCCGATTGTGGAGACGGGTGAGCTGGAGTCTTGCTCGATTCGTACTGATTCTGCTGGGACAAGTTCCCGATCTTGTTGCGCAAGATTCTGCTGATGGAGCTCACCGAAGGGACGTTGTATTTATCGCACACCCCATCGGCCAGAAGTCTGTCTCGGATCTCCCACGCAAAAATCCCTGGGTCCCTCTGCTTGTACGCTCGAATGTGTTTGACCACTGTGGGGGTTGTGACTCTGGGTTTGCTGCCTCCGATCGCACCGGGCAATATAGAGCCGGTCTCGTTGTACCGAGCCAGGATTTTACTGACACAGCCGTGGGAAACTCTTAACTGTCTACTGATATCACAGGGTCGAATCCCCAACTGGGCCAGTTCAACTATCCGCAGTCTAATGGCATTAGGCAGTGGTCTGCCATTGACAAATACGCCTCCTAACTGATTCACCTCTCCGAACGCTGGCTCTGGTGTGGAACAAAACAAGAGGACGCATTCAGACAAGAGTCAACTACAGTTACAGCGTACAACGCAGCATCTAACCCGACAGCGGATGTATTTGTGTTTTGTAACCCATCGTGTAGACCTGCACAGTGTAACGCTTGCATTCGACTCGAAGTCCTACATTAATTCCTGCCACGATTCCTGACGTTTCCTAGCCGAAGTCAGCCAAGAATAGGCAGAACAGAGCAAACTAACGTTCTCGCTAACGTTTTCATAAAGCTCCTCGGGATTTTGTTTCTCAATCCAGAGAAACTTCAATTCAAAAGGCTCTTAAATTGCCCCGCTTATTTTTAAATTAACCTCATGTAAGTTTGTTTTATAAATCATCATTTTATTCTATGCGGATTTAATTGCAAAGAAATAAATATTTGCCATAAGATTATTTGTTTTTGAATTGCAATTTTATCCTTGTATCACGGTTTTAATTTCTCGAATAATTAGATGGTAAACAGTTAGCGTCTTAATTAAAGTCGGGATTCAAAGATAAGTTAGACACTGGATTTTATTTCCCCTCAGGATGCGTTTATCTTTCATATGGAAAGGAGAAATTGAAACTCAGGACATTATTTAACTGCTGTGTTTAGATGTTAAACTGTTCACTTTCCTTTCGGTTTACTGCGTTTGTTAATTGGGCCGTTTGATTATAATATATATTTGCAGCATACACTCCTAAACATAACCTCATTAAACTCATTACTCTCTAATAGATGACCACGCAGAGTGTAATTCATCGAAACACTTTTTCCCCTTTTCACAAACCTCTGTCTACTTACTCGAAATACAAAATAAACATCCAACATGTAGACACCTAACCAGGCGCGACTAACTTGATTTTAAAGCATGTCTTTTCAATTAATATGAGGAGAGTGGAAACATAAGTTCGTGCTTGGTAATGCTAACTTTAATGATTGATTATGCCTCCGATAAGAGCAATGTAAAATTTGGAAACCACTTACCCATGATAGTTAGTAATCCTCAATACTTCCTACTGAATATGTAAGCGTTCCAAACAGAATTCAAATCCCCTTGAAGTTCAGATTGCTCTGGGATCGGCTTTTAAGTGCTGCCTAATAACTGATCTCACCGTCGAAGTTACCGACGAGCTTGTATAGAGTAAATATGCTTCTCTTTTCCTCGGGAGAGGTGGCTCGGTTCTGCATTTCCAAGCACAGCATGGGAAATGGATTTTACACGCTCTGCCTGTCAGTCACCATAGGCACGCCCATGGCAATGACGTACGGGGCGGGATATTGGAAATAATATTGCCTGATTGGTGGATGGATGTGACCTGGCAACACTACCTGGAAGTTGGTCATACAAATTAGTATCGGGCTGACCAACGTCTTGTGGCTTCTAGTGGACTGTTAATGTGAAAGAAATGCTACTTAAACCTTTCAATAAATTGTAAATTGTATCAAACTAGTATTGTTATTTAAAACGGAATAGTTCATTGAGCCGGTAAGTTCCCATTGTAAGTTCTTCTCCCCCCACCAAAAAAACAAATTGTTAACCTATTGATTTTTGAAAGTTAAATATCAAATGGCATCTTAAAATAAACTATCAGTTAGATAGTGTTATTCCAAAGTAAATTACCAGCCCTAATGTTTGTATCTTGTTGAAATAACGTGCATCATAAAAACTAAACAACCGACGAACATCAATGTTAGAATGGTAAATTCATAATCAGAATAATTGTTCTTTATTACAATAGGAGGGATATATATTGGTCAGAATAAATAATTACAAATAGTTAATTTATATTCAACTGTTGGTAGTCAATATCTAATGACGTTTGCAAAATGTAGGTAATTTATACATGAAGAATTATTGGTTGTTTAGTTCATAAACAAAGTGTTTCTTGCATTAGTAATATTAATTATTAGGTAGAAAATGTGTTTATTTTACGCTGCAGTTTGAAATCGAAAATACAACGCAATATGCAGTTGATAATGAGTCAACACTAAACTGTCTTAGAAAACGCATTGTCTATTCTATCAATCTACACAAAAAAATTGCTCATCTATTTAACCTTTGTGCTACTCTCATTGGCGTAAATTATTCTGGTAGATGAAAATAATCATTAATGTCTTTGCTTAATTACAAAATGGAACATCAATCCTGGATTTATACTGTTTTATTGCCGTGAACGATTTTAAAACAGGGAAGAAATTTACGACTTTAATTTTGTCAGGGTATCTATTTACCTTAGTGGTATTATCTCGCCCTACCGTTTATGTTTCGCGGTATGTTCCAAACCTGCCACAAAATCAAGTTTGAAGTAGGTTTTTCTTGAAGCCAAAACATTCCTCTAAAACCCTAAATTTGATCCCAAATGTGTTTCTTTGGAAGTAAAAGTTAAATGCTTCACTTTCATTCCGTACAGATATTTTTGTCTGATCTCCATATTCAGTTGGTAATGTTATGCTCAAGGCGCCAAGTAGGTTCCTGCTGTCAATAAAGTTGTGTGGCTAAAATAACGCTCGTGCTATGTAATGGTTTTGAGGTAAAGGTGTTTTTAATATTTTTCTTTGAAATGCTTTCTGCACCGAAATATCAAGAAACATTTCCTGATCGTATCTGGTATTTCGAACTAATAATTGTGATAATAAAAACAGAAAATGCTGAAAACACTCGACAGGTCCAGCAGCATCTATGGAGAGGGGACGTTTCTTTTGCCAGACCTGTTTTATTTCCGATTTCCAGCTTCCGCCGTATTTTGCTTTAATAATCTTTGTAAAGTATACCAGTAAGTAAACAGGTGGTATGAATGTTTTGGATAATGTGTTGTGTGTATTGTAATTGGATAAGAACTTTTCTTTCTTTCCATCCGTTTACATTTCTTTTCTCAATTTGCTGCTTTATCTGTAACTGTTTCCGAATACATTCTTATCTCTGCCCCATTGTCTATATGGATCTGTGTTGTTATCTTTCCGTATTATTTGTGGGATCTCTGCTCCCTGCTCCTAAGCTGTGGGCCGCGTGTGAGGCTGTGACTGAGGACAGTCGGAAGAGCCCCTGTCCACAGGGCTGGTCTCTGGTGAGAAAGGATAAATGTTTACCAGGGCTGAACGTGCTTAACTTGTTTCCATTGAGGTGCTGAATATGGTCTTAAATAACAAAGGTCAGATCCACACTGGCCCATTAACGAGCAAGGGATACAAATGGGATGAATCCGCAATTGTTTCTGTTAGCAAGCATTAGATCATTTTGAATGTGGCTGTTTCATTTCGGAATAAAATCATTTAATGGCCAAATGGTTTATTAGAGTTAATTTTCGTGAGGAAGTTGGTTTCTAATTTTGAAACTCGCATCTTTCTATCCAATCATACATGTTGCTGCAATAAATAAATGGAATAAAATATTTTTAACATTTATAGTTCTTCCCCGTTATTTGATTGCAAAGGCTAGCATCAGGTCTGTAGTTTTTAAATGTAGTTTAGGAAGATTTTACAATGTTTAAACTCTCTTTATTTGTTACTTTTATGTTAACTTTGAATTTTCCATTAAATAAAACACTCAAACTTTCCAGATTCCTTCAGGGTGAAAACGGCCATTCATCCAGAATACAATGAACGACCAAACGTATAGAGGAGTTATACTAATGAATTCCAAACACTTACGGTGAAATATTTGGAAAGTGTAGCAACAAGTATTTAAAGCCATTTTCATTCAAATGCATCGTAGCATTTTGTATCTCGAAATTATTTTGAATATTTTCTCAGGAAAATAAGAAGGCCATTACGAGAAGGTCAGGAGCTTTCTAATATGTAACTTGACATGAAAACTAGATGTTACGTGAAATTAGCAACTGCCACGTTTTACAAAATCACTTAATGAACCAGAACTCTCGTGAACAGATTAGTGAACACTTCCTTGCGCTACAGAAGCAAAAGCCAAAATACTTTGTTAATGCAATTTACAAAAAGTGACTTTGATAAGTTTGGGAACTTATAGATTGCAAGTTATAATTGACCGAAAAGTTCTTTATACAATATTCTATTCTTCCAGAAATAGGTGTGAAGCGTGACTCCCGACAAGTTAAATGTGACTCCTCGCTGTCTCCCTCGTACTGAAATCCACAGTATCTGCCTTTCATCAAAGCAGCACAAAGAGAACGCTTTTAGCTTGCAACGAGGTATAACTAGATTCCTAATTTAGAGTATTCACGTTCAATTAGTGTGAAGTGAATACATCAAGGATTAAATAACGCTTTAACGTACACAAGTTCCAATTACCTTAGTAAAGTAATTCTACAATAGGTGAGTTCAAACAACTTCAATGGACCCGAAACCGTGGAGCTTCCTAAAAGTAAGTTCACACTCGTCTGAATAAAATGCAATCACAATGAATCAAATCTGCATTTTTGTCAAAGAATGGTTAATTTTATTTAGATTGGCACATCACATGTAGGCAAATGTACAAACGGTCGGTTCACATTATAGTAAAAAGTAGCAAACAGTGAGCATGGGAATAGCTGGAGGCCATTCAGCCCCTCGAGGCTGCTCCACCATTGAATTGGATCGTGACTGACTTGTATTTCAATTTAATTTATCGTTTTTTCTCGATATTACTTGATTACAAATAAAAATAAACCAACCATTGGTTAACAATAATCTTTCTATGTCAGCATTAAAAATCGGAACGGAGCCACAAACATTTGTGGAGCGAGTTCCACTTTTTACCTAGTGTGTGCGATAGTGTTTCCTGATTTCATACCGAAAGGGCCCTACCCTTATTTTACATCCACTCCATGGAATCTCTTTATTGTTTTAACACTTCGATTAAATGGCCCTTCAATCTTCAAAAGGCAAGGGAATTCAGCCCAAAATATATGTAACCTGTCCTCATAATTTAACTCTCTACATCCCTGGTATAATTCTGGTGAATTTGCCCCTTTCAAAACGAATATGTATTTCCTGAGGTTCGGTGCCCAGACCTAAATGCAGTATGGGTCCGATCCATTAGATATAGCTAAGGGTCTGACCTATCAGATAAAGCTTAATTCAAAAATAGACTGCACCGCCCAAGTAGCCTGAACGGGAAGTTGATCGTATCAGTCCATAAATTACCACAGCTGTGTTTCTATCGCAATACACTTCGTCCCTAATAACGCACATATTATTTTAGGATATATACAGGATTATATATACAGTTTTCAATAGAGGAAAAACGTCTCAAGTACAATTAGGTTTCAGAAATTATTTGCCAACTCAAAACTATATTGCGGTTTGAGTGAGACACATGACGTCCATTCTCCATTTTACATAACACTAATCTGCTATAAGTATAATGGAAAGATCACGAAAACTAAGATAATACAGACAGAAATCACTAAACATCTAAAACGTATTTTAACAAATAAGATAATCAAAGAATCATGTTACAAAAAGCAATGCTTCTTGTGATGTGTCTGGACATAAATACCTGTTCATATTAGAGATGCTGATAATTAACATGTGCTATCTCTTATTTATTCACTGTCTCTCAATCGAGGGCATGAGCAAAATCATTTTCAACCTTATATTGAGTATTGAAATTCTGGGAAGGACAACTGCGATCACTTTCCTGCTGCACACCTTATTTAACCAGGTCATCGATTTCACCATCTACCCCTTGCTCGTAAAATAACAAGCTGATGAGTGAACATGAGGAGGATTTTGTCTGAATTATAAATTCAATAAGTCGGAGCAGGCTACACCTTAAATAGCATTGTTACGAACAAAAGTCTCTTTCCAGCTCTGAGGGAGAAAGAACAAATCCAGACTAATATGACTATTTAAAAATACTTCATAACCCAATGTGTGTGGGGGTATAAAATACAAATAATTTGTGCATGGTTTTAAATCTCTAACAATTGGGTGTCTGCTAAAAGTACTCTATTGATAAATTCATAAAACATTTATAAATAAAATATCAGATCTTCGACATGATGGTTTGATTAAAAATTGTGGTTCGAAATAAGATTCCATTGTACTTGTGATGTTTCTGCCCTCAGTGCGGAACAAAGGCGGTGTGCGTGCGGAGAAGTTGTAATGACTCTTGCAGTATTTCATCATACAATATGAGAGTGGGTACCGTAGATCTCCAAAGTAGGTTACGCTATTTCTCAAGTTCAACATCACGGTCATGCATAAGGCAGGGGGTCTCTCTGACACCACTTTATAAAGGAAATACATTCTTGTGATATTGATAACCGAGAACATTTTAGACAAAGTTAAAACATAAAGAGCAATAATGTTTACCAGTAAGGTAGTTCTCACTAGCTGTAGTCGTCGATAGCTTAAATCTGGCGAAAGGGCCACGCACCCAAGTTTAATATCCGTATTCAGTTGTGTGTATGTTGCATATCTATCAATTCTGGACTCCACTGGTAAATTAATGACCTGCAGCAAAAATTCAGAGTCTCAAGTTCCTCCCAATAAACTGCAACCCATGGAATAGTAAATAAAAATGTCACCAAGCTTACATTTCAGTTCTCATCATGTCTAGTGATTGAGAGGGTGTAAAAAGCACCATTTGTTTAAACTGGTCCTTTCTGCGTTTGGAAAATGTCTAATTCCATGTGTTGAATAGATCACACTGAACTCATTAGTTTGATTTCCGTCTTTCTGTGAGTTGATCTTGGATGTTCTATCTATTGTTCTATCTAGCTAATGAATATTACATTTTCAGCAAATCTGCTACTGATATCAAACTTTTATCAAACTATCTAAGTCTGTTCTTCTATTTACAAAGACAGGAAATAAATTACTGAAATTCCGCGGAATTTCTGCATAAGATTATTGTTTTATAGGTCTTGCATTGAACTTCACATAGATATAACCTAATCCCATTGGGAGTCCTCCCAAAAATAACAAATATAGTTGCAATATTGAACACTGTGTAAAAGGAAAATCTCATTTCGAATGAATATACCTGGGATATTTCGCATATGTAGAGAATTTGAATTAAATGTTAGCTACAAGTTTATACAATGGAAATGTAAACGCACATGGAGGAAATATTCCGGACAAAGGAGCCAGGAAGTCACAAAACAAGAACAAAAGCATATTAATTCCAAATATACAAAAACCGGAATGTTTATGCAGCTGAAAGTTTTGCGGAATGAACGTTCATAAGGAAGAAATTAAATCTCAGAATACAGAAATGAAAGCGCACCAGTAATTTAGAACAAATGCTTTTTTATATATTCTGTTCTTAAAAGGGACAGGAGAAGCGTTCTATAAAATGCACGAAATGACCAATCAATTTATATATTTTTTATATTTAAATTTAGTTTAAGAATAACATTATGCTACGAACAAACTAATGGAAATACACAATTGTTCACATATAAGATGAAATGACCTGTTATTTGTAAACAATCTGCATTATTGGTGTCCTTGTTAATGGGGAACCAAGAGTACATATCATTGCAAAAAAAAATCAGTTGAGATAATTCATTCAACGTCCTGAATTAAGTTCAAATGACAATGTACAAAATAGATAAAGAGCATTAATCGATAACCACAATGGTTTAAGGAAAATTATTGTTGTGTTACATAAAAGTTTGTTTGGTTGGATAACGTTCCTCATTACGGAATATTACGTCTCTTGTAAGCGCCATAGAGAATAGGATTTCCTGAATAATTTCATGAAATAGTCATTGCGGTAATGGGTAGAATTGTAATTTAGAATCTGCCGAATGATCCAGCCATGCTCACAAGCTTGGACTACCTTTAATACAACATTTCTGCATATTTGAATTACTCGATTTTCTCTATCCCCATTATAGTTTTCTCTATTTAAGATGTATGAAATTAATTGCAGGAATGAAGGATTTTGATAGAACCAATTTTTAGCAGCCTTTTCGGAATGTTCGAATCAACCACTCCTATTACACAGCAATGCATTGTGCTTACATTTTATAAATATTTTATGTTTTATAAATATTTTACAAATATAAGATGTATTTAGATAATTTCCAAAATTGATTACCCGGCAAAATTATTGTCCTAATGTTATCAGGCAAACTGGCAAACTGCTGCTATCATAAGTTTGTATAGTTTTCGCTTTGTTTTGTTGCGTCTTTATTGAACGTATCGTTTATTTTTCTTGAACTACGTCGGCCTTTAATTGAAAGACGTTTCTCCCGTCAATTTTGTTCTAAAACCACAGAGCTGGCTTTTTTCCATCGCGGCGTTAACCCTGTTGGGATCTGGCGCCACCTCCTGATTACAGCTGGCAGGTAAGAGAACAGAAACAACCATTTCATATTATCAGCATCCACGGTAATACATCCTGACGGGTTCTGTCTAAAATTATCCCACCGTCTAGTCAATGATTTACAACATTCAGCATAGTTAACCATCAATTTCTGAAATAACAGTATAACATTGCCAATAGCCACGAGAATAGGAATAAACTGGCGCCCATTCTTTAAAGTATTGTTAGATTAAAAGATACAAAAATAATTACGGAAGATATTTGGTAAAGTGTGAATTTCACTGAGGAAAATTGTTCACCCCGATTGTTTCATAATCAGTTGTCACTGATAATTGCACTTTGTGCGCGACGGTCGATTGGCCGCATATCTATTTTCTCAAATATTATCTTCAATAATTTATATTTTGAAAATGACGAGGGCAGATTTTATCAGAACCCTTAAACAGTAATCGATTTCTTATTTATATTTTGAAAGACTTCGGTGTACTTGGCTTGATAAAGGCAAGCGTTATCCGGTTCCTGTGGTATATGATGCAGCTCAATGGTTTTCCTCTCCATCGGTGAAATTATAATGATAAAAGCTGCAAAGTGTAATTTCTGTTTATAGGAGCAGAGGAGTTAGACTTTCTCCTTGTTTGCCTTATTTGGATTTGGTTTCTCCCAAAACCGCGGGCAGCATTGTAACTTCATGGTGTGGCAGTTGATTTGTAGTTTTCCACGGCCACTTATTTGGATAACGGGCATTTTAAAAACACAGTAAAATGAGTTCAAATTCAAACTTAAATCGCTTGGGCAAATTCTTTCGCTTTAACTGTTCCTGATTAATACGAATAATTGAAAATAAGATTCAGTCTTCATACAAAACCAAATATTCATTCGAAATGTATCGGAGTAAACATGATGTCAATGGTTATTTTGAGGGGTCAAGTCTCATTGATTTTTGCTGTAGTATAAACATGATTTTAAAAAATAATGTATGTTGCTAACGATAACTGGTATTAGCTTTGAATTATTTAGCGTCTGACTACTAAAATATTGTATCATTCCTGAAAGTGCGGCCAAATCCATGGAGAATAATAACACAATTTTCTGCACTGTGTCTTTAAAGCTCGTGCATTTATACAATTGTTTTTTTAAGAAGTCTAGGTCCTCTCATATATTAATGAATACCTCTCACTCAGACACAGTACAATTGATGCAGCCTGACTATGGTTAGAAAATACATTAAACGATAAACGCCAATTTAAACGTGTTCACATGGCATTCCTTTCTTTAAAAATGTTATCCTGACACACATATGCAGTGAGTTCTCTCCTTCTGCTTATTTTAGAACACCACATGTTGATAAAATATGAAAAATACGTTTTAAAACCGATGAATTCGCTGTGCTGTGCCTGGTGTTTTTGATTTGAAATCGGCAGTAAAACTAACATAGACATTTATCGACCATTGCAAAGCATTTCAAACACATTTTAAGTCCTTCCACATGTTCGTTTTGTTCAACGTAAATATTTCTTTTAAAAATCCACGCCTTGACAGCATTATGTTAATTGTAAATCGTCCTGTACGTTTCTGTTGTTTGGAAATTGTTCAGTGTTTATTTTTTAAGAGTGTTTTAGGTAAATTATTTGTTTGGATTGTGACTGATTATAATTGAACACGAATTTCTATATGGATTTTGTTTCAATATATTGCGGAAACATTCTGCCAAGCGTTTCAATGTATTGTCATTATACTGTGCAAGCGGCCTCAGAATTGCTCTCACAGAGAAGCATTTGCAGCACCAATACCTGAAAGATACTGCCCCACAGAGCTTTGCTGGTGGAATGTGTTTGTTTTGGGAATGGCTATAAGCGCCTGCCTCCTTAAAGCATTTCTATTTAAAGGAGCTTGTTGAATTTTATAATGAACACACCCGGTTTGGTGGACACACTGGGCACTTAGTAAACCTGGAATGAAACATTAATGGAATCATGCTCCGCGGAATGTCAAGCAAGGATATGAGATGGCCTCAGAGCGGGATATTTGTAAATCTAATCTGAAGACGTATTGAGGATCTAGATTGAGAATTCAGTCTTTCGTTTTTCATAGGTGTAAAGCAGAATCACTTTCCAATGAGGCAAAAGTTGAAGAATAAGGTGTCCCGTCTGTATGAAGGAAGAGGTTGCATTTATATAGCGCCTTTCGTTTCCTCAGGTCGTCCACTGTCCCTCACAACCAATTAATTAGTTGTGAAGTGTAGGCACTTCTGTTTTGCCTTTGTAGGAAAACGGAGTAAACGATTTGTATACGAGGAGATCTTACAAACAGCAGTGAGTTAAATTGGTGATGTTTGTTGATTAGGACATTAGGGGAATTTCATGTCCTTCCAATAAGTGGTAGGACATCTTCAATGTGTATCTGAAATAGACAGGCATAGTGTTTCAAACCTTTCTTGAAAGGGGCAGCGCAGTGCTTATTCAGCTCTGCAGTCGGTGTCACTCCAGATTAAGTGCTTAAATCCTGAAGTTTGAAGACATCACTTCTGACTCAAAGTTGAAAGTGCGACCACTGAACCAAAGCTGACACATGAGTTATCACTTCTATAGTGATGGTTCTTTAAAACATTGTCACAGGGACAATACATTTTAATATATTAGAAAATTTATTAGAGTATGATAACATTTAAAATAAATCTATGCATATGAATTTTGATGTTTGCAGTGAGAAGTATTAAATTCAATACTTATCACATTACACAACAACACTTTACTGGTTCCCTTGTACATTGTAATAACAAATACATTGCCTCCAAATTTCACTAATAATTTCAAATCTAATATTTCAAATAAAAGATTAATTGTCACCGTATGTTAATTATTCATCTTGTTTCAATGAAGAGGTTGATTCCAATGTCAAATATATGCTTCACAGTTAAAGCCCCATTCTGACAGAAATGAATTTGCTCACTACAGCAAAAGACTTAGAAAAAGACTAAAATAAAAGCAGAAAATGCTCGATAAATTCAGCAAGTCTGGCAGCATCTGTGGAAAGAGAAGCAGAATTAACATTTCAAATCAGTATGATTCTTCTTCAGATTTCCAGCATCTCTAGTTTTTCCAACTTTTATTTTAAAACTACTAAGACTGGTTGGACACTTAACCAGACATGACAAGTATTACGCAAGGTAAAAATATCAAATAATAGGATACAAACAAGAGAATTCAATTTGTAGGAGTCTGAAAAGCAGGGCTGCATATTGGACCATCGAGCAAGTGCCTTAACTAAACATGGAGCCCTGCTAGGAATCCCATGCAAATATATGCCATTTAAGAATAATGAGCATGATTTTCCCACCCCACTGCACTGGTCGAGTAGCGTAGCGGGGTGGAAAATTTCAGCGGGAGGCTAAAAATAGGAATCGCGACCAGCGTTCGGCTGGTCGCAATCCTCCCAGGCCATTTTTCGCTGGTGCAATCAGACTCATGCCCGGGAAGGGCACGAGGCTGATTTAAACATTTATGACCTAATTTAAATGCTGTTAGTGAGCCCAGAACACTATTGTCCAGGCTCACTTAGCTTTCCGAACTCGCCAGTGAAGGTTCTCATTGGTGAGGATAGCAGATGGTCCCCAACAATGAGGACCTGATATGATGACCTCACTGGTGGCTACCGGAGGTCACTGAGGCCCACTGGATGGTCGGGGGCAGTGCCCCTTGGGCAGTGCCAGCCTGGGACCATGGCAGTGCCAGTTTTAAACCCTTGTACTGCTCACCAGGCACCCTGGCACTGCCTATCAGGCATCACGGGGGGGGGGGGGGGGGGGGCAGATGGGGCAGAGTCGGAAGGGGTGGGGGGAGATTGGTAGGAAGGGAGGGGAACTCTGCATTGGGGGGTGGAGGCGGCAATCAGGGGCAGTCTGTCTTGGGGCGGGAGATGATGTTCGTGGGGCACTTGACAGTTCTCCCATATACTGTGTAGACTTGTACTCAGTACATGGGAGATCAGGGCGCATGCCTAGCAGTCTGCAACCGCTTCCCCCGCTAACGCTCAGCCTCCCCGCTACCAGCATGGAACTCCCAACTGCCAAAAAAAACAGATTCTCCGGAATTCTACCGCCCTGCCTGCCACAAAATCGGAGCAGGCGAGGGGCGAACAACGGAAATGGCCATTGACCTCAGGTGGGATTTTCCAGTTTTGCTTGAGCGAGGCCGTAAAGTCCCACTGTTACAGTGTGGGAAAATTGCATGGGGTAGCTCACTGAAAAAACTGGAGTGAAGCACTCGGTTTTCAGATTGCTGTGACGGTTCAAATTGTTTGCGGGGAAAATTCTGCCCATTGTACCTGATGTGTAAAATTCTGGTCATGCCAAAAAGGTACCCAGTAGCAACATTTTGTGAGCAAATGATGATGAGGTTTTTTTGGGAATCATTAAACACTCGCATATATATTGCCAGAATTTAGCAATGAATATAAACGTGCCGTTACACAAATATTTTCACAGTGATGCAAAGTAATTTTAAATGCATATTCTTTAAAAGTTAGGAGATAATGTCAAATGCAGGCAAGTCAAAGAGATCTCAGACCACCACTACTCTCTGTTAGATTTTCTGTGTATAAAGTATAGCAGCATAAAGCCCTGCTTTAGAACTTCTCAACTGGTTCATTGTTTAACCTTATATATTGCACTGTCATATTGCATCTATACCTGCAGAGAATAATCATTCTCTATTGCAAAATTAGCAGTATAGCTGCAGGCATAGATACTGCACTGTTCATTTTGCCACCTCTAGTCAGCTGACCTAAGATATAATGACAGCTACACCAGCAATGAATTCACATGTAGAGCAGAGCTCTGCTCAACTGGCTATTCTTTTAACGTTATCAGAATACACTTGCTTTTCATATAGCAGCTAAGAAAGACAACACTACATTTATACAGTTCCTAAAAAAAGGCTTGCTTTTTGATAATGCTTTTCATAACTTCATGATCCCCTAAAGCATTTTACAGCCAACGCAATGCTTATGAAATGTAGTCACTGTTGTAATGTAGCAGAAGTGGCAGCCAACTTGAAACAACAATCTCCCACAAATGTGATAATAATCAGATAATCTGTTGAGTTAGGTCCAATGGACTGCCTGGATACTTCTAAAATATGACTTTGCACTGGGCTGGAGTACTGGAGGTGGTTTCGTTTTCATGATCTCTAAACTCAGGTCATTAACAAGATTCCTGAGTGATACTGACACTTTGCTTTGATCTGCATCCAAAACCAGTCATCAAACTGAACCTTGAGTACTTAGGAAAAGCTGGTTTGGGCTGAATGGCCTGCTCCAGTTCCATGACCTTTCTGGTATTTTTGGTTAATGGCAATACTCAGTTCAACAACACTGGCAATGTTTGAAGATGTGATTTTAATTGAAGCTTATTGTATTTACTGTTTATTCCAGTTAAATGTTGTAACATAACTATGCTGGCAGGAATAGTTCTGATTCAGCTTGAAGATTATGTAGGGGGGAAAGACCTCATGGCTACACACAATTACTTTACCATGGCGGTGGGTAAAGAACTGCAAACAAATGAGTGTTGCAGTGGGTGCCTACCCCTCCCTTCTGCCTCCTTGTCCCCCTTCCCTCCCCACTGTCTGTGCTTCCCCTACCCCTCCACTATCCCCCACTCACTCACTCTCCCCTCCATTACCCCCTCTCACTCACTCCTCCTCCCAGGTGCTCACACTGTCTCCCTTCCTCCCATTTCATAGGTTGTTTCACACTCACGCTCCCTCTCCCTTCCACACTCTTCTCCCTCCCCCTCTGCACTCTTCTATTTATCCCTTCCCACACTGCACTGCTCCAATCTCCCCTTACTCTCTCAACCCTTACTTCCTAAATCTCTTCACCTCGCAGTAAGAAGTCTCATAATATCAGGTTAAAATCCAGCAGGTTTATTTGGTACCACGAGCTTTCGGAGCGCTGCTCCTTCATCAGGTGAGTCAGCAGCGCTCCGAAAGATTGTGATACCAAATAAAACTGTTGGACTTTAACCTGGTGTTGTGAGACTTCTTACTGTGCCCACCCCAGTCCAATGCTGGCATCTCCACATCATGGTCTCCATCTCGTACCCACTCCCACCTTTATTCACTCCCATGCCCTACCCATTCTCACCGATACCCACATCCTCCCCTTGGCCCTCACACCCTTACCCACTCTCAACCCCACCAACTCTCACCCAATCCCTCCCCTACCCATTCTCACCCTGAGTCATTGCCACCCATACCCACTTACTCTGCCACCCATTCTCTCCCCTATCCATTCCCATCCCTACCCAATCCCACCCAATCCCTCCCCTACCACTCACACCCCGAGCCACTCTCACCCAATCGCTCCCCTACCCATTCTCACCCCTACCCATTCTCACCCCTACCCATTTCCGCTCCCACCCACTCTCTGCCCTACCAATTCTCACCCCTACCCATTCTTACCCCTAAGCCCTCCCACCCCTACCCATTCTCACCCCTATGCCCTCCCCCACCCCTACCCATTCTCACCTCTACCAAAAGTGGACACCCCCAGCTCCTCCCAAGAAGGTCCTAACTCCCTCCTCCTCCTTCTCACTTTTTGATTTCAAGTGCTGCAGTATCTGGTGAGAAAAGCCAGCTGTGTAACCAGCACTTAGAGAAAAGAATTGGAAAATTTCACCCAATATTCTGATCTCTACGGGTGGCACCGTTTCTATTTCCGACCATTTCTCAGTCCCGCACGTTTGGCTTTAGCTCCCTACCAATCAGCTAAATGAAACCTTAAGGAACAATATTATTTTCCTCCTGTAACCCAGTGCCTTGAACATAGACTTTTGCAACTTGGGACCTTTGCTGTCTTCGCTTTTCCTCATACATATTTCACCATATCTCTTGCATTCTGCATGCATTTTGTCTTTCTCATGAATTTTAAATGACTCCTGATGCATCATCCAGCATTTTCCAGCTCTTTACAGTTTAGTCCAGAATCAGCTTTGCAAATGCATTTGCTGCCTCTCTGTAAAAACAGTTATTGCATCTGTTACAGCTGCTTCACTTTGGTTATTTCCGATTGAGAGTGCTAGCCAAAAAGTTAAAATATCCTCTATCAAGATGTTGATGGACTAGATGTGTATTTCCAACTTGTTCGGTATTTATTGCATTATTTCATTATATCATATGTTTTTTAACAAATATAGTACATTAATCACGCTAATGGCATGCTAAATAAATATTAAGACAAATTAAAGAAAAGTATGGAATATTTTTAACATTGCGTGATTAGTTTAGTTTGGGACAGAAAACCAAGGACGTACAGCTAAGTAGTGAATGAAGCACGGGTGGGAGAGGGGGAGGAGCAAATGCAATATGAGCCAGGGGAGTGGAGCAGTTGGTCAAAGTAAAAATTAAAGCAGTGACAGAGTGGCATTCAAGGTCAGACTTGAAACCGAGATGCAGCGGTGTCAATGTCCTATGTTTTCCTCAACTAGGAATAGCAAGGATGGGGCCTGAGTAAAGCAGAAACATTCCTACCTCTGAAGTTGGGATTACTGGCATTCTTAAGGTTGAAGGTGTGAACACAAGCACTCCTGCAATCAAGGCCAGGAACAAGATATTCTTGGCACTGATGAAAGAACTAGGGCCATGAACAGGAGCACAGGTGCTTCTGAGGCCCTGACAGTAGGTAGTCCTTGGACCAGGAATGAAAAAAAAAGGATATCTCAGCCGAAAATGTGAGCTGAGAGGTTCATAGAATTAAGGTTGGAAGAGAAGCTGACAAGAGGAACAAGGCTGGCTGCATAAAACATATCTCATATTTACCATATTGTTGTTTCTTATGTATTACATGTGCAGTTATGTTTCATCTTCATTGTAGAATATACAATTTACTGAGGAACATTAGCAAAGAGAACATCTAAATGTTTGGTCTGGAAGGAAGAGCATAAGGCACAGAGGGTATCTTGGAGATTGGGGCCTAGTTGACAATTGTGATGTGAAGGGGAGAGAAATATATAAGGTGCTGGGGTTAGAGAAGTAAAGGTCATGGAGAGGGGGGGTTATAGA
Organism: Mustelus asterias; assembly: GCF_964213995.1. Lineage (NCBI taxonomy): Eukaryota > Metazoa > Chordata > Chondrichthyes > Carcharhiniformes > Triakidae > Mustelus > Mustelus asterias. Next base: position 38,927,355 of record NC_135818.1, read on the forward strand.
GCTGGAGGAGGTTACAGAGATGAGGAAAATGAAGCCATGGATTGGAGGGATTCAGACAGAAAGATGTGGGAGAGATGTCGTGGACCTGGAAGATGACAACTCATTCAAGGATCTCAGAGATAAAACAGGTTGGACATACATGGTAGTTTGCAAGGACAGTTGCGGATTTTATTTTGAAGTGGGTACTGGCAGTTTTGAAAGACAGGAGAACAATTAAATCATTTAGATTTAAACTAGAATGGGGGGTTAGATGGGAAGCTGGGTGGTCAGGAGTTTGTTGGGAATGGAGTAAAGGGAAGTGGAGATGTGTCTGGGAATGGAGTGAAGGAAGGTGGAGGTTTATCTCTTATTTAAACTTGGAAAGGACAAGTGAGCAGATGGGAGAAAGTTGAGAGATTCAGTTAAGGGCCAGAGTATAGGGGGTGGTGTTGGAGAGTCTATAACTTACTGAGCTTGGAGATTGGGGGAATCTGTGAAGATAACTGAACAGATAGCCCATGTCTTGCTAATGAACTTGTAGGTGTTCCTCAGGGTGGAAAAGCTGGAAAAATACTATTGTATAGCTGCTAGAAATGCACGGACATTCGGTTAGCAGTTGGAAACATTATTTTTTCAAGTACAGAACATATATTTTCTGAATTTGTCTGGTATTTTAAAGTCCAGGTTGCCAACATTACTGGCTTCTTTGCAGTTAATAGACAATTGCTTATTTTTCTTTTCAAACTTACCTTAATAAAGCTCACCATAAATAGTTTAACTGTTTAGTGTCACAAAACATTAGCTCCTCAGACTAGTATTCCTTTAACAGTTTGATCAGAGTTCAAAAGTTCATGCTTTCCTTTGCCTACAAATGTATTCATGATTCATCTGAATGCTGTTAGACCTGTTTCAGAATTGGAAAAAAATGATGGGGTGGGGCTTACTAAGAACTTGTCCTAATTACAGTGTAAATAGCCAACTATGCCTGAGGTTTTATTTAAAATTCCTGGTCTCTTATATGCCTCTTACTCCAAACCTTTCGGTGTTCAAAATATTCTAACATCCAGTGGCATCTGTGAGCCGCACCAGGGAACTTTTGCACAGTGGGCTTGTCAAATCATTAGACTCAATGTATAACCCAAGATGTGTGTCAGGACCCTACAGTAATCCTGATGCACTGAGCAGAATTTTCATATGCCTGTCCACCACGGGAATTGTGAGGTGGGAGGGGACCATGCAAAGGTCCGTTGACTTCGGGTGGGATTTTCCGGTCTTTGGGGCGAGCGCGGCTGGAAAATCCCACCCACTGTCTTTGTGGGAATTGCCCAGAGAGTTTGAACTTCCAATGGGGAATTCCACTGTTTCCTGGGACTCTGCAGGAAAGTATCTAATTAGAGTCAGATACTTTAGACAGCTTTTGAAAAATGTCTACATTGGATGTTGCCCATTCCTAATTGCCCTTGAACTGAAGGCCATGCTGGGACTTTTCAGACAGCTGTTAAGAGTCAACCACATTGGGTTTGGAGTCACATGTAGGCCAGACCAGGTAAGGATGGTAAATTTGCTTCCCTACAGGATGTCAGTGAAGCAAATGGGTTTTTACAACAATCAATGATAGTTTCATGGTCACCATTACTGATGATGGGTTTTAAATCCAAATCCCCACAGCATTAGCCTGGGCCCCTGAATTACCAGTCCAGTGACATTACCATGTTAGACAGAAAAATCCTAATGCAACTCCTGGGTAACTATACCACCCAATCACCTGCTGACTGCCACTATGACCCCCTGACTGCCCGTCACTTCTTGATTGCCTCCATGAGCTGCCTCCCCAAATATACTGACGTCAACTGAACCCGGAAAGGGTTTATCTGATTGGCAGGATCTTCTGCACCCACTGCGGCTGTGTGTTTTGATGAGATTTGGTAATGTCCCAGCCATTAAAACCATTGAAGGAATCATTATCCATCTTGATGAAATAGGAAGACAGATTTCCATGGAGCAATTGTTCTTGCAGTCTTTCAGTCTTTGCTGGAGTCATGAGCTGGGATTCTCCTCAAAAAAATCTAAATGCCCAATGGGTGGGAAAACGGGAGATTTTCCCATCCATTCTTTGGGTGCACTTAGTGGAATGAATCTCTGGCACTCTGTGCCTCAGAGAGATTCACACTGATAAAGAGATGGGGAGGGGTGGGGCGGTGCTCATCCTGCTGGAGAGGCCGGCAGTAGTGCTCAGCGGGCCACTGTGCATATGCTAATCTGTCAGTGGGGAGATTTGCACAGGCCCACTGCCGCCGCCCCCCCACGATTGCTGGCTTCCCTGACCCCTCCCACCTGGTTGTCAACTTCCCAGATCACTGGCCTATCCAACCCCCACTCACCCACCCCTTCCCCCCCACGCCAACCCAATCGCCAGCCCCCGCCCCCCCCCCTCCCCCCACCCACGAGCTTCGGCAGCCTCCATGGCCAGCCCTGATCTCTCCCTTTCCATGGCCAGCCCCGATCTCCTCCCCCCCCACTATGTGCAGCCCCGATCTCCCCCCCACCCCCCATGTGCAGCCCCCATTGCCTCCTCCCTCCCTCTCCCACTGATCGCTCTGCAGATTGCGCAGCAGGTCGCCCCTCACTATCACCGATCAGCCTCCCCAGTAGGTCCTGCCCCCCTTGGCACTGCCTGGTTCTCAGTGGGCAGTGCCAAGGTGCCAGTTTGGCACTGCCCAAGGAGCAAGCCCTTGCCCCTGACCTCCTGGGGGGACCTCAATGGCTTCTGTTCCCACCAGCAGGGTGATCACGCTTGATCCCCGTTGATGGAGACCAGTTGTAAACTCCAATGGTGGGAACCTCTCCTGGCAGGTTGGGGAAGACACTGGAGACTACTGTCCCTAGTTTACTAATCATATAGAAATGACAATTTCAATATGGTAAACATCCCGCACTGTTTTCCGGTGTGGGGCTGATTACGTCTAAAAACATGGCCTGGGAGACTTGGAATCGGCCGGATGCTGGTCACAAGTCCTGGTACAGGTCTCCCGCTGATGTCTTCTGGCTCGCTGCGCTACTCGAGCAGCGCAGCGGGCTGGGAGAATCTTGGCCGTTGTCCTATAGAAGCAGAAATGTTATTTTTTATATTAATTTATGAGATGTGGGTGTCGCTGGTTAGGCCAGCATTTAATGCCCAACCCTAATCACTCTTGAACCAAGTGCTCGTTAGGCCATTTCAGGGGGAGGTTAAGAATCAATCACATTGCTGTGGATCTGGAGTCATCAAGGCCAGACTAGATAAGGATGGCAAATCACTCTCCTTGAAGGACATTAGTGAAACAAATGGATTTTTACGACAAATTGACAATGGTTCCATGGCCATTATTAGACTTCTAATTCCAGTTTTTATTGGATTCAAATTTCACCGTCTGCCATGGTGGGATTTGAACCTAGGTTTCGAGAGCATTGCCCCGGTCTCTGGATTACTAGTCTAGTGACAATACTACTACACCATTGCCTCCCCACGAGAGTACCTTTCAGTCCAATACCTTTCAGTAATTTCCTTTTGAAATGAGACATTCTCTGATGTGACATTCCAAGAGAATGATGTTATTGCATGTTTTATTCACATAAGAACTTTCCATGAAACTGGTCAACTTACAATACCGGATATCACATGACTTATGGTAAACAATTTTAGCCAGTGTCATCCTTGTATTTTAAAAGTCCTTATTAAACAGGTTGATATAGGTTTAGTTTGGTGATCAGATCACAGGTTGAAGTCACTCATGCACAAGTCCCATTGTCGTGGAAATTCTCAGATAATGTTGGTAAACTTAACATTTTATTAAATATTATACTAACTATGTACAATACATGCTCAGCAAGAGGCTCTACATGGAATTATCTCTCGCCATGCTCTGTTGTCATGTGATGCTATGTCATTGATGAGGTAGACTATATATTTAATATTAACCCCTTATACTACAGGAAATGGGTAGTTTTCTCTCCGATTGGTGTCAGACACAATGGTTTCAACCCTGATTGAGAGATTTGGGCCAATATAGAGACCAGAAGTATTTGGAATGATTTCAACGGTTAATAAGAACATAAGAAATAGGAGCAGGAGTAGGCCATCTGGCCCTTCGAGCCTGCCCCGCCATTCAACAAGATCATGGCTGATCTGAAGCGAATCAGTTCCACTTACCCGCCTGCTCCCCATATCCCCTAATTCCCTTATCGATCAGAAAACTATCTACCCGTGATTTAAACATATTCAACGAGGAAGCCTCCACCACTTCAATGGGCAGAGAATTCCAGAGATTCACTACCTTCTGAGAGAAGAAGTTCCCCCTCAACTCTGTTCTGAACTGGCCCCCCCTTATTTTGAGGCTGTGCCCTCTAGTTCTGGTTTCCCTTCTAAGTGGAAAGAATCTCTCCACCTCTACCCTATCCAACCCCTTCATTATCTTATATGTCTCTATAAGATCACCCCTCATCCTTCTAAACTCCAACGAGTACAGACCCAATCTGTTTAATCTCTCCTCATAAGCCACACCCCTCATCTCCGGTATCAACCTGGTGAACCTTCTCTGCACTCCCTCCAAGGCCAATATATCCTTTCGCAAATAAGGGGACCAAAACTGCACACAGTACTCCAGTTGCGGCCTCACCAGTGCCTTGTACAGTTGCAGCAAGACCTCCCTGCTTTTATATTCTATCCCCCTCGCGATAAAGGCCAACATTCCATTTGCCTTCTTGATCACCTGCTGCACCTGCAGACTGAGTTTTTGCGATTCGTGCACAAGGACCCCCAGGTCCCTCTGCACAGTCGCACAATGTAATTTTTCTCCATTTAAATAATATTCCAATTTACTATTATAATCTCCTTGTTCGTCATTTCATTCCATCTGCTGATTCCTAATTGCTGCAGGTTTGTCCCTCTTTGGTACTTCTTTATAATGTTTGTAACCACCAATCTGCAAGAGTTGGAAATGAGTCATTACTGGATTTTGGAATTTTCTGGATTATAGAATGACATTAGAATGCCCATATGACAAGTGTGTGAACTAGAAAACACCATAGATATAAATATTTACCTGAAACATAAAATAGTGATAAAAAATAATATTGAACACTAATAGAAATCGTGTTACTGATCCAAATATTATACCTTCATGTTTCCACTGCCAAAGTACTTTATTAAAATGATGCAGCTGAGATCAAGGGGACAGGTGATACTGTTCAAAAGATTTGTGGACAATCGTGTTTCTGAGCAATAAGTTTCCAGACTGGAGAGGTTACAGAGTACTTGCTTGCCATTGTTTTCTGGTCATTCTCTACCTGTTGTAGTTTGATGAATACAGATATTGTGATCCTACTTTGGGACAAAATGGAGGTCATGAACCGGCAGTTCATAGAGGTGTCATCATTGAATCCCCCAATGCAGAAGGAGACCATTTGGCCCATCAAGTCTGCACTGACTCACCCACCACCCCACCCTATCCCCATAACCCCATGCATTTACCATGACTAATCCACCTAACCTACACATCTTTGGACTGTGTGTGGAAACTGGAGCACCCGGAGGAAACCCATGCAATGTGCAAACTCAACACAATCACCCAAGACTGGAATCGAACCACTGTGCTACCGTGCTGGCAGCAGGACAGCTTTAATGATTTTACCAGAACTCGTCTCCTAATTGGACGCCTCCAGGCTTGTTGTGCAATTAGGGTACCTCCTGAAGCTGCCAGTCCAATCAGGAGGCTGGCAGCTTTGGAGCCTCAGCAGCCCTGCCAGGCATGCTTGGGCATGCAATCCCCAAGCTGCTGAGACAGCTTGAGGATTGAGAGGACACAGAGAAAATTAATAAAATGAAAATCAAAGGGGCCAAGCAGGCAGGCAGGCAAGCCAATCCGGATGGTTCTTTGTTACCCCAGGGGAGGTCCCACCGGCAAGCCTAAAGAATCAATCCTAATTGGGTTCTTAAATATTTAAATTGGCTGCCTGCCCCTTTTTTGTCAGGCAGTCTCTCTGCATTCGGTTCTGCTGTTGGGAAAATAGCTGCCTGCTATTTTCCCTGCCCTCCCAGTCCACCACACTGAGACTGGGCAAATCCTAACCTTCTTCTTTTGGGAAAATGGTATTTGTGCCAATCAGCTGATTCATACACAAATGTGATACCTGTTTCGTGATGGATACATACCAGTAATAAGGCTAAAGAAATTGGGACCTTTTTCAATGTTAAAGCCATTGTATAATTGAAACTCGTTACAATTTGGAATTGCTATAGTTTTAAAAGTCTTAGCAAAATTCTCAAATTCTAACCAGTTCAAACTAAAGTTCACTTCCTAAATATAATTTTAAGTATTATAGCTGGCATATAACCAATAGTCACATTGATGTTGCTTTAAAAGTGTTGAGCCCATTGATGGTCTCTAGAGGGAGATGTACACATATTTCCAGGGTCTCTTCACTCGCGTATCAATTGGTGCAGGATTGATGTAAAACTGGTTTAAGCAACTGAACTGCCTTAGAAGCTTCTGTACAACCTTCAAAAAGGCAATTCCTTAGCAGAAGACGAGGCGGTAAGAGTAGAACAGTACTGATGCACTGCACTGTCAAATAATTACACTGCATGTCTTAACAATATTTTTATTACATTTCTACAGTAGCATTATTAATTGTACACTATCTGTGCTCAGTGGATAGTACAGCATGGCTCCAAGTCAAAGGCAAGGAATACCAACTTATTTTATTCAGGAGATCACTGAAGGCAAGAGGAACCGATTCCTGGGTGTGGATGCTACCAGAATTTTCACTTACGTTATGGAGAAGGTGGCACTGCCACAGACTGCCAACTCCCTCACCATTAGCATTGTAGAACAGTACTACAGAATGTTCCATATCTTCACCAGAGCAGGCAAGATTGTGCACACTGTGCACATTTCCCTTTTATTCCTTGTCCATGCTGGACACAGTTCACCCTTTATAAGACCTAATAAATAAGAACTGGAGTAGGCTGTTTGGCCCCTCGAGCCTGCTCCGCCATTCAGTAGTATCATGGCTAAACCGACATTCCTCATGTCCACTTTTCTGTCCTTTCCCTGTAACCCTTGATTCCTTTACTGATCAAAAATCTATCCATCTCAGCCTTAAACATACACAATGACTCTAACCCCACAGCTCTCTGTGGCAAGGAGTTCCAAAGAATCACATCCCCCTGAGAGAAGAAATTCTTCCTCATCTCAGTCTTAAATTTGCACAACTTTTTTTTGAGACTATGCCTTCATAAAATCATCATAGAATCCCGACAGTGCAGAAAGAGGCCATTCAGTCCATCAAGTCTGCACAGACTACAACCTCACCCAGGCCCTATTCCCGTAAACCCACATATTTACCCTTCTAATCCCTGACACGAGGGTCAATTTTAGAATGGCCAATCAACCTATCCCGCACATCTTTGGACTGTGCAAGGAAACTGCAGCACTCGGAGGAAACCCACGCAGACACGGGAAGAATGTGCAAACTCCACACAGGCAGTGACCCAAGCTGGGAATCAAACCCAGGTCCCTGGTGCTGGCAGCAGTGTTAACCACTGTGCCACCGTGCCGCCCCTTCTCGTCTTAGACGCTCCCATGATGGGTAATATCCCGTCAAGCCCTTTAAGAATCCTATATGTTTCCATGAGATCACCTCTCTTGCTTAACCTTTCCACATAAGACAATCTCTCCATACCGGGAATCATCCTAGTAAACCTGGTCTGAACTGCCTCCAAAGAAATAATATATTTCCTTAAATAAGGGGACCAAAACTGCTCACAGTACTCCAGATGTGACCTCGCCAATACCTTGTACAGTTGCAGCAAGACGTCCTTACTCATACTCCAACCCCCTTGAAATAAGGGCCAACATTCCATTAGCCTTCCTGATTACCTGCTGCAACTGTGTGCTAGCTGTCTGTGTTTTGTACCCCAAAGTCCCTGTGTTGCAGCTTTCTGGAGATTTTCTCCATTTAAATAACACTTTTGTTCTCCCTTTCAAAATGAACAACTTCACATTTTCCCACATTATACTCCATTTGCCAACTTTTTGCCCACTTACTTAACCTATCAATATCTCTTTGTAAATTGTTTATATCCCTCTCCAAACTTGCCTTTCCATTTACTATTGTGTGGTTCATGCTGTTATGATTCTAGTGGAGACCACACACCAAATACTTACCAAATGACCCCAGTGAGAAAACCAATGAACCAGATTTTACATTTTATAACCTTTAACAATCAACACAAAGTTAACATCAATTAATAGGAAAATCTCAGTCAATGTAAACTCTAAATCACATATTCAATAGCAAATAGGAAAAAAATAATTCTCAGATTTACAGAGCATACGTGGTTGGGGTGTGGAATGGACTGCCTGCAGGGATAGTGGAGTCAGAAACTTTAGGAACATTTAGAATCATAGAAACCCTACAGTGCAGAAGGAGGCCATTCGGCCCATCGAGTCTGCACCGACCACAATCCCACCCAGGCCCTACCCCCACATATTTACCCGCTAATCCCTCTAACCTACACATCCCAGGACTCGAAGGGACAATTTTTAACCTGGCCAATCAACCTAACCCGCACATCTTTGGACTGTGGGAGGAAACCGGAACACCCGGAGGAAACCCACGCAGACACGAGGAGAATGTGCAAACTCCACACAGACAGTGACCCGAGCCGGGAATCGAACCCGGGACCCTGGAGCTGTGAAGCAGCAGTGCTAACCACTGTGCTACCGTGTCGCTATTGGATAGGCACATGGAGTACTTCGGGATGATAGGGAGGAAATAGCTTGATTGGGTTTCAGACAAAGCTCGGCACAATATCGTGGGCCGAAGGGCCTGTTTTGTGCTGTGCTGTTCTATCTATGTATACGTGGTACTAATTTCAGCTGAAAGTCCTTCAAAGTTCTGAACCTCCTCAAGTAGAATACCAGCTCCTTCAAGGATTTAGGTTCCAATATTCAGTCAGCAGCAGCACCCAACCAACCCAAATTCTACAACGTGGTCTTCACCACAATAATACACATCTACAGTACATCCTCAGCTCTGTTCATGACAGTCTTGATGGCATCAACTTAGGAGAAACACCTTTATCCAAACAGCCAGTAACAACACTGTACACTGCACTGTATGGTCAGTTCTGGTCAATCAGTTCCTTTAAAATAACTGAAGCAACAATAGTCACCTTATATTCCTTTGTTTTTACTCCCAGATCCTACCTTCAATTTCTTCACGCTGCCCTGCACTGCCCACTGGATGATTTGAGCTCAAATGACTCTATGCCTTTTATCTGGTTTCGGTCTGCTTTAATTTTCCCCAAAATCTGAAGTTTCCATTTCACAGAGTTAGATTTTCCAGCCCTTCCCACCAGCAGGACCTTCAGGTCCCGCTGAAGGTGACCCACCATGGCAAGTTCTCCGGTGGCAGAGTGGGCGAGCAATGCAAAATACGGCAGACTTCGGCAGGATCGGAAGATCCTGTTGGTGGTCAATGACAAACTGCCTCCGCCACGAGAAATCTTGGCCTCAGTTCCAGTTTCCCTTTCATTTAGGCTGTGACTCAAAAAGACGATTTAAAGCCATATATGCCATCAAAATGCTCTTGAAGTAATAAATCTGTAACTAACACTTCACATCACTGTCTGGTTAGGAAAGACTCCAACTCATCATGTTTCACTATGGCTACCCAAAGATTTAAATGCATAACTCTAAAATCCCTTCCTCCACTTTAACTGCCTCGTATGTGCACATCTTTTCATGTATCTCTCCCATGATACTTATTATGTCCTCTTCAACCGCTAGCTTATTATGGTTCACTTTATCTTTTTGCTCAACAAATTGGCACACAATTCGTTAGCCCGGTAAGCCAGTTGGTGAAGCATTGAACTGGAGCCAATCTTTACACACTTAAAAAAAAGTTTACTCAGAGTTACGAATTACAAGCATATACTTCCTAATCCAACAACCACAGTTTTAGCCTGTGTCTATTTATAGGGACACAAGTGAATCCTTAGTTAATGCTCACCATCTACATACAATAAACACAATTATTATATAATTAACACCGAGATACATGTCTACCTTTAAACCTCTCACGCCAGGATAAATGAGTGTAAGCCTACATTGTTGCTCTGGCATCCAGATGAAGTATTGCACAGTGACTGCCTTCTCAGTCCTTCAAATCCCAAGGGAATAATTCTTAATCCATTTTGAGTTTCTACTCTCCTTTCCTGTGGACCCGCCACAGCAATGGGTAGCACAGAATGAGAAGTGACAATGGTTGTGAAGGGATTGTGAGGATTCAGAAATCTTAGCTTCATAATATTGCCATCTGTTAAGACAACAGCATGTCTGTCATAGGTCTTTTACTAATCTTCCCCCACCTCCCCCCCACCACAATTTCAGAGTTACCTCCTGCAATCCTGGCCTTGAGGTGGTACCTAGATGAAACGTAAGAATAGATGCCCACAGGGAATGCCATACCTGTTCCTGTAAAGCCTGTTGGAATTTATGAAAATCTTCCAGAGGTCCAACCCTGTGAAAAGGAGTGTAAAGCAAGCAGGCAGATTGGCAAAAAAATACTTTAAATGTAATTTTCCAAAAGGATAAAAATTCATTTAAAGACCGCCAACATTTTTCTTTCAGGAACTCCACGTTTCCTTCATGAATGGCTGACGTGGACAACTGTTGTGCCTCTGCTCAACTCGGTCTAATTTGCTCTGATTGCAGCATGTTGAAAGGCATTTTGAATGGCTTTGATGTTGAAATAGTGAAATAAGGCCATAGTGAGTGATTCAGTGAGTGGATCATATTTGAATTGCAGAACCATGAGAAAATTCCGGATACTTGGGTAGAAATGGCTATTTTGTCTCACAGATAATGGCCCAAATCCTGCTCAGGAAGTGCATCTTGTAGCAAGCAGCATTAATTAGTCTTTTTCCTCAACTCTTCAGCTCAGTTTTGTTTTGTCCTGGAAGTGTGACCTAATTGCAAAGACAACAGAACATCTGGGACTTCAGTGAATGAGAGGCCTATCTCCTTAACCAATAGCATTTAAGGATCGCAAAAGAAATGGGACTGAGGAGGACAAATTTGAATGGGTGAATTGGAGTGAAATCTGGCACAGAAAGTGAAATAGAAGAGATGGAAAGAAAGGTTGGACTGAGTGAGCAAAAAAATAGACTGAAGGGATAATTAAGTTTTAAAGAAACATTTATTTTAAAAGCTAACTTTCGACCAGCAGGATTGAGACTTGACAATTTAACTAGTTCCCTTGGGCTGGAGACATTGCAATAACACTAATCACAGCATTAACAGACACTTAGGCTGTTAAATGTCAGCTCTAACTTTCTGCAGCAAGTTGAATTCATGGTTAGTGTACAAATTCAGCAAGTTCCGAAAAATAATTTTGGGGTAAAATTTACATTTGAAAATCGAGACTGCTGCCCCCAATTCGCCCCTTTGGCCCCTTCACATAAAGCTGGCATAACGACTGAGTCGCCAACTGAAGGTCATCATGCCAGTTCCTGATAGGCCATTTTCAAAAAAACCAATGATAGGCCAATTCAGCATGTCAACAAGCCTATAGGTCGGCATTTTATGTCAGCCACATCATATTCTGGTGGGTGCACAGGAATGTTTGGATTGAGTGACACCAGGTACGAGGAGGCATCACAAAGGCAGATAAAAGGCTGCAAATGAGACTATGACTGACTTTAACAGAAGAGTCTGCTGTAGAAGTTTGCAAGTCAGGTGAATAACCATTTTGAAACTTCACTGGGAGGTACTGTCAGGGAAGGGCACCTAGAGGTAGGTGTAAAGTTAATTTCCTGCCTATCTCCTTAACCAATTTAAAGATTGTGAAAGAGATGGACTGAGATGGAGGGTGAATTTGAGTCAAATTTGGCACAGAAAGAGAAATAGAAGAGATGGAAAGAAAGGTTGGACTGAGTGAGCAAAAATAGACTGAAGGGATAATTAAATTTTGAAGAAACATTTATTTTAAAAGCTAACTTACAACCAGCAGGATTGAGACTTGACAATTTAAATAGTTCCCTTGGGCTGGAGACATTGCAGTAACATTAATCACAGCATTAACAGGCACTTAGGCTGTTAAATGTTAGCTCTAACTTTCTGCAGCTATCATGATACCTACATACTGAGACACCTCCAGGTGCTAGCGACTGGAACACTTGGATGGCTGGCTTCTGGCTACCTCTTGAAGAGATGACTAATGACCCAGTATTGGACCCTGTGTCCCAATGAGCATATTACTTTCCAGAGCAGGCTCCTCCTGCAATGCGCAAGAGAAGGAGAAACCAGAGGAAGATGGCCAAGGACAATTGCACCTCTTGTAGTTCAGAAAGTTGTGTAACTTGCTACTGAGCAAGAGTCAATGGCAGGGTGACAACAGCAGCAGGCAAGCAGAGGTAGACGAAGACACTATCCTTACACCAGAGCATTCCAGCAAAGGATGACATATCTCCAAATGTTGGAACACCAGAGCCTGAGATGACTGCGTCTCTCCAGGGAGACTGTTACATCACCGTATGACATGTTGGCTGGAGACGTTGCCTCAAATCGTGTTGGTGAACACACAATGTTGGTGGTGTTAAAAGTAACAGTGGCCTTGAAAATTTTTCAGAGCCCTTCCAAGCATCATCTGGAGATCTTTGTGGGATATTGCAGCCAGCAGCCCATCACTACATAAAGGTTTTTACAGATGCTTTGTTTTAGTATGCCCACGAGTTCATTTTGTTTAGTGATAACAATGCCAGTCAGGCAAAAAAACCCCAGAGCCTTTGGTGGTATTGCAGGATTCCAAAGGTGCAAGGGGTATTGATTGCACACATGTGGCAAGTTAAAGCATCTTTGGGGCAGCCAGGAATATTTGTGAACAGAAAAGGCTATCAATGTGCAGCTTGTATGCAGCTACAGGCAATGGATAATGTGGTTGTGTGCATGCTATCCTGACAGCTATCATGATACCTACATATTGAGACACCTCCAGGTGCTGGGGACTTGATCACTTGGATGGCTGGCTTCTGGGTACCAAAGGCTACCCTTTGAAGAGATGACTAATGAACCCAGTCCAAAATCCATTGGTCTGTTCAAAATGAGATCTCAATGTTTGGACTGGTCAGCTGGCATGCTGGATGCTTTGAACAACAGGGAGGTGTGAGATTCACCTCTAAGTGAAGATTTAACAAGCAATATGTAATTTGATCTGCAAGACCATCTTGGCCATCTTCACCTTCTCCTGGTATCCCCCACTCATCAACACCAGGGCTGTCTGTGCTTGTGCCAATGTCGAGGTACCCTTTCATATAAGTTCATCTCTGAAATGATTACACATTTACCCTGGCAGATCGTAAGAGATCATTTGGCACTGCAACCAATATTTAATGGACAACCCCACGGCTGCTCACTACATACTGCCTGCTGTATTCTGCCTGAGAGATCTCCTCTTCCCATCAACAGGCATGAAGATTTCCCCCCAATCATCCACAGCCTGGAGGAGGGCGCACAGGAAGTCTTCGTCAAACCATGGGGCCATCTTTGGCATTGTTCCCTCTTTCCATTCCCTCTGCTATGTGGTAACCTTAAAGCTTCTGTGGAGAGACAGAGAGCTAGAGATTACAGTTTGAAACTTTTCCTAAATACTTATTTAGAAAGGGATTGGATAGGTGTGCTTAAATGTTCTTTTTCTCCCCAGCAAGGGGTCCGAATAAGACAACACTGGAACAATAATCACAAATTTCAGAACCTAACGCAGCTTCAACAGTTCAATAGATTTACAAGTGTTTTTGGTCCAAACTACTGCCTTTAGACCACTAACTGCCATGTAGTTGTCATCAAACCATGCCATGGTGCCTTTAAATGGATGGCCCTGACCAACTTCCAATGTAAGAAGTCTCACAACACCAGGTTAAAGTCCAACAGGTTTATTTGGTAGCAAATACCATAAGCTTTCGGAGCACTGCTCCTTCGTTTGATGGAGTGGAAATGTGCTCTCAAACAGACAAAATCAAGTTGCAGAATACTGATTAGAATGCGAATCCTACAACCAGCCAGGTCTTAAAGGTACAGACAATGTGGGTGGAGGGAACATTAAACACAGGTTAAAGAAATGTGTATTGTCTCCAGACAGATGCTTCCAATGCACAGCAAGACCTCTCTCTCCCCACACATCCTGCCCCAGTGCCCTGATTGAGTGCAATGGCATAAATCAACCAGAAAGTTATAGTGATTCACAACTCATGACCTGTGTTTTGCATAAACTGTCTAGCTGATTTGTGCAATAATAATGTTATACGGCATAAACTCACCATTGTTTTTCCAGAAAGAGTTGGACCAGTATCTCCGATGTTGATCCAGCTCATTAAACACAATGGCAGGAAAAATCTTTTGTAATATATAGAACAATTATATAGGAACCAGAGCAAGTGGATGCATGACGGAATAATTTTAAGTTAATTAATCAAAACGTGACGATTGAAGAAATTAACACCAAGGGAGAGTGCTTGCAGCAAATGTGTAGAGATGCCATATTGCCTAGGGATGTTATCACAGTGAAAATAATTGTTGAATCTTTGTCATATCATATTCTTAATCAGTGTAGTTGTTCAGTGGCAAAATTTGTGCAACAAAAGTGCCATTTCAAGAAAGTTAAAGTTTATGTAGTTTTCCACAAAACAAAACACATTTTAAAATGATGTTTAAATCAGGTCTTGACCATATCATAATGTGATGGAATTCATTGTTTCAAATCTTGTTCTTGTTTGAGACAGCCCTCAATAGAAAAAGGAAATTGAAAGAAGAAACTGAGAAAGGAAATTGACTTTCCCAGTTTCTCAAGAAACTGAAAGTGAAATCGAAGCTTCTGGGGAGAGTGGAGCTGGATGAAACTGTAGAGAATAGACATGGAGCCATCAGAGCTCAAATGAAGATAACGATCCCTGTGGTTTAGTAGAGACAAACTAAAGACAGAGGCCAGATTCAGAAGCTGAGAATAGGCAAAGATACTGTTCTTGAAGCTGTTTCTATTACTTGAAGATAACACTAGTGGATCTACACTATCCAGACTGTCATAAAGAGAGTTGAGGAGCTTCTGCAGATATAAAGAACAAAGAACAAAGAACAATACAGCACAGGAACAGGCCCTTCGGCCCTCCAAGCCCGCGCCGCTCCCCGGTCCAGGATTGAATCCTGAATCCAGGATCCCCGCCCAATTTTCCAGCCTAATCTACATACCAATATCCTATCCACCGAGCTGTCCCTCACAGCTACGATGCTTTGTTCATTACAACCTATTAACTCACCCCCACCCCCCCATTACAGACCATGTGATCTCCAGGGAGAGGCGAAAACCCAGAGTGAAAAACCCCAGGGCCAATATGGGGAAAGAAAATCTGGGAAATTCCTCTCCGACCCCCTGAGGCGATCGAAACGAGTCCAGGAGATCACAATGGCCCCGATCGGAAAATGCTTCCCAACCCTAGTCATTTCCACTTCCACGAACACCATCTGAATTCCCTGCCCCCGAGACAGGTTCCCAACTATCCGCAGTCTTGCTCTGTACTGGCACCAGCAAGATGATCATAGAATGAAGCCTTGAAACGAGAAACAAGGAACAATTAGCCCGCGCCGCTCCCTGGTCCAAACTAGACCACTCTTTTGTATCCCTCCATTCCCACTCCGTTCATTTAGCTGTCTAGATAAGTCTTAAACGTTCCCAGTGTGTCCGCCTCCACCACCTTGCCCGGCAACACATTCCAGGCCCCCACGACCCTCTGTGTGAAATATGTCCTTCTGATATCTGTGTTAAACCTCCCCCCCTTCACCTTGAACCTATGACCCCTCGTGAACGTCACCACCGACCCGGGGAAAAGCCTCCCACCATTCACCCTATCTATGCCTTTCATAATTTTATACACCTCTATTAAGTCTCCCCTCATCCTCCGTCTTTCCAAGGAGAACAACCCCAGTTTCCCCAATCTCTCCTCATAACCAAGCCCCTCCATACCAGGCAACATCCTGGTAAACCTCCTCTGTACTCTCTCCAAAGCCTCCACGTCCTTCTGGTAGTGTGGCGACCAGAACTGGACGCAGTATTCCAAATGCGGCCGAACCAACGTTCTATACATCTGCAACATCAGACCCCAACTCTTATACTCTATGCCCCGTCCTATAAAGGCAAGCATGCCATATGCCTTCTTCACCACCTTCTCCACCTGTGACGTCACCTTCAAAGATCTGTGGACTTGCACACCCAGGTCCCTCTGCGTCTCTACACCCTTTATGGTTCTTCCATTTATCGTGTAGCTCCTCCCTACATTATTCCCACCAAAATGCATCACTTCGCATTTATCAGGATTGAACTCCATCTGCCATTTCCTTGCCCAAATTTCCAGCCTATCTATATCCTTCTGTAGCCTCTGACAATGTTCCTCACTATCTGCAATATGTGCCAGTTTTAGTGAAGACTATGGCCGGAATCTTACGACCATTTGCACTGGCGGGATTTTCCCATCCCGCTGCGCCGAATGGAGATTTGGCTGGCCGCCAAGTTCTCCGACCTCACTGCAGGGAGAGTGTGGCGTGAACAGCAGGTAAGATCATGCCCTGTGTCTCTGGATCTCGAGTTGATTGTGCGCTGGTGTCAGCTGCGAATCAGGCTAAATCCTAGAGGAGGAGGAGCTGAAATTCTTCATGAGAAAAACAAAGTTTTGAAGGACTTTGTGACTCAGATTGATGACATCAATGACATCAATGACTGAATGGGCTGCCAAGCCAATTTGTAAGATCTGTCTTGGTTGTATCTACCATTTAATGTATAATTTATAATTAATAATTGACTGCTATTTACCTGCTAATTCATGCTCAGCTTACGTTGATTCTGGGTTCTACTGTACAGGTGGTTAATCAAGATAGTATTTAGTTTGCTTTGTTTGACTCTTGTTATCATAAAAAATATTTTGTTTTAAGCTATGAAATTTTGTAGCTTCATTCTTTAAGGAAATAATTGAGATTTCAGAGATTTCTTCTTTGAAAAAATACTAGTCTTTCTAAAGTTCATGAAAAAATATCATAAGAACTAGCTTCCTTAATTAGTATTGGGATCAATGTAGTTTCTCTCCTCAATGTCAAACTCATGTATTGATTTCACTCTGTGACTAGTACGTGTAAAGTGCAATTTCCTGCCATCTTTACCAGCACTGAGCTCATGGTATCCAGCTTGTGCAATCTGGTCCAAAAAGGACATGAGAAAGGTGCACAATTATATAGCACCTTGTTAACAACGTTTAGAAATATCTCAATATGCTTTACATAAATGAATTACTTCAAGCTACAATGTCTGTTGTGTAAGGAAATGCAACAGTAATTATGGGCACAGTAAGATCCCCCAAACAACAATGAAACAAATGACCAATTAGTATATTCTTGGTGACATTTTTGGCCAAGATGCTCTTTAATATCCATCTGAATAGATCGATATGTCTTGGTTTACTCTGCTGTCCCAGTAGTCAGACAGCAAAATATTATGAAAGAAGAATGGTTGGGTCCAAGAAATGTAGGGAAGAATGCTGATATTTTGTTTTACATTATTTGTAATGAACTACCAAAGTGAAATTTATCATGTTCCATATTTTGCACCATTAATCAAACATTCCATAGGCTGTGAGATAAAAGCAAAATACTGTGGATGCTGGATTCTGAAGCAAAAACAGAAAATGCTGGAAAAACTCAGCAGGTCAGTACGAAGGGTCATCCAGACTCGTAACGTTGGCTCTACTCTCTCTCCACAGATGCTGTCAGACCTGCTGAGTTTTCCAGCATTTTTTGTTTCTGTATATCATAGGCTGTATCAATTGAATAATTTGATACAATATATGGGGTGGCACAGTGGCTGGCACTGCTGCCTCACAATACCAGGGACTTGGGTTTGATTCCTGGCTTGGGTCACTGTCTGTGTGGAGTTTCCACATTCTCCGCATGTCTTGTGGGTTTCCTCCGGGAGTTCCAGTTTCCTCCCACAGTCCAAAGATGTGTGGGTTACGTGGATTGGCCATGCAAAATTGCCCCTCAGTGTCAGGGGGACTAGCTCGGGTAAATGCATGGGGAAAGGGCTTGGGCGGAATTGTGGTCAATGCAGACTCGATGAGCCGAAAGGCCTCTTTCTGCACTGTAGGATTCTAGGATTCTACAACATACCCATTTTTCTAGACATTTCATATGACTATGGAATAAAGTCGTTTACAAATTGAACCAAACATCATCTCATCTAATTGAAAAGCAAAATACCGTGAATGCTGTATTTAAGGGACACCCGTGTCTAAAACTAGGACATCCAATCTGAAATAAATTGAACAAAGTAACCGTAATATTGCCACACTAAGTGAACATTTAATGTGCATAACATTTTGACAATGAGGATTATAGACAATGGGAGGAATTTTACCATTTTGAGTCTAAGTGCCGAATCCGGGCGTCAAATAGATCCGCGCCTGGAATCCTCTTTCCAGCGCGCCCATACGTGTTTTGCCGGCTCTGGCCCGATCCGCGCTTGGGTGGGGCTTAGCGCTGGCGGACCAATCGGAGCTCTGAACTGCGCATGCGCAGTTCGAAAAAAATCTGACAGAGCGCGCCCAGGCACGAAAGAAAGAAAAAGCAGAAAGCAGAGAGAGCGGCTCTCTGACGATCATCCTCTGGTCGGGGGGATGGGGGAGGGTGGGAGGAGGAGGGGAGGCGGGACGCAGATCATCCTCTGGTCGCGGGGGGGGTCCGCTGCCAGTCTGCGGCCAATCCCTCCTGCCGGAATGGACATGCGGCCATGCCATCCCACAAAACCTTCAGGATGAAGCGATTCCTCGCTAAGAAGATGAAGCAGAACCGGCCGATTCCACAGTGGATCCACATGAAAACCGGCTACAAGATCAGTACAAGTCCAAGAGGAGACACTGGAGAAGGACCAAGCTGGGCCTGTAAAGAGATACACCATCACTGGTACACTACCAGCCACAGATTACTCTTCCCTGCAGGGGCAAGACAGTGGGAGAGATGGCTGTGGCTGGTAGTGTACCAGTGATGGTGTATCCCTTTACAGGCCCAGCTTGGTCCTTCTCCAGTGTCTCCTCTTGGACTTGTACTGATCTTGTAGCCGGTTTTCATGCGGATCCACTGTGGAATCGGCCAGTTCTGCTTCATCTTCTTAGCGAGGAATCGCTTCATCCTGAAGGTTTTGTGGGATGGCATGGCCGCACGTCCACTCCGGCAGGAGAGATCGGCCGCAGAGTGGCAGCGGAACCCCCCCAACCAGAGGATGAGATGTCACACCCCCTCTCCTCCCCCTCCCCCCAGGGGATGATCGGTCACACCCCCTTCCCTCCCACCCCCCTCCCCCGGAGGATGAGATGTCACACCCCCTCTCCTCCCACCCTCCCCACCGCCCCCCCCCCACGCCCAGGGGATGATCGGTCACACCCCCTCTCCTCCTACCCCGCCCCCCCAGAGGATGAGACGTCACACCCCCTCCCCTCCCCTCCCCCCCCCCCGACCAGAGGATGACCTGGGTCAGAGAGCCATTGCAGTCTCTGACCCCGCTCTTCGGAGGCTGCAGTGGCGACTTTGGACTTTTATTCGGCAGGTCGATTACAGTGCGGACGTGGATCGGGCCAGAAGATGGTAAAGTGGGATTTGGCGGTAGAGTTGGGCACGCGGTTCATTAAGTCGATTTAAATGCATGCAAATGCATTTAAATCGTCAGGCCGCCCAATTCGGGCGTGGGCTGGACCTGCGCCCGAATCGGTGTCGGTAAAGCTGCAATCTGCTCGGATTTGGGTGCAGATCGCATTAAAGGCCCGACGCCCAACTTTACCGCGATTTTGCGTCAGGCCTAATGCATGTTATGAAGATCAGACATCATCTTGATTAATTATGCAGTGGTCAACTTGTCATTGCAATTATTTATCTTGTTGTCAATGGTTTAGAAAATTGGAGATTATCAAATGGGTGTGTAGCTGGAAGGAGTATGTTGAGAGGCTTGTTTATTATTTTGGGGCAAATGAACTGACACCAAATGCCAAAAAAATACAGTTTTGCTTCCCATTTGTAGATCTGCAACATACACATTGATGGAGAATCTAATCACTTATGCTCAACTTAAAGCCAAGTGTATGAGGAATAAATCCAAGCAGAACACAAAGCCACAGGCTAATGACAAAACATTCAAGTTTAGCTAGAGGAGGCAAAGAAATTTAAAACTTATGTTTTTCAGTTAATGGCAGGATGAGGAAGCTGTCCATATCATGGGATTTTGGTAGGTTTTTCAATGATGCAGTACTGCATTATATGATGTCTGAAAGCAACATTTAAAGAAATTTGGTAGATGACAAAATCACATTTGTCAGAATTCTTGGAATAGCACCTGGAGCAGAAACTCATACTAAGTACCTTATTGTGTTATATGTCACAGTGGCCAACAATGTTGGAAGTGTTGTAAGTATAATCATTCTGATTGATGTTTCTTCAAGAAAGCTGAGTGCCATAACCAATTGACTATTTACCTAAATTGACTGAAAACCATTATACGATTCTACACTTGAGGCTGGAAGAAATGAAAATCATGGTGTAGCACTACAAGAAATCTATGAGAAGACAAAAATGCAGTGTCCATGACATCGATACTGACCATAATCTGAGGAAAAAACTATGCCACAAGGCGATAAGGATTAATAAGGGGCATACTCTTTGATATATTCCATAACAGGGAAGAGGCAATACAAAAGTATGATCCCCACCTGTATCAAAGGTGTATAACATGAATTTCAACTGGATACTAGGATTGAGGTAAGTATTATGTCATTAAAAATGCAAGTAAAACAAGGTTTGTTGATAAGTTGTTTTCCACTCATATTGCTTTTCCACGAGTATTTAAAAGTCGAAGTAAAATACGAAAATCAGACAAAACATTTGTTTTTAATTATAACGAGGAGCAATTATCCCTCATTGACAGGTCAAGATTGGCTTCACAGCTTGAAATTAAACTGAACAGTATTAAACAGGTTACCATGGTAACCGGAGGATGGAAAATATCCTTACTCAGTCTGGTACAGTCTGGCAAAGAAAAAAATTGATATGCAGATGTAACAGGTAAGAACTTTAATTTTGATGTTCATGAATAACTCCTGCTCAGAGCTGAAGCATTGTTTATCTCAGTGGAGGTGAACAATTCTCTAAATTAGATCTTTTCTAGATCTAACTTGCAATGAAGGTAGCTGAAGGAAGTTGAAATTTGACAATGATACTTATGCCCCAAGGGTTTTATCATTGCAAAAGACTGAATTTTATTAGGACATCTGCTCTGGCCACTTTTCAGAAAAAAAAATGGAAACAATTTTAGCCAATCCCTCAGGAAGCCATTGTATGAATGTCTGATTACTGGAAGATCAGAAGAAGAACATCTGTGAAATCGCAAAGCAGTTTTCAAGCATTTATACAAACGTGATTTTTGAATAATGAAGTCCCAATGCTTGCTGTTACAAGACTCTGTAGAGTACTTTTTTTTAATTGTTATTAAAGTTTGGTATTCAGCCATCAAATAAGAAGGCTGAAGTAATGACCTCAGCACCTGATCCAACTGATGTGGAAGAGATGCAGTTATTTGTAAGAAAACTATGCTCCCAATGTGCCAATAGTCACATAACCATTGAGTAGGACATAAAGCGGGATTGGATGAAGGATTGAGAGTGTAGTTTTGAATGTTTGAAGACTTTGGTCAGAAGTGTAGCATTATGAGGCCATTGAAGCTGCAAAATTCAGCCTAATAGCATCCATATTATTGGTGGTTACAGTTGCGTTCAAAATGGTGCCTGTGCCAATCGCACACTTCCGGTGTGGCTCATGCTGGATGCTATTTTACTGAGGCTATTGGTGCAGTATTTACACTCAGTAGCAGGAAGGATTCCCCATTAGAATTTTAAAGGGATCATCAACTACTTTCAGCTTAGCTGCTGAGTGATTTCTACTGGCTCTGTTGGAGTTTGTAGAAGTGCTGCGAGGTTTCTAGTGCCATTTTAAGGGGGTGATCATACCAGTTCGTCAAGCCGATCAATCAGCTTCGCAAGCCAATAACATTGCAAGAGAGGCAAAAAACCAGGTTCAAGTCCAGTTTCTCGCGCTTCATGATGATAACGGAACTGGATTGCCGGCATAATTACCTTGTGCCCAGGAAGGGCGTGAGGCTGATTTTAATACTTAAATATTTGCATGCCTGGGACGTAATTATCTGGGCTCACTTGCCTTTACGGTGTGGATAACGTATGGTCCCCAACAACAGGGGCTACATGTGATGGACTCGCCGGTGGGACCGGAGGCCATTGGGGCTCCCTGATTGGTTGGGGGCAGGGGCAGTGCTAGCTGGCACTGCCTATCGGGCACTGGGCAGTGCCGGGGGGGGGGGGGGGGGGCCTGAAGGGGAGGCAACATGTGGGATGCTGCAAACTCTTCAATCGGATATCACCGAGGTGGTGATTGGCCAGAGGTGGAGAGGGGTGAACAGGGACATTGAACGAGGTGGGGGCAACGTCCAGGGGATTGACAATCTCCTAATGCATTATGTACAGTAGCACAGGTGCATGCACAATAATGCCCTCTAGCAGTCAGCAGCTGGTTGAAAACTTTGATTCCAAATAAACCTATTGGACTTTAACATGGTGTTGGGAGACTTGATTTGATTTATTATTGTCACATGTATTAACATACAGTGAAAAGTATTGTTTCTTGCGTGCTATATAGACAAAACATACCATTCATAGAGAAGGAAACAAGAGTGCAGAATGTAGTGTTACAGTCATAGCTAGTGTGTAGAGAAAGATCAACTTAATACAAGGTAAATCCATTCAGAAGTCTGACAGCAGCAGGGAAGAAGCTATTATTGAATTGGTTGGTACGTGACCTCAGACCTTTGTATATTTTTCCCGAAGGAAGAAGGTGGAAGAGAGAATATCTGGGGTGCTTGGGGTCCTTAATTATGCTGGCTGCTTTGCCGAGGCAGCGGGAAGTGTAGACAGAGTCAATGGACGGGAGGCTGGTTTGCGTGATGGACTGGGCTACATTCACGACCTTTTGTAGTTCCTTGCGGTCTTGGGCAGAGCAGGAACCATACCAAGCTGTGATACAACCAGAAAGAATGCTTCCTATGGTGCATTTGTAAAGGTTGGTGAGAGTCGTAGCTGACATGCCAAATTTCCTTAGTCTTCCGAGAAAGTAGAGGCGTTGGTGGGCTTTCTTAACTATAGTGTCGGCATGGGGGGACCAGGACAAGTTGTTGGTGATCTGGATACCTAAAAGCTTGAAGCTCTCGACCGTTTCTATTTCATCCCTGTTGATGTAGTCAGGGGCATGTTCTCCTTTACGCTTCCTGAAATCGATGACAATCTCCTTCGTTTTTGTTGACATTGAGGGAGAGATTATTGTTGCCACACCAGTTCACCAGAATCTCTACCTCATTCCTGTACTCTGTCTTGTCACTGTTTGAGATCTGGCCCACTACAGTGGTGTCAGCAAACTTGAAAATCGAATTGGAGGGGAATTTGGCCACACAGTCATAGGTGTATAAGGAGTAGCGGGCTGAGAACACAGCCTTGTGGGGCACCGGTATTGAGGATGATTGTGGAGGAGGTGTTGTTGCCTATCCTTACTGATTGTGGTCTGTGAGTTAGGAAGTTCAGGATTCAGTCGCAGAGGGAGGTGCCGAGGCCCAGGCCACAGAGTTTGGACATGAGTTTCATGGGAATAATAGTGTTGAAGGCTGAGTTGTAGTTAATAAATAGGAGTCTGACATAGGTATTCTTGTTATCTAGGTGTTCCAAGGTTGAGTGCAGGGCCAGGGAAATGGCGTCTGCTGTGGACCTGTTGCGGCGGTAGGCAAACTGTAGTGGATCCAGGTAGTCCGGGAGACTGGAATTGATTCATGACATGACTAACCTTTCGAATCACTTCACAACGACGGATGTCAGAACCATCGGCCGATAGTCATTAAGGCACGCTGCTTGGCTTTTCTTAGGTACCAGGATGATGGTCGTCTTCTTGAAGCAGATAGGGATCTCAGATTGAAGCAGATAGGGACCTTCTTACTGTGCCCACCCAACGCCGGCATCTCCACCTCTTGAATTGTTGGAGTTACCTATTCTCATAGAATTAAGAAATTTTTGAAACACAGGTTCTCTTTGGTTTAGTTATTATGTCAACTTGTTTTGTTCTAGTTTTAAATCCGGATTCCTTCACACATATAGATGGGATTTACCATGCATCCCATCACGTGTTTCATGGCGGTAGGAGGTGGCCTGCCATTGGCCAGCGGAGAGATCTTCTGATCCTGTCATTGTCAACAGGGTTTCCCGTTGAATGCACCCCTCACCACCAAAGACAGGGGTGCACTGTTGTCAGGACTGGAAGATCCTGCTGGTGTGAACAGCGGAAATGTTCCAGCCATAGTTTGGGCTTTAAAAATCTGGTGCTGTACACAACTCTCCATGGGCTCATGTTATCCTATCACCTTACAACATTGCAGTGTCTGATCTGCACAGTCCAGATGTAGGGTGGAGAGTTAATCTGGTATGGTTTTGCCAGATTAGCTAATTTAAATGATGATCATACATTGCTCGTACAGATTGGCTGAAACATTGGGAGTTTGTTCAATGCAGAGAGCAGGATATTCAACAACTCTGGAGGGGTATCTGTTCATTGTTAAAGCAGAGCTACAAATTGCAAATTTATATAACAAATACTATTATAAAATTAACAATTATAGAGGTACTGAGTAATCATTTAATTGTGATTGAAGGAACAGAAACTAGAGCTGCAAGCCAGATGTGAAAATTAGTGGGTCTCAAAAGTATAAAAAAAGAACGTCACAGCCAAAAGCAGCAGGAAATGCCACAAAAATAATGCAGAAAAAACCTGCAGGTACAGTGTCTCAAATCTGGCTATTCAAAATTCAGCAATGTCCAAAAACTGAACATTTAAAAAAATTGCCTTACATGATTTTTTTATTATTATTGAATGAATTAAATAACCTACCAGCTTTTTGGGTTAAATGCTGTATTGATGAAGCATTGACATAGTGGTATGCTTACTAGTTATCAGCTTTGCATGCCTCTCTTTTCCTGAACTGAGTGGTCCGAGCGACCCTTGACTTGACCCAACCTGGTCTGAACCATATGACCAGAAAACTGTCAAGATCCAAAATCCTGGACCCGAGGTTGCTGGTTTTGAGACACTGTGCCTGTATATGAATAAGTGCTACAGCAATATGAAATTCCACACAGAATAATGTCATTCCATTTTGCAGACTCAATCTCCAAAATATCTGAAGCTTCCTTGATCACAGTGCCAATTTTAAATGGGCATTCATTAACTTCAATGTATTCTAAACATGGGAATGGAGGCACTGGATCATATCTTAATTTTTAAAACCTGAATGAAGTTATCAGGAGCCAGACATGATACAGCTCTGGAAAGCAGAATTGTGGTTTGACCTCAGCTAATTTGTCCTTGCATTCAGGAGGAACGTCAACCGCAGTACAGCACTCCGCCTCATCCTCAGAGGGAATGCAGCATTCAGATGATGCATTATCACCACTTCCCTGCACCTTCCACCAGTGCACGAACAGTCACCTTGGGGAAAATGCTTCAGGCTTGGGATCACGATCTGATGAAGGATGCGACAGCTAAAGTTGGAGGGCTATAGAAGACTAGGCCCCAGGCTGGTGACAGGTCCCTGGTGACAGGTCCCTGGTAATGGCCGCAAGAAACCCGTTGGAGATAAAGCGCAGAATCTCGTGAGGCACCTGAGAGCAGGAAGCAAGACAGCTGGGCCACCAATTGTGTTGGAGTCCAACGGTCAGCATCCCCATGGCGGGATGAAGCTAAGGCGGCAAATGAAACTTCCTAACGGCAAATGTTCGAACCTCTTTTCCTCTGTCGCATGCTCATTAAAAGGCAGGCTCTCCAGAATTAAATGTATCTCTTCAATTAAGAAATCAGCAAACGTGAAACACATACCTTCAGATTCACGACTGCTTAAACATGGCGTGCAGGAGGTGAGGTAGTCTTCCTGGAGATTTGGAGTGAGTAGGAGTTATTTTTTCCTCTGTGGGAAGCATTGTTGAATTATTGGAGAAGAGACATGATGGTTGAGATCAGGCGGCAGCTGTGGTGAAAGGCTGTCTGAGGGATGAAGGTGTCAGGTCTAAGAGTCTCGTGGGGAATAAAGGAAGGAAACTGGACAGTACAGGGAATGCCAATGTTGATTGACAGTGGGTAAAGAATGATTGTGGGGAGGTTAAAGGTTATACAGGGACTGTAAATGGGGAAGTCCAAAAAGTCAAAAGTAACAGAGGGAAGTTCAGGAATGACAGTGGGAGGAACAAAAACAGAAAATGCTGGAAAATCTTAGCAGATCTGACAGCATCTGTGGAGAGAGAATAAAGTAAGAAGTCTCACAACACCAGGTTAAAGTCCAACAGGTTTATTTGGTAGCAAAAGCCACTAGCTTTCGAAGAGCTGCTCCTTCATCAGGTGACCTGATCAGCTCACCTGATGAAGGAGCAGCACTTCGAAAGCTAGTGGCTTTTGCTACCAAATAAACCTGTTAGACTTTAACCTGGTGTTGTGAGACTTCTTACTGTGTTTACCCCAGTCCAACGCCAGCATCTCCACATCATGGCTAACATAGAGAGAGAATAGAGCCGGAGCTCTGACAAAGGATCACCTCGACTCAAAACATTGGTTCTATTCTCTCTTCACTGATGCTGTCAGACCTGCTGAGGATTTACAGCATTTTCAGTTTTGTTTTAGATTCCAGCATCCGCAGTATTTTGCTTTTATGATGGTGGAGGGTTGAGGATGATGGAGAGGAGGTCACAGGTCATTGAAGGAGGGTACAGGTTAATGGCTTCCAGTTCCAGGATCACTGTGCAAGTGTGTACAGATATGGCTGCATAGGAATAGGAGCAGGAGTAGACCATTAGGCTCTTTGTGCCTTCTCTGCTATTCAATAAAATCATGGTTGATCTGGTTGTGGTCTCAATTTCACTTTCCTGTCTTCCCCCCATAGCTCTTGACTCCCTTGTCTATCAAAAATCTATCTAACTCCGCCTTGAATAAACTCAATGGCCCAGCCTCCACTGCTCTTGGGGGAAGAGAATACCATAAACTAACGACCCTCTGAGAGAAAAAAATTCTCATCTCAGTCTTAAAAAGGAGCCCTCTTGTTCTTAAACTGTGTTCCCTAGTTCTAATCTCCCTGACAAGTCAAAACATCCTACCGATTTCTACCCTGTTGAGTCACCGCAGGATCTTTCTTATACGTTTCAATAAGATCACTTTTCATTCGTCTAAACTCCATTTTGTATAGGTCCAACCTGTTCAACTTTTCTTTATAGGAATAGCTCTTCATCCCAGCAATGAGTTGAATGAACCTTCTCTGTACTGCTTCTAACGCAATGATATCTATTTTTTCAAAAAAGAGACCAGAGTTGTATACAGTATTCGAGATGTATGCTGGAGTTTTCCCTTCCTGTTCCATCCGCCGCTGGAATCGTAGCAGATGGGACAGAAAATTTGGCGGACCATTTGAAGGTCCGTTGACCTTGGGCATGAATTTCCGATCTTGGGGCACATGCAGCCAAGTATCCCTCCCCCTGTCTCACAAATGTTCTGCACCACTGCAGTAAAACTTCCCCACTTTTATATTTCATTCCCCTTGCAATAAACAGCAACAATCCATTTGCCTTTCTAATGATTTACTGTACCTATGTACTAACCTCGTGACTCATGTACCAGGACACCCAGACCATTGAGTTCTGCAATCTCTCTCCATTTAAATAGTATACAGCTTTTCTATTCTTCCTGCCAAAGTGAACAAGTTCACATTTTTCCACACTATACTCCATCTGCCAAAACATTTCCCAATTATTTAACCTATCATTTTGTCTATTAACCTGTCTATTGCATATTATCTACCTCTCTTGTCAATGCACTTTCCGATCTATCTAGGTGTCATTGGTAAATTTAGTTCCCATATATTCAATCCCTTCATCCAAATCATTGATGAAGATTATAAAAGTTAAGGCCCCAGCACTGATCCCTGTAACACTCCACTTGTTACAGTCTGCCCATCCAAAAAGACACATTTATCCCTATTTACTGTTTCCTGTTAACTATTTAATCCTTTATCCATATTAATATATTAACCCTAAACCATGTTCTCTTATCTTGGTACGTAATTTTTGACATGGCATCTTAGCAAATGCCTTTTGGAAATCCAAGTACACCACATCTACAGGTTCTTCTTTATCCACCTTGTTTGTTTCTTCCCGAAAAAAGCTCTAATAAATTAATTAAACATGATTTTCTTTTCACAAACCCATGTTGACTTTGTCTGATCACATTATGATTTTATAAGTATCCTGCTATGACCTCCTTAAGAATGATTCCAACAATTTCCCTCTAAAATATGCTAGGATAACTGGCCTGTAGACTCCTGCATCAATAAGAAAACTTATCTGCAGTGAACCTTGAGGATGGAGTTGACCATCATGGGATGGGTGGAAACTAGGCTGTGGCTGATGCTAATTCTAGGACTCCCCTTTCGGCAAAAGTGCTCAAGGCAGGAGGGCGGTGGAGGGGATAGGGGGAACAGATCAAGTGCACCCAGTGCTTCTGCTAGCTCTGGTATAGCTGCAGAGGAACCAACACAGGGTGGCCCAGGGACAGGCACAATGGCAGCCAGGACACCAACAAGGGTGCCAGCAGAGGTTCAGAAGGCTCAGGATGTTGGCAATTGGGGCATTGACATGAAATTAAATATATTGCAGGCAGTGTAATTAACTGCAAATGTCAGGCAATATCAGAGGTGGCTGATGATGTCACAGGCCTCTGTTACACACAATCTTCAGCTCCTTCAGAAGGATCTACATTCTCGTGGATTTGGAGGCAATCCAATGCCAGTAGTTTTAAAAGTCACAATGGCATTTAATTTTTACACCTGTATGTCTTTCCAGGGTTCTACAAGGGAGATGGATGGCATCTCACAGTCAGCCACTCACAAATGCATGAGGGAGGTCACCATTGCTCTGATCATAAAAGCTAATTAATTTGTACAATTCACCATTGACCCTGAGAGCCTGGCAGCTGGAGCTGTGGATTTCATTATCATCACTGTATTTCCACAGATACAAGGGGCAATTGATTACACACATGTGGCACTGAGACCTTCCTGGGAACAGTCAGCAGCATTCAAAAACCAAAAGGGCTTTCATTCTTGTTATGCACTCATTGGGTCGCTGTAAATCTTATATGTCTAATTTATCTCAGCAATGCAGAGATCACACTAGTTCCAAATGTACAATAGGTTTACTTGCAATACTTTAAACGATCTCAGAATGCTCAGGATTTTACACACACACAATGAGTAATGTGTGGGGTATGGTGTTTGTGGGGTGAAAGTTGCAGAGGAGGGTTGCAGGGGCGTCAGCAGGAATGGGCAAGGAGTAGCTCTCAGCAGCCCTCCTTCTTGGTGTTGAGACTTGCACTGAGTGCCTTTGACAAAGGAATTCCCTACCACTTCCCGGGAGATGACAAGTCGACTTCTCAGTTTTACCTGTTATGCACGCAGAATAGGAACCGGCCCTGGGTAATACCTGTGAGTGTGGGACGAGGTCCTTAATTGGTCATTAATTGGCCACTTAAGGGCCTCAATTGGTTGCTGGATGGAAAGGTGGGAAGGCCTTCCTGCCCATTACACCACTTTCCAATCTAAGCAAATGTCCTTCCTGCCTCTAAGTTCACCATCAGTTGAGAGCACAAGATTCCAGCCATGGTTTCAGCTCAGAGCCTAGTCTTTCTGGAACATTCTCTGTATGTTTTGAGTACTTAAATCTCCAGCTCTACCCATAGGCTTAAGCAATCACATATAGTTAACAGCGAGTTGGCAGAATAGCATAATCAAACACAGATTAATCAAACTATTAAACACCACACCTTTTCCCCCATTTAACAAAATACCCCGGTTTGAATTAATTATTTCTTGTAGTTCAACTTGTTTGTTTTCTTTTAAGTACAGAGATAGTCTTTGAGATATGAAGGTCTCTGCGATCTGTAATTAGATCCATGAATTCAATATTGTGCTTCTATGTGGTCAACTTGATGAGGCTGACCATCAGCATTACTTTTAGGGAAAGGGAATGTAATCACTGTCCTCAAATCTTCATCCAGACCCCTCCTTTGACTAAAGCTTTGATATTTTATGAGTTCTGTTAAGACATTTCCTGTGTGTGGGTTCCAATATGCATCGTTAATCCATCTTTCTGAAAGCTCTATTACAGTAGGACATTGGCGGGGGAATCATCTATGTGGCTTCAAATGCACACACAGGTGGCGGAATTCTCCCCAAAAAGTTCCCAGTTTCGAATTCGCGTGAGGACTGGAGTAATTCACGATGTTTTTTTCACCAGCATAAAGATAATTAAATTTCAGGGGGCAGGGCCTATTCCTGCAAGAGAGGCTGAAATCAGTGCGCTGAGCAGGCTACTACACATGCGCCGATCTGTCAGTACCGAGATTGGCACATGCGCAGTGGCCCCACACTGACAGCTTCCCGATCGCTGGCCAGATTGATCGCTAGCAGCCCCCGCGACCCCGCAATGCTGGCTGTCCACCGCCCCCCCCCCCCCCCGACCATGGCTTGATTACTGGCCCCCGACCATTCCCGGGCCCAGCACTGAAACCGCCTCCCGGCCCACCCCAATCTCCAGCCCCTTCATGATATCCCCCCCTCCACACAGTCCCAAACCCCCAATAGTGCTGACCCTCCTACCCCCCCCGCCACAGCAGGTTGACCATCTCCCCCCCCCACCTCCCCAGCACGCCCCGATCGTTGGCCTCCCTCCCACCCCCACCGATCCCGACTGCAGAGTAACAGCGGAACCTTCCACCCCACCATTCGCCCTCCAGGCCCTGCCCCATCAGGTCATGTCCCTAGGCCACGCCCCCATATGCCCCATCCCTTGGCACTACCCCATGCCTGATGGGCAGTGCCAAGATGCCCCCTGGGTGGGCATTGGCACTTTTCTCCTTGGGCAGTGGTAGGGGGCCCAGGCCGGCACTGCCACGGTGCCAATGCCCAGGGGGCAGCACCCCGCCGCCCAACTCACTGGGGGGCCTGATTGCCCCACCTTCACTCCAGCAGGGTCGGACTACTAGTTCCCCGGAAGTGGGGAGCTACTGTAACCCCTGCTAGAGTGAAACACTCTGGCGGGGTGGGAGATGCTAGCGGGCCCAGAGACTTTGGTCCCGGGCCTGCCAACAGCCTTTAAATTACATAAAAATGCAGATTTAAATATTTACTTCGCCTCCCCGCAGATTTCTGGTGCGGAGCAGATGCCGCTGGAAATCTGGCGCTGGGAGATGCTATTGCAGTGGGAATGCATGCGTGGAATCCCGCACACCCCCCACTACGAGATTCTCCTGGCCCACTGCGCTAATTTTTTTGTAAGAAGTTTAACAACACCAGGCAGCTCCGAAAGCTTGTGTGGCTTTTGCTACCAAATAAACCTGTTGGACTTTAACCTGGCGTTGTTAAACTTCTAACTGTGTTTACCCCAGTCCAACGCCGGCATCTCCACATCATGACTAATCTTTTAGCACAGCAGGATGGAAGTATCGACCCCAGGATGTTACATTTTTGGTAAATTCCTGTTCACAATGTGGACACATTTTCTCTCCAGTATGCATCTTTTTATGGCTCTTAAATATAAACATTTGAAAGTTTGTTCTTGTGCAACAGTGTCTCTGGAGGGAGAAGGGAGCCTAAAAACAAGCCTTACATTCCTCACAAAGGAATGGTCTCTTTTCTGAGTGTGTCTTTTTGCGGTTCTTGTACACATTTCTGTGAACAAATCCTTTCCCACAAAGTTTGTATTTGCAGGGTTTGACCTTGCTTTTATGTGCATTCTCACAGGTGTGAGGGTTCTTCTGTGGCTTTATCTTTTCTGAATGATTAAAAAATTTCAGTGATCACAAACTGTACACTGATGGAACGAAACTATGAATTTTGCTGGCTTTTCCCAAGGAGCTCTCAGCAAGACATGTGTACAATCAATTCCTCTTTGGACTGGGGGAACTCTTTCTATGGAGTCACATTGCTTTTGTAATCCATGTCCGTTTAAATATAGCCTAGGATGCTGTAAGCTTTATTAACTGCACTTTCACCCTATTCTGCCACATTCAATTTATGTGCATTTGCACTCCTGCATCTGCAGTCCTTTAGAATTGTCTTCTCATTAGGCAGTTCCCCAGGACCGAGGATGACTTTCTTCCATTCTGGAATTGTGAGTCCACAGTTGGGACAAGTAGTGTTTGATGAGGAGGGGTGGCTGGGCTACTCAGATTTTGATAAATCTCTTCTGCTGTTTGTCCTTGGGTCTGCCAGAGACATTCAAAACGGTCGACACTTTCGCAGATGCCTCTTCTTCAGTTTGGGTTGTCTCGAGCAAGAGATTCCCACATAGTGGTGGGGATGTAGAATTGTAAATGTAGATTTAGAATTTTACCCATTATTTTATATTGTGTCTCTGCTTTCTTCATGCCAAAATTACTCACTTCACATTGCTCCACATTAAATTTCATCTGCCACTTGTCCACTCATTCCACCAACCTGTCTGTGTCCTTTTGAAGTTCCCTGGTTCCCTCTTCACTGTTCACAATGTTTCCAAGTTTCACATAAACATAGAAACATAGAAACATAGAAACCCTACAGTGCAGAAGGAGGCCATTCGGCCCATCGAGTCTGCACCGACCACAATCCCACCCAGCCCCCACCCCCACATATTTTACCCACTAATCCCTCTAACCTACGCATCCCAGGACTCGAAGGGGCAATTTTTAACCTGGCCAATCAACCTAACACGCACATCTTTGGACTGTGGGAGGAAACCGGAGCACCCGGAGGAAACCCACGCAGACACGAGGAGAATGTGCAAACTCCACACAGACAGTGACCCGAGCCGGGAATCGAACCCGGGACCCTGGAGCTGTGAAGAAGCAGTGCTAACCACTGTGCTACCGTGCCGGCCGAAACTGCAAATTTTTAAATTGTGCCATGTACAGCAAGCTTTAACTCGTGAATATATATCAAGAAGATCAATGGTCCCTGAAGAATTCCAAACTGCCGCCAGTTTGAAAAACAACCATTAACCACTACACGCTATCCTCTACTCAGCCAACTTTGTATCCATGTTGTTACTGTCCCTTTTGTTCCATGATCTATATCTTACCGTACAATTCTGTTGTGCAGCACTTTTTTAAATGTGTTCTGAATGACTATGAATGCATAAATAAGGGCTTCAGCAGCTGATGAGCTGAAGCAGGATTAAAGTTGAGCAAGTGTTGCAATTAGGCGTTCTTAATCAATGTGCGGATATATGGCTGGAAGCTCATTTTGGAGTCAAATAAGACACCAATGTTGTGAATTGTTGGGTTTACTCTCAGGCAGTTGCTCACCCAGCCCTGGATGTCAGATAAGCAGTCCTTCAATTTGGGTGATGTAGAACTGGATGTCATTTGTGCATGTGTGAAAACTAATGCTGTGCTGTCACGTGATGCCACCTGGGGCAGCATGTAGGTGAGAAGTAGGAGGGAATGAAGGTTAAACCAAGTCTAGGCTCCCAAATGGTGTTAGATCACATATTGCCCCATTTATGCTGGCAATTCAGCTGCTGCCACCTTGGGCAAAGTCCTGAGAATGGTGGCCAAAACAAGAAGAAACCATTTGTAATGCTGCCATTTTTGAGTACAAATCATGGAGGCATTCATCATGTACGCTCTCATTGTTTGAGAAGTGGTAAATAACTTAGCTAATGATCCTTAAAGGGACTATGGAAGATGGCTGAGGAAACAAGTCAGGAAAGCAACTTTTGGGGTCAGGCTAAAAGGAACTGGAACACTCCTCCGAGGCACAAAAAATCTTCACCCATTGCAAGCTCCTTTCATGCTTCCTACCACCTCATTGTCCCTTTGCGCGCACCACCCCAAGCTCATCTGGTCATGCAAAGAGTTACCACTAAATATTAAAATAACTAGATACAGCTTACTTTTAATTTGAATTGGCATAATTCAAATCATTCTTTTGTTCTTTCGTGGGATGTGGGTGTTACTGGCTATGCCAGCACTTATTGCCCATCCGTAATTGCCCTTGAGAAAGTGGTGATGAGTTGCCTTTTTGAACTGCTGCAGTGTTTTCTTCAGTTGAACACGTGAAGTAAAGCCTTTATTAAAATTGCATATTCATGCTATTAAATAAGTTGTGTTTTTCCAAGAAAAAGAATTGACTTTGAACAGGAGCATTTTAAACACTGTTCATACTTCTTTACATTCTGCCAACTGTCTGGGTTTAATAGACTTTTTTTCCCATAACGTTGACAAAAGGACTGTTCATATCAAGTCCCTGAACTATTTTGGAATTAGATTGGTTTTCCTTACTTTAGCCAATTCTAAATCCTTCAACCAATCTCGAAACCCAGCATTCCCAATAGCCTATTTGGCATTGAGAATTATTTTTTTATAATGAGGGGTGGAAAGATCATACTTTTCTTGTGATCAATTACAAACAGACTTGCTGGATCAGCAAAGATACTGAACTTTAGTCGGACTGAAAATGAGTTTTCAGCAGCTTTGTTTTGAATCTGATTAGTTTCTGTTCGTATTACTGTCCTGGGATATCACCAAAACATATAAGGCATGACTTTTTTTTCCTGAAGCACACATTTCATGAGGATCAGCAGCTGAGGCCCACGGAGGTAGACTTCACCGTGGGGGAATGATATTACTTTGGCTTTAAAAAAGAGGGTATCGGCACTTGAAAAAGCATTATGCATAGCGTATGACCAGTTAGTTCTAATTTTACATGCATACACGTATACTAAGTATTAATTGCCATAATATCAATGGTACAAGTAAGTAGGCCTCTGACCAATGATTTTGTTTGTATTGAAAGTGTGTGAATAATTGCAAATTACATTCATTTCCACAGTTTCAGTTCTGTAACAGGCTTTGATTGCAGAAAGGGGAAATTGTGAGCACATTTTTAATGCATCATG
The DNA here is from genome assembly GCF_964213995.1 of Mustelus asterias. Classification (NCBI taxonomy): domain Eukaryota; kingdom Metazoa; phylum Chordata; class Chondrichthyes; order Carcharhiniformes; family Triakidae; genus Mustelus; species Mustelus asterias. Next base: position 38,962,525 of record NC_135818.1, read on the forward strand.
CTTAAAAACACATACCAATGTGGTGAACATTTCTTTCTTGAGTAAAAATGAGGTAATTTTCACTATTCTATGCATTCAGTTTCAGAATCAGAATGGCCAATTCAGAATTGTAAAATTTTTATATATTGGTATCATTCCTAAATAAACATAGGCTAGTTACGGAGCACAAATAATTGATAAGTCCAGCGTAACCATTTATGTATTGTCTTCTTGAGGAATCTGTGTGGCTGTTTCGTATATACATTATATTTTGTGTAAGTTAAATGTAAATACCTGTATTTACAATGCAATTAATGCTAAAGGATCTACAAGGACAATATTTCCAATAATGATCACAATGGTTACAGCATTTTGGGAATTGATTAAGTAAACATTATTGCCTAGTGATTTTCTATTACACATGTAATTCTGATTAATTAATTTTCTTTGTAACTGAATTAACTTCTTTCGATATGTCAAGCAAAAATTTCTACAGGGGTTCTCCCCATCTGCCACCAGAATTTCAGCCTCATTGATGTCAAGTTTTGAGCTGGTAGATCTGTTCTGAATATATCCCATTTAGCATAGTGATAATGCCACACAACACAATGGACAGTATCCTCAGACTTCATAAAACATAAGACATAGGAGCAGAATTAGGCCACTTGGCCCATCGAGTCTGCTCCGCTATTCAATCATGGCTGATATTTTTCTCATCCCCATTCTCCTGCCTTTTCCTCATAACCCTGATCCCCTTATTAATCAAGAACCTATCTATCTCTGTCTTAAAGACACTCAATGACCTGGCAAAGAGTTCCACAGATTCACCACTCTCTGGCTGAAGAAATTCCTCCTCATCTCTGTTTTAAAGGATCGTCCCTTCAGCCTGAGGTTGTGCCCTCTGGTTCTAGTTTTTCCCACTAGTGGAAACATCCCCTCCACATCCACCCTATCTATCCATGTCTCGCAGTATCCTGGTTTCAATTAAGTTTCAATAAGATCCCCCCTCATCCTTCTAAACTCCAACGAGTCCAAACCCAGAGTCCTCAACTGTTCCTCATACGACAAGCTCTTCTTTCCAGGGATCATTCTTATCATGCTCCCCGGACCCTTTCCTAGGCCATCACATCCTTCTTTAGATACAGGGCCCAAAACTGCTCACAATACTCCAAATGGGGTCTGACCAGAGCCTTATACAGTCTCAGAAGTACATCCTTGCTCTTGTATTATGGCCCTCTCGACATGAATGCTAACATTGCATTTGCCTTCCTAACTGCAGACTGAACCTGCATGTTAACCTGAAGAGAATCTTGAACAAGACTCCCAAGTCCCTTTGTGTTTCTGATTTCCTAAGCATTTCCCCATTTAGAAAATAGTCTGTGTCTCCATTCCTCCTTCCAAAGTGCATAACCTCACACTTTTCCACATTGTATTCCATTTGCCACTTCTTTGCCCACTCTTCTAACCTGTCCAAGTCCTTCTGCAGCCCCCCTGCTTCCTCAATACTACCTGTCCCTCTACATATCTTTGTATCATCTGCAAACTTCGCAACAGTGCCTTCAGTTCTTTCTTCCAAATCGTTCATGTATATTGTGAAAAGTTGTGGTCCCAGCACTGACCCCTGAGACATACCACTAGTCACCAGCTGCCATCCTGAAAAAGACCCCTTTATCCCCATTCTCTGCCTTCTGCCAGTCAGCCAATCCTCTATCCATGCCAGGATCTTACCCTTAATACCATGGGCTCTGAACTTATTTAACAGTCTCCTATGCGGCACCTTGTCAAAGGCCTTCTGGAAATCTAAATAAATCATGTCCCTTGGCTCTCCTTTATCTAACTTCCTTGTTACCTCCTCAAAGAACTCTAACAGATTTGTCAGACATGACCTCTGCTTGACGAAGGCATGCTGACTCAGTCCTATTTTATCATGCACTTCCAAGTACTCTGCGATCTCATCTTTAATAATGGACTCTAAAATCTTGCCAACAACTGAAGTCAGGCTACCCGGACTATAATTTCCCATCTGCTGCCTCCCTCCCTTCTTAAACAGTGGTGTTATACTAGCTACTTTCCAGTCCTCTGGTTCCCTCCCTGCCTCCAGTGATTCCTGAAAATGCCTCCACAATTTCCTCAGCTATCTCTTTTAGAACCCTGAGGTGTAGTCCATCTGGTCCAGGTGATTTATCCACCTTCAGACCTTTCAGTTTCACCAGAACTTGCTCCTTAGTAATGGCCACTACACTCACCTGTGCCCCCTGATTCTCCTGGAGCTCTGGCATCTCACTGCTGTCTTCCACCGTGACGACTGATGCAAAGTAACTATTCAGTTCCTCTGCCATTTCTTTGTTTCCTATTATTACTTCTCCAGCCTCATTTTCCAGTGGTCCAATGTCTACTTTTGCCTCTCTCTTACCTTTTATATATTGAAAAAGACTCTTCCGATCATCTTTTATATTACTAGCTGGCTTACACTCATATTTCATCTCCTCCCCCCTTATTGCTTTTTTAGTTGACTTTTGCTCGCTTTTAAAGGCTTCCCAATCCTCTGGCTTCCCACTAATCTTCGCCACTTTGTATGCTTTTTCTTTTTCTTTTATACTGTCCTTGAATTCCCTCATCAGCCATGGATGCCTCGTCCTCCCCTTAGCATGTTTCTTCCTCCTTGGAATGAATTTCTGTTGTGCCTCCCGAATAACCCCCAAAAACTCCTGCCATTGCTGTTCCACTGTCTTCCCTGCTCAGCTCCCTTTCCAATCAACTCTGGCCAGCTCCTCCCTCATGTCTTTGTAGTTACCTTTATTTAATTGTCTTAGAATCTTAGAATCTTAGAATTGTAATACCGTTACATCTGATTCCAGCTTCTCTCTCTCTCAAACTGCAGGGTAAATTCTATCATATTGTGGTCACTGCCCCCTAAGGGTTCCTTCACCTTAAGTTCCCTAATCTGCCTCATTACACATCACCAAATCCAGAATTGCCTATTCCCTAGTATGCTCTGTCACAAGCTGCTCCAATAAACCATCTCTTAGACGTTCTACAAATTCCTTTTCTTGGGATCCACTGCGTACCTGATTTTCCCAGTCCACCTGCATATTGAAGTCCCCCATGATTATTGTAACATTGTCTTTTTTATATGCTTTTTTTATGTTAATCTCGACAAAGACAGTGCAGTGGTTACTCCTATCAATAATGTCATGGACAGATGCATCTGCAACTCATAGATTGTTGAGGGTGAGAACAACAACCATCTTGTTAGTTCTGTTACCACCTTTAGGCCCAGTCTGGCAGACATATCGTTCAGGATTTGACCAGCTCAGTCAGTAGCGATGCCAGCTCAGTCAGTAACAGATCCGCACAAGAGCAAGGACGGCTTCTTTCTTTCCTTAAGAGGAATTAGTGAGCCAGATGGGTTTTTAATGACAATTTGAGTTTCACGGTCACACTTACTGAGATTAGCTTATAATTTCAAATTTTTAAATCCGTTAATTGAATTTAAATTCCACCATTGCCATTATCCTGATTCTTTGGAATGCCAGCCCAGTAAAATTACTACTATGTCGCCACCCTTCCGAGGAAGGCTGAGCTAGATGATCCAGTCAGCACCTCAAGATGTTTGCAAATACTTCAACTTGTCTTTGCACTCAGGTGCTGGGCTCTACCAATGTTGAAAATAGGGATGTGTGTGGAGCTTCCTCTTCCGATTATTTGTTTAATTGTTCAGCATCATTCATGACTGGCTGTGGTAGGACTGCAGACGTTTGGTGTGAACCATTGTTTGTTTCCTCTCTCTGTGGCACGTTGCTTTCATTGATTGTCATGCATAGTCTTGTGATGTAAGTTCACCAGGTTTGTCACCTCATATTTAGGTATACCTGGTGCTGCTCTCTTACACTCCTCGTTGAAGCATGGTTAATCCTCTGGATTGATAGTAATGTGCATCATTTGGTGGGCAGAAGGACTGGGACAAGGTGAGTTACTCTTGCAGAGATTGACATGGACATGACTGACATGACCTCCTTCTGTGCCGTAACCATTCTTTGATTATGTGATTCTATGAGGTTACAGGTTACAGAGGATTGCAGTTCTGCTCTTGTTGGTAGCCTAGAGTGCCCCATGCATACCCCGATTTGAACTGCTTGATCTGTTCTGAATCTAACTCATTTAGCATGGTGGTAGTGCCACATAATGGAGGTGCCCTCAGTGTGAAGATAGGAATTTGTTTTCACAAGGACTGTGCGATGGTTGCTCCTATCAATACTGTCATGGATAAATGCATCTGAGAATGGTGATTGGGAAAGACGAGGGAGAGTTAGTTTTTCATTTACTTTGGTTCCCTTACAACTTGGTGCAAGCCAGTCTGGCAGATATATACTGGCATCAACTGTTAATTGAGCGGGGTGGGTGGGGGGGTGGGGGGGGACAGCAGTGGTACTGGTGATGACTGATTGACTGTTATGGGGGGTGGGGGGGGTACCGGCATCGACTGTTATTTGGCGGGGGGGGGGGTACTCTGGCATTGCCTGTTTTAGGGATGGTACCGGCATCGCCTGTCTTAGGGGAGGGGAGGTATCAGCATCGACTGTTTTTTTTTGGGGGGGATGTACCGGCATTGATGGTTTTGCGGGGAGGGGCGGGGGAGAGAGAAGGGGGGTACCGGCATTGATTGTTTTGGGGGATTCTACCGGCACCCTTTAAACATGGCGCCCCGATCTCAGTGCAACCGGCTTTGTTGGTGTGCTGAGGCCCAGCCCCCTGCGTGACGGCGTGAAACCCACCCCATTATTGTTTTTTTCTGACATAGCAGGGTAAGATCTGGAGAGAAAACTGACCTGTTTCTCTCCAGAGAAACACATCCTTTTTCTCGCTGAAGATGGCGCTTTGTAAAATTCTGGTACGATCACCCCCGAATGTTTCAATGACTCATCTCCAAAGTCTAAACAATAGCCTTCAGCATAACTTAAACATTCAACATATTACATATTCTAACTCTTGTATTACTTTAACAACACACTTAGCTATATGCAATGAGATGAAAGATTTGTTCACTTACTGAAAATAGTTCAATTCTTAACATAATCTTTTTGGTATGATGGATGTTTTTTCTCATGTGTAGGATAATGACTAACCTCAGGTCTGGTCTCATTTCAATCATTCTTCGTTTGAGTTGTCAATGTTGAAATCGGATTCAATTTTTTAAAATGGTGTTTCCAAAGCTTTAAAGAATGACATGTTTCATGTGATGGTTTGTGAAACATGTTTAGCAGTGATCATTGATCCTTTTGTGTTGACCATGATAAATTGTTGGATATCAAAAGGTGACATGACCGTCATGTCCCCCAAGCACTTTGGGCAAGTATTTCTGGCCAGGCTTGCCCCAAACCCAGAAAATCCTGCCCAAAGTCAACAGACCTTTGCATGGGCCCTGTGGCAGGCAGGTTGGGAAATTCCTCCCTTTATCTCCTTGCTTTAGTGGTGTAGCTTTGAATTTCATGTTTCACTCTGCATTTACTCTTATTCGATCTTTCTGTTCTTGATTGCATTTGTGCACATGTTGATCATTAGCTCCATGGAATAGCTCAGGAAGATGTGTGTGCATAGGATGTGCAAAGGTGAATGGAGCAGGAGGCTTTCCAGTGGTTAAATGAAGAGTCATCTGTAATTGTGAAGAAAGCGATACAGCTTTTGCTTCCATGACTTGCTCTCAGCTGTAGCTGAACGTATCACCTTTTTCAAGATGAGCATAAATCTTGATGCAATGGGTGGCAGGGTGGCATACCTAGACTATGTATATTTAGTGCCATCTAACATCTCTGACAGCTCTTCTGTCAATATACTTTGCAACCTCCACTAAATCAAGAGAACACTGTGGTGAGCTTTTGGTGTATATAAACTCTGAAACTGTGATGGTAACCTACTGAATACCAAGATACCAAGAAAATTCCTCAGCTTCCGAAAGGACAGAATTGGATGCATTTTATTTGAAACGTATGAAGATTGGTATGAAGATTGGTATTTTGCAGGTTTCCTCATACCCATCAATAATATTTCAACTAATGATTACACTGAGACGAATACATAGTTTAGGTGCAATCGCACACAGAAACTTTAAAGTAAAATACAGCAATTTTGGAGTAGGCAGGAGTAACACACTACAGCAGCCTCACCAAATTGCTGATCTTTGATGCGTTAGTTGTGTGTACGTCTATGGTGTTTGTGTCTTGCGAAAAATGTTAGACCAATAATAAATGCTAAGCTAATATCACCATTTGGTTTCATGGATATTGTTTGTGTCTTGTTCTTCATTTGTATTCAATACTCAATGCAAAATCAATGCATGTTTCAATGAGAAATAATTGGAACAATAACTACACAACAAAGGATTAAACTGGGCTCAAAGAGAAAAATTCTATGTACATATGTTTTGTATTTTAAAACTGAATTTTAAAAAATGTGGTTGTGATCTAGTGAGTGAGGTTATGGAAAATGCAGACAGATTACTAAATTAAAACAGAAAACTAGAAGTTTATTTTTTGGATTTGATTGTTTGAATAAGAAAGTACTGTTGCTATAAACTATAGTTATTGATATGCTAATATGGTTTATCTTGAATAATCTTTAATCGTGTTTTGTGAAATCAAGCCAATTATATACTGTAATTCCACACTGAAAGTTGTGGTTGCATTCCTGAAGAATGCAACTTTAAGTGAAACAACTTTAAGCAAGTTAAATTTTCCCATTGCAGCCAATGTAAAAGCAGTAGTTAGGTTCTGTAGGACATTTCCCATCAGAAAAAAATTTAAATACTCTAAGTTGAAATATGCTAAGTCTTTCTACTTGTATGTTGCTTGCCACCCTTCCCTCTCGCTGACGCTTCTCTCTCTCACTAATTTCTTGCTCACTAACTCTTTCACGTTCCTGGCACTCTCCTGTTTACTGCTTCCTCTGCTGAACCCTGTCTGTGAGTGAGGGCTCAGGAGAGGAGTGGTGAGATGACCACCAATGCATTCGCTATCTCTACAGCCACCTCTTCCAACACTCTGACATATAGATCATCAGGTCCAGGGGGTTTACCTACTTTCAGCCCCATTAATTTCTCCAGTACTGCTTTTTACTAATACTAATTTCTTTCAAGTTCTCCATTCTCGCTAGTCCTTTGGTTCTCTCGTATTTCTGGGTAGATTTTATTTTCCATCCTGCTCTGTGAAGAGACACAAAAGTATTTGTATAGTTTCTCTGCCATTTCATTGTTCCCCATTATCAGTTCACCAGTCTCTGGCTGTAAAGACATTTATCTTTTCCCTTTTGTATACCTTTGAAGTTTCGACAGTCTGTTTTTATATTTCTCGGGAAGAAGTCTCACAACACCAGGTTAAAGTCCAACAAGTTTATTTGGTAGCAAATACACAGAACAGGTGTACAACTTCTCTCCAGTGTGAATACGTCGATGGGTTTGCAGCTCAGAGGGGGTTTTGCAACCCTTCCCACAGTCCCCACATTTCCACGGTTTCTCCATGGTGCAGGTATCCTTGTGTTGCTCCAGGTTTGACCATCAGTTGAAGTCTCACACAGAACAAGATTATGATGCCCTGCTGGTGTTGTGAGACTTCTTCCTGTGTTCACCCCAGTCCAACGCCAGCATCTCCACATCATTTATATTTCTCACCAGTTTACTTTCAAATCCTATTTTCCCTTTCTTTATCAGTTTCTTGACTTGCCTTTGCTGAATTCTAAAATGCTCCAAAGCCTCAGGCTCACTAGTCATTTTATGTCAAACTTTTAAGTCTCTTCCTTTGATCTAAAACAATCTAATTCCTCTTGTTAGACATGCTTGGATCACTTGCCTGGTTTTGTGCTCTGTTGTGAACTCTGCATTCATTATTTAAATGCGAGCATTGCCTGTCCACCATCACGGCACGGTAGCACAGTGGTTAGCACTGCTGCTTCACAGCTCCAGGGTCCCGGGTTCGATTCCCGGCTCGGGTCACTGTCTGTGTGGAGTTTGCACATTCTCCTCGTGTCTGCGTGGGTTTCCTCCGGGTGCTCCGGTTTCCTCCCACAGTCCAAAGATGTGCGGGTTAGGTTGATTGGCCAGGTTAAAAAATTGCCCCTTAGAGTCCTGGGATGTGTAGGTTAGAGGGATTAGCGGGTAAAATATGTGGGGGTAGGGCCTGGGTGGAATTGTGGTCGGTGCAGACTCGATGGGCCGAATGGCCTCCTTCTGCACTGTAGGGTTTCTATACCTTTTTATATAGTTTCCCAATCTACCACAACTAACTTGCCATCATACTTTCATAATTCCCTTTATTTAGGTTTACGACACAGTTTCCAACTGAGCTACATCACTTTCAAATTTAACGTAAAATTATGTCATACTATGATCACTCTTCCTGAAAGGCTCCTTTACAATTAATTGTTTAATTTGCCCTTTCTCATTGCACAATACCAGATCTAAAGTAGCCAGTGCTCTAGTTTGTTCCTCAACATACTATTTTAGAAAACCACCTAATATATATTCCAGAAACACATCCTCCACAGCATCAGTGCTAATTAGGTTTACCCAGTTTATATGTAAATTGAAGTCCCTTGTTATATGTACCTCTAATTTCCTGATTTATACACTGCCCCACATTCCCACTACTGTTTAGCCTGTGGACAACTCCCACAAATGTTTGCTGTCTATTCCTAAACTCCACTATTCAATTACTTCCTTAATCATAGAACCCTACAGTGAAGAAGGAGGCCATTTAGTCCACTGAGTCTGCACCGACCACAATACCACCCAGACCCTATCCCCATAACCTCATGCATTTACTCTAGCTAGTCCCCCTGATACTAAGGGGCAATTTAGCATGGCCAATTCACCCAACCTGCACATTTTTGGACTGTGGGAGGAAACCGGAGCACCCAGAGGAAACCCACACAAACACGGGGAGAATGTGCAAACTCTGCACAGACAGTGACCGAAGCCGGGAATCGAACCCGAGTTCCTGGCGCTGTGAGGCAGCAGTGCTAACCACTGTGCCACCATGCCAGCCCTGGAACTAGGGAATCTAAACTAAATCCTGGAACTGGGGAAGCAACATAACTTCTTGAAGTCATTTCTATAACATAGAAATGCCTGTGTTCCGCTAACAGTTGAATCACCTACCACAATTGTTCTTCCACACATCTTTCTCCCCTCCTGTGTAGCTGAACCACATGTGGTGCCATAGACTTAGCTGCACTCCTCTGAGAAACCATCACCCTCACCAGTGTCCAAATCAATAGAATGAATTAGATGGACTCGAGAGACTCCTACACTACATGCCTAATCCTCCTAGACTGTCTGGCAGTCACCCATTCTCTCTCTGCCTGCACTCTCGTAATCCACAGTGTGACTACCTCCCTTAACAAGCTATCCATGTTGTTCTCAGCCTCGCGGGTGCACCAAATGATGCCAGTCATGGTTCAAGCTCTGCAACCCAGAGTTCAAGGTTCAGCAGCTGGTGATACTTCCTGCAGTTGTGGTCAACTAGGCCACAGGAAGCATCCATGACTTCCCATATATTACAGGATTTGCATTCCCTGCCATGTCTTAACATTACATACTATTTATTATAGACTAGAGACTGGAAAGTAAAAAGTAGAATTATTTCAGCTGCTTGCCATCTCCTGATGATGCTAACGTTATATTTTGAACGTTGCCTATGCTCTGCTTCCATCGGCCACATTTTATGGCCCATTCAGCTCTGACTTCTTCCTGCTATCCTCCAATAAACTAATTATGATTTTCTTAATGATTTTGTAATTAATATCTTTCCTCATCACTACTTAATGTACTGCTTTAAACCTTAATATAATGGGAATCAAAGATGGCGCTGGTGTGAGAGAAAGCACGATCCACAAATGTCAAGATCCTTCTTGAAATCCGGCAATTTGTTGAGGTCTGGAGAGAGGTTAATGTACATCAAGCAAACTTTAAACATACCTGGAGGGCAGTTGCAAAGAGAGAACTTTGAAAGTCTAGCTGGAAAGGGATGGTTTTAGATTCCTTCCTGCTGGTTGGAATTTACTGTGTGTGCTCAGCGCGGGAGAGGCTGTGGATTGCAGCTCTGTTTGCAAACTCTCTTTTCACCCAAGAAAGGGTGAATTCAAGTAAGAAGCAGGAGCCACTGAGGTCCTGCTGCAAATTGCAAGCTGCTATTTCTACTTTTGGATTGCTTTTTTTCTGCAGCTAGAGTTCTATGGGGGGGCATGTTGGGACTTGCAGTTCAGCCTGGAACCATCTTGTAGTTTTTTCACTCAGTCAAGTGTGAATTGATTTAGGGTGGGGCACAGCCCAGGGAAGAACTCCTGTGTCATAAAAACTGCAACTGTCAGATCAACCTGGGACACTGTGCTGTTTCGTTTCTCACCCAACCAAGAGTGAATTAAAGTGAGGGAGAAGAGTTGCAACTTGCAGCTCGGCTGGGAACCCTTTGCTGTTTCTGTTCACCCAGTTAAGGGTGAAGTAAGACGAAAAGCAATCCATGTAAGAACTCTGGTAGATTGAACAGCGAGACAGCTTGATATGTGGACCAAGAAATAGTGCTTCAGACTGGAGGAAATGGGTAAGCCCACAGACGCTGGCACTGGCAAAATGGCAGGAGGCAAACGAAAATCGAAGAATGGGACCCCAGGGGCAGAAGGAGGATTCCCACCATGCTCTCCTGGAGGGATCCGTGAACAGAGCATGCTAAATGAAAGGACAGGGGAACCTATTGTGGAGGCCATGCAAAGATTGGACTGTAAGTTAGACTGGCGGGCCACTGAGTTGCAGGCCAAGATAGAGCTGAGAGATGAGCTCAGATCATCTGTCAAATCTCTCCAAGGTGTCACCAACACCCATGAGAACCACTTGAAGGAACTTGAGGACTCGGAAGCATTTAGTGGAAACACTATCTCCGAACTGAAGAGCCAAGTTACTCATTTGACGTCGGAGGTTAAGTCCCTAAGGGAGAAATGTGATGAGATGGAAGAATGCCAAAGACGAAATAACATCCGTCTGATCGGCCTTCTGGAGGGAATCAAGGGCCCGGCTATTGAAGAATGTGCTGGAATTTGAGGATGAGCCACTTCTGGATCGCGCACACAGAGTGTTACGGGCAAAGCCCAGACTGGGAGAAGCTCCTCGGCCCATTATTGCACCAGTGCATTACACCTCAGCACGAGACAGAATCCTGTGGCAAGCAGCACAGGCACCACTCTGAGATACCAGGAAAATAAGCTGTTGATATTTCCAGATTTTGTCCCGGTGGTGGCAAGGAGAAGGTCCTCACTGATATCAAACGACTTCTTCGTGACTGTCCTGGGGTCAGGTTTGGGCTTCGCTTTCCGGCCTGCTTGAGGATTACTCTCAGCAATGGAACTAAGCACAAGTTCACGGATCCGGCAGCGGCGATGACATTTGTGGAGCAGACTTTTGAATCGGGTGACCGCATGGCAGATGTAAACTGATATTTGTTTTAGATGAACCTGTATGCTGTACCTGGATTGAATTGTTGGCCAGGACAGGGTAATGGGTTTTGTGACTGTTAGGTTAAGCGTTAAGTGCTTGGTATTTCTACAGACCTTTTCAGCTTATAGCACCAGTGACCGCGATGGGAATGGAAGTGGAGATCGTGTCCCATGCGGAGTGCTGTGAAGGCGCCGCGATAAGGAGGAGTTGGAGGCACAGGTGCCCTGTTTGGGGGAGTGCGTGCAGGGGAAGAGGGGGGGGCGCTATGTTTGCAGGTTTGGTCTGTGTGGGTGTTTTTGTGTCTTTGCTATATCTTTTTTCTCTGTGGGTGTGGTTTGGCCTCTTTCAAACCCACCCTCTCTTTCTTATAGTTGGTTGCCCGTGGCTGGTGGGGGGGGGTGGGACTCTGGGGGGTGGTGTCTGTCGATGTCAACGGTTGGGGGGAGACTCCCCAGTGAGGAGGGATACCAGGCTACTGTTAGGAATATGGGATGCTGGCTCGGAGGCTCTTACGCTCCGACCTCGGAGCGATCAAGTTCACTGGTTGGAATGTCAGGAATTAAATCATCCGGTTAAGCACGGTAAGATATTTCAACATCTTCGACAACTGGGTACCCAAACTGCATTCCTCCAAGAGACCCACCTCAGGCCACTGGACTATTTTAGGCTCCGTACAGAATGGGGGTGTCAATGCTTTCACTCAACTTTTCACAGCAAAGCGCGGGGGGTGGCAATCCTCATCCACAAGACCTTACCCTTGGTAGTAGCCAATGTCATTTCTGACTCAAATGGCCGATACATCATTGTCATGGGTAATCTATATGGGATGCCCTGGTGTTAGCCAATGTGTATACCCCAAACTGGGACTGTGAAAACTTTTTCCAGTTGTTTTTCGCACTCCTTCCAGATTTGAATTCACATCGGTTGATACTGGGCGGAGATTTCAACTATTGGTTGAATCCTGCCCTGGAACGCTCCTCTCCGAGGACCGCTGTATCTTCCAAGTCGGCAGAAATTATTAAATAATTTCTCACGGAATACGCGGTGTCGGACCCATGGAGGTTTCTTAACCCCACTAGCAGGGAATATTCTTATTTTTCACCTGTCCACTGTACGTATTCATGTATAGATTACTTTTTGGTTGATAATAAGTTGCTCCTGGCTGTGCGCTCATGCTCCTACGAAACCACTGCAATCTCGGACCATGCTCCCTTGACAATGGATTTGGTAGTGGGGAGGAGGGTGGCCCCCACACGCCTTGGTGATTTAATACTTGTCTGCTCTCTGATGATGAATTTGTTAGATTTCTGTTAACCCAGATCGATGATTTCTTAGAGTTTAATGATGCTCTGGGAGTTTTGGCAGCTACCTTATGGGAGACATTGAAAGCTTATTTAAGGGGCAGATTATATCTTATTCAGTGCACGAGGCGAAGCAGAAAGGCAGGAGGTTATCGGAATTGCTGGGGCGTATCGCACAAGTTGATGCCATGTACGCTGTGGGCCCCTCTGCAGAGATATATAAGGAACATTTACTACTACAGGTGGAGTTTGAGATCTTGTCCTCACGTCAAATGGAAGAGATGGCTGTTTAAATCTAAGTATACACACTATGAGTATGGGGACAAGGCAAGCAAGCTACTCGCTCATCAGCTGCGCCAATTCTCCGCCAAAAGTCTAATACCACAAATGCAGACTCTGAATGGGGTCTCTACTGATCCACAGCGAATAAATGAACTGCTTAGGGACTTTTATTCAACCCTCTATAGTTCGGAGTCTGTTGCCAATGAGACGGACTTTCAGGAGTTCCTTGGGGCACTGAATCTCCCCGTGGTGGCCACGGGGAGAGGCCACAGCACTTGACGAACCAATCGACGTTGAAGAAATTGTTAGGGTGGCCAGAACTATGCCGAGTGGGAAATGTCTGGGACCAGATGGGTACCCCACTGATTTCGACAAACAATTTATGGATAGGTTGGCTCCTCCGCTACTGCGCATGATCAATGAATCATATGAAAACCACTCTCTCCCGCAGACTTTGAGGCAAGCGACAATTTTGCTTATCCTTAAAAAGAGTAAGGACCCGCAAATCTGCAGCTCTTATAGACCGATCTCATTGCTGAATGTGGATCCCAAACTGATCTCTAAGATTCTGGCCATTCGCTTGGAGGACATTCTGCCCTCTATCATCTCACCTGACCAGACTGGGTTCATTAAAAATAGACATATGTACTCGAATATTCAGCAGCTGTTTAACATTATGCATGTGCCTGTCACCACCAAGCTACCAGAGATGTTAATCTTGCTGAATGCTGAAAAAGCATTTGATTGGGTGGAATGGGATTATTTCTTTTATGCTCACAGGAGGTTAGGGTGCGGCCCAAAGCTCATCTCCTGGATCAAAATACTTACTCCACCTCTCCAGCCACGGTCCAGACAAACGATGTGCATTCAGCTTTTTTCCCTTTGTCCTGGGGCAGTAGGCAAGGATGCCCCCTCTTCCCCCCTGTTATTTTCATTGCTATTGAACCTCCTGCTGCGGCTTTTCGCAACAGCAAACGAGTGCTGGGGATTGGTCGGGAGGGAATCAAGTGTAGAGTATTGCTGTATGCGGACGACTTACTATTGTATGTTGGCAGCCCGTCCAACTCGATTCCCGAAGTCTTATCTATACTAGAGAGATTTGGTCGTATTTCGGGGTACAAGTTTAACTTGAATAAGAGTGAGCTCCTTCCTTTGAATGCAGCAGGCCGTAGCCTCCCGCTCCACACCCTGCCTTTCAAAATTGTCACCAGGCAGTTTACTTACTTGGGAATGCAAGTGACTAGCAAATTTAGTGGGCCCTTTGGAGCGAAGTTTGCTCCACTCATGGGGCGGACGGAACAGGACCTCAAACATTGGTCCATCTCCCCGTTATCGTTAGCGGGCCGTATCCATGCAGTGAAGGTGAACGTACAAGCTAAGTTTTTATATCTCTTTCAGTGCATCCCGGGTGTTCATCTCCAAATCCTTTTTTCACAGACTTGATCGACTCATTTCAAGCTTTGTCTACAATAGGAAAAACCCAAGAATGCAGAGGACAGTCTTGCAAACCCTAAACGGGAGGGGGCTATGGAATTGCCCAATTTTCTATTTTATTATCGGCAGCCAATATGAGATCGGTAGTGTGTTGGGTAAAGAGAGAGAGGCAACAGGAGGTTCCTTGTTGGCTGCAGTTAGAATTCTCCTCCTGTGCTCCGTCTTCCCTGGCTGCTTTGATGTGTTACGTGGTAAATTTTCCCTCCTCCCAGTATACTAGGAGTGCACTTGTCAAGTCAACTCTTAGAATTTGGACGCAATTTAGACGTCACTTTGGGTTTCAGGCCGGGTCGCTGGCCTCCCCAGTATCGGCTATCCATTTTTTTCCTCCGTCTGTTTTGGATGGTGCCTTCAACATAAGGGTCAAACACGGGATCACAACATTCCGGGACTTGTATGTGGACGGCGTGTTTGCGTCATTCCAGCAGGTAGTGGATAAGTTTGCTTTACCTGCAATGTACTTTTTCAGTTATTTGCAAATTCGAGACTTTGTGCGTAGGGCCGACCCTCAATTTCCGACACTCCCACCTTGTTCCTCCATTGACATCTTCTTAGTGCCTTCTATTACTGTGCGTGGTATCACTTCTGTTCTTTATTCTCAAATTCTGTCCCAACAAAACTCTCTATCACTGGTTGAATTTTTATGGGAACGAGATCTGGGGGAGGAGTTCTCAGAGGAGGATTGGGACATGGCGCTGCATCGAGTACACTCCTCCTCAATATGCGCCAAGCTGGGTGTGATACAATGTAAACTCCTTCACAGAGCATATCTAACTAGGGTTAGATCCTAGAATGTACCCAGGCAGAAGTCCCATTTGCGAATGGTGCCGGCAAGCTCCCGCCACCCTCTTACATATGTTCTGGGCTTGCCCATCACTGTATAACTACTGGACATCGATATTTGAGACGATTATGGCAACGTTAGATCAGGACATAAGTGCACCCCCCAGACTGCCCTGTTTGGGGTCGTGCCTTTAAATCTGCCGCTGCCGAAATTCCAAGCGGATTTTGTAGCTTTCACTACACTCCTTGCAGGACGGCTAATCCTGTTGATGTGGAAATCAGGTGCACCCCTGACGCACTCAGTGGATGAAGGAGGTGGTAGATACCATTAAGCTGGAGAAGATGAGGTGCACGCTACATGGGTCCACTACTAGGTTCTATAAGACCTGGCAACCATTTATAGCGCATGTTGGGATGCTGGAGTTGGAGCCGGGTGAGTAGATACCCGATGGCCCCAGGACCCCGGGTGCTCCCACAGAACCCTCCCACCCCCCCCCCCGCCCCCGCACCACCACCCCACCCACCCCACCCCCCCCATTGGTGGACGCGCCCTGGCCCTTTACCTGAGTGGACCCACCCACCCTGCCGAGGTGTGGGGACCAACACGAGAACCTTTCTCTTTTCCCCCTCGCTCTCTTTCTTCTCTCTCCTTCGCTGTCTCTCTTTCTTTTCTCTGCTCGTTAGTTTATAGCCTGGGCTGATTGGACACTCAGTTGGTTCTCCAGCGGTGTTCCTCTGCCTTTTTGTTTTTATATTATTACTGTCATTACCGGTGCAATCAGAAGGGACTTGGGGAGCCACGGGGAGTCCTGTGCCCAGTCGCGATGGAATGTACACGCGAGCACTGTGTGGATCTGTATCTATGTTTGTTTGCTATGTAAAATATAAGAAAATTTTCAATAAACATATCAAAAACAAATCTTAGCAATATCATAAACCTTATCACTTGAAAATAAAACAAAACAGTGGGTGGAATTCTCTCAAAATTCTAAGTGTTGAATTCACGGGAACACTGGAGTAATTCACGCTGTGTTTTTCAGTGGGAGTTCACACTAGAATCTCCCACGCTCTGTGCACTGCAGAGGCCAATGGCTTAAATATCATTAAATTTCAGGGAGCGGGCCCTATTCCCACCCGGAGGCTGGATCCAGTAGGCTTCTGCCCATGCGCAGTGGCCCCCAACTGTCAGTCTCCCATTTGCTGGCCAGCCCGACCCCTACAATGCTGCCCATCTGACCTCCCCCATGGCCCAATTGTGGCCCTCCCGACCCATTCCTGGGCTAGCCTCGAAACCTCCCCCCCCCGACCCCACCCCGTGCCCCTCCGCATCCTGGACTGCCCTGATCTCCACCCGCCCCCCCCCCCCCCTCAGTTCCAATCCCCCACACCCTCCTGCAGTGCTGACACCGCCGTAGGCAGACTTCCCCCATCCCTCCATTCCTGGCACAAAGCTTTTGCAGGCTCTAGAGTGTTGGTTTCTTCTTTTCTGATTCAGTTTCAATTTGGTATCTTCTACAAGGAATGTATGGTATCCAGCAACAACAGGCAGCTGACTAATCAGCAATCTGATTGTAGAGTTCTACCAGACAGCAAGCAGAAATTAAAAAGTAGGGAATAGAAATCATTTTTAAATAATTGTACAGAGTGTGAAGTAATAAAAGATAGGGTTTCGGGAGAAATGTAAATCTCAGCAGAATCTTATGTAAAAAGGTTAATTCCAAAATATACAATTTTATGTGTTCTTCTGAAGGAATGAAGTTCCATACTCATAAAATTAGTTTTTGGGGCAGCATGGTTGCTCTGCTATTATGACTTAGTACACTATTAAGATGGTGCCTATTCAGACTGATGGTCGTGGACATTTGTATGCAGTCCACAATAATCTGATGCCTCGTGGCCCCCATGGCATTCCCCTACGTTCAGTCATCAAGATAACTGTAGCTCTGAACTTTATGCATCTGGATCATTCCAGGTATTAGCTTCAGACTAGTTGGCATCTCACTGTCGGCAGCTCATCATACCATCAGGCAGATCATGGATGCCCTACTCTGGAGGGCAGGATCCATTTTGAGATAGAAGGGCCAGTACAAGCTCAGAAGTCACGGAAGTTTGATGCCATTGATGGATTCCACCAGCTTCAGGGAGTCATCAGTTGCACCTATTAAGCCATCAAAGCACTGACAGACCAGTCAGTCAGATTCCTCAACAAAAAGGGCTTCCAGTGATCTATGACCACAAGAGGCACATCTTTCAGATCTGTGCATGATTCATGGACAGCTTTCATTATTCCTTCATCCTCTGAGAGTGCCAGGTGCCACACTTATCAGCCATGATTGAATGGACGCAATGGGCCGAATGGCTTAATTCTGCTCCTATATCTCATGAACTTCTTCAGGGAGAAAAGTGGGTCTAAGACTCGTATTTTAAACTTAAATAAGGGCAAATATGTGGGCATGAAAGCTGAGTTAGCCGAGTGAACTGGATACTAGACTAGAGGATAAGAAAAGCAGTGGCAGACAAGGGGATATTTAATGCTTAGGATAAGTATATTACTACTATAAAGAAAAATTCTAAGGATCAGACCCACAATCCATGATTAACTAAAGAAGTTAAGGAAAGCATCAAACTTAAGGATAAAGAATAAAACTGCACAAAGATGAGTGGCAGGTCAGATGATCAGTCGGAATATAAAGAATGGCAGAGAGTGACTAAAAGATTAATCAGGAGAAAGCAATCAAGAGTATGAGAGGAAGCTACATCATATGTGATTGGGCACTCACTCTGACAATGCTAGGGAGCATTATGGGCAGACAGCCTGCAGAGCTCGATTGCCTGCTGCTATGCAGAGTTGAAGGCCTGTATATCTGTAAATCTTTGGTCTGTCCGTACTCATCTGACTCTTCCAGTGCTGGACCAATCCCATGTCTTTTAACTGTGCAGACACTTCCATACTGGGCGACAGGCCCAGTCATGGCTGCTGCTTGCCTTTCAAAGGACCCTTCAACTCTACAGTCTGCCGCCACTCAAGGCCACTGCAGTCAATTAGGCACCAAATCATCACCAGGCCAATTAGCCGACCTGCATTTGAAAATATTGTTGCAGTGACACTGATATGAGGCAATGCTGGCACCTGGAACAACTCCAGAGGGCAGATTTCCAATTCTGAACTGAAAATCTAGGCCCAAACGTTGCTGTCAGTATTAGGCAATAATAATGATGCGTCTTGGCTGGCTCACTGTTATTACTAACCCGCATTCTAGCCAATGTAAACTGTTTTTTCCAGTAGTTTCTGTGACTCTTATGCCAAGGTAATGTGTGAGAAAACACCAGCAGGAGCTCATCCCCAAGGACTAACACAAATGGATTCAGTGCCATGATGTTAGAAATTGACTCCATTCTCCATTGTAACTTTATGATTGAATTCCTTCTTCCTAACATGGAAACAGAGCCTCGTGTACTTTTTGGGGGGTTGGGTGAGGGTAAGGGTGAAGAGTGGAAAGAGTGCTTGTATGTTGTAAAAACTTAGTTTAATTTGCGCTTTAGGAACAGAACTACAGAAAAGAATGTAAAATAAATCATCTTAGTCAAACAAATGTTCTCCCTTTCTCACAAAGTTGAACAGAAAGCTCCCACCTCAAAAGAACTTTAAAGGAGTATAGATTGTTGTGTTTTAAAGAAGAGGAATAATTGGTTTAAAACAGATAAAGGGATATCATTATAAGGTGAGATAGTGAAGGTAAGAATGTGTTCTGAGCTGCCAAGGCAATGATCAAATTTGGATGGATGCTGGGGAATAAGGTATACAAGGTATGTGCTCACACCTCTGTAGCAGCCACAGATAGATGCCCAGAGAAGATAAAAAGCCACCCTCATACAAGGACTTTAACTGAATAGGCTATTGGCTTACTCAAAATGTGTCAATCAGATGCCTCGGCCACTCAGGGGAGGGGGAGGGATCTACAAGACACACCTCCTCAGGTATCCTGTATGACGGTAGCTTGCTGAATGCCACATGACTTGGCTCTGCAAAGAGCTCTGGCACTGGAGCAGGAGGAGGGCAAGGAAGGGAGCCTATCCTCGGATGAGAAAGAGGAAATTGAGGAGGAGGAGGAAAGTGAGGACAAAGGTCTTGTATACTTTAAAATGGAACACCAGTAAAACGGGGAAATAAGAATATTGGTCTCCTCTGTTTTTTTTCTGGCGCTGGTGCCATTCTTGCCAGAGGCCTGCTCATTTAACATTGCTTTCCATGATAGTTGCCTTGGAAGAGTGAGAGCCAAGACCTAGAAAGGACAAGAGAGAATTTGAAAATATCAAGGCATTGTGTCCATCATGCATTTGGTGGTGTGTCAGCATGAGGAAGGTCCACTGATGCTGTACACAGGTTTCCAGTGAGAAAATTATGACCTCTAATCATATAATGCCTTCAGAATTTTGTCATGAAAATAGTTTGATATTTTTTAAATAGATGTTTTGATTAAACTATGTACATGTTTCATCCATTTCTGTAAAATACATAACTTACCTAAATACCACTGCGACTCAATTATTGCTATAACAGACGCTGAATTGATGTAGCAGAATGTCCACTTTCAGACGTTCCTAGGTAAGATTCCCCTTGTTGCCTCAAAGGAGGTAGAGGCAGTCTGTACACTTATCTGGTTATACAGTTGTGAGGATTATGGCAGTCAACCTTTTCATCCAGGGACCAGACAGGGCCTCCTCTGTGGCTGCACTATCTGCATCTCTGTGGGGAAGCCACCTGTGGAGTGGCACAGTGGTTAGCACTGCTGCCTCATAGCGCCAGGGACCCAGGTTCGATTCTTAGATTGGGTCACTGTCTGTGTGGTGTTTGCACATTCTCCCCGTGTCCGCATGTGTTTCTTCCGGGGGCTCTGGTTTCCTCCCACAGTCTGAAAGACATGCTGGTTCGGTGCATTGGCCACGCTAAATTCTCCCTCAGTGTACCCGAACAAGCGCCAGAGTGTGGCGACTAGGGGATTTTCACAGTAACTTCATTGCAGTGTTAATGTAAACCTACTTGTAAAACTAATAAATAAACTGAAACTTTGCTCGATCCTGAGTATCAGATGATGCTTCTAGCTGAGGAATCAGAGGATGGTGAGATTCTCTCATGAAAATTCATGAATCCCTCACCCTCCTGTTCAGCCCTTTGTGTGGTTTCCCAATCGCTGAATGGGTGGGCTGCTGAATTGCAGCTACTTTTCCCTCTGGCTACCAACATGCCACCCATGAGATACTCCTCTCCCACTACTTCTAATGAGCCACTGACACTGTGCAGGAGCTCTTGTATCACTTGCTTGCACTCTGGGTGTTGCTGGATGGGGTTCATCACAAGGTTGATTGCTGATCATGCATTCTCCAACATGAGACATGGTTGAAGTCATAACCACCATGAACTCCTCCCTTTGCAGTGTTCGCACTCTCAAAGCCTCAAGGAACTCAACCAGATGGACACTTACCTGCTGCTGCAGGTCCAAGTACTGAGCCCATGGAACATCCCTCCCCTACATCTGTTTCCGGGGGAACTGTGCACAGGAACCTCTGACTCTTCCTCCTGCACAATGGCGCCGTGCTCTTTCTGGAGGGTGGGGCCACTGCTCCTGGAGCTGGAAGAGAAAGATAAAGCAGTCATGAGCTGAGATCGTACAGAATATTCTCTTCCTTGGTGACCTTCTTCCAAACCTATTGCAGTACTCGGTTGCTGCCATTCAATGCTTCCCTGATGAAGCATTGAATACACACTTCTCAAAGCTCAGCCTTACCTCTCCCTCCATCCACCTGCACAACCTCTCCCTCCATCCACCTGCACAATTGCATCAGCACATGGGAATTGGGGCTTAAAGTCGTCCACAGGTTTAATTCAAGGTCATCTGTACAAGATTCATTGCGCTCTCCTCCAAAGTTTGCATCGCTTGGAGATTTGGGTCCCCAACCGCCCCTAGTCTTCTGGATCTCACAGGAATTGTATGCCCTCTTCCCAAGAGGGAGAGGGTAATTTGGTGACTCATCGAGATTCCACCAAGAATTTGAGTTATTCTTCTCATTGCCTTCCTTTATCTTTGATATTGTTTGCTGTGCTTTTTTTATTTGTTCAGGGGATGTGGGCATTGCTGGCTGAGGCAGCATTTGATGCCCATTCCTAATTGCCCTTGAATTGATTGGTTTGCTGGGCCATTTCAGAGGACATTTAAGAGTAAACCACATTGCTGTGTGTCTGGAGACATAAGTAGGCCAGACCCTTCCCTAACGGACATTATTGAAGCAGGTGAGTTTTTAACCACAATCGACAATGGTTCAATGGTCATTATTAGATTTTTAATTCCAGAATTTTCCTGAATTCAAATTCCACCATCTGCCATGCTGGGATTCGAACCCCGGTCCCAGAACATTACCTTGGATCTCTGGATTATTAGTCCAGTGATAATACCACTGTGCAGCCGCCTCCCCATGAACATCTTGCTCATCTTGTCTCAAGCACTTGGGCATTGTTTCCACGTCCTCTGATGGTCATTCACAGACCTAATAACCTATGCTTTCTCATCTAAGCTTCTTTTATGGAGCCTGTATCCTTCAAGGAACAGGATGTCCTTGTCAGCATCAACTTCTGTCAGGAGGTTGTCCAGGCCATACTCTATTAAGCAGGGGACTGCGGCCTCTCAGGACTCCTGGCTGCTTCCTTGATCTGCCACCATGAGCTAAAGCTACAGGAAGTACTTGGATGAAGGTGTGTGGTACTCATGACGTTTCCTGAGCTTAGCCTCATGGCTTGTGATCCTAGTGAAGGGAAGGTGCTGTTTTGTGTGTGCTAACAATGAAAGGATTTGCATGCCACAGGCTTGGTGGCCTCAGCATTACATGACAAATGACAGGATGGCAAACCATGCTGCATGTCACCAATGCAGCGAGGGCCCTGAGGTCTTCGAGGAGCTTTCCTAATCTGATTTGGGATTCTTCTGGGGCTAAGCAGGGGAGTGCTCAGTATGCTGCCTTTTCTGAAGGGGGAGGGGGGTGCATTCAGCTGGGTCCTGTGGATGTCAGAGGGTTTGAGTTGCGAGTAAGGGATGTAGCAGCTAAAATGTGCTGTTACAAAAAAATTTATTGAAGTCAGTGATTTTCAGGGATGAGGTTAGAGTAGATTCACTGGAGGTGAGCAATGGACACAGTAATGGCTAGAAAGTAATGGCTAAGAGAATAATATTAATGGCCCCACTGTCATGGACGACAATGTTTCAGCCATCGGTGACATGAACTGTAAGTACTACAGTTCAAAGATAGAGGTCTGCTCCAGTGGCCTCTCAGGGCTGTATCCAGGAAGAACATGTTGAGCAGTACCACTATCTGCTCTTCAATTGAGCACAGGACAGGAAACACCCACCTCCACACTCAAAATCTTCTGGACCCACACCCCACCCCATATTCAATTGGGAGTCACAAATCCCACCCTTATCCTGGCCATGTTTTTCCAAGATGGAAATATGGTGGGGATCAGGTGTGGAGACTAGTGCAGGTTTCCCAAGAAGTAGGGGATTGGCCCAACTCATGTTTTACAAGCCCAATTTGAAAATCCAGCCCCTAAAGCGAATTCTCTCATACACGCTGTTAAGTCTCCTGAATAACATGGATAACTTTCAGGCAGATCTCATTAGCTTATTCTCAAAATGTTACATAGGGTCTATCCAAACTGCATATAGATCTAGTTTAATACAACACAAAGTTGTTTCTGAATACCTGTAGTTTGTCATAGAAGCCTATATTGTGTTTAATCCATAGTGCATAACTACTTTTGGTGGTCTAGAAAGGAAGAACCAGATATATACAATAGATTATGATTCTACGATTTGTAAAACAGATTGACTTCTTCATGTAATTCTCAGTTAAACTTTCAGATGGACTGTCAGCAACCATTAAATGCTCTATTGAGGATAATTTGGTATTCAGTGATCAATAAATTAAATTGCACTCAGAAAACCCTGTACCTGCTGCTCTTGTCCTTCTAGGTGGTAGAGGTCAATTTTGAAGCGACTGCCAAAGGAGCTTTGGTGAATTGCTGCAGTGCATCTTGTTGATGGTACACACTGCTGCCACTGTGGATCAGTGATGGAGAAGGGAATGTTTGATGTAATGTATGGAGTGTCAATCAAATGGGTTGCTTTGCTTCGAATGCTGTCAAGCATCTTGAGTGTTGTTGGAGATGCACTTATACAGGGAAGTGCTTTGCAGATGATGGACAGGCTTTGAGGATTCAGGAGATGAGGTATTGTCACAGAATTTCCAGTCTCTGACCTGCTATTTATATGGCCGCTCTGGTTAAATTTCTGGACAATGGTAACCCGCAGGATATTGATGGTGGGTGATTCAGTGGTGGTAATGAAGTTGAATGTCAAAGGGAGATGGTTTGATTTTCTCCTGTTGGAAATGGTCATTGTTTTACTCTTGTGTGATGTGAGTGTTACTTGCCACTTATCAACCCAAGACTAAAGGTTGTTTAGGTCTTTGTACATGCAGACACAGGCTGTTTTGATATCTGAGGAATTACAGACAGTACTAAATACTCTGCAATCATCAGCAAATGTCCCACTTCTGAGTTTATGTTGGAGGGAAGGTCATTGATGAAGGAACTGAAGAGAGTTGGGCCTAAAACACCACTCGGTAGGGAACTCCTGCAGCAATATCTTGTGGCTCAGATGATTGCCCTCCAAAACCACAGCCATCTTCCTTTGTGCTAGTTATGATTCTAGCCAGTGGA
Organism: Mustelus asterias; assembly: GCF_964213995.1. Taxonomy (NCBI): domain Eukaryota; kingdom Metazoa; phylum Chordata; class Chondrichthyes; order Carcharhiniformes; family Triakidae; genus Mustelus; species Mustelus asterias. The sequence goes on from NC_135818.1 coordinate 38,986,610, forward strand.
GAGACTTCCTTCTAATTCCCATTGACTTTGATTTTGCAAGGACACCTTGGTGCCCCACTTGGTCAAATGCTGCCTTGATTTCAAAGGCAGTCACTGTCACCTCAGATTTGGAATTCAGTTCTTTTGTCCATGTTTGTAGCAAGGCTGTAACAAGGTATGGAGCAGAGTTGCCCTGGTGAACCCAAACTGAGAATTGGTGAGCAGTTTGTTGCTGAGTAAGTGCCACTTAATAACACTATCAATGACATCTTCCATCACTTTACTGATGATTGAGAGTAGACTGATAGAACAGTAATTGGTTAAATTGGATTTGACCTGCTTTTTATGTATAGAACATACCTGACCAATTTTCCATACTGTTGGGTAGATGTCGGTTTTGTAACTGTACTGGAACAGCTTGGCTAAGGGCATGGCTTGTTCTGGAGCAGAGGTCTTCAGTTCCACCATCAGGGATGTTGTCAGGGTCCATAGCCTTTGCCATTTCTTGTGCCTTCAGTCATTTCTTGATATCATGTGGAGTGAATCCAATTGTTTGAGACTTGCACAAGTGATGGTACAGTCCTCAGGAGAGGCCAAGATGGATCATCCATTTGACACTTCCAATTGAAGATGGTTGCAATTGCTTCAGCCTTATTTTTGCACCATTGTGCTGAGGATGGGGATGCTTTTGGAGCCTCCTCCTTTGCTTAGTTCTTTAGTTAGTCCTCCATCATTTACAACTGATTGTGGTAGGAGGGTAGAGTTTTGATCTGCTCTATTAATTGTGGATCACTTAACTCTGTCAATAGCATGCTGCTTCTGCTTTTTAGCATGTAAATCATCTTGTTTCGTAGTTTTAGCAAGTTGTCTGGTGCTGCTCTTGCATGTTCTCCTACCCTGCTCTCTGAAACAGAGTTGGTCTACCCCTGTCTTGAATGTAAAGTGAGTGAGGTATATGCTGCGTCACGCGGTTGTGCTTGAATACAATTCCGCTAATGATCAACAGCACCTCATGGATGACCAGTTTTGAGCTGCGAGATCGGTCCAAAGTCTATCCAATTTAACAGAGTGGTAATACTATACAATGTGATGGAGGGTGTCCTCAGTATGAAGATGGGACTACATCTCCATAAGGACTGTGTTGTTGTCATATGTTAATGTTAACTTGTAAGGTAAGCTCACCAATTCCACCCTCCTTTTAGGAATCTGAAGGATGCATGGGCCACAGAAACTAGAATTGTGGTCCAAACACTTAGCCATGCTGCCTTCAAACATGGCCATATGCTCAGAGTACAGGATTGGCAAATGTATCCTGATATTTTGATTGGCTTTACAGATGAGAAATTTCACAGACCCCTAATACCTAGCAAGTTTTTCTTTTTGATTATTCATATCCCTCAGGAGATTAATTAAGTTGGCTAGACTTCCTGATTGTATAAATTGAATGTGGTCTGTTCAGAAAGACTTTCCACATTCCATATGTATGTTTTACAGAAATCAGCGCTTGATATTTTCAAGTATGAAAAATATTGAAATAAATAAAAGAATATTAATACTTTGCTGTAACACTTGATGTTGCGCATTTCTTGAAGACAGTTGCATCAAAATTAATTATTTGGTTGTATTGTGATAAGAAAGAATTCCAGACAAATGCTGCATTCTATCCCTACGACAGATTTACCATTTTATCTCCGATTCCTGTTTAGGAATGCATGTTTAGTGGAATTATTTTCCAACCACTACTATGTGTTACTCCTCTAGGAATCTCTCATGCTAAGAGGCAGAAGACCTGAGAGTATTGAGGGCGCCTCATTTTCAAGAGGGTTTTCTTGCTACATGTGCAAGTGAATATTTGTATCTTCCTGTGTAATTTCTCCTTCGGGTAAAGTGTTTTACATCATGATCTCCATTCTTATGCAATTCCAGTGTTCCAATAGTACTTGGATTATTCGAGCACCGAGTGTGCCACTAAGTAAAGCTGAAGTGAACCGGAATCGGGTGTAAAGACTCCACTGGCTGAGGTCAAATCTGGCATAAAGAATGTTGGTTGTTGTTGGAGGTTAATCATCTCAGCCCCAGAACATTACTGCAGCAGTTCCTCAGGACAACCACCTCCAGCTGCTTCGGGCCCTGTCTTCATCATTAGGTCAACTCATTTTGGATTTGAAAACAGAAATGAACCTTTAAAACAGTTGTCCTTAAAATCTGTAATATCATAATTACATGTTTGTGACAACTACTGGATTTGATAATAAAGAGGGTCAGATTCTCTGGAGATAGCAGTTCTGCACCATTTCAGTTTGTCTTTACATAAAATGTCAAAATTAATTTGCAAAACACTCTCAGCATCCATTGGATCTCCAAGGTATTGTTTAAACATATGTTTACTTACTTTTCATGTTTAGAGGGTAGGAACTCCACTTCACGCACTAAAGATCAACATTTTTAACTGTTGGGAAAGAGCACTGAACATGTGTGTATTGAGTCATGTGCAGAGCTCTCTCCTGGGCAGGACAGTTAGAGTTTCAGCCAGACAGGAGCCAAGAAAATTAACCATGAGCCTACTTGGCTAGAGTCCAGACTGTAAAGATTGGCCTCAGACTAGTAGCTACAATGTAAATAATCCCGAGAGTCTCTATTTGGTTATTCCCGAGTACCAATGATTCTGTTTAATTGTTCACCTGAATTATTGAAAATCAAAAGTTCTAATTAATAAGAACATTCTGAAAATGAAGAAAATAACTGATCAGGTCTTATCAGGATGGTTATTATTAATCAAATTACTGTCAGAATAACTAATGCAATAAATACTTATTACTTCCAGTAACTTTCAGATTTATTTGCAGAAACCTGCCCTTGTCTCCGAGGGAAGCCTAAACATCCAAACACAGAGATGACCGTGAGGAGCATCCTTACAGCCTCTTATGCAAACTCATCACAGAATCCATTTACATGGTTGTTTTCCTGTTAATCCTCAAAAATAATCTTTCTTGTGGTCTGAAAATTATATTTTTCCAATTCAGAAATATCTGTGTTGTTATTTTTAGTATTACCCCCAACCACAGTATGAAATTAAACTTTTCTGTCATTACTGGAGTTCAAGTGCTCATTTGAAAGTTGGTAATCATTTTATGTGGATGCTAAATTTCAAATAGCAGCAACTTTGGGTATCCTCATTCAGATATAAATATTTGCATTCATTTTTTAAAATTCAACAAATCTTGCTATTGTGAGAATGGATGTTATTTTTTGAAAAAGATTTGAAAAATATTGTGTTTGTGCAAATTATTAAATTAAGCTAGGGAAAGGGTAATGGAGGCAGCTTGTCTAGAGCGTTGAGAGATAAAAAGGAGTAGAGGTGTTAAATGCATGCATTTGTAATGAAGCAACGGTAAAGTGGATTTATAAGTAAATAAGTAGAGTTTAGAAATTTGCATTAGGAGATAGTTGGGGAATTACATTTTCAGTGGTTAAATTTCAAAGGGGAGTAAGGAACTTTGACAACTTGGAAAGATTTCATAAGTAAACAAGGAAAGGTTGTTGAATTTCATTTGACCCAAAAATGGGGCCATGGGAAAATATGAAAGATTTTTATATTTTGGAAAGGCTTGAGTTCAAAAAGTGCTGAGAGAAATGGCATTTAAGATGAAATGGGAAAAAGATATTCAAGGAGAGATGTCGAGCTGCATTGGGGCTGCTGGCTGTGTGTGGGGAAGTCACCTTGGAAACAGCTTTGTGCAGAGAAAAAGTGAGAAGCCAGAAGTAGCCATCCAGGAAACCAGAAAAGTATTGGGTTTCAGAAAGCAGTCTTGTTTCTGAAGTTTCTTGGATTTCCACAGCAGAGTGGAAAAGAGATTGATCGGTCATGTAATATACCTTTATTGCAATGATAACAGTTTTGTCTTGGCTAATATTATTGGATTTTTATAGTTCAGCATCTATAAGGGACTTTTCCTGGAAGGTGTTTCCTTGTGGGTCTGACCAAGTAGGTATTTTGAGGGGGATGTTTTATCAGACTATTTTAACTATGTAACTGTCATTTTCTGTGCTTATGTTTTCTTTTCTTATTGTTGATAAATCTTTTTTGTACTGAAATTCTATGCTGCTGAGATCAGTAGGTTTCTTCCTAATTTTAGAATACAAAAAGGGTTATTGTTATGATGGCCATGAACGCCATGGGGGATCATTAATAGAGCTCCCAGTGTGCTTTATAGTTTATGAGCTACCTTATTGAGTGAGCGGAGGCTCGCCTCATGGGAGACGGTCAGCGGGGGGTTTAAAACCTGTTACTTCACCTGGACCATTGTTGTAGGTCCACAGTGAAGACTAACTGACTGTAAGCCGCAGGCATGACCCTTTCCTTTGGTACACAATAAAGGGTGTTGGTGTTGGGTAACTGATGTGAGGCTGAATTACTACATTGGCGATGAGGAGAATTTTTTCTCCCTCCAGACAACCTTTGTTAGTCAAGAATATTCTCCAGTAAGAGAAAGCCATTATTCCTCTTTTTGGGAAACTTGAACCCAATGACACCAGCGGGGAAGGCTGGACCCAATGTACAGAGCATCATGTATTATTTCTTTTATACTAACAAGATTGAAGAAGACAAATAAACAAAAGGTGATATTGTTGATGGAAAATGGGGCCTTGACTTTCAGCATGATTTGTCCCTGACTCAAAAACTTTTAATAGGCTAGTAGATCTGATGAAAAACCACTACGTCATGAAGCCCCTGTAATTCTCCAGAATTATCACTTCAATATGGCTGGGAGAACTCATGGGGAATCTGTCAGTGAGTTATTGGCTAGGTTGTGGAAATTATCTGAATATTGCGAACTTGGACTGCCTCTTAGGGCCCAATTTTACCATTTTGACTGTAAGTGCTGAATTTGGGCGCAATTCAGATCCGACTTGGAAAACCGCTTTCAGGCGCCCCCATACGCACTTAGCCTGAAAAACAAATCACGAGTCCAGATCGCACTGTGGGTGGGGCTTATCGCGTCTGAAATGCTGCAGCTCCAATCGGAGCTTTGAACTGCGCATGCGCAGTCAAAAAAAAATTACCATGGAATGCATCCCAGGGTACTGAAAGAAATGGCTGAGGTAATAGCAGATGCGTTAGTAGTAATTTATCAAAATTCGCTGGACTCTGGGGTAGTGCCGGCTGACTGGAAAACAGCTACTGTTACGCCGCTGTTTAAAAAAGGAAGTAGACAAAAGGCGGGTAACTACAGGCCGGTTAGCTTAACGTCCGTAGTTGGGAAGATGCTAGAGTCCATTATTAAAGAGGAAATAACAGAGCACCTGAATAAGAATGGTTCGATCAAGCAGACGCAGCATGGATTCATGAAGGGAAAGTCGTGTTTGACGAATCTACTGGACTTTTATGAAGATGTCACTAGTGCGGTTGACAGAGGGGAACCGGTGGATGTGGTGTTTTTAGATTTCCAGAAGGCGTTCGATAAGGTGCCTCACAAAAGGTTGCTGCAGAAGATTGGGGTACATGGAGTTAGGGGTAAGGTGTTGGCGTGGATTGGGGATTGGCTATCTAACAGGAAGCAGAGAGTTGGGATAAATGGGTGCTTTTCTGGTTGGCCGTTGGTGACCAGTGGCGTGCCGCAGGGATCGGTGCTGGGGCCTCAATTGTTTACCATTTACATAGATGATCTGGAGGAGGAGACTGAATGTAGGGTATTCAAGTTTGCTGATGACATGAAGATGAGTGGGAAAGCGAATTGCGTGGAGGACGCGGAAAGTCTGCAGAGAGATTTGGATAGGCTGAGCGAGTGGGCGAGGAACTGGCAGATGGAATATAACGTTAGCAAATGTGAGGTTATCCACTTTGGAAGAAATAATAGTAAATTGGAATATTATTTAAATGGAGAAAAATTACATCGTGCGACTGTGCAGAGGGACCTGGGGGTCCTTGTGCACAAATCGCAAAAACTCAGTCTACAGGTGCAGCAGGTGATCAAGAAGGCGAATGGAATGTTGGCCTTTATCACGAGGGGGATAGAATATAAAAGCAGGGAGGTCTTGCTGCAACTGTACAAGGCACTGGTGAGGTCGCAACTGGAGTACTGTGTGCAGTTTTGGTCCCCTTATTTGCGAAAGGATATATTGGCCTTGGAGGGAGTGCAGAGAAGGTTCACCAGGTTGATACCGGAGATGAGGGGTGTGGCTTATGAGGAGAGATTAAACAGATTGGGTCTGTACTCGTTGGAGTTTAGAAGGATGAGGGGTGATCTTATAGAAACATATAAGATAATGAAGGGGCTGGATAGGGTAGAGGTGGAGAGATTCTTTCCACTTAGAAGGGAAACCAGAACTAGAGGGCACAGCCTCAAAATAAAGGGGGCCGGTTCAGAACAGAGTTGAGGGGGAACTTCTTCTCTCAGAGGGTAGTGAATCTCTGGAATTCTCTGCCCATTGAAGTGGTGGAGGCTTCTTCGTTGAATATGTTTAAATCACGGGTAGATAGTTTTCTGATCAATAAGGGAATTAGGGGTTATGGGGAGCAGGCGGGTAAGTGGAACTGATTCGCTTCAGATCAGCCATGATCTTGTTGAATGGCGGGGCAGGCTCGAAGGGCCAGATGGCCTACTCCTGCTCCTATTTCTTATGTTCTTATGTAAAACACGCACCTGTCACATCACTCCCGGGCCGCAAAAAGCAGATAAAGTGGCCTGGGAGCGATGGCCCACACAGACATTGCCCCACCCCCACAATATAACTTTCCCCCTTATCCACCCATCCTCCACACTACCCAGACCGATCACGCCCCCCTTCCCTCCACCCTCCTCATTGATTGCCCGCAGAGTGGCAGCGGTCCCTCCCGCCCTCCACCAGAGATCCATCTGGCCTCCCTCCCCCCTCACCAGAGAATGATCGGGCCTCCCTTCCTTCCCACCACCCCAACCAGAGAGCGATCGTGCCTCCCTCCTTCCTTCCTCCCCACCCCCCCCCCGCCCAAGAATGATCATGCCTCCCTCCTTCCTCCCTCAGCCCCCCCCCCCCCCCACCAGAGAATGATCTGGACTCCCTCCTCGCCCCCCCCCCCAACCAAATAACGATCGGGCCTCCCTCTTCCCCCCCCACCAGAGAATAATCGGGCCTCCCTCCTCCTCCCTCGCCCCCACCAGAGATACATCTGACCCGCCTCCCTCCCCTCCATCAGAGAACGATCGGGCCTCCCTCCTCCCCCTGCCCTCCCCCCATCACCAGAGAATGATCTGGCCTGCCCCCTTCCCCCCTCACCACCGATTTGAATTAGAGAGCCGTTCGAAGCTCTGAACTTACCTCTTCAGAAGTTGGAGCGCCTGAAACGGACCTTTGCCGAGCATGCCCGTTTCACGCCGAATCTGGATGGCCAAACGCAATGGTAAAGGAGGAAATGCTGGTAAATTTGGGCGGGCAGCCCATGAATTCAATTTAAATGCATGTTCAGATCGCAGCCATTTTTGGGCCTTGGTAAAGTGGGCATCTGTGTGGACATGGGCGCAGATCGTGCTAATCGCCTCACACCCGACTTTACCAAGTTTTCGTGCCCGAAAACAGGCGCGACGCAATGGCATGTTGTGAGACAGATTGGTATGTGGCATAAATGACCTAACTATCCAAAATAAACTGCAGAACCCAATTTTGACCTTAAAAAAGCCATTGAAATAGTCTTGTCTCTTGAGCATGCAGAAAAAAGGGAAAACTACAGGGGACATCAGGCAGCAATGTCCTCCATTGGGACCTCATATAATCAGTCCTCAATGGAGAGTGCTTCTGTAAGTCAGGTGATAAGGGCCCCTTTCAGTATAGGAACCCTAATGTCACCACTAGACAGTCAAGGAAAGGTAGTGATGACCCCAAAAGCATTAGAGAACATATTCCAGAACAGTGCAGCTGCCAGATGACAGATTATTGCAAGCACTGTCAAAGGACACAGCCAAGGCGAAGTTTCAGGAACAGGCAAAGTGCATGCTGCCTCGGAAGAAATTCGAGTCAGTACCTGAGTGTACCATGCAGATACCCCTCTTCCAGAGACAGAGACACTACAACTGAATCGTATTATTACAACAAAAGTTACCACAATAATGGTGGAGTTACTAGTGAATGGCCGTTCATTGAAGATGTAGGTGAACATGGGAGCTGCAGTCTCCATTTTTGAAGAACAGACATATCAGCACCTCCAATTGAGCATCCAACTCCCGAGGTAGGAAGATACGAAGGCCAAACTAGCCACCTACACAGGGAAACCTTTACAAATACAAGGCACCACCATGACCCCAGTGACTTACAGGCAGCAATCAGCTCATCTCCCACTCATAGTGAGAGAGATTGGCGTCAGCAAATCTGGCTGAACTGGTTGGAAATCTTCAGGCTATGTGTGTGTGTGTGGGGCGGGGGGGGGGGGGGGGGTACTGTACAAAGTTATTAGTAGATATCCTGGAGTTTTTCAAGAGAATGTGGGAAAAATAAAAGGGGCCAAGGCCAAGATCTACATTAACCTTGACGCTACAACTAGGTATTTCAGAGCCAGGCCAGTCCCTTATTCCACGCTGGAGAAGATGGGAACTGAACTAGAGCACCTTGAAAGCTTAAGTATATTAAGTCTATGCAATTTGCAGAATGGTTTGTGTCCATAATCCCCATTCTTAAGCCTGATAAATCAGTTTGTCTTTGCGGGGACTACATACTAACAGTCAATTGGGTCTGCAAACTCAGTCGGTACCCCATGCCCTGAATCAAAGATTTGTATGCCAAGTTAAAAGGTGGCAAGACATTCCCCAAGTTGGACATGAGGAATGCCTATCTTCAGCTTGAATTGGACAAGTGATCCTGGAAATATGTGACAATTAACGCACTTATGGGACTCTACGAGTATACCCATCTGCCCTTTGGGGTCTCATCAGCATGTGCCATTTTCCAAAGAACATTCTTCAAGGGTTAACCAAGGTAGCAGTATACTTAGATGGCGTCTTGTCCACAGGGGCTTCTGAACAGGAACACCTGGCCAAACTAGAAGATTCTTGCAGAGATATTCCAGAGCGGAAATTCGTTTGAAGAGGGAGAAATGCATTTTCCAAGAGGCTAAAGTAAACTATTTAGGCTACTGAGTAGATGGTAAGAGGTTACATCCAGTAGAGGATAAAATAAAGGTCATCAAGGAAGCACCAACCCAAAGGAACACCAGAGTTGAAATCCTTCCTGGATTAGTCAATTATTATGGAAAATCTATCCCGAACCTGGCTTCCATGCTGGCCACATTGCATGCCCTGCTATGAAAATACTAACAATGGTTCTGGCAAGCTCTGTGGGTAGAAACGTTTTCTAAAGTCAAATATCAGCCACTATCATCTATTGTACTGGCCCATTTTGATCCTAAGAAAGAACTTCTGTTGACCTGTGATTCTTGGGGTGGTGCTGTCACATTGCTGGAAAGACAGGACAATTTTGGATGTGGAGTGAAGATATTCTCAAATTGAGGAAGAAGGATTGGTGTCTGTATTTGGTGTGATGAAGTTCTATCAATACGTCTAAATTTGATGGCTTTTTAATATTTACCAACCATAAACCTTTATTGGATCTCTTCAAAGCGGATAAAGCAATTCCCCAATTTCCTGCACTCGAATACAATGCTGGGCCTTATTACCGGTGGCCTATGTTTATCTTCTGGAACACCACCATGGAACCGAGATAGCCAATGCTGACAGACTGAGTCACCTCCCGTTGCCCACAAGCCTGGCTCCTTTACCAGTATTGGAAGAGGTTGTGATGCCTCTGAACTTTTTGGAAACCTTGCCAATGTCAGCAAGTCAGATTAAAGCTAGGACATAAAAAGATCCAACCTTATCTAAAATAAGGTACACGACCCTAAATGGTGGATTCCAAGCACAACCCTCTAAAGAAATGAAACCCTACCTTACTAAAAAGATGAACTTGATGTTGAGGACAGGATCATTCTTTGGGAGTTCCAAGTAATTGTTCTACCCCCCAGAATGATGTCCAATATTAACGGAGCTACATAACGGCCACCCGGAGTGGGATGGGCAATAAATGCTGGCCCAGCCAGCAATGCCCACATTCCATGAATGAATTTTTAAAAATGAAGATGATAGCTAGGGGTTACACCTGGTGGTCTGGTTTTGATTCTGACATCACAGGCTTGGTGAAGCGATGTGAACTGTGCCAGGAAAATCAAACATTCCTCCCTCAGTGTCCCCATGGGAGTGGCCTGACAGACCATGGCTGCATAGACATGTGGAAATTGTGGGTCTGTTTATGGGTTCTATGTTTTTGATCATGATGGACTCACACTCCAAGAGGTTGCAGTGCCCATGGTCTCCATGATCACTCAGACTATGATCGAGAAACTACAACAAAGCCTCAGTATGCATGGAATACCCGAAGTCCTGGTTTCCAGTAATGGCATAGCATTTGCTAATGGTGATTTTGGAGAACTTCATGATCTCCAATGGTATTTGACATGTCCTGACAGCACCCTATCATCCATGGTCAAATGGATTGGCAGAACGGGCTGTTCAAACCTTCAAAAATGGCATGAAAAAACAACTGGCAGCATCCATGGAGACCAAACTGGCACAATTTTTGTTCACACGATACAACAGATGTTGCTCCATACCAGATTGAGCTTGCTATTCCCTGACTTGTCCGGGAGGATGGAATCCCAACAGGAAAACCAAAAAAAGAAACTATGATTCTGCAACGACAGAAAGATCTTTTGTAATGGGTAATCTGGTTCAAGTGAGGATCTTCAGGGATGGTCCCAGATGGGTCCCAGGGATCATTATGGAGAAAACGGGACTAATATCTTAAAAGGCCTATGTTCAGGGTTAAACCCTAAACAAGCATTTAGACCACATCAGAACCAGCCAGTCCAGCCCAGTCTCCACCACGGACCACGTCGCTGCCAGTGCCAGCCCTCAGCTTGAAGCTGACTCCACTTGGCCCTTCCAAATAGTGAAGGTACGAACTTAGAGAGGCTGAAGAAGCAGGCCTCCGGACTGAAGTGGAACCTGAGGAGAAAACTGCATCGGTAACCCTGCATTGCTCCCTCCGGCGGAGTAAGTTTGGTTTACACTGCCTGATCCAGCCCCGCCTTCAACAGACCTCCACCCGAGCACCAAGCGACGGAAAGGACCTTCTTGCAGTGTTGCTGTTGGGAGAGACACAAACCTCAGAGGGGGGAGAGATGTCATGAAGGCCACAGGGGGAAGTTTGATAGATCTCCCCGTGGGCATTGTGGATTACGAGCTGCCTTATTGAGTGAGCGGAGGCTCGCCTAATGAGAAACGGTCAGCGGGGGGGGGGGGGGGGGGTTAAAACCTGTTACTCCACCCAGATCGTGGTTGTAGCTCCCGAGGTGAAGATTACCTGACTGTAAGCCACAGGCACGGCTCTTTCCTTTGATGAACATTAAAGGATGCTGGTGATGGGAAACCGGTGTTTGGCTGATTTACTGCAATTATGTTCCATCTGGGATCTGGTTTGCTCAACAATTAACATCTGCTGCAGTCATAACATTATATTTTCATCATCATCATAGTTAACCTGTGAGCCATTGATAATTACTTGCAACCCTAATCATATTGAGATCACAGTTAACCACAAAGTAGTTATTCCTCTGTTGTCTATAACTATCAAAATTCTTCTGCTGTTTTCCTTCTGCTACCATGTCCATTTTGCAATCATCCATTCACCAATGTGTCTGGATTTCATAACACAATGATCTCCAGATTATTAACCTGTCTACATAACCTGATACATGCTGCTCTACTGGTGATCTTCAGAAATCTACTGAATTAAAGGAGTTGCAGTTTGCACGTGAGCCATCAACCCTATTATCATGCTCACCTTTAGACTGCTAATTTATGAATAGAATAATCAATACAATATTAAATGCCTTCAGTTGTAGTTCATAGAATCCCTACAGTGCAGAAGCAGGCCATTCAGTGAATCGCATCTGCACCAGCCCTCCAACAGAGCATCTTACCTAGACCCTATCCCCGCCCCACATATTTACCCTGTTTATCTCCCTAACCTACACATCTTGGGCCACCAAGGGCAATTTAGCATGGCCAATCCACCTAACCTGCACATCTTTGGACTATCGGAGGAAACCGGAGCACCCAGAAGAAACCCACGCAGACACGGGGAGAATGTACAAACACCACACAGACAGTTTCCCACGGCTGGAATACTCTGTTTCATGTATCCACCAAGATATTAAACTGTTATTTCATCTAGCCTTGCTCTTTAAATTTGTACCCTCCAGTTGTTTGCTCGTTCTCCAAATGCAATAACCGACTTAAGTCATATTGCCTAACCCTTTAGCCTTATACACACCTCAATCATATCTCCAGTCTGCACCTTTCTTTTGGGAACAAAACTAGTTTATTTCTGAGAGTCCTATTGCATAATATAAGGCCTTACGTCTGAGAATTGTCCTAATTGCTCATCTTGGAATCTTCTCCATTACATCAGCGAAATATGAAGGACAAACTGCCTTAAATTGCAAGCAATGTTCTGAATGGAGTTGCATTGAATGGTTTAGCTGAAGGGTCCTTAAATTACAGACCACTGCCTCCTTGTATCCTCCCCCACCACCCCCACACCCAGACCCTGCCTTCCCACTGAACCTATCACCTTCTTAAGGTACCAAGCACCATGCCTATTTAAGCTTATCCTCCATCAAGTGACCTGAACTATGAATGAGAAGAAAATGTTGCAAATAATAAACCGGCCCAATAACTTCACTATGTAACAAATATTTAATTTATATGATATTATTAACCCATAAGTTTAATTCAAACAACTATTATTTGTACTCCAGCAATAAAGCATGTGAATTCCTGTTTAACTTAATAATAAGGATGAATACAACAAAATAAAAATCATTTGGGAAATGATCGTGGTTTGGGATTAGAGTCTTTTTCTGTGTTCTGTGGATTACTGATGTTTGTGCTGGGCCTACAAGACCACTTTTATTAACTCCTTTGATCACTGACTCCAGTTGCAACATTGCTATTTGTCAGTCAACCAGCCAGTCCCAGATCATTGTAAACAATCAATTGTTCAAAGTACTGAACAATTGGTCAATATGGTCAACAATATGGTCAACAGTGTTGAAAATGTACGGTGGGAACTGGAGCAAAATAAAAATAATGGGGGCGATTCTCCCAAAAATTTCGAAGTGTTGAATTTGCATAAAACCTGGAGTAAATCCCGCTGTCCTTTCAGCGGGAGTTTCAAAATGAATCTCCCACACTCTATGCACTGCAGAGTGCACTAGTATAGATCGTGTGAAAAATAAGGGGGTGGGGCTTATTCCTGCTGGAGAGGCTGGCAGCATAGCGCATCCAGAGGCCCTGCCCCCAATAGGCCCCACCCCCTTGGCAGTGCCCAGTGGGCAGTGCCAATGTGCCCTCTGGGCATTGTGACTTTGCCCCTTGGGCAGTGCCAGGGGGTCAGGCTGGTGCTGCCAAGCTGGCAATGCCCATGTGGCAAACCCCTCACCCCTGACCTCCTGGGGGGCCTCAATGGCCCTTCTTTACTCCAGCGGGCTCCGGCCACCAGTTCCCACAAGTGGGGAGCTGGTGTAATCCCTGCTGGAGTGAAACACAATGCCCAGAGGGCACATTGGCACTGCCCACTGGGCATTGCCAAGGGAGTGGAGCCTATTGGGGGCAGGGCCTCTGGATGGGAAGATCTGTGGGGGTGGGCATTAGGGCTGGGCATCGGGGTTGGACGGGGAGAGGGTCGGGGCTGCAGGGGGTGGGGGAAAATCGAGACGAGTCGGGTTGGGGAGGTCAGGGCTGGCCCGGACTTGGGGGGCCAGCGATGCGGGATTGTGGGGCTGGCCAGCGATCATGCTGGCCAGCGATCAGGAGGCCGGCAGTGCAGGGGGGGTGGGGGGGGGGGGGGGGGGGGGCGGGGAGAGAGAGAGAAGAGGCTAACAGGCCCAGACATTTCAGTCCCAGGCCCGCTAATGACATTCAAATGGCCATTTACATAATTTATACAGCTCAGGATCAGAAACCAGCACAGAGCTGACAGTGCCAGAAATCTGGCGCCTGGCAACTCACGGAGGCCGTGGCATCCATTGGGAAGCCCACTACACGGCCTCCACTTGAGTTTCCTGGCCTGCTATGCTGGGAGAATTGCCCCAATATATCGATGAAAATAACAAGTTTATAGAAGGAAGAGCCAATTTCACAAATGCCCTTTAGAAACATAGAAACGTAGAAACATAGAAAACTACAGCACAAAACAAGCCCTTCGGCCCCACAAGTTGTGCCGAACATATCCCTACCTTTTAGGCCTACCTATAACCCTCCATCCTATTAAGTCCCATGTACTCATCCAGGAGTCTCTTAAAAGGCCCTATTGAGTTTGCCTCCACCACCACTGACGGCAGCCGATTCCACCACCACCCTCTGTGTGAAAAATTTCCCCCTAACATTTCCCCTGTACCTACACCCCAGCACCTTAAACCTGTGTCCTCTCGTAGCAGCCATTTCCACCCTGGGAAAAAGCCTCTGAGAGTCCACCCGATCTATGCCTCTCAACATCTTATATACCTCTATTAGGTCTCCTCTCATCGTACGTCTCTCCAAGGAGAAAAGACCGAGCTCCCTCAGCCTATCCTCATAAGGCATGCCACTCAATCCAGGCAACATCCTTGTAAATCTCCTCTGCACCCTTTCAATCTTTTCCACATCCTTCCTGTAATGAGGCGACCAGAACTGAGCACAGTACGCCAAGTGGGGTCTGACGAGGGTCTTATATAGCTGTATCATTATCCCCAGACTCCTAAACTCAATCCCTCGATTGGTGTGCTACCATACGCCTTCTTAACCACCTCCTCCACCTGCGGGGCCGATTTTAGAGTCCTATGGACCCGGACCCCAAGGTCCTTCTGATCCTCTACCGTACTAAGGGTCTGTCCCTTTATATTGTACTCCTTCATCCCATTCGACCTGCCAAAATGGACCACTACGCATTTATCTGGGTTGAAGTCCATCTGCCACTTCTCCGCCCAGTCTTGCATCCTATCTATGTCCCTCTGTAACTTCTGACATCCCTCCAGACTATCCACAACCCCACCAACCTTCGTGTCATCGGCAAACTTACCAACCCATCCCTCCACTTCCTCATTCAGGTCATTTATGAAAATGACGAACAGCAAGGGTCCCAGAACAGATCCCTGGGGCACACCACTGGTGACCGACCTCCAATTAGAAAAAGACCCATCTATACCCACTCTCTGCCTCCTTTGGGCAAGCCAGTTCTGGATCCACAGGGCAGCAGCCCCTTGGATCCCATGCCCTCTCACTTTTTCGAGAAGCCTTGCATGGGGGACCTAATCGAACGCCTTGCTAAAATCCATATAAACCGCATCTACCGCTTTCCCTTCGTCAATGTGTTTAGTCACATTTTCGAAGAACTCCACCAGGCTCGTAAGGCACCATCTGCCTTTGACAAAGCCATGCTGAGTATTCTTGAGCATACTAAACCTCGCTAAATGCTCATAAATCTTGTCCCTCAGGATCTTCTCCATCAGCTTACCAACCACTGAGGTTAGACTCACCGGTCGGTAATTTCCTGGGCTATCCCTATTCCCCTTCTTGAAAATAGGAACCACATCCACAATCCTCCAATCCTCCGGCACCTCTCCCGTCTCCATCGACGACGCAAAGATCATCGCCAGAGGCTCTGCAATCTCTTCCCTCGCCTCCCACAGTAACCTGGGGTACATCCCATCCGGACCCGGCGACTTATCTATCTTGATGCCATTCAAAGATTCCAGCACAACCTCTTTGTTCAAGTCCACATACTCCATCTTTTCAGTCCACCGCAAGCCCACAGTACATCCACCCATATCCTTCTCTGTGAAAACCGAGGCAAAATACTCATTAAGCACCTCTGCCATTTCTACTGGTTCCGTACAGATTTTCCCACCTTCACCTTTTATAGGCCCTATTCCTTCACGTCTCATCCTTTTACTCTTCACATATTTATAGAACGCCTTAGGGTTTTCCTTAATTCTACTTGCCAAGGCCTTCTCGTGACCCCTTCTGGCTCTCCTAATTTCCTTCTTTAGTCCCTTCCTACAAGCTGTATACTCATCTAGATCCCTATCTTCGCCAAGCTCTCTGAACCTTTTGTACGCTTTCCTTTTCTTCTCGACTAGGTCCCGCACAGCTTTCGTGCACGATGGTTCCTTTAACCTACCAACTCCTCCCTGTCTGCTCGGAACATTGTCCTGTAGAACCCTAGACAGACATTCCTTGAAAAACTGCCACCTCTCTTCAGTAGATTTCCCCGAGAATACCTCCTTCCAATTTACTCCTCTAATTTGCTGCCTTATGTCTTCATATTTCCCCTTACTCCATATAAACGCTTTCCTAGCTTGCCTGATCCTCTCTTTTTCTAATGCAAGCATAAGGGAGATAGAGTTATGATCGCTATCCCCAAGATGCTCTCCCACTGAGAGATCTGACACCTGTCCAGACTCATTGGTCAGTATCAGATCAAGTACAGCCTCTCCTCTTGTCGGCTTGTCCACATGCTGTGTCAGGAAACCCTCCTGAACACACCTAACGAACTCCTCCCCATCCAATCCCCTTACCCTAGGGATATTCCAATCTATGTTTAGGAAATTAAAGACTCCCATCACAACAACTCTGCTATTATTGCAACTCTCCAGGATCCGTTTCCCTATCTGCTCCTCCACCTCCCTGTCACTATTGGGCGGCCTATAGAAAACTCCCAGCAAAGTGATCGACCCCTTCCCACTCCGAACTTCCACCCACAGAGACTCTGTGGACAATCCCTCCACAGCATACACCTTCTCTACAGCTGTGACACTATCCCTGATCAGCAGTGCCACTCCACCCCCTCTCTTGCCTCCCTCCCTGTCCTTCCTGAAACATCTGAATCCCGGCACCTGGATAATCCAGTCCTGTCCCTGAGACATCCAAGTCTCCGTAATGGCCACCACATCACACTTCCAGGCATCGATCCACGCTCTGAGCTCATCCCCTTTATTCACTATACTCCTGGCATTAAAGTAAACACATCTCAATCCTTTGGTCTGAGCTCTCCCATTCTCTATCCCCCGTCCATCCTCCCTCTTGCACCGTCTATAACCCTTCTCTGTTTGCGAGCTAAGTTCCTCGCTCCCAGTCACCTTGTCTCGATCCCCTCCCCCCAACCTATCTAGTTTAAACTCTCCCCAGTAGCCTTAGCCAATCTTCCCGCCAGGCTATTGGTCCCCCTGGGATTCAAGTGCCACCCGTTTTTTGTGTACAGGTCACACCTGCCCCTAAAGAGGTCCCAATGGTCCAGGAACCTGAATCCCTGCCCCCTGCACCAGTCCCTCAGCCACACATTCATCCTCCACCTCACTCCATTCCTGCCCTCACCCTCCCGTGGCACAGGCAGCAATCCTGAGATTACTATCTTTGCTTTCCTCCTTCTCAGCTGTCTCCCTAATTCCCTATACTCTCTTTTCATGACCCCTTCCCCCTTCCTTCCCACATCAGCGGTACCAATATGTACCGCTACCTCTGGCTCCTCTCCCTCCCCCCTCAGGATTTAGGGAAGGAAATCTTCTGTCCTTACCTTGTCTGGCCTACATGTGACTCCACAGCCACAGCAATGTGGTTGACTCTCAAGTGCCCTCAGGCAACTAGGGATGGGCAGTAAATGCTGGCCAGCCAGCGATATCCATGTCCCATGAATGAATAAAAAAAATTATTTGCCTTATGCATGTTTTGTAAAGTGGAAGGTAAGAAATTATGAAACCTATCTCTTTTAGTGTCTGTAAGGTATATTGGGTATATGATAATGGAGACAATGTGGAATGATTGGTAACTTGGGAATTGG
Source organism: Mustelus asterias (assembly GCF_964213995.1). Taxonomy (NCBI): domain Eukaryota; kingdom Metazoa; phylum Chordata; class Chondrichthyes; order Carcharhiniformes; family Triakidae; genus Mustelus; species Mustelus asterias. Next base: position 39,004,490 of record NC_135818.1, read on the forward strand.
TGCAGGTGGGAATTTGATGCAGAAGGGGAAGGAGCTGCTGTTTTTTTTTACATTTTTTTTAGCCTCAAGTTGACTGTAAGTGTTCAAAGACAATAATTAGGTGAGCTGGTAGATAATTGATTGGTGAGCTTTAAGATTTAATCCTGCTAAACAAAGTTATCAAGACACATCTAAGCAATAATTTAAATTGGTACTGGGGAGATATAAATCCTGCATTATATTTATAGCTTCATTCATTAAACTTCTTATTATAGCCACAGATAACTGTTGAATGATAATTCTAAACTTGAAACCAAATTAATTAAATGAAACACATTAAAGGTTGCCAGGCAGGTGATGTGTTGGGGCTGTAGCATGTGGGTATTCATGGGCACCTGTGTGTCTCACAGCAACCACATCTGCAGTCAATGTCTGCAGCTTGAGGAACCTGGGTTCAGATTTGATGAGCTGTGTCCGAGATTCAGACACTATGTTACTTGAACACTTTGCACCAGGAAGCAATCTTACCCCTTAGGCTAAGTACTTCTGATTTGATCTTTGGTCAGAAATACAAGGGTATGACTGTGAATGCAGCAGGTATGGAGACCCAGAAATTAACAATTGAGGGAAATTAGCCCTTGCATTTGTCCAACAGGTTTAAGGTTTATGCAGATTGTGTGGACAAGAATAGGGACTACAGTGTGGGTGAACAAACTGAGGGTGGGGGGAGGGGGCAAAAGGAGGGTAATTTTAGTAGAGGACAGTATAGTTAGGGTGTTAGATACTGTTTTTTATAGCTGACAGTTTGAGTCCCAAAGACTGTGTTGCCCTACTCGGTGACAGGATTAAGGGCATCTCCTCCCAGCTGGAGAGGAACTTGGACTTGGAAGGGAAGGATCCAGTTGTCATGGTACATAGGTAGAACGGAAAAAGGGATTCTGAAGAGGGAGTATGAGCAACTAGGGGCTAAATTAAAAAGCAGAACCACAAAGGTAACAATCTCTCAGTTACTACCTCACCATTGAGCAAATTGGCACAGAGTAAATAAGGTCAGAGAGTTGAATGTGGGGCTCAATGTTTGTTGCGGGCAAAATGGATTATGATTCATTGGGAACTGGCACCAGTATTTGGGAAAGAGGGAGCTGTATGGTTGGGTCAGTCTTCACCTATATCATGCTGGGACCAGAGCTTGTTAAGTTAAATAATGAGTGTTGTAGAGAGGGCCTTAAACTAAAGAAAGGAGAGGGTTCATATGAGAGCCTTCAACCATAAGAGTGCACGAGCAAATATGGTCAGAGTAAGGAAAATACCTTTAAACTAACAGAGGAGGAGGAGGAGGGTTCAGCTGAAGGGATATTTAAAAACCCACAAATAAAAGTTGAGGCATATAAAAGTATATTGATGTGGGTAAAGACAAACTGAGTGGGACAGGAAGGGCCAAGATTTTAATAGTAATATTGCATCAGAGAGTGAAGTCCATTCAGAGAATTGTAGTAGAAAAATAAAATTGATATCACTTTATCTGAATGTGCAGAACATCTGCAGTAAGATGGATAAGCTAATGGCACGAACAGAGATAAATAGTTTATTGCATATACATGGTTGCAAAGTGACCAAGGTTGGGAAATAAATATTCCAGAGGGCACACAACATTTTAAAGAGGCAAGCAGAATGGGAAAGAAGGAGGCATAGCCCTAAGAACGAAGCATGAGATAAGAACATTAGTGAGAAAGGATCTTAGCTCAGGAAATCAGCACATGGAATCAGAATGGGTGAAGATTAGGAATAGCAAGGGTCGAAAATGCTGGGGGGAATAGTTTATACTCTAACAGTAGTTATACCATTGATCACGGCATTAAACAAGAAATTGTTGGAGCTTATAACAAAGGCAATGTAATATTGTGGGGGACTTTAATCTTCCTCTAGATGAACCTATCAAATTGGTAAAGATGGTCTGGAACATGGGTTTTGTAGAATGTTTTCATAACAGTTTCCTGGAGTGATATGTTGTGAAAACCCACTAGGGTAAAGATATTTTAGATCTAATATTGAGTAATGAGACAGGTTTAATTAATGTCATAGTAAAAGATCCATTGGGAAATAAAGATCAGAATATCAATTGAATTCCAAATGAAGTTTGAAAACCACATACTCCAATTAGAAACAAAAACGTAAACTTAGAGCCAATTATATAAAAATGAAGGGAGAGCTGACAAAGGTTGATTAGGAGAATGAACTAAAATGGTATGGTGGCAAATAAATTGTGGGAAACTTTTAAAGAAACAATTCAAAAGGGTTCGGCAAGAATACATTCCTTTGTTAAGCAGACCTTCACACAGACACTTTTTTCCCTTTGGGGAATAGTGGAAGGATTCTTGAGCTAATGTTGAACCACATTATGAACACTCCTTCCGCAGCCAACAAGTCCATCAGATGGCAGCTCTTAACAATAAGTTTACTTCTTTCAGCTTTGTAGTTACAGGATATCAAACAGGCAGGAAAAAGCCTAAAGAAAGATTTACATGATTATAATAACATTGAATTAATGCAGTGTGGTGCTCTATGAGTGCTATCTTCACGTGTTGTTGATGTAATTCTTCTACCACTTACTGGGCCTGATTTTACCATTTTGAGTCTAAGTGCCAAATTTGGGCGTCAAATAAATCCGAGCCTGGAATCCTCTTTGCAGCGCGCCCATACGTGTTTTGCCGGCTCCGGTCCGATTCGCATGCGCAGTTCGAAAAAAAATCTGAAGCAGCATGCCCGGGCGGGGAAAAAAAAGCAGAGAGAGTGGCTCTCTGACCCAGATCATCTGGGGGGGCGAAGGGGGGGGGGGGGGGGGGGGGCGGTGGTGGTGGGGAGGAGAGGGGGCGGGACCCAGATCACCCTCTGGCCGAGGGGCGCGGGGGGAGGTGGGAGGGTGGGAGGAGGAGAGGGGGTGTGACGGGTCCATCTGGCTCACCAAGTCAGTTACAATACTGCGTTCGGCATCAACTGAACCATCTTGGATACAAAGGATAATGGCATTAGTGTTCTGCATGTAAGCCTTGCTTATGTTAAAAATTATATACTTGGTGTCGGCAACCATTCCTGATGTTACAGTACTGATAACACCAGGAAGATCAACCAGTACCATTCATTATCCTTTGTATCCAAGATGGTTCAGTAGATGCTGAACGTGGTATTGTAACAGACTTGGTGAGCCAGATGGACCCACAAGGCAGCAGGACCATCTTTGTGTTGACCAGCTTATCTTGCTAATGGAAGGATGGTGGAGGGAGACTGGCAATCAAGGTAGGTTGGGGGTGTGCTCTGCCGGGGGGGGCCTGCCTCCCAGGGGGGTCTGATCCGGGGGGGTGGGGGGGGGGGGGTTCTGCCGGGGTGGTTAACGGGGAGGTCCGCGAAAGATGGTCGAGGAGGATGGTGACTTCACAAGGGCAGAGAGGGTTTCATAGGTTCCCCTGCAGAATAGAAATCCGCTTCGGATTTTTATTCTGCAGGTCGCTAAAAGCGCGGATCCGGAACGGGCCAGAAGGCGGTAAAGTGGGATTTGGTGGTAGGGTTGGGTACGCGGTTCATTAAGTCGATTTAAATGCATGCTAATGTATTTAAATCGTCGGGCAACCCGATTCGGGCGTGGGCCGGACCCGCACCCGAATCGGGTGTTGGTAAAGCCGCGATCTGCTCAGAATCAAGTGCAGATCACAGTATAGGCCCAATGCCCAACTTTACTGTGATTCGGGCGCGAAGTTTTGGTAAAATCGGGCCTAATGTCTGCTAAAAACAATCTTTAAGATTGCAAGGTATATAGATCTAGAAATTTGGAGGCATCCAATTTTGGACATGCAGGTAGTGCAGTGTATAATCTCTGTGTCGGTATAATGAGCTGTAAGCAATTCCCAAAATAAGACCTCAAGCCTTATTATCATCAAACCAGTGAGAGAGTTTTGTGCATTTTGGCATCATGTTGTGGTGTAGGTGTTCAGCATGTGGCGAGTGAAAATCAGAAATAGAACCAACAAAATGCATTGGACCTAACTTAGATAAATAATCTGTACTTAAAATGACATGCCTTCCTACCATGAATGCATATTTCTTACCAATATAGTGGATGCTTTAAGTTCTGCCCACAATTTGGGGACTTAGAGGCATTTTAGTGCTGGAAACCTGGGCACTGTATGGCAAACTTTCTAAGATAGGTTTCAAGTTAATAACTGTCTCCATAGCTGTTGCATTGAATCATAAATAGCATTGTCTAGGAAAAAGGGTGAATGAGTATCTGATACATGACTACTAGCATCCAAGTTGCCTCCATTATGGTGGAGGCACCTGCTATACATATGTAGACTCCAGTGATGCCAGTGACAGAAGTTCTCTGCAGATTGATCCTGGTATGTATGTATGTATGTATGTATGTTGACCTGAAGAAGGGGCTCAGAGCCTCGAAAGCTTGTGTGGCTTTTGCTACCAAATAAACCTGTTGGACTTTAACCTGGTGTTGTTAAACTTCTTACTGTGTTTACCCCAGTCCAACGCCGGCATCTCCACATCATGTATGTTGGTGTCATAGAACTGCCAGTAATTACAGTCAAGTCAATTTATAGGCTTGTAGCATCATATTGGTATCATTAAAAATAATAATTTCTGTTCAACCTGAATTTATTTATTGTTTAAAAATAGAAAATCACTTCAAAAATGGAATTAGTCAGATGGATGGATAGAGGAGAGGTTGAGAGGAAAGTTGTGCCCAAAAACTGTACTTGTGAGGAATTTTAAAGGGAGAGAGACAATTAGAGATGTGAAGAATATACAGGAGGGTTCCCCAGATGATAGGACTAAAGATGCTGAATGTTCTGTCACAAATATTGGGGTGATGGAGGGTGTGGAAACACAGGCAAACTTGGGGAAACTAAGGTATGAGGAGGTCTAAAAGGCTGGAGGTGGTTGCTGGGCAGGGAACATTTTGATAGCCTGCTTGAGAGATGACTTTCCATGAAATCCAGAATCTTTATTGTTTCCTCACTAATATGTTTAGAGAGTTTTCAAATTGCTTTTGTATACTATCCACAACAGGCATATATACCACTTTAAATAGTTTTCATTATGGTGGCAATGGTATTGTCATGATCACAGGAATCTGTAACAAAACAATTTCACTTTACTTGTAGGGCTTCCTGGCATAACTCACCAAATCAAATCTTTATACTTTATGTCATACTATATTCCCGTATGATTTTCAGATTTTTAATTGTTCGTCTAACGTAAAATTTAGGATTTTTAAAAAGAATTTAATCCCTTATTGAATTTGCATATAGTAAAACCCTTCCATGCACAATTGCCTTGGAGATAAGTTGTTCTTGATAGCCTTTGTTCTTCTGAATGAGTGCTATTATTCCTAACCTGTCCTAATGTTTCCAACTTCCCTTTTATTAAAACCAGGATTGCTCAAATATAACCACCCCTGTCTGCCTTTTCATTTTAAGCAGTGTTTCATTATCTCAGAGTTCACCTAAATAGCTTCCTGCATTGTATTCAATTGAAAGTGCTCCATTTCTCTAAGCACTGTAAGATAAAACTCTACATACATTGTTACATAATTAAGACAATGAAATATACAGAAGCAAAAAATTAACAGAGGAGGAATAATTTCGAATTATAATTATATCACTAGGTTCCTTCACAGGTTCTTCATAAACATGGTTTGCAATTTTTCTCCTGCCTCCCACTTATTAAACTATTAATTGTGTTGTCAGTTTTTAGATTAAGTTTGCACTGAGGCGTGGGTTCAGGGCAGCAGCCGACATGTCCTCATGTCTGCGTAGAAGAATGGAAAGTTCAGAAGTTTTTATACCCTATTGTTCCTTAAGCATATCCTCATACAGATCCCATGCTTTGTCAATATTTTGCAATTGAAGTTGTCAGCAGTAATGTTTTGTATTGTTTTTATAGCCTTTCTTAAAAATGCCACGTTCAGATATCCCTGGAGCCATTAGGACCAACAGGTCTCCACTGGTTACAGAGTAAATAATACTTATTCTTAATACCTGCAACCACTGCTAGGTTTAAAAATATCAGAGCTGTCTGAAGCAACATCATCATCAGAGGCTTTATGGACCCTGATAGATTTAACCCAGACTGCCTTGAAATATGACCAACTTGTCACCGCCGAATAAGATCATGGACTACGCGAAGGAGCTTGTGGCGTAAGACTCTCGGAACTTTAAAAATCAGAAGGCGAACATGAATATTTTGAATAAGGGAGGGTGGAATTATTTGTACAGTGACTGTTTTTTTACACGCGGGCGCTGTAACTCGGCAGCTTCCCAGGAGCTCAAATGGTGTGAAACCAAGTCCTTTAAAAATAAAATCTATCTGTAATTCAGCAATGCAATTTGGCAACGAGAAGTAACTATTAATTACATCTTGCTTGTGAAAACTGTAGATTGCGGTGAGGCGGGTGACTCAATGGGACAATAGTAGTTTCCACAACTGATACTTGTTTCTTTCTTTCATGTAAAAACAGTATTTAGCAGTAGTTTTTTTTCAGTTAAAAATTAAATTCACACGATGCATCTTTAATTTTCAAATGTTCAAAATCAATTTTCAAACCCTTCTTTTTCTTTTCATTTCTTCTAACATTGCTATCTTAACTTTCACTTTATTTGGTTTTCCAAACGTAAATTGAAATGAACACTGAACAAACACGTATTCATGCACCTTATTCATTATGAACTCTAAAACTGCCATTTTGAAAAAAAAATCCAGTCCCAAATTGTCCACCTAATAAGTATTCACATGATTTGCATTACTGGCTGTGTTTGGTGAAGAAACCCAGTTCTATAGTTTGGTATTTTGATCGAACCGTCAGTGTGTTAATTACTCTAAATCAGCTGGAAACCAAAAAAACAGCAGGAATTTCTGCTGAAAATTGTAACATCGCTTTTACGGTTCAAAATCCTGAAAGCAGCTGTAACACTTCGCACATTCACACACATCCAGAGACTGGAAACAAAAGTTCACCAGCCACTTCCCTTTTTAAATAAAATCTAAACATACTCAAAACAATTGCCCTATTTTTTTCTGATAGTAATTTTATTTTTTTGCTAGGGATTTTTAATCACTTTTTTAACTCCTTTGTGTTCGACCCAGGTTTGTTTTAATGGGACATTCTTACATTTATATGCTGTGAAAAGTCATACGAACTCCTCTGGCATTAGCTCTAAGTCCCACTATATTTGCTGATTTTCAACAAAAAAAATCAGAAACAATAACTACCTTTGACTGCACTGTGAGCTACCTGTTCCAAAAGGATTTTACCTGGTTGCAGACTATCTCATTCTCTAGTGAGAATTTTCCCCTCATACCTACCCATATTATCTGTGCTTCTTTCGACAGAGGGGAGCAGCGCAGCACCAAGATTTCTACCTTTTCTCCACAGCAAATTCTTTATTCTCTCAGAACAGTCACAAGATTCCTCAATGTCTTAAACAATTCCTTTTGCTCAACCAGGGGTAAGAATTCTTTAATTCCCTTAATCATAGACACTTGTTTCTGAATTTCCTTCTTTTCACACAATTCCTCAGACATGTTTTGCTTCTTTCCACACCGAAACGTGAGTTGCATATGTCAATAAACGCCTCGCTGCTTTTAACTTCAGCGATTTTCCCCCCATTCAGTCGCCCCGCTCTGGGAATCATTGCCGTTAATGTGTGGCTCTTGTGTTTTAATCATTATGGTGACCAACATCTCACATTTGCATCAGTGGACAATACAGTTTACAGTTAAAAAAATTTCAAATGTATTCTGTGCATATGTTGGTTGATTTCCTTTTTGCTACAGGACCATTGTCAATTCCATTTATAAGCTGAACTAGTTTGAAGGTACATGCTGCGAACACCAGTGATAATAAGCTTCAAGTTAAATTTGTTTAATTAAATGCGAAGTAACATATTTTATAATATAGAACTGCAAGGGATGAATAATCGAAACACTTGCTCATTAAATTTAGTATAGCTTCAGCTTTCAACTAGTTTAAAGAAAGATTGCCTTTCATGATCTCATGACATCTCAAATGCTTCACAACTAATGAACATACTTTTTTAAGTGCAGTCGCTGTTGTCTGGAACATGGCAGCCAACTTGCACACACCATGACCCCGCCAACAAGAAACGAGACAAACGACCAGATAATCTCTTTTTCTACGATATTCTTTGAAGGCCAAATATTGGCCGAGAGAATTTCTCTGTTCTTCGAATACAGCCAAGGGATTTTTTTCACCCACCTCAGGGCCCTGGGGCAAATGGGGTTTCCCACTCCTTCACTGAACTATCATGTTAGAATGTGCAGCTTTGTGCGCTTAAATCTCTGAAACCTTCTGACTCAACGACAAGCTGCTATCATTAAGCCAAGACTGACAACTAAGACCTAAACGCTGCAGTACAAGAGTTTATTCTTCTTGGAGTTACTAAGTTCAGCTGTCCTATAAATTTAATCACAATACAGACATTGAATAGTACTCTGATTTTGTTACAGACGATTGTACACAGCTCTGGTCTAGCGTGAGAATTGGCATGAGGGCCAACAATCGAGGCGCTCCTTGGTTGGAGCCAATTCTACAGCCAGCAGCCCAAGATACTCAGAATCCGAAACAAGCAACTCGGCTGCTGCGCTCCCGCCCGGCCCGACTCATCAGCTTCCTGGTTGCGGCTGCAAAGCTGGACTATCGCACTCATTTTCGCTACCCCTCCTTATTCATTAACCCACACTGAAGATGTAACCTCAGACTTTCCTTTCGCAAATTCAGGGTTGCACCAGCTCCTTCTGATCACCGTAAATCAGATCTTCAGAATCGCGTGGAAACCCAGTGACTGTTTGCTTTGTACAGTGCAAAGTGTGCCCGACAACCGCGGCAAGATTATAGATTTTGCTAATACAATCAATGATGTTTACCTTAAAGAAAATCTGTGAATCGTCGAACCTATTATAATAATGATTCGGGTTTTATTTATTGTATGACAAGAACTTGATGTCAACAGGTCCTTTACCTTCGAACTCATTCATCTTTTAATGACAAAGGAACATAATAAACTAAACGTGTGATTAACTGTGATTGAATCTTTATTGAAAAATATAATGATACAAGCTATTCACTTCTAGTAATCTTTGTAAATTTGTGGGCACATAGTAAGTAGGTAAAAACAATATTTGAAAAATCCAAATGTTCTTTGCTAGCTAAGAAAAAATCTGGGGGCGCGAAATATTCAGGCATCCAACGTGCGCTGCAATGTTTTAGAAGGAAAGTAAACATTTGATGGTGAAGAGTCCTTCAGCGTGTAAGTGTATCTGTTTGCTTATTTCTGCACTTGGTAGCAGTGTTCAGATGTTAAATAGATTAAAGGGCTACAAAAGGTCATCGAAGCTGTACATTTGTCTTACCGAGTAGGACTTCTTACTGCACTTTGATTGGACTATGATTGGTAACGTTTTTGACGCTTAGTTTACATTGTGCAAGCCATAATGATTTCTAAATTAAGGACAGGATTTAACCGTACCGCAATCTTGGAAAGGATGCCAATGCTGAAAACGGCGGCCCGTTTTTCGTTGAAATCGAATAATTCGACCATATCATTCTGCATCTGCAGGGATCCCAGCATGTTGCCTTTTCCGACGTTGATTCAGCCCTTTGTGTACAACGCTTACATAAACCCTGTCGGCATCAAAACGGTTTTTATGATTGTGCGTCATAGGCCATTTGGCGTTATTTAATAACATTGTGATAACGATGTCGTGATGCGAAGTGCAATGAAAACAAGCAAAGTGAAATGTTCCAAAAACTGCAATTGTAACTATTCCACTCTTCCATAAAAGCAAGCATTTTGTATGAGCTAATTTAATATCACATTCACCAAATTTCCAAAGCAAGTCTGAACAATTCCAGCAAAATACTGTTGCAACAAGATGTGTTAAACTTGTAAAAATGGAGAAAGAAATTGTATTTGCAATAGACGCGTTAGTCCATCGTCCTCGCAAGAGTGAATAATCCTTCAATTTTACATTTTAGGAAATCCTATTTGATTCTAAGCGATATAAGTAATAACTTTTTATGCACTTGGCTGCATTGGGCGAGAAGCGAAGTCGATAGCAGCCAAATCCTTTTTAATGCCATTGAAAACCATGACAACAAGGAGCAAACTCGGACTTATCCCAAAAAGTTAAAGCGTATTGTGCTGAGGCGTCAATCATCTATTATTTGATGACTGAACAAATGCAAAATCTTGACTGGAACAAATGCTTCCAACAGGTCCGGGACGATGGTCTACATTTCCTCCATTGTTTGCAGCCTAGCAGTTGGCATGTATTTGTGTTCTCCCACTTTCGACCACCCAGGACGTTGTGAGGGAGTTTGTGGAGCATGGAACACTGTCACAGCAGCAGGCTTGATAGGTGGCACAAATAGACATGGCATGGGAATCTTTGACTGAAGATTACCTCCAGAAATTATCAGAAAGATGGCCAACTCAGGATTAGTGCCATATTTGCAAGTAGCATCGCTAAAAACTCGTCATTTCAGTGTGTAATGAAATAGCAAGTTTGCTAAATGTTTTGGAGAAACAACAAAAATCTTATGTCTTAAAACCACTGCCGCAGAGTATTCCTTAGTTGGCATTTGCTGTCCCATTATACTTTTTAAAATATACACGCACATATCTAAATATTTTACATCCAGGTCATTAAGAAATGTTGAATAAAATGAAACCAAAAAGCATTGTGATTTGTGTCACTCCCAGCAATTGTCTGTGGTTAGATGTCGTTTTGCTGGTCTTGCAATTGGCGTTTTCCTCATCCCGGTGTAATGTTCCCTGTAAAGAAATACATCATGTCCACTGTAAATTCTGTCATAGGAATTCCCATTTGTCGTAGTCTCAGAAAGGGATTTTTGGGGAAGCGAATAAAGCATCTTTAATGTTTAATTGTAGCAAATATAGCGCGCCTCGTTCACTTAAATAACACTCGTGGGCTAGTTAACAAATGAATAAGTAATTAAATGAACTAGGGAAATCTGTCACTGCTTCTTTACTTTGTATGCAAATAATGGGAAGGGGGAAGGGTTGTGGCCGCCACTAACCACCCAAGATGTAATTCACTAATTCACTAACACAATTACCATTATCTGCTCAGTACGTTCTTTGCTAATCAGGCAGAATATGTAATGATGAAGCCTGTTTCCTGCTGTCATTTGGGAAGTGCCGGGTAATTCTCTGGTAAGGTTACACCTACTCACATTAATGCTTTGGCACTTGACTGATACAGGTACTTGGTATCCTGTGGTCAGACACGATCTGAAGGTTGCCACTGTTGACGGTGAAGAGGACTGTTTATATAAACATAGGACGCTCCCTGTAAAAGGCTCGCTTATTTCTTTATCATTTAGCAGCGAGCTGTAATTCCCAGCGAGAGGGTCGAACCCCGCTTTAACCTGCAAGTGATCTCTATTTCTCAGAGACTTGGTGGAGGTCTGATAATTGGTGAACATGTCGTTAACGAGGGCCAGCTTCACAGTGCGCAGTATTTTAAATTTACCAGATCAACAGGAAATTGACCATGGAAATCAATGGGATGGAGGAAGTAGCAAAGCAATGCAATCTGCTGTCATTAAGGAAGAAGCTGAGCAAAATTCGCAGCATGACTATTCGAAATTATCCTTTTCGGGATGGCTTGGCTCTGACAAGATTTGTAAGTATGCGAAGTAGAATTTAGTTCCCCCCGCTGGTTTATTGTCTTGTTTTTTCCCCCGATATCACAAGCAATTCTAACCGGAAACATTTATTTGCAGCATCTGATGAGAGTAGCACAGACACGGCTTCGGCGGATTGTGTCCAAAGGAAAGGCCTCTCAGCCAGCACCAAGAGCGAGAAGAAGAAAAAGCGAAGAGTCCTCTTCTCTAAAGCACAAACCTTTGAGTTGGAGAGAAGATTCCAACAGCAGCGTTACCTGTCCGCCCCTGAGCGCGAACATTTTGCTCACCTTCTGAGTCTGACCCCCACTCAGGTGAAGATCTGGTTCCAGAACCACAGGTATAAAATGAAGAGAGCTCGCGTGGATGGCAGCCTGCAGATAGATCTGAACCAGCCTCAGCTGGTGCGCAGGGTGGCAGTGCCAGTGCTGGTCAGAGATGGCAAACCCTGTCATTCTTGTTCCATTACCTCGGTGCAGATCCAGGACAAGCCGGGCCACACTGTCCAACCCAATTCCTACACTGCTTTTACACTTCATGGCTTTCAGCAAGTACCGCACACAGGACCATTTGGCGTCTTCCCCAGTTATCATCATTTAACACATCCTGTTGTACGGAGACAGCAGTGGAGCTGGTGAATCCTGGACACTTTGAACTCCAATTTATTATCTTGTTACTTGATGTATAAAATAATTACTGAAATAGTTCAGCGAGTTTGTGAGTGGTCGAGTCTTCCGGTGTAATTGCATTTTTGGTACTTTATTTCACATAGCTTTTCGAGGCCCCTTTCTAGACTTTTCCTCTGATCACTTTTCGAATGTCACTGATATCCTCACAAGATGCATAACTCCCCTCTCCAAGGGGAACACTTCTGGCCCAATAATTCATGGATGTAATAAAATCGGGAAAACCTAAACTGTACGTTTTCAAGCACAGGAAATGCCAACAAAGCAGTTTAGTACTTTATTCATTGTAATGTCCTGCTTGAGAAAATAAAATGGCAAAAAGTAGATGCAAATTGCTCTGCGATACATTGAGTTTCTGGGGGGAAAAGTTGCAAATAGATCTTCCACATGAACCTTCTTTTGAAAACGTTAGATTTCATAGTCATTGGTTTGATACCGTATTATTTTCTAATAAATGTCAATGCTTATATCTTGTTCTCAATGTAAAATAGTTCGTGACGATGATACAATAAGCTTTTACTGTTTGATTCGCTGAACTGTATGGATGGATTGGTTACATCACTTCCAATTTATGCGAAATATTACTTTTAAGATTCAACCCAAACACTTGTTTAAAATTGGACAGAATTTTAGTGTTGGGTAATTTGAACATACTCATTGGGTAACTTTTGCGAGCTATGAGGTTAAGACCAAGTTTTTTTTTGGAAGGAAATGAATTGATAAAAAGTTGTGTAACAGTTGTTACTGAAGACACTCCACCTGGAAGTGAAGGTTATGCGTTTCCTTGTGAATTTTGAGAGATAGAATTTTAAAGTGAGCTTCCCCTATTATATCAACGTTATATAAGTGTTCGTACAAAGAGGTCACAGACATACCAACGTGTTAGATTGGCAAGTTGAATGTAATATCATAAACTTGATGCAAAGGTTAAATATTTGCAATATATAAAATAAATTACCTTTGCGTCACATGTTTAAAGAAGAATAAGCAAATTATTTTCTTCCGTTTCAGAGAGTTAATCTTTCCCAGCAGTTATTCTGCTGAGGAGAATGCCAATTTAAAAATAAATACGTTACCTCTATTGTGAACATGCCCATGGTACATGGTGAAAAAAGGTAATTAACATTGCGTAATATCCACTTGAATTCCGCTTGCAGAAAAGTTGTCAGCGAGGATATTCTATAACCAAAACTGCACCTACATTTTAATATATATATATACACATTTCTTGAGAAATATCACTAAATAACTAATAATTTCAACACATGCCAACAAAATACATACGAAATCATGCGAAAATGATGTATTTTTGCCTACCTACATCACTCCCGAAGATTGGAGGAAGATATGTTCCCTAAGCGCCAGTGATTTCAGTTCATTTATTGGCGACCGCATACTTAATATTAATTTAAAAATTAAATTAACGTGATTCATTCTTGAGCTTTTCATTATTTAGAACACTTTCATTTTAGTTTTAAGAAGTGACTTTGCAAACAAGAGACGGGCAATATTCCCTCATTAGTTTTGTACAAGGAAATCATAAAGCCCTTCAGTAATAGAGAACATTCACAATCTTACTTTAGTAACACATTGGAGGTGGAAAAAGAAGCGCATGTATTTCTACAATTCCCTCCTTTCTGTTTACCCATTAACAGGAGTTAATTTTAAATGTCTTCATTCCTTGTTAGGATTTGACACAGTAATAAGATTCGATAAACTTGTTCGCGCGAATTGCGGTAGTTACAAAAAAAGTTCTACTATTAATGCGCGCCGTGATAAGGGACCTCACTTGCAAACAACAGTAATCAAGTATCACTGATGCTTAGAATAGAAGTGAATGAAAATGTACTAAACATGCCACCACAAACTTTGTTCTCCTGTTTCCTTCCGTAGTTTATGAACATTTGATGGCAGTAATAAGGAAAGGCTTACTTCTGGGAAATCGGATTTGTTGAAGGAAAGGTTCTAGCAAACGCTAAAACAGCAATTAAGGAAGAAAGTGAACAACAGTTCAAAACGTTCATTGTATTGGTTATTGTGTAATTTAAAGGGATTCAGAAACAATGATTGGCACGGTAGATATAGATTGAGGAGTATTTATTAGCCTTTTCTAGGAGGAAATTGATATACAACCCACGTCAGGACAGCAGAATGCTATAGCAAAGGTGATTTTTTAAAAATAGACTTCCGAAAGTTGACGCATAGAAGTGAAGAAACAAAGTGAAACAACGTCCGAATTGTTTTGCAGCTTCTATTTTCATTGTAAGGCACGGGTATGGTACTATCCAGAATGGTTACTGACCGGTAAACTCACAACAGTCCAACTCTTACAAAGTTTGCTTCTCTCTACAGTCATAATCCTTTCTCTGTATAATTGCTGCTGTTGACGTGAATCTGAGATAGTGTCAGAGTTTGACGCTGAATGCTTTGAACAATTAAAACTAAACTCCGAAAAAAGTATTTTCTGTCAAGGCATCCAGATAACTTGGTTAGAAAATAAAGAGGTTGGCCTTCTCTAATCACAGACCCTCCCGTGTAAACTAAAGCGCCTATCTGAAACATGGGGAGAACGTTGGAAACAATTTTGCAAATTCAACAAGGAAACACGGATTATCTCTGAGATGTGTTAGAGTAAACAACAGCATGTGATTGTGTGAATGTTTAAATGCTAATCATTTATTTAGAGGCTTAAGCTCAATTGCTGTGGTCCTTGGCCTTCGGAAGATCATTTCATCTATTTTGGGCACCCGGAAAATTAAATTTCTTCCACTGTCGAACCACTCTGCTTTTACCTGGAGCTACTATAAAATAATATTTCAGATTAAATATTATAAATATTCAGGTTAAATATTATAGGTTGTTGTCTCAACCTAAAATATCCGTGGTTCCCTACGAGGAAAGATTACGGTTCTAAACGTTGTATTGTAAAGGGTTTGTGAAAATGATGAGTAGGATGACAAGTTAAAAAAGTCTGATTGATTGCATTGTACCGTTTAAAAAAATCAACAAGATGAGATCCACTTTTCTGTTTAACTCGTGTCTGAGACAGCCAACAGCAGTAAGATTATTGCAGCAAATTTGTCAAAATGATCTATTGTCATCAGGAGTCGCAGCAACACTTGGATCTCGCTGGGGATGTATCAGAAAGTTAAGCAGTTTATATCGGCACAATAACTATCAAAGAGCAGTAAAAGGGAAAGTTGTCGGCATGAGAAAATGAAATGTAGGAGGCGTGCATTTTGATGAAACTCGCTGAGTATCTCGACCCTCTGTTGTCTTTGCTGCCTGTTGGGCAAAGATAGGGGCTGGCGCTGTCACCTGGGCTCTTTGTCCCAGCTGATGTCCTCCGTGTATTCCATATGGATGCAGCTAGCCTTGGAGAATCTCCAACAGAATCACCATTAAACCCTTTTTGTGTACTGGGCTGAAAGGAGCATTGTCAGGCCTGAATAGGATGCAGACAAATTCCGCCGTGTTTCAATTCAGAAGTTTTTAATCAGTCCCCAGTGACAATTTTATGGTTTACGGAGGGCACAATAGCATCTTTTAAAACATTGTAATCTTCATGAAGACAAAGGACATGGTTTTGATGGGATGACAATGCTATTTTGGAAATTCGTGATCTTGTTAAGACATTATGGTGTTTGGACGGAACTTAACGCATTTATTAAGACGATTTGTTACACCAAATGGCATTTAAAGAAAAAGACAAAATTTCTTCCCATTGTTAGTCCATTTTTGACACTTTGCCCTTATGTAATGTTGCTGTTGCCTTCAATGTATAGCAAATGATACAAGTGGCACAAACACTAAAGAATGAGCACTTTTGTTCATTTGACCATTACACGGTCGCCAGCATTTTTACAGGATTTTGCATTACGGATTTGCACGAACTTGTAAACTATATGTTAAGAGGTTACTATTAGTAAAGTTCCCTCTCCCTGAATTGAACGTGTAAGATACTAAACGCTTGCGAGTTTCATCCTTAAAACACATACCAGTCTCTCCGTCGCCCAAGTATTCATTGCCACGGTTATATTATACAATAATTTAACAATACAATGGCCGTTCAAACTTTCCTCAAAAGCTAATGAAATGTATATGTTTCAAAAGCCCAGCCAGAAAGAGGCAGTACATAAAATCCGCTGATAATTGTATGCAGCAATCTCATTTCATCTGAATAAAAATATTTGGCACAGTGGTTAGCACTGCTGCCTCCCAGTGCCAGGGACGATTCCCGGCTTGGGTCACTGTCTGTGCTGAGTCTGCACATTCTCCCTGTGTCTATGTGGGTTTCGTTCGGGTACTCCAGTTTCCTCCCACAGTCCGAAAGGCGTGTGGTTAGGTGCGTTGGCCATGCTAAATTCCCCCTCAGTGTACCCGAACAGGCACTGGAGTGTACTGACAAGGTGATTTTCACAGTAGCTTCATTACAGTATTAATGTAAGCCTACTTGTGACTAATAAATTAACTTTAACTTTATTTATGACTTCGCAAGTATTCACGCGAAATGTTTTGAAGATCCACTGTTCTGATCATGCGGAAGATTTCTAGACCTTTACTGAAGTTCCTATGATTGAATGTCTGCGCCATGGTATTTCAGGAGGGTACTGGGTAAACACCCAGGCGTCGCCACAGGAGGCAGTGGTGTGGTGATATTGTCCTGATCCAGAAACCCAGGTTAATGATCTGAGTTTGGGTTCCAATCCCATCACCGCAGATGGTGACATTTGAATTTGGTTAAGCAAAAGAGTAATTGTGACCATGACACAATTGTCACGTGTGGTAAAGACCCATCTGGTTCTCAATGCCCTTGAGGGTAAGAAATCTGCCACAGTATTTCAGGCGCATGGAATTAGACTACATGTGACTCCAGATCCAAAACAATGTGGGTGATTCTCAAATGAAATGCAATTGGACACGGGCAATACATGAATTAAAATAAATACAATTTGAATCAATAGCTGCCAAAACGGCAGAAACGTTTGAAGACTGAACACAACATGCAATACCGATAACTGTAGATATAATTTAGTAAACTCAGTGGGATTGTGGGCTAAATGGCATGAGTCCATACAGTCTAGGCTAACACTTCATTAATAATCCAATGTTAACATTCATTTCTGCTCAAATTGACCATTCGATGTCTTCAACATGGCCAAATGATTGTTCTTGGTAACAAAAAATTGCTAAACTTTCCATTCATATTCGTGGTCTGAGATATTTTTGAGCTTTTTAGTAAATATGCGTATACAATATAATACAAATATATTAATACAAATGTGCGAACAATATAAGATTCCATTACTTCAGTCATATCAGTGAAATTTTAACTCACCACCACTCATTGCACAGGAGTTCAACTGGGCTCAAGTCTGAAAGATTGAATAGGGTAAGACTCTACTCTGGAAAAGAGAGGTCTAAGGATTGATCTATGCTGAGGTGGTTTGATAAGGTAGATGCTGAAATATTGGGCTGAATTTTGCCACGGAGCTGGAGGCGGCTTTGGAAACGGGATTGAGGGGATGGTGGAATGGTATAGTTAGACATCGGGACAGATTCTTGATGCTGCCTCGCCTCCTGGCCAATTTGCCAAGAGTGATTTGCCGCAGGAACCAGAATCCAGTTCTCTGGAAGCAAGCAGGCAGCCGATTAAAACTCAATTTTCAGAATCTCGTTGAGTCTGGAAGCTGGGGCAGGAGGATGCCCCCTCCACATTATAGAACTAACACTGTGGCTCTCCGTATGTTGACGTTTCCAGCTGGCTCCGTTTCGCTGTCTCAACAGTGACAGCCTTCCCAGTGGCTGCCCTAGCTGCCCTGGGCTGAGGACTGTCCTGGGCTGAGGGCTCTCTCATTGAGCCTGGGGGAGGAAGCTGCCCTCTGTCCAGGGCTGAGGGTTCTCTTATTGCGCTTGGGAGAGGAAGCTGCCCTCTGTCTAGGATTGGGGGTTCTCTCATTGAGCTTGGGAGAGGAAGCTGCCCTCTGTCCAGGGCTGCGACCGCACAGGGGTGCAACTCAGAATCATGGAATCATAAAATCATACAGTACAGAGGAGGCCCTTCGGTCCATCAAGTCTACACTGACACGCAAGAAACGCCTGACCTCCCACCTAATCCCATTTACCAGCACCTGACCCATGATCTTGAATGTTATGTCATGCAAAGTGCTCATCCAGATCCCACCTAATATCAGGTTGTGACAGCGCTGGCCTTGAGCACAAACACACATGATCCCGAGTTAAAAACAGAAAATGTTGGAGAAACTCAGCAGGTCTGGTAGAGAAAAACGTTTCAACTTATTTTTTGTTCTTATTTCAGATTTCCAGCGTGTGTAATCTTTGTTTTTTTTATTGTACAGATGATCCTGAAACGGAACTTTTGATCCCTGCAGCTAATTTCAACCCAATGCCTCCATATTGGGGAGTCCAAACTAGACATTTAAAATATGAAATTGTGACCAATCAATCCAATTAAAATTCTGGAGAACGTTTTTTAACCAGAGAGTGGTTAGAACGTGAACATGGTTGAGCTAAATAGCATACATGCCTTGATGAGGAAGCTTTATAAGTACATAACGGAGAAAGGGCTAGGCAGTATATAGAGAGGTTTAAATGAGAGTGGGAGGAAGTGCTTGCAGAACGCAGACTAGTTGAAGTCACACCTGGCACAAAGGAAAATAGCTGTGTTTGTTGGATGTCAATCGTCTCAGCCCCAGGACATCACCACAGGAGTTTCTCAGAGTAGTGTCCTGGTCATTAGTCCCCATCCCCACCCCAGACCCCATCCTCAGCTGCTTCATCAATGACTTTCCCTCCAACATCAGATCAGAAGTGGGGATGTCCACTGATGATTGGACTATGTTCAGTATGGCCCATGTTTCCTCAGGTACTGAAGCAGTTCATGTCCCTGTGCAGCAAGATTTGAATATCCTGGCTTAGATTGATAAATGTAAGTAACATTCACATGAAACAAGTGCCAAGCAGTGACCACCTCCAACAAAGGAAAAATGAACCATCTCCCCATGACATTCTGCAGCATTACCAATGCTGAATCCCTCACTATCAACATCCTGGATTTTACTTTTGCCCATAAACTTAACTGAACCAGCAATATAAATACTGTGGTTACAAGAGCAAGTCAAAGGCTGGGAATTCTGTGGCAAGTAACTCACCTCCCGACTCCCCTGTGCAGGACCCAAGATTCATTGGGTCTTGGAGGTGCCAACCACAGAGTTGCTGACGAAGGTCAGTTTTAATTTAATTCCATGAATTTTTAATCATTTTGAATCCTTTTTTTCTGCGGGGTCATCACAGAACCCCGTTGTGAACCACTGCACTAGAAGAATAAAGGGAGCAGATCCATGGGAACATCACCACCTGCAGGTTTCCCTCCAAACTGCACAGTGTACCCAAGCCCGAAGTGAAACAGCAAAATTAAAAATGTCCATTCAAGTGTGCGGTAACTTTATAAACTTAAATATATATATATTATGAAAAAGTCATATTTTCTTTAAAAAAATAGTTGCTTGGGACATTGATGTCTGCATGTGTATAGAAAAACACACACAGTGCTCCTTGTAATAAATTAATTGCAAGTCAGTATAACTTAAGCCTGCCAGCTGTACATAGCACTTAAAAGTTACTGATATGAGACCAGCATCTACAGTATGGCATCATACTGCAGACACACTGGCCCTTTATGTCTCTGTAAAGTAGTTTCATGTGTGCATTGGCATGAAAGTGGTACAATAACTCAGAAGTTAGGCTACTAATCTGACTTCCAAGTGCACTAAAGCAAAAGATGTCACATCACCACAATTGTTTTCACACATCTCAGATTGGGTAGCAGATATACGTTAACTCCAGCTTTGTGCTAAGCCACAGTTTAAAAGTTCACTGGCTGTCTATTATCTCTCTTGTTAACTATAAATTTAATCTCAATGTTTTTAATATTAGGAAAAAGTAGGCAACCTAGTAACATCACTGACTGCATACTGCATTTTACAAACAACAGTAGTCGTATTATACCTGCTGTCAGATTAAAATGTCTCTATTTTTAAAAACATGTTAACCGAGTTCCCATGTGTTTATTCCGATGAATGTGAATGATCCCAATGCACTACTTGATGAAAAGCAGAAACCTTTTCTGGATCCTGGCCAACATTTTTTCTCAAAAATGTCACAAAAATTAGACTAACTGGCTATTCATCTCCCATGTGACAGTATAGAATGGCTGCAATGTTTGCCTACAGAACAATAAATTCACTATAGAAGTAATTTGCAATGTGAAGCACGTTCAGATAATGTGATGAAATGGTGAGGCATGAAGCAAATGCATGTCCTATCCTTCTTCCTTTTTTCTTTTCCCTTTCCTTTCTTCCAAGGGCTTTTAGAATCTCATTGTTAGAGTCTAACAATGAACTACTGGCCTAAACTGTACAAGGGTCATCTGAAAAAAAGTGTTGAGGACAACATTGTTTGCACTTGCATAGAAAATTTATGGCACAGAATGAGGCCATTTGAAATGAACAGTGGCCCTAATTTTAACTCTGGGTATGTTTAGTGTGGCTGAATTTTGGTTTCAATGTAAAACTTATCCATTGCAGTCGAAACCATGTTTGAGGTATTTATATTAAAAAAACAAATTCAGATAGAAGTGTTGTTGGGCTGACAAATTTTGTTAATCAGAATCTCAGAATTATTACAGCACAGGTTGCCATTCAACTAGTTGTGTCCATGCTGACTCCCCATATGAACAATTTACTCCCCTGCAGCCCTGCACATTTTTTCTTTTCAGATAATAATCCAATTTCCTCCTGAATGCTAATCTTTCTCCACTACGCTCTCCAGCAGCACTTTCCAGATTCCAACCACTCACTGTGTGAAAATGTCACAATTTCTTCTTTTGCCAAGTACCTTAAATTTGTGCCCTCTTGTTCTCAATCCGTCCACCAATGGGGAAGGTTTTTCCCGATCGACTGTATCCAGACCTCTCGTGATTTTGAATATCTCTATCAAATCTCCTCTCAAGCTTCTATTCTCCAGGGAAAGCAGTCCCAACCTCTCCAATCTATCTATGTAACTGAAATTCCTCCTCCCTGGGACAATTCTGGTGAATTTTTTCTGAACTCTCTCTAATACCTTCACAGTGTGCTGCCCAGAACTGGACACAATACTCTAGTTGAGGCCAAACCAGTGTTCTATACAAGTTTAAAATGGGTTCCTTGACTTTATACTCTATAAGAAGTTTAACAACACCAGGTTAAAGTCCAACAGGTTTATTTGGTAGCAAAAGCCACACAAGCTTTCGGAGCTGCAAGCCCCTTCTTCAGGTGAGTGGGAATTCTGTTCACAAACAGAGCATATAAAGACACAGACTCAATTTACATGAATAATGGTTGGAATGCGAATACTTACAACTAATCAAGTCTTTAAGAAACAAAACAATGTGAGTGGAGAGAGCATCAAGACAGGCTAAAAAGATGTGTATTGTCTCCAGACAAGACAGCCAGTGAAACTCTGTGGGGGTTACAGATAGTGTGACATGAACCCAATATCCCGGTTGAGGCCGTCCTCATGTGTGCGGAACTTGGCTATCAGTTTCTGCTCAGCGACTCTGCGCCGTCGTGTGTTGCGAAGGCTGCCTTGGAGAACGCTTACCAGAATATCAGAGGCCGAATGCCCGTGACCGCTGAAGTGCTCCCCAACAGGAAGAGAACAGTCTTGCCTGGTGATTGTCGAGCGGTGTTCATTCATCCGTTGTCGCAGCGTCTGCATAGTTTCCCCAATGTACCATGCCTCGGGACATCCTTTCTTGCAGCGTATCAGGTAGACAACGTTGGCCGAGTTGCAAGAGTATGTACCGTGTACCTGGTGGATGGTGTTCTCACGTGAGATGATGGCATCTGTGTCGATGATCCGGCACGTCTTGCAGAGGTTGCTGTGGCAGGGTTGTGTGGTGTCATGGTCACTGTTCTCCTGAAGGTTGGATAGTTTGCTGCGGACAATGGTCTGTTTGAGGTTGTGCGGTTGTTTGAAGGCAAGAAGTGGGGGTGTGGGGATGGCCTTGGCGAGATGTTCGTCTTCATCAATGACATGTTGAAGGCTCCGGAGGAGATGCCGTAGCTTCTCCGCTCCGGGGAAGTACTGGACAACGAAGGGTACTCTGTCCACTGTGTCCCGTGTTTGTCTTCTGAGGAGGTCGGTGCGGTTTTTCGCTGTGGCGCGTTGGAACTGTTGATCAATGAGTCGAGCGCCATATCCTGTTCTTATGAGGGCATCTTTCAGCGTCTGGAGGTGTCTGTTGCGATCCTCCTCATCCAAGCAGATCCTGTGTATACGGAGGGCTTGTCCGTAGGGGATGGCTTCTTTAACGTGTTTAGGGTGGAAGCTGGAGAAGTGGAGCATCGTGAGGTTATCCGTGGGCTTGTGGTACAGTGAGGTGCTGAGGTGACCGTCCTTAATGGAGATGTGTGTGTCCAAGAATGCAACCGATTCCGGAGAGTAGTCTATGGTGAGTCTGATGGTGGGATGGAACTTGTTGATGTCATCATAGAGTTGTTTCAGTGATTGTTCACCATTTATACTCTATGCCATTGATAAGAAAGGTCAGGATGCTCTATGCTTTATTAACCATTCTCTCAGCCTATCTTGCCACATTCAATAACCTATGCACATATACACCCAGGCCCTCATGCTCCTGCACCCCCTTTGAATTGTCCCCTTTAGCTTATATTGCCTCTATGCATTCATCCCACCAAAATGAATCACTTCACATTTCTCTGCATTACATTTCATCTGCCACCTGTCTACCCATTCCACGAGCCTGTCTATGTCCTTTTGAAGTTCTACACTAATCACAGTTCACAGTGCTTCCAATTTTCACATAATCTGCAAATTCTGAAATTGTGCTCTGTACGCCAAGGTCTAGGCCATTAATATATATGCCAGGAAGAGCAAAGGTCTCAACACCGACCCCTAGAGAACTCAGCTACAATCCTTTCTCCAGTCCATAAAACATCTATTAACCACTACCCTGTTTCCTGTCACTCAGCCAATTTTATATTCATGTTGCTACCGCCCCTTTTATTCCATGAACTATAACTTTGCCCACAAATCTGTAGTCTGGCACTTTATCAAAGGCCGTCTGGAAGTCAATTTTAACACGAAAACCAGTGTAAACTCACCAATGGATTTTCCACTGAATTAACTGATCCTACCATTAACACATTCACTCCCCGGTTGAAATTTCCAACAAATCAAGAAGAAGCCTATTTAAAGTGGGAATGCATCCCCTAATGGGAGCTTCCATTCCCTTCTGTCTTATTGTGTTTCCAAATTGTTGGAAGGAGAACTTTCTCTGAAATGGGTCAAAGGCAGAGCTCCAGTTCTCAGAAGGCACCTTGGCAGTATGTGTGGAAGAGATCAGCATGAGGAGTGTTGCTAAAGAACTGCCAGGTGGGTTATCAAACACTCTGTCCACTGGGCAGGGGGATAGGTTTCAGAGGTTCAAGACTTCCAGGAGTGAGGAGTGTTGCCTTCAGGATCTACATTGATTATCTTCAATGACCTCACGAAAATAATAAGGTGAGTATAGCACATTGGAAAGATGTAGCACAAGGTGAAAGGCACCACATCAAAGTGCAGGAGGAGGTGTCTGAGTCAGAGACATCTGAAGGGAGTCATGATGATGCTCCTGTAGGCATTGAGGAATGGCTTCTTTGTGGGACACAGTATTTGGAATATCAGCAGCAAATGTGTGGACATTTAGTAGCATTCCTGGAGGCACTGTGAGTTCAAGCACTATAAGTGGAGGAGTCTATCATGGTGATGAGCTCTACCTTGTGTCAGGGCTCAACTGCATGAGGGCCAACCGTGAGACGCTGGCCAATATCATGGAGCGATGCATGTAGCATTTCTCGGTGTGAATGCAAGAGCAATGTAACTCCCTATAAAGGGTACAAAGCACACTCAGCAGTCTGGAGAAGTTCACTCAGAGAATGAGTGCGCAGAATACATGAGGAATTGTGTTCCCTTAACAAGATGTTCACATTGTAGCACAGAGGTTGTTGGAATGGCTGACTGCTGCACCCCAGGAGGCAGGCACACTTAATCCACCTGGAGGCCAACCTAGGGCTATGGCGATTAATGAGGGAAGGTAAAGGTTCTAAGAGCATCTCAACACCCTTATCTTCTTCTAACTCTGCAGCCCCACTGTCATAGCCATCATCTGTCTTGTCTTGGTGACAAAGGCTGCTCCTGTATAAATGTGGAGGCATCAGTCTAAAATAGATCCCCAATGGTACTCTACACAACAAGGTTGGCCACCACACTCCTTACTGCCATATGGCACGAGAGGTAAGCAGCCTGTCTCCACCTCCACCAAGGCAATACAGAGGCATTACATGTGAATGATCACAAGTATGTCGCCATGTCACCTCAACACTGCTGGGTTCACTGTGGTTTAGAATCATAGAATCCCTATAGTGCAGAAGGAGGCCATTTGGTCCATTGAGTCTGCACTGACCACAATTCCACCCAGGCCCTATTCCTGTTATCCCACATATTTACCCTGCTGGTCCCCCGTAATTTCACTTTGTTAACATCATAATTGTTTTGGTCTGTTTTTGCACACTAATATCCTCACTGAGAATGTTTATAGAATCAATGATGTTCTTACCAGTGGGATTGAAGCTTGCATTCTGAAATCCATCTCTCACTGACACCATCGGGAACAAAGGTCTGTCAGGCATTCCATTAGTAAAAAGCTCTTTCTTTATTCAGACCTTCAGATAAGGTAATTGTAGACCAAAGGATTGAGGTTCTTCTAGCAGCATTTCTCATCTGTCAATGATTGTTTTTGAAGGAGGATCAATTATGAGACTCAAGGATCAAGTACAGTTTATTAGGTGCGTTTCAAGCATAAATGCTTTATCAAAGGCAGTCATCCCACGCAGTTGCACAATGACTAAAGTGGTTTCCCTGCATGTCACAATGCCATGTATGCTCCAGGGAAGCTTGCGCGTGTTGGTTCTCCACTAGACATGAAACCTTTGCCTTCTCAATAGCCATGGGTCCACAGAAAGCCAAGGTCTTTGGCACCAATGCAATCTGCAGATACACACAGTCTGACACTGAATGGTGGTGGTGGATGCACAGTGTGGAATGTAGCTGAAGGAATGACAAGCACAGTGTGGCATCATGTTGCACAATGTGCAGTCGCTGCAGTATTGTTGGCACATACAATCATATCTGGGAGGGAGAGGGATGATGGAGAATTACAGACCTGTTAGTTCGATATCAATACTAGAATCTGTTATGGAGGATGTGATAACTAGACACTTGAAAAATAATGATGTGATTGGGCAGAGTCAACATGGATTTATGAAAGGGAGATCATGTTTGACGAACCTACTGGAGTTTTAGATGTTAACTGTTGTGTCGATAAAGGAGAACAAGTGGATGTGGTGTATTGGATTTTCAGAAGGTTTTTGTATGGTTCCCACGCTGGAGGTTAGTAAATAAAATTAGAGGACATGGAACTGGGGGTAATGTACTGTTATGGATGGAGATTTGGTTAACAGATAGAAAACAGAGAATACGAATAAATGGGTCATTCTCAAGAGGCTGTTATTAGTGGGGTACCGCAAAGATCAGTTCTGGAATCACAGCTGGTCACATTTATATAAATGATTTGAATGTGGGGACCAAATGTACCATTTCTAAATTTGCTGATGCCACAAAACAATGTGGGAATGTAAATTGTGAGGGTGATACAAGGAGCTTCAAGGAGACTTGTACAGGCTTGGTGAATGGGCAAGAACATGGCAGATAGAATATAGTATAACTGCAAATTTCTCCACTTTGGTAGAATAAACCAGAAAAGCAGAGTATTTTTTAAATGGGAGGTTGGGAAGTATTGATGTCCAAAGGGACCTGGGCGTCCTTGTTCATGAGGCACTAAGAGCTAGCAGACAAGTACAGCAAGCAATTAGGAAGGCAACTGGTATGTTGGCCTTCATCACAAAAGGATTTGAGTACAGGAGTAAAGATGTCTTGCTGCAATTGTATAGCGCCTTGGTGAGACTGTACCTGGTGTACTGTGTACAGCTTTGGTCTCCATGCCTCAAGAAGAACATTCTTGTCATTAAGGGTGTGCAGCAGAGTTTCGCCCAACTAATCTCTGGGATTGTCATATGAGGACAGATTAAGGAAACTGTGCCTGCATTCTATAGAGTTTCAGAGAATGAGAGATGCTCCTCTTGAAACGTACAAAATTCTTGCAGGGACAGACAGGATAGGTGTGGGTATCGTGTTTCACAGGATAGGTGTGGGTATGGTGTTTTCCCTGGCTAGTGATACTAGAACCAGGGGGCACAGTCTCTGAATAAGGGGCAGGCTATTTAATACTGAGATGAGCAGGAATTTCTTCACTCGGAATCACTCGGTGAATCTTTGGAATTCTCTACCCCAGAAGGCTGTAAATACTCAATCATTAGAACATAGAACATAGAACAGTACAGCCCATGATGTTGTGCTGAGCTTTATCTGAAACCAAGATCAAGCTATCCCACTCCCTATCATCCTAGTGTGCTCCATTTGCCTATCCAATAACCGCTTAAATGTTCCTAAAGTGTCTGACTCCACTATCACTGCAGGCAGTCCATTCCACACCCCAACCAGTCTCTGAGTAAAGAACCTACCTCGGACATCCTTCCTATATCTCCCACCATGAACCCTATAGTTATGCCCCCTTATAATAGCTCCATCCACCCGAGAATATAGTCTTTGAACGTTCACTCTATCTATCCCCTTCATCATTTTATAAACCTCTATTAAGTCTCCCCTCAACCTCCTCCGCTCCAGAGAGAAAAGCCCTAGCTCCCTCAACCTTTCCTCATAAGACCTACCCTCCAAACCAGGCAGCATCCTGGTAAATCTCCTCTGCACTCTTTCCAGCGGTTCCACATCCTTCTTATAGTGAGGTGACCAGAACTGCACACAATATTCCAAATGTGGTCTCACCAAGGTCCTGTACAGTTGCAGCATAACCCCACAGCTCTTAAACTCCAACCCCCTGTTAATAAAAGCTAACACACTATAGGCCTTCTTCACAGCTCT
Source organism: Mustelus asterias (assembly GCF_964213995.1). Classification (NCBI taxonomy): domain Eukaryota; kingdom Metazoa; phylum Chordata; class Chondrichthyes; order Carcharhiniformes; family Triakidae; genus Mustelus; species Mustelus asterias. The sequence goes on from NC_135818.1 coordinate 39,032,009, forward strand.
ATCCACTTGAGTGGATCTGTGGATATGGACCCCAAGATCTCTCTGTTCCTCCACAGTTTTCAGAACCCTACCTTTGACCCTGTAATCCACATTTAAGTTTGTCCTACCAAAATGAATCACCTCACATTTGTCAGGGTTAAACTCCATCTGCCATTTTTCAGCCCAGCTTTGCATCCTATCTATGTCTCTTTGCAGTCTCCAACAGCCCTCCACCTCATCCACTACTCCACCAATCTTGGTGTCATCAGTAAATTTACTGATCCACCTTTCAGCCCCCTCCTCCAAGTCATTGATAAAAATCACAAATAGCAGAGGACCAAGCACTGATCCCTGTGGCACTCCGCTAGCAACCTGCCTCCAGTCCAAAAATTTTCCATCCACCACCACCCTCTGGCTTTGATCAGATAGAAGTCTCACAACACCAGGTTAAAGTCCAACAGGTTTATTTGGTAGCAAATACCATAAGCTTTCGGAGCACAGCTCCTTCGTCAGATGGAGTGGATATCTGTTCTCAAACAGTGCAAACCAAGAAGATCGCGCATATCGACACAGACATCACATCATGACTTTGATCAGATAGCCAGTTACCTATCTAATTGGCCAACTTTCCCTCTATCCCACACCTCCTTACTTTCATCATAAGCCGACCATGGGGGACCTTATCAAACGCCTTACTAAAATCCATGTATATGACATCAACTGCCCTACCTTCATCAACACACTTAGTTACCACCTCAAAAAATTCTATCAAATTTGTGGGGCACGACTTGCCCTTCACAAATCCGCGCTGACTATCCCGGATTAATCCGCTCAATCATTCAGCATGTTCAAGACGGAAATTAATTAATTTCTGGATACTGATGACATTAAGAGATATTGGAATTATGCAGAAATAAGATGGGCCAAATGAACTACCACTGCACCAATGTCCCTATGAAAATCATGGGTCTAAAGTCATTCTTTCTACTGGCACTCTTGGTACAGTTGGTATGGTTTGACTCGGCACAAGGTGGATTTCCTCAGGCACTTTGACAGCCTCTAACATATATGTGCACAGTCCAGGTTATGAAGGAATTCTCAAAGTGTATTTGTGCGCTATATTGAGACCAAGGGTTGAATGGTTATGGTTTTGGTCATGTTGGTGACACTGAGTTTCAGTATGTGCTGTTGGTTTTCTCTCTTGTTGGCTATGGGAACTTCCTTGGAGAAATGTTGCTTCCCTGTTAAAGAATAATTATGTGGAAGCTGCTCATTAAGGATTAGCTGATGTATTTAGAGACATATCAAAAGTATGGAGAATCTATTCTCTATTAAGAGACATCTGGCAATACCCGTTCCTGTAAGGAAACTATCAGGTATACATGGGCCTATCGCTCAGATGGTCTCCCATTGTCACCCTCTTCCTCTATGTATTCTCCATTGCCCTGCACATGAGCCTCCTCCTCATCATCTTCCTCATCATCCTCCTCTCAGATGTCAGAACTATAGTGCTGCCTTCTGGTTGTAGGCTCTCTTTGCTGCACTATATTGAGTAGCATGCAGTTCACAACAATTATTCTGGAGAACCTTGCAGGGGAATACTGTGGTGATCCTCCAGAACAGTCAAGACATCTAAAGTGCATCATTAAGATGCCTGTAGCCTACTCAATTTTGTAATTTTGTGTTGTGGGACAATAGATGGCTGTTGTTGTACTGCCTTTCGGGCTCCATGTGCAGTCACCTAAAAGGTCATCAGCCACTTCCATAGGGCTACCCCTTGTCACCCAAAAGCAAACTCCTGAAATATGTTGGTGTCCAAAAAGCTGAGGGTGCTGTGAATTCCTCAGTATCAAAGAATCTTAGCAGTTTCCAGGATACTGTGCAGATGTGCTCAGGAACACCTTGGTGTGGTCACACATTACCTGTACATTCAGGAATTGGAAGGGTTATCTGTTAATGGAGGTCTCCGGTTGATTACTTGGTGCCCTTATGTTAATGTGGATGCAGCCTATCACTTGCTATATAGGAGCCTGCAATTTCTGTAAATCCCCTGGTTCTCTGTGTCTCCACCATCATATATATTGAGATGTTTATGTACTTCCCCCACCAGTGCAGTCTGGATGCACCTGAAGACAACTGGTGAGAAATGCTGCAGAGATCTACAGCAGACCCTGGAGCAAGTCGGTAGCATAAATATTTTTTAACTGCTGCAGGCAGTGCATTGGATCTGTAGGCAGTGGTGTCAGATCTTGTTGCACCTTAGCACGTATCTGTGTAACATTTCTCAGGATAATCTTAGCCTTCTTCTGCACTGATCTTCTGTCATGTTCAGATATAATCTTCACAGTTGGTATACACATAACTTGGGGTAATACCTTGTGGTCTTGCTCCTCTTGCCTGGTGCATGCTGCAGTACCTGCAATGCCTGCGCTTGTCCCCTCCCTCTGGCCACACACTATTCCCACTCACATGTCTCTGTGGCCCGGATGTACAATGGTTCCATCTATTAGGAATTTGGGGAGTTAACAAGGTTAAAAGTTGAACATTGAGGTGAAAGCAAAATAACAAACAAGTAACAAGATTAGCAGACATCTAGAGAAATTGAGGTGCAAACTTCCACATCAGAAAAAACATTTAACAGAGATTAGTGGAGCTATACAAATGGTAACTTCTAAAGGCAAGGAATTTGGGGGATGTACACAGCTCAATCCACAGGGTGGAGTATCAAAGAAATTGAACAATATAACTACTAGCACCATCATTGGGGAGGCAGGTTAGTTTTCCATCCAACAGTCAGACAGAGGCCTGTTCCATCTAACATTTAGAGCCACGGCAGATTGCAGATGTTCCCCTTTAAAAGGCACAGTTTTGTGCCTTCACTGTACCAGGAAAAGACATTTACTCAGATTTGGTCATCTAAGCTGTACTATGTAGTAACTATTAGCTGCATTTGACTTATAGAATTACTAAAGTGAAAGAATTACTAAAGTTTGAGAAAAGGGGTGTCTCGGTGAGTTCAGGGAATGTGGGTGCATTTTGGAAATAAAAGGTTATTTCAAGTAAAACAGCATTTTTAATTAATATACTTGAGTGTAATTCAGTCTTTCTTGTCATGTGTTTTTCTTTTCTTTTACTTTAATAAATGCTCTTTACTAATTGTTTATACAATGGCTGGACTGGATCCTCACTGAGTTGTTCATGGTTCCTCACATGTATGTACATGTGAGGAAATATGTACAAACAAATATGTACCACTTAGAACCAGTGTTCCAAGTTATCGTTCAGGGTTTATGAGACACTTTCACAGGTACCTTCAGTGTTGTCCTAGGGTTAAGGTGCTAAATTGGGGGAAGGCTAACTACAGCCGGATTAGGCACGATTTGGAGGCTGTTATTTGGGAGAGGCTGTTTGAGGGTAAATCCACATCTGGCATGTGGAAATCTTATAAGGAGCAGTTGATCGGACTGCAGGACAGTCATGTGCATGTGAAAAGGAAGGACAGAAAAGGCAGAATTCGGGAACCGTAGATGACCAGAGAAATTGCGAGTCTAGTCAAAAAGAAAAAGGATGCATACATAAGGTCTCGGCAACTAAAAACAGATGAAGCACTTGAAGAATACAGAAAAGTAGAAAAGAACTCAAACAGGGAGTTAGGAGGACAAAAAGGGGTCATAAAATGTCCTTGGCAGGATTAAGAAGAATGCCAAGGCATTTTATATATATATTAAGAACAAGAGGGTAGCTAGAGAGAGAATTGGTTCACTCAAGGACAAAGGAGGGAAATTATGCGTGGAACCAAAGGGAGTGGGTGAGATCCTTAATGAATACTTTGCATCGGTATTCATAAAGGACATTCATATGTCAATTGATAGTGTCTCGGGAGGTACGTAAACCCTCTAGATCAAGTCATCATTACGAGGGAGGAAGTGTTAGGTGTATTAAAATGCTTTAAGGTAGACAAATCCCTAGGGCCAGATGGCACCTATCCCAGATCACTGAGGGAGATAAGAGGGAAAATTGCAGGGCCTTTAACAGAAATCTTTGTTCCTTCGTTGGCCACAGGTGAGGTCGCAGAGGATTAGAGGATAGTCAATGTTGTCCCGTTATTTAAGATGGGTGGCAAGGATAACCTGGGTAATTATAGGCCAGTTAACTTGACGTCAGTGACAGTGACATTGTTGGAGAAGATTCTTAGGGATAGGATCTATACACATTTGGAACTGAATCATATTATTAGTGACAGACAGCATGGTTTTGTACGAGGGAAGTCATGTCTCACTAATTTGATTGGGTTTTTTGAGAAGGTGACAAAAATGATTGACAAAGTTTTTTAAAGTTTATTTATTAGTCACAAGTAAGGCTTACATTAACACTGCAATGAAGTTACTGTGAGGTTACAGTCCGGCACCTGTTCAGGTCAATGCTCCTAACCAGCACGTCTTTCAGAATGTGGGAGGAAACTGGAACACCTGGAGGAAACCCACGCAGGGGAGAACGTGCAAACTCCACACAGACAGTGACCCAAGCCATGAGTTGAACCTGGGTCCCTGGTGCTGTGCAGCAGCAGTGCTAACCACTGTGCTACCGTGCCGCCCCTGAAGGAAGGGCCATGGATGTTGTCTACATGGACTTTAGTAAAGCATTTGACAAGGTCCCTCATGGCAGGCTGGTGCAAAAGGTTAAATAACATGTGATCAAAGATGAACTATCTAGATGGATTCAGAGCTGGCTTGGCCATAGAACCTGACCTGTGCTTAATGCTCCCTCCACTCACATTGTCTGTATCTTTAAGACCTGGTTGGCTGTAGAGATTCGCATTCTAATCAGTATTCTGTAACTTGATTTTGTGCCTCTGTATGCCCTGTTTGAGAGCAGATATCCACTCCACCTGACGAAGGAGCAGCGCTCCGAAAGCTAATGGCGTTTGCTACCAAATAAACCTGTTGGACTTTAACCTGGTGTTGTTAAAACTCTTACTGTGTTGGCCATAGAAAACAGAGGGTAGCAGTGGAAGGATGTTTTTCTGAATGGAGGTCTGTAACTAGTGGTGTTCCGCACGGATCACTGCTGGGACCTCTGTTGTTTGTAATATATATAAATGACTTGGAAGAAAAAGTAACTGGTCTGATGAGCAAGTTTGTGGATGATACTAAGATTGGCAGAGTTGCCGATAATGATGAAGATTGTCAGAGAATACAGCAGGATATTGATAGGCTGGAAAATTGGGATTGTTCTCCCTGAAAAGATGGAGGCTGAAGGGCGACCTGATAGAAGTTTATATAATTATAAAGGCATAGATAAGGTGAATAGTTGGAAGCTTTTTCCCAGGGCTGAAATGACAATTACAAGGTGCACAAGTTGAAGGTAAGGGGGGGAAGTTTCAATAGAGATGTGTGGGAGAAGTTTTTTACACAGAGGGTGATGGGGGTCTGGAATGCACTGCCAAGTAAGGTGGTTGAGGCAGACACATTAGTGACATTTAAGACTTTCCAGGATGGAATAGAGGGATACAAGCAGTTGATCTAGACAGGGCAACGTGATTGGCGCAGGCTTGGTGGGCTGAAGGGCCTGTGCTGTACTGTTCTTTGTAGTTTGTGGGGTTCCTAAAAAAACTGGGGGGGTTTTGGCCGGGATTTTAAAAAGCAGAATTCCTTTTGGGTGTCAGGGATTTGTGACTTTTTAAATGTAACAAGAGTGAGGAACATGTAGAACCAAGTGAGAACATTGTATTTAAAATAAGGAGGCTGCAAAGATGGCTTTCTTTGTGGGGTTCTTAACACATCCATATTTCAATAGTTAGCTTCGCATGAAATGCACTTGTCTCTTTATTAGACACACTCTCCTCCCACCCACCTGGATACCCGAATCAAGAGGTTCGAAGGGATATGCTCTTCCAAGGTCACAGGCCTCAAACTCCAACTCCCTTGGGTGTCGGTCTCCCCCCTGTAATTTTGCTGGTCAACCCTCTGTGACACTTCTTTAAAGTCTTTGCGCACTCTAATTATGTTAATTTCTCCAAAGACCTTCCGATAGCTTTCCAACTTTTGCAGAAAGTTGGAAGTCATGTGCTGGAAATGGTAACAATGAAAACTATGTCTAATTGCACTCAACTTTTAAATGTGCTGTCGGTCCTGCAAAACAAGTACAGCATGTATGAAATCTGTCCTGCCCCATTCCCCGTTCCACCGGTGAAAATGGTTTATGCCAGATATGGGGACGGGGCTTCCAGATCCAGGATCCTGGTGCCATTTTGGATAAAGAGCAGAGTCTCCACAACTCCCTGCTAAATCGGAGTACATCGTGTCCTCATGGATCTATGCTGGGAGCTCAGCTTTTCAGTTTATTCATGAATGGTCTTAGATGAAGCAATAGAGAGAGTTATATCCAAATTTGCCGCTGAGGCAAAGTTAGGTGGCATACTAAGTATTTTAGATGGAAACAAAAAGTTACAAAGGGATGAGGCAACTCAGCGAAACTCTAGCAGATGGAATTCAATGTGGAACGCTAAAGGTTTGGATCTTTCAACTTAACAAAAGATAATTCTGAGTTGTTTCTTAATATTGAGAAATTAGGAACCATCAAAGAACAGAGAAATTTATAAATCCATATACAGAAATAACTGAAATAAAACCAGGGCAGTTAGAAAAAGTGACGTAAAAGGCTTCATCTCAAGGGGCTAAAATACAAGGGGACGGCAAAATGCTGCAATTGTACAATCTTCCAGACAGTGGCTATTCATTTCATTGAGGATATGCTTACATTAGTTTAAAGAGTGAGGTGGAGCTGGAGAATTTCTCTTCCTCAAGAGAGCAGTAGAAGCAGGGTTATTTTCAAGGCTGAGTTAAACAGATGTTTGATCACTAAGGGGGGTCAAGAGTTATGTGTGGCAAACAAGGAAGAGGCATTAGGGCCACAATCAAATTTTGTTGAACGGGGAAGCAGGCTCAAAGGGCTCAATGGTCTGCTCATTCTCCTATTTCTTATCATAGATCATAGAATACAACAGTGCAGAAGGAAGCCATTCAGCCCATTGAGTCTGCAACAACCACAATCCCACCCAGGCCCTATCCCCATAACCCCGTGCAGTTATCCTAGCTAGCCCCCCTGACACTAAGGGTCAATTTAGCACGGCCAATTCGCCTAACCTGCACATCTTTGGGCTGTGGGAGGAAACTGGAGCACCCGGAGGAAACCCACGCAGACACGCGGAGAATGTGCAAACTCCACACTGACAGTGACCCAAGCCGGGAATTGAACCCAGGTCCCTGGCGCTGTGAAGCAGCAGTGCTAACCACTGTGCCACCATGCTACTCACTTATAATCTTACAATTTGATAGAATAGGTAGAAAGAAGCTATTGGGAGAGTCCAGAACAAATTGCATTAAAATAAGAACCAGGCTGTTCATGGGTGACACCTTCATACAGAGTGTGATGGAAATATGGGTCTCTCTGTCCCAAAGTGCTGTTGAGACCAGAGGTGGGATTCTCTCCAAAAAATTCTAAGTGCCGAATTTGCGTAATGACTGGAGTAAATCCCGCTGCATTTTTCAGCGGGATTTTCAAAATGAATCTCCCACACTCTATGTACTGCAGAGTGTACAAGCATGAATCATGCTGAAAATCTGTGGGCGGGGTCGATTCCTGCTGGAGAGGCCGGTAGCATAGCACTGAGCAGGCCACTGCGCATGCACCAATCAGGCAGAGCGGAGATCGGTGCATACCAATAGCCCCTCATTGCCTGCCTCCCAATCGCTGGTGAGCCTGCGACCTCGCAACATTGCCTTACCTGTCTCCCCCATCTCCTCACATACCAATCACTGGCCTCCCTCCCTCTGTCACCAAGACCGAATGCAAAGTGGCAGCCGGACCCCCCACGCCCACCAATTGCCCCCCTCCAGAGGCCCCACCCCCAAAAGGTTCCACCCTCTCTGGCCCGAACCCTTGGCACTGCCCAATGCAGGGTGGGCAGTGCCAAGGTGCCCCCTTGGGTAGAGCCAGGGGGCCAGGCTGGCACTGCCAATGTGGCAATGCTCAGGGGCATGTCAGAGGGGGTTTAGGGTAATCTGGGACTAAAAAGACAATTGATCAGAATAGGTTAATTTAGAGTGAATATAATATAGTAATAGTACAAAGCACCTGGAATTACAAAGGTACTGTTTGCATAGAAACACATATAACCACTGTTAGAGAATTTAAATATGTATTTGTGAAAACATATATTCTGTTTTAAAAGCATACATCATGGCCAATTACACTGCTCTAAGCATGATGGGATATAACTAAGTAAGAAGAACCACATTCTTTGAAAACCATACAGTTACTGAGAGAAGCAAAGGAACCCTCTTATCAGTGTGGTCCCAGACAGTGCAAACTATCCCAAGCAGGAGAATGGATAGAGCAATACAATTTCCCAATAAAGAGTTGCTAGGAGATGAGGGAAATAATTTTATTTACGTATTCCCATGCCATCAGAGAGTAGAATGTTATTGGCCAAGGTAAATGATCTATACTAATGGTGATTGGCTCCCGTCTGGCAGGATGAGCAGAGGGGGTGGGCAAATGACTTTTGAAAATCAAATAATTGAAATACCAATAGCAATGCAATTTAGAATAGTTTGGGTTGCCTCAAATTATTCTCCCATGTGTGTGGACCAGGCCTGGGCAATAAAGAATGTCTTCAACCAGGATTACTGTCTCCATGAGTCCTTTATACTTGGTCTCCCAAAAAACTCCTACAGAATTGGCTCTGTGAGCAGGGTCGTTCACCAGATTCTTGCAGCAAGACATGCCTCCTATTTTGGGTGAGTATGGTTTTATTTACCACCCAGTAGTTAGAGGAGTTACATGTCAGGCTGTCGGAGCCACAAGTTGAGTGAACTGCACAAAAATAAGGGAGCTACAGAAAACAGTATTTCATGAGTGAAGTTGCGCAAATGCGGGGGAGGATGCAAAGACGGACTTTCGTGCTGCCCCGAGTAGCAGTGCGCAAAGAACGCCGTGTGAGGGGAAGACGTAGGGGTATAGCAAAGGCAGGGAGACTGTTGTGCTACCACAAGTAACAGTGTGCAAAGAACGCTGTGCAACCCATCTAAGGATGTGCTGAATACGGGGGGAACAAAAACAGATTTCTGCAACTCTCTGAGTCGCAGAACGAAAAACGAAAAACACGCTGTGCAGCCATAGGACACCACAGGGTGAGAGCCACGCGATATACTGATGTTGGCCGGTCCAGAGACAGAGGACCTTTAGGGGAGGACCCGAAGACAGTTTAATACAAGCACAGACAATTAATAAAGAAAATTATTTTAAAAGATGTGACTCGGAATCTCCCGAAGCCGAGCAAAAAACTCGGTGGCTGGGGCAGACTGAAAACAGACCATGTGTAGTAAGGAGCAGGAGCTCAAACCCTCACGAACCTCAAAAAGAACTTCAAAGAGGCCCTTTGCTTTTAACATCAGGGAGGTAGCGTGCATTGTGTGTGTGTTACAGAATTGAGAGAGAGAAAGATACTATGTTCTCTCCCCTTACCAGGGAGATATTGTGAATTAATTGGCAAAATGCAAAATAAAATTGAGAAAACCTGAAGTTGACCTGATAATTTGAGTAGTTTTGTATTTTGGTAGGTAGTTGCTGTTGCATTAGGTTGAGGACAGGAGCTGTCAAAGCCATTGTTTTTGTACACACTGCAGGCAGTAAATGCCATGCTTTACACTTTAGTTTAACTTAAAAGGGGCTGGGGAAGTGCTAAGTCTGTTAAAATTTAAGTTTAAAAGTTCTTGAATTTACTCTTGTTTTTGGAGTTTGATTACAGTTTGGAAGAAAGAAGAATGAAGGCTACTGTCTTAGCCAATTTTCTTTGCAGTTTAGAATGTTGAGATCAAATGAAAGGAAAGTGCTGTGGAATGAATGATTGAAAGCTTCCATTTGTGTTTGTGTGTGTGTTTAATAAAGTACTTGTGTGGATGTTTTCATTATGTTGTTTGCTTTAAGACTTTAATTTTTTTTCCTAATTGAGATTTTACAATAGTGGGTTTGATGCAGAGTTTAAAATCAAATGGGAATTGGATTGGATGAAAGTGTAAATGAAATATGATAAGATTTTGAAATTCCTTAATCTTGAGTGTAATCGATGGCCACAGTTGTTCTCAAGAGATATAGGATAGAAGGTAGTTTAATAAGAGCTCCTGCACATACATATGTAATATATGTGTGTGGGAAGTTACTTTGAACACAATCAGTGGAAATTGAAATTTGAAATTCAGAATATATAACTTGGAGTTTGAAAATAACCAATTTGAACTTTGAATAATCTTGAGTTCAAACTGCGATAATAAGGATTTAAGGGAGCCATGTGCTCTTTCCTTTGTCTTAGTCTGAAGAAATTGTGATGGCATATTTGTTTTATCTTTTGTGCTTTTAACTGGCAGTGATTTCACCATCTTTTGTTCCTAATTTGGTAATTAAGAATTTATATACATTGGAGATTATGAATTTTATTTTTATTTTTTGATTTAACAGAAATTTCAAGCTCTGTCTCTTTAAGAAGGTGGAAGTGGAAGGTTTAAAATTTATGAGCTGCGGCTATCTCTATATTGCGTGTTAAGTTCCACTTGGGATCTGTAGGAAAGTTAACTATTTCAGCAAACTGGTGATTTGATTTTCAACCATTATGAAACTCGTGCCTGTGTTCGTTTATAATGGCAGATTTATGGAAACAATTAAACGTGCAATTTTAAGCATAGGCTGGAGGGATGTTGAATATGTGTCAAACACGTCTTCAAACATAATTAGTCTCCATGAGTCCTTTTGGCCTCCGAACATGCTCCTACAGGGCACTCCCCCTTACCCCGACCCTCCGAGGGCCTCGATGGCCCCCCTTCACTCCAGTGGGGTCGAGCCGCCAGCTTCCCGTTAGTGGGGAGCTATTGTAAACCCCGCTGGAGTGAAACACTCCTGGCTGGGGTGGAGACTCCAGTGGGCCCAGAGGGCAGCACGGTAGCACAGTGGTTAGCACTGCTGCTTCACAGCTCCAGGGACCTGGGTTTGATTCCCGGCTTGGGTCACTGTCTGTGTGGAGTTTGCACATTCTCCTCGTGTCTACGTGGGTTTCCTCCGGGTGCTCCGGTTTCCTCCCACAATCCAAAGATGTGCGGGTTAGGTTGATTGGCCAGGCTAAAATTGCCCCTTAGTGTCCTGAGATGTGTAGGTTAGAGGGATTAGTGGGTAAATATATAGGGATATGGGGGTAGGGCCTGGGTGGGATTGTGGTCGGTGCAGACTTGATGGGCTGAATGGCCTCTTTCTGTGCTGTAGGGTTTCTATGATTCTATGATTCTGAGATTTCAGTCCCCGGCCCACTAATTATATGTAGGCTAAAGTGCAAAGGGACTTGGGAGTCCTAGTCCAGGATTCTCTAAAGGTAAACTTGCAGGTTGAGTCCGTAATTAAGAAAGCAAATGTAATGTTGTCATTTATCTCAAGAGGCTTGGAATACAAAAGCAGGGATGTACTTCTGAGGCTTTATAAAGCACTGGTTAGGCCCCATTTGGAGTACTGTGAGCAATTTTGGGCCCCACACCTCAGGAAGGACATACTGGCACTGGAGCGGGTCCAGCGGAGATTCACACGGATGATCCCAGGAATGGTAGGCCTGACATACGATGAACGTCTGAGGATCGTGGGATTATATTCATTGGAGTTTAGGAGGTTGAGGGGAGATCTGATAGAAACTTACAAGATAATGAACGGCTTAGATAGGATGGACGTAGGGAAGTTGTTTCCATTAACAGGGGAGACTAGGACGCGGGGGCACAGCCTTAGAATAAAAGGGAGTCACTTTAGAACAGAGATGAGGAGAAATTTCTTCAGCCAGAGAGTGGTGGGTCTGTGGAATTCATTGCCACAGAGGGCTGTGGAGGCCGAGACGTTGAGCGTCTTCAAGACAGAAATTGATAAATTCTTGATTTCTCGAGGAATTAAGGGCTATGGGGAGAGAGCGGGTAAATAGAACATAGAACATAGAACATAGAACATTACAGCGCAGAACAGGCCCTTCGGCCCACGATGTTGCACCGACCAGTTAAAAAAAAAACTGTGACCCTCCAACCTAAACCAATTTCTTTTCGTCCATGAACCTATCTACGGATCTCTTAAATGCCCCCAAACTAGGCGCATTTACTACTGATGCTGGCAGGGCATTCCAATCCCTCACCACCCTCTGGGTAAAGAACCTACCCCTGACATCGGTTCTATAACTACCCCCCCTCAATTTAAAGCCATGCCCCCTCGTGCTGGATTTCTCCATCAGAGGAAAAAGGCTATCACTATCCACCCTATCTAAACCTCTAATCATCTTATATGTTTCAATAAGATCCCCTCTTAGCCGCCGCCTTTCCAGCGAAAACAATCCCAAATCCCTCAGCCTCTCCTCATAGGATCTCCCCTCCATACCAGGCAACATCCTGGTAAACCTCCTCTGCACCCTCTCCAAAGCCTCCACATCCTTCCTGTAATGTGGGGACCAGAACTGCACACAGTACTCCAAGTGCGGCCGCACCAGAGTTGTGTACAGTTGCAACATAACGCTACGACTCCTAAATTCAATCCCCCTACCAATAAACGCCAAGACACCATATGCCTTCTTAACAACCTTATCTACTTGATTCCCAACTTTCAGGGATCTATGCACACATACACCTAGATCCCTCTGCTCCTCCACACTATTCAAAGTCCTCCCGTTAGCCCTATACTCAACACATCTGTTATTCCTACCAAAGTGAATTACCTCACACTTCTCCGCATTAAACTCCATCCGCCACCTCTCGGCCCAACTTTGCAACCTGTCTAAGTCTTCCTGCAAACTACGACACCCTTCCTCACTGTCTACCACACCACCGACTTTGGTGTCATCAGCAAATTTGCTAATCCACCCAACTATACCCTCATCCAGATCATTAATAAATATTACAAACAGCAGTGGCCCCAAAACAGATCCCTGAGGTACACCACTTGTAACCGCACTCCATGATGAATATTTACTATCAACCACCACCCTCTGTTTCCTATCCGCTAGCCAATTCCTGATCCAATTTCCTAGATCACCCCCAATCCCATACATCTGCATTTTCTGCAGAAGCCTACCATGGTGAACCTTATCAAACGCCTTACTAAAATCCATATATACCACGTCCACTGCCTTGCCCCCATCCACCTCCTTGGTCACTTTCTCAAAAAACTCAATAAGGTTAGTAAGGCACGACCTACCTGCCACAAAACCATGCTGACTATCACCTATCAATTCATTACTCTCCAAATAACTATAAATCCTATCCCTTATAATTTTTTCCAACATCTTGCCGACAACAGAAGTGAGACTCACCGGTCTATAATTCCCGGGGAAGTCTCTGTTCCCCTTCTTAAACAATGGGACAACATTCGCTAACCTCCAATCTTCTGGTACTATACCAGAGGCCAACGACGACCTGAAGATCAGAGCCAGAGGCTCTGCAATCACTTCTCTTGCCTCCCAGAGAATCCTTGGATAAATCCCATCCGGACCAGGGGATTTATCTATTTTCAGACCCTCCAGAATATCCTGCACATCCTCCTTATCAACTGTAATACTGTCTATTCTACTCCCTTGCAACCCAGTGTCCTCCTCAGCTATATTCATGTCCCCTTGCGTGAACACCGAAGAGAAATATTGGTTCAATGCTTCACCAATCTCCTCCGGTTCCACACATAACTTCCCTCTGCCATCTATAACTGGCCCTAAACTTGCCCTAACCAACCTTCTGTTCTTGACATACCTATAGAACGCCTTAGGATTCTCTTTAACCCTATCCGCCAAAGTCTTCTCATGTCCCCTTTTAGCCCTTCTAAGCTCGCTCTTCAACTCCCTCTTAGCCAATCTAAAGCTTTCTAGTGCACTACCCGAGTGCTCACGTCTCATCCGAACATAAGCCTCCTTTTTCTTTTTAACCAACAAAGAAACTTTTTTGGTGCACCACGGTTCCCTAGCCCTACCAATTCCTCCTTGCCTGACAGGGACATACCTATCACAGACTCGCAGTAGCTGCTCCTTGAAAAAACTCCACATGTCGGACGTTCCCAGTCCCTGTAATCTCCTAGTCCAACCTATGTTTCCTAATTCTCTCCTAATAGCCTCATAATTACCCTTCCCCCAGCTAAAAACCACTGGCCCGAGGTTCATGCCTATCCCTTTCCATCACTAAGGTGAACGTAACCGAATTGTGGTCACTATCACCAAAATGCACACCAACGTCCAAGTCTAGCACCTGGTCTGGCTCATTTCCCAGCACCAGATCCAATATAGCCTCACCTCTAGTTGGCCTGTCTACATACTGAGTCAAAAAACCTTCCTGCACGCTTTGAACAAAAACTGACCCCTCTAACGAGCTAGAGCTATAACAATTCCAGTCAATATTAGTCAAGTTAAAATCCCCCATAACAATTGCCCTATTACTTTCACTCCTAAGCAGGATTGACTCCGCAATCCTTTCCTCAACCTCTCTAGAACTTTTAGGAGGTACCTCTCTAGAACTTTTAGGAGTTGAAATCAACCATGATTGAATGGTGGAGTGGACTCGATGGGCCGAATGGCCTTACTTCCGCTCCTATGTCTTATGGTCTTATGGTCTTATAATAATTTATGCAGCTCTGCGCTGATTACTGATGCGGAGCTGACAGTGCCGGATATCTGGCGGCTGGAGACTCACAGAGGCCGTTGCACCCAGCGGGAAGCCCGCTTGAGCCTCCTGATCTGCTGTGCTGAGAATCGCCCCCCAGGTCTGTTATAGATCGGCTTTTGTTAGGCAAGGGTATTACAGGATATGGAGCTATGGCCAGTGGATGGAGTTAAATTACAGATCAGCCATAATCTCATTGAATAGTGGAGCAAGTGCAAATGGCTGAACGTCCTGCTTCTTTTGATTTGATTTGATTTGATTTATTATTGTCCCATGTATTAACATACAGTGAAAAGTATTGTTTCTTGCATGGTATACAGACAAAGCATACTGTTCATAGAGAAGGAAACGAGAGAGTGCAGAATGTAGTGTTACAGTCATAGCTAGGGTGTAGAGAAAGATCAACTTAATGCAAGCTAAGTCCATTTAAAAGTCTGACAGCAGTCGGGAAGAAGCAGTTCTTGAGTCGGTTGGTACGTGACCTCAGACTTTTCCCGACGGAAGAAGGTGGAAGAGAGAATGTCCATGAGCGTGGGGTCCTTAATTATGCTGGCTGCTTTGCTGAGGCAGCGGGAAGTGTAGGCAGAGTCAATGGATGGGAAGCTGGTTTGCGTGATGGATTGGGCTACATACACAATCTTTCATAGTTCCTTGTGGTCTTGGGCAGAGCAGGAGCCAAAATAAGCTATGATACAGCTAGAAAGAATACTTTCGATGGTGCATCTGTAAAAGTTGGTGAGAGTCATAGCTGACATGCCAAATTTCCTTAGTTTTCTGAGAAAGTAGAGGCATTGATGGGTTTTCTTAACTATAGTGTCGGCATGGGGAGACCAGGACAGGTTGTTGGTGATCTGGACACCTAAAACCTGAAGCTCTCGACCCTTTCTACTTCGTCCCCGTTGATGTAGACAGGGGCATGTTCTCCTTTACGCTTCCTGAAATCAATGACAATCTTCTTTGTTTTGTTGACATCGAGGGAAAGATTATTGTTGCCGCATCAGTTCACCAGATTCTCTATCTCATTCCTGTACTCTGTCTCGTCATTGCTTGAGATCCGACCCACTATGGTGGTGTCGTCAGCAAACTTGAAAATCGAATTGGAGGGGAATTTGGCCACACAGTCATAGGTGCATAAAGAGTATAGTAGGAGGCTGAGAATACAGCCCTGTGGGGCACTGGTGTTGAGGATGATCATGGAGGATGTGTTGTTGCCTATCCTTACTGATTGTGGTCTGTGAATTAGGAAGTTCAGGATCCAGTTGCAGAGGGAAGTGCCGGGGCCCAGGCCACGGAGTTTGGAGATGAGTTTCGTGGGAATAATGGTGTTGAAGGCTGAGCTGTAGTCAATATATAGGAGTCTGACATAGGTGTCCTTGTTATCTAGGTGTTCCAGGGTTGAGTGCAGGGCCAGGGAGATGGCGTCTGCTGTGGACCTGTTGCAGATAGACAAACTGTAGTGGATCCAGGTAGTCCGGGAGGCTGGAATTGATTCGTGCCATGACTAGCCTTTCGAAGGACTTCATAATGATGGATGTCAGGACCACCGGCCGATAGTCATTAAGGCATGCTACTTGGTCTTTCTTAGGTACCGGGACGTCTTCTTGAAGCAGATAGGGATCTCTGATTGTTGTAAAGAGAGGTCGAAGATGTCTGCGAATACTCCTGCCAGCTGTTCCGCACAGGAGCTGAGTGCTCATCCGGGCCAGTCGCTTTTTGTGGGTTGACCGTCGAGAAAGCTGCTCTGACATCTGCATTGGTGACCCCAGATACAGGTTCATCCAGGGCTTCCACGGTGGAGGGCATGCTCCTGCTGACCTTTTGCTCAAAACGGGTGTAGAATGCATTGAGCTCATTAGGGAGGAATGTGTTGGAGCTGGCGATTTTACATGCCTTCATCTTGTAGCCTGTTATGTCTTGCAGACCTTGCCATAGTCGACGGGGGTCTTTACATATGTCCCAAGGATAAAACAACAACTTGCATTTATAAAGCGTCCTAAACAAAGTAGAACATCCCAAGGCAATTCAAAGGACCATTATGGAACATAATTAGATTCTAAAGATGGGATTTTCCAGTAGAACTGGAAATTACCCACCTGAAGTCAAGCAGTCCTTTGTTGGACTGTCAAACGGAAAATTTAAGTCGAAGTTACATAAGGAGGTATTAGGTGAGCAAAAGCTTGGTCAAGGAGATAGGTTTTAAGGTGAAAATTAAAGAAAGGAAGAGATGCAGGGAGATGCAGGGAGGGAATTCCAAAGTTTAGAGCCTATGAAATGAAGATATGCCAATGATGCAGTGATTACAATTGAGAATGCTGCATAGGCCAGAACCTGTAGAGTGCAGAGATATAGATGGGTTGTTGAATTGGAAGAGATTTTCGAGATAGGGAGGGTAAGGTCATGAAGCAATTTGAAAACAAGGATGAAAATGTTAATATTGAAGCATCATTTTACTGGGAGGCATTGCAGATTAGGGATCATAGAGAAGAGTGGGACTTGGTACATGTTAGGATGTGGATAACAGAATTTTGAATAACAGTGGGCGGTCAACATTGGAATAATCAAGTCTAGAGGTAATAAAGGCATGGATTTGAGTTTCAGCAGATAAAGTGCGGCAAGGTCAAAGTTGAGTGATGTTACGAAGGGTGAAATAGGTAGTGAGAGTGTGGATGTCTAGAAGTTTGCAAGGCAATGAAAAGTTCAAGGAGTTTGGACAGTGTCACAGAATTGTTACAGTACAGAGGGAGGCCATTTGGCCCATCGTGTATATACTAGCTCTCCAAATGAGCATTGTGACTTTGTGCCATTCTCCTGCCTTTTCTCCGTAACCCTGCACATGGTTTCTATTCAAGTAATTATCTAATGGCCTCCTGAATGCCTCGATTGAACCTGGCTTCACCACACTTCCAAGGAGGTTTTCCAGGCCCAAACCATTTGTTATGAGAAATAACTTATTCTCATCACGTTTGCTTCTTTTGCAAATCAATCTAAATCTGTGCCCTATTGTTCTTGATCTGTTTACAAGTGGAACACTTTCTCCCTATTTACTCTCTCCAGCCCTTTCATGATTTTGAACATCACTATCAAATCTTTTATTAGCCTTCTTGTCTCCACGGAGGATAGACCCAACCTCTCCAATCTGTCCTCATAACTGAAATTTCTCCTCCCTGGAATTATTCATGTAAACTTCTTCTACACTCTCTCCCATGCATTCACACCCTTCATTTCTAAAGGGAGGTTGGGGATAAGGCAGTAGTTTACAGAGAAATAGAGGGAAAGGGATGGTTTCTTTTGAGATGAGAGGTGATGAAACTAGATGAGAAGGAGAGGGGGGCAGTATCTGAGGAAAGGAAACACTCCAAGTGTCAACTTTGTTTAAAAAAAATAGCTTAAGGACAGAAGACAGTGAGTCATAGTAAATGGTGATTTTTCAGAATGAAAGATGGTTGTGTTCAGTGCTAGGACCATTGCTTTTTACGATATTTAAGTGACTTGGATGTGGGAATACAGAATAAAATTTCAAAATTTGCTGATGGTAGCTGTTACGCTGGCCATGAAGTGCAAGGGGAATCATCAATAGATCTCCCCCTGGACTTCATGTCGTATGAGCTTCCTTATTGAGTGAGTGGAGGCTCACCCGATGAGGAGCAGTCAGCGGAGGCTTTTCAACATACTGCTCAACTCATTGCAGATCCCTAGGTGCAGACTGCCTAACTGTAAGTTACGCGTTTGGCTCTTCTTTGGTGATGGGAAACTGGAATTTGGCTGACTGGTGATGAGGAGAAATTTGTTTTTCTCCATCTCTCTCTCCAGACAACTTCCTTCAGTCAAGAAAGTTATTTGGTAAGAAATAATCATTACGTCTCTTTTTGGGAAAACTGAACCCTAAGATACAGTGGAGAAGACTGGGCCCAATAATTAGAACACATGTGTTACTTCTTCAGTGCTAACAACATTGAAGGAGACAAAAAACAAAAGGTTTATTGTTGAAGATATTGTTGATGGCAAGTGGGGTCTCAACTTTCAGCGTGATAAAAAGGTCTGACCTATCTGGATGCCCCGATTCCAAAACTTTTAATGAGCTAGAAGACCTGGTGATAAAACCACTACAACCTGAAGCCCTCCGTAATCCTTCAGAGATATCGCTTCAACATGGCTGGGAGAACCCCTGAGGAATTGTCACTGAGTTCTTCACTAGGTTGTGGAAATTGGAAGAATATTGCGAATTTGGACCACTTCTTAATGAAATGTTGCGGGACAGTTTGGTATGTGGCGTAAATGATCCAACTACCCAAAAGAAACTGATTTGGACTTTCAAAAAGCCATCTTTTTATCACCTGAGAATGCAGAAAAGGGGCTTAGGAACTACAGGGGCATCAAGCAGCAATGTCCTCTAACTAGTACGGAGGACCCTGTGTAATCAGTCCTCAATGGAGAGTGCTTTTGTAAATCAGGTGTTAAAGGACCCCTTTCGATATAGGAACCCTAATATCACCACCAGAGAGTCAACGACAGTCAGTGACGACCCCAAGAGTATTAGAGAACATACTCTAGAAAGGTGTAATTGCCAGACGATGGATTATTGTAAGCACTGTCAAAGGACACAGCCAAGGCAAAGTTTCAGGAACAGGCAAAAGGTGCCCTACTTTGTGAAAAAGCCAAGGCCAGTATCTGAGCATATCATGCAAGTATCCCCTCTCCCAGAGACAGGGACATTACAACTGAATTGAATCATCATCACAACAGAAGTTGCTCCAATAATGCTAGAATTACTGGTGAATGGCCATCTCTTGAAGATGGGGCTGGACACGGGACCTGCACTCTCCGTTACCCGATTGTTTCAATATAATGGTAGTCTGGGTAGCGAGGTTCACCTGTATTCATCTTTTTATGGGTCTGTTCTTTAGAACACGACATATGGGTAATTTCCAGAGGCTCTCGCATGGCCTGTGTCGTCAATGTCTAACGAGTCATCCCACCAGGCACCAAACAAGCATCCTGACGTTTTTCCTGGCAAGTAGAACCCTTCCAGAGCCAGTGAGTCTTTCACTTGCAGGCAAACACTGAATACTTTCACAAAGTAAACCCCTGATATGATCTCTGTCACCGGGGTGATTATGCATAACTGTGTGGGGCCCGCACCGCGCTGCTTTAAATTCCTCCTTCAATGGTAAGATGTCAATGATTAGCTTGCTTGTGTTTCCTCGAGGCTCGAAGGTCTGACAAACACTCACTATATAATGCTTTGATTCTGAACAGCGTTCTGTTGTGCTCACATTTGCCAGGCCCTCCTTAAGGGTCATGTATCCTTTAGATCCGGCTCGGTGAACCCCCTTCTTCTGTCCCTAATGATTTGAATCTGTAGCTATCCTTAAAGATCCCATTGGATGTACTCTTCTCGGCCTTTTGGCTAAGATCAAGTGTAGTATGGAGAGGATGCTGCACTTGGTTGAGGTCATTAGGTTACATTGAAGCTTCATATGTTTCATATGAAGCAATTTTTAAAAGCGGCATCTCGGCCTTTTGGCTAAGATGCAAATGAGCCCAAGTCTTGGAGGAGGAACCTCCCCCTTCTCCAATCAGCTTGGCTCATGTAGATCGGGCCCAGGACAGGGTGGTTTGGTCGCTCGCCCTGTCTTGTCAGCCTGGATCTGAAATGTCTCAACTTGTTGAGACTCTGAATTGGATTTGATTTGATTGAATTGGAAAAGTAATAAAAAAAAAAAATTGGATGTACTCTCCTGTGATACAGCCATGATGAATTTTAGAGCTCCTTTTACTGGGGCCCCATCCGGTCGAGTGACCACTGCCACTCAGTGGATATTAAGAACATTTATTTTGTACAGGGAGATGAATAAATGTCGAGGAATGGTTCCAAATCTCAAATCTTCTATGTCAAACCTAACCTCATCTATCAGATCTCTGACAAGATTAAATGTAAGATCTTTAATAACCTGAGAATATTATAGGTCACACTTCGGTAACCCCCCCACTGCACATCATGCAGTAGAATTTTAGCTTTCTCAATCCTGCCAAATCCATCTGAGGGGAGCTTTATCATGTTTGGACTTTGGTTTTTGATATCCACAGGCATTAAACTGGTAACATCTAATATCTCTACAATCAAGTCTTATCTATTACATGTTTACATAGTTCTTGACAATACTGGCCCTCAAGGACAGGTTCCGTAACATTGAATAAATATTTCTACAAACCCAGAGGGCGATCTTACCATTGCATCCCGCAGGCTGAGCAGGGCGGGGGGAACCGGTAAGGTTGTGAGAACCGAGAAATCAGGTTCATGCCTAATTTCTCATCTCTCGCAATCTTGCCACCACCGGATATCCAGCGAGGTCAGCCTGATGCCGGAAATTCGAATATGTTTATTATTAATTTAATAAGCCTGGGACACTATCGTCCAGGCTCACTTGCCCCTGTGGCCTCAATAGGAGAGGCTCGCTCTGGTGTGGATCACGTATGGTCCCCAGCAGCGGGGACCAGTTGTGGTAGCCTCACTGGTAGAACTGGACACCATTGAGCTCCCCTGGGGAGGTTGGGGACTAGCGGGGTGCCCATTGGGGAGTGCAAGACTGTCATTGCCAGCCTGGTAGCCTGGCACTGCCTACCAGGCACCCCAGCATTGCCCACTGGGCATCAGGAAGTGCCAAGCGGGGTGGGGCTAGAGGGGACAGGGCCTACAGGGGGTGGGGCCAGACCAGGGGTGGCTGGCAGTGGTGGGGGTGGAACCCGCTGCTACTCTGCATTAGAGATTGGTGGGGGGAGGGAGGGGAACAATTGGGGCTGGCCATGGGGTGGTTAATTTGGGCAATTGGGCAGGGGGTCAGTCTGGCAGTGTGTGGGGGGGGTCGATCCGGTGATCCGCGGGGGAGAAGAGAGGGCAGTGGGGTCGCAGGGTTGATCAGTCCGGGCGGGTGGAAGGAGTCGCGGTAGGCCACGGATCCCGGTTATGCTGCAACTGTACAGGACCTTGGTGAGACCACATTTGGAATATTGTGTGCAGTTCTGGTCACCTCGCTATAAGAAGGATGTGGAAGCACTGGAAAGTGTGCAAAGGAGATTTACCAGGATGCTGCCTGGTTTGGCGGGTAGGTCTTATGAGGAAAGGTTGAGGGAGCTTGGGCTTTTCTCTTTAGAGCAGAGGAGGTTGAGAGGCGACTTAATAGAGGTTTATAAGATGGTGAGGGGGATAGATAGAGTGGATGTTCAGAGACTATTTCCTCGGGTGGATGTAGCTGTTACGAGGGGGCATAACTATAAGGTTCGTGGTGGAAGATATAGGAGGGATGTACGAGGTAGGTTCTTTACTCAGAGAGTGGTTGGGGTGTGGAATGGACTGCCTGCTGTGATCGTGAAGTCGGACACTTTAGGAACTTTCAAGCGGTTATTGGATAGGCACATGGAGCACACTAGAATGATAGAGAGTGGGATAGCTTGATCTTGGTTTCGGAAAAGGTTCGGCACAACATCGTGGGCCGAAGGGCCTGTACTGTGCTGCACTGTTCTATGTTCTATGTTCTACCCCCATGGTAGCTTGTGTGAGGCTGGCTGACAGCAGCAGAAGGTGAGTCACAAAATTGCACCCTCTGCTGTTCTCAGCCAGCGTCCAGGCAATTTAACCATTTGAGGTTTTTTTTTAAATCTCAGTGGATACGATTGCAGATTTGAAATCATCCAAAAAAAGATCAGAAACTCTCCCATTTTCACACTCGTCCTGGACTAAGAATTTTTTTCGTAAGATCGCCCTCCCCATCCCAGTATTTGAATTGTAAATCCTTTTAATAGCCAAGTTGCCCTCTGAGTCTTTTTCATCTCTGAGTTCCATCTCAGAGAGTGTTATGAACAGGCTCCCTCTTGAATCGCCACCCTATGGGGAGGCCACAATATCAGGTTCCCATCCTATTCTCCCATCCTATCTCAGACTATCCACAATATGGATCGGTGATTCAGATTGGCATGCCTAGCCTTTCTGGGGGCACAAAAACCTCACGCCTTGTCTCAGTTCCTCCCCATGACGGCACAATTACTTGTGTCCAATGACTGGTTGGGGTCACGTGATTCGATATCCAAATGTTGGGTTTCTTTATGTACGCTCTTGTTCCTCCAGTTGGTAGCTGATGTACACAGTTCCGCAATAATCATCAGAGTAAATAGGAAACTGTGAAAACATTAATGTTGCTCCCCACCAGTCGTGTGGTCGTCAAGTGTGTTAGGGTCCTCATACATTTTTAACTGAGTATAATGCTTCTACTGACTTCCTGGGCGGGATTTTTCAGTTGCATTTGCCCCAAAGCCAGAAGATCCCACTTGAGGTCAGTGGACCTTTGCATGGTCCGAGTCCCACCCACAATGATGCCCGTGGTGGGCGGAACGAGAAAATTCCACCCTCTGTCTTTGCATTTACAAGTACGCATGGATCACCTGTCACCTTGTATGGTCCATGCCACCATGGTTAGAGACTGCTACACTCGAATCCCACCTTTACCTCACCTTGTGGTATTCTTGATTTTTCAACTTGCTGATCGTTGTCCAAATCCTGCACTGCTTGTCAGTCTCTAACTTCTTTCTTAATCAAATATAGTTGTTTACTCAATTCTCTAACCCTCGGACCCTGCCTCTCCATGACATTGCGTTTGTTCCCCCCTCTATGATATGTGAAAGCGGAGCAACATCTAGAAAGTAATGCTTTCACCCACCTTTTAGATTGATCCATAATTACTAGGAAAAATTTTTTTTAATGGTGGTAACAAACTTAAAAAATCAATCTGTATCTGTCCCCAAGGTCCTCTGGGATGAGGCTGGAGATGTAGTTTTATTTTTATTGCCTTCCCAGAGTTGTACTGGGCATTCATAGTACATTGCTGGCAAAATTGTGCATTTTCTCTTCCCATTCCCTTCCACCACCAGCACTGGTCCATTAAATCTAGCATCTTGTTCTGTCTGGTATGCTGTGTCGCAGGGTAAATACCCTGTAAGAGTCTTTTCATGCTTCTGGTGGGGCAACCACTTTTCCTTCTTTCCTACACACCCCTTCTCTATCAGGGGATTAGAATTTTGCCTTGGATAGACAGAACTCCTCCTGGATAGACAGATATTATCTGCCTTGGAAAGACAGATGTCGACCTTGAAGATGTTTATGGAGCAAGTGGATAGGAGTTAATCATTTTCTGCAGTCTGCCCTCTGTGAATCAGTAATGCCAGCCCCAGGTGGGGCACAAGTAACACAGCTGAAGTGCCAGGCTTTGTCATTTCTCAGAGTATCATTTGTCAACCCCACAATAAATATTTGGATTGGAGCCAGAAACCCAGTTGCTGAGCCAAAAGGGACCAGCAAAAGCCCATGTCATCATAATGCGATGTGCACAAGTTTGAGGTTGATCAGTAATTTCATGGCTGATCAAATATATATTGAACTGCTTTAAAAGGAGTCTTGAAAAAAAGCAAGCATAGATAGGTCATAAAACAATAGCCATGGTCTGACCAAACATTAGCTAATCAATTACCTTCTCAAATCATTGTGGAGAGAGGTTGTATGCCTAGCATCACAATACCCAAGCTGCTAAGCAGAAGTCTGGAAGAATGGAGCAATAATGAACTATCACTATCCTCAAGTTTAAGACTCAAGCCGGAATTTTACCGGCATGCCTGCCCCAGAATCAGGGCGTGCAAGGCTCACAGAATGGCATTCTCCGTTGGCCTCGGGTGGGATCTTACAAGCCTCGGGCAGGCAAGGCGGTAAAATTCTGGCACCAATCTCTATTGCAATTTGAAATCCAGCATAGAGATAGAGAATTTCCATTGAAAGGAACATCAGGTGCAATATCATCAATCTTTGGAAAAGACAGATTACATTGTCTCCAAAAATTGCAGTTTACATCAGCTTCAAGTTCACTGAAATTTCAAGACCACAGTCAAAAAACTTTGCTTTAATCACAGTACACGTGAAAGACTCATTAACAGTGAACTGTCTATTTTTGGCCTTTTATCAGTGAATTTTAATTTGGGCAAAGGGTAACTTTCTATTGTAGAGCTTGTAATTATGCATGTTTGTTTATGTGCATGTATGTGTGTGTGTGTATGTCTGAGAGACCGTGCATGCGTGTTATGAAGGTTGGGACTTGGGTTTACCATTTTTTAATACCTTTATATCTTTACCTGGGTGGGTTTTTATCTCAATAAAAAAGAACTACTTTATGTTCTAAATTCAAGAAAGCCTGTCAGACTGGTTTCTTTGCAATCAGCATGTAAGTGGTTAAGCAAAACATTCTCATAATTCCTTAAGAAAACCTGTTACAATCAGACTTCCAGTGATAGAATAGGGCAGTCATTTTACCTGTCTTCATATGGTCGTAACATGCAAGTACAGAAATCTGTTGCTGAGTCCACTCAGGCATCCATGACACTTCAGCCACAGTCATCACAGAACCCCCACAACAGCATCCTTCCACTCTTTCTTTCGAAGCCACTGAGTGAGAACCCCATGGGAGTAGTAAAGCGAGGAAACTTTCTGTTCTGAAAAGCATTATGGGTTAAACATACATGTGTTGCTCCAAGCGTGTATTCACTGGTCCACATTGGCTTCTGGTCAGTAATATCTTGGGGCAAACTTACCATTGCGCTCTGCAGGCCGATGGGCGGGGCAAGTCGGTTCACGCATGATTCTCGCCTCTCGTGATCTTACTGGCACAGAATATCTGGCGCGAGGTTGATTATAATATTTAAATATATTTAAAACATAATTTGAATAGAATTAGCGAGCCTGGGATGGAAACGTCCGGGCTCACTTGCATTTGTGGCCTCGCGCAGGCAGGGTTCTCTCTGTTGAGGATCACATAGGGTCCTCCATTAACAGGGACCAAAAGTGATGGTCTCACTGGTAGAACCTGGCATCCTGGCACTGCCCATTGAACATCCTGGCAGTGCCAACCTGGCAGTGCCCATTGCGCACCAAGCCGTGCCAGGGGGTGGGGTCTGAGGGGAGATGGCGATCAGTCTGGGTGGGGGGAATTGGTGACCTGTCCTGGGGAGGGAGGATTGGTGATTGGCCGTGGAGCCCTGCGGTTGGAGGGGGGGATGTGGGGGGAGGTTGGGTTTTGGCATCTGTCCTCTCAGAGCACAGAGGTCTGAGAATGCACAATTGTGCCCTCTGCTGCTATCAGCCGGCTTCTGGGCAATTTAGACCCAGCACACTCCCCCTACAGGTGGATTTCAAGTTTTGCCTGATTTTTTTGTCAGAGGAGATAGAATTCGATTTTTAAGTCACCCAAATAAACGGCACAAATTTCTCTGGTTTTCACGTTTGTCTGGCACTTCGAATTTTTTTGTAAGATTGCCCTCCTTGATTTTAAATTTCTTAACCTTGTTTTCAAATTCCTTTATGGCTTTGCCTTTCCGCATCTCTGTAACTTCCCACAGATCCTATAATCTTCTGAGATTTCCACACACAACAAATTCTTGCACATCTCTGATTTTCATCTCTCCATCAATTGATAGGCATGCCTTCAGCTGCTTAGACCCTAAGTTCTGGAATTCCCTCCCTAAATCTCTCTGCTTTACTCTAGTTCTATCTCTCCTCCATTGAAATGCATCTTATAAACAACCTTTACCAAACCCTTTTGAAGTTTGATGTTTAATTTTGTTTGATGATGCTCCTGTGAAGCAGTAAAGCACAAATTGTTGTTGTAAAGTAGTGAGATTATTGACTAAGACTATTGAAAATCATTGTTAAAACCATTCACAATTCAAATCATTAGACAGAGATAGTAACAGACTACAGGTACAAATACATCAAACCAAAGAACAAAAGAAATTCACACCATGAAGGGAAGTCATTCAAACCATCATGTCTGCGTTGGCTGTTTGGGGAAGCAATCTGAAGACACATTTCATCTTCCTGCCATTTTCTGGCTCCCTCTTGCTTGAGACCACAAAATGGTTCACTCCCTCAGCTAATTGAATTAGAACTTTCAGGTTCTGTACAGGTATTAGGTATTTATGATTCAGTCTGGCAACACCTTGCGCAGGATTTTCTGGCCTCGCTCGCCCCGAAACCGGAAAATCCCGCATGATGTCAATGGACCTTTCCATGGTCCGTGCCTCACCCTCTCCGATTCCCATGGTGGGCGGAACGGTAAAATTCGCCCCCTTGATTTTAAAATTCTCATCTTGTTTCTATCTCTGTAACCTCTTCCAACCCAGCAACACTGAGATTTCTGCATGTGTCCAATCCTGGCATTGTGTTTGTCCCCAGTTTTAAATGCTGAAACTTTGGCAGCCATGGCTTCCCTTTGGAACTCTCTGTAAACGTGTCTGCTTCTCTTCTTATCTCTCCTTCATTTAAGAATCTCCTTAAAATCTATCTCTTTGACCAAGATTTTCATCACCTGCATCAAAACTCCTTACGTAGCATCAAATTTTGAATGGTGATGCTCCTCGACATTTTACTGGTTAGAAGTGCTATATAAATGCAAATTGTTTATTGTCTTTTAAATGATCTGGAAAAACTGCAAAAAATAATCTCTTTATTAATTTGTGAGCTGAGGGATAATTTCCTCAGTTTTGAATGCCAACATTTTTTGGATGAAGGCCAACATTCCATTCGCCCTTAGGATTACATTTTTATCACTTCATTAACTTTTAATGAGTTGTGTATGTGGGCACCCTACAAATTCCTGCCCTGCTCCTAGTTACTTACCATTAAGAAAATATTATGTCTTTCTCAAGTGGTTGGCTGCACCCTGCTCCACATTGAATTCCATCTGTCATAGTTTTGCCCACTCACTTATTCTACTTCACTTTTGCTTCACTTCCCATTATCTAGCCAACCTCCTCTGCCATCTCATGTAATGCAACCTAAAAACTTAGGATACTATGGGCTAACTTTAATCAGTGGGAGCTCAACGGACTAGGTCAGTCCATTTTGCACGCTTCTCAATTTTTCAGTGGATAGCAAAATCAGACGATATGTGGCCGATGTGTGTCCTTTTTTATCTCAGAATTCAAAACCGTACGCGATACACATGATAAAACTGACAGCTTCTCATGTTAGCTCTCTGCTAATGTAAGACACATGTTAAATTAATGAAAGGCAAATTCAGGACCTTTTTTCTTAGGGAATTCTTCTTCACATAAAGTGCATGGAATATGGGGGGAGATTCTCCTGGCCCACTGATTTGCTAGATAATGAAGCAGGCCGGGATATACCAACAGGGGGCCTGTAGTCAGCACGAGGCTGATTACAATATTGAAATTCACATTTCAATATGATTAGCGAGCCCGGAACAATATTCTCTGGTCTTGCTAATGTTTCCCACCCTGCTGGGTAGGTTTCCAACAGCGGGGATCAAGGGTGGTCCCCATCAACGGGGACCAGGTGTGATCACCCTGCTGGTGGCGACAGAGGCCCTTGAGGCACCGTTGGGATGTGAGGTCCAAGGGGGGTGCCCTTGGGCAGTGCCAGTCTGGCACACAGGCAGTGCCAGTCTTGCACCTTGGCACTGCTCACTGGGCACCATGGCACTTCCCACTGGGCACCGGGTAGTGCCAAGGGAGCGGGGGCTGAAGGGGATGAGGCCTACTGGGGTGGTGGGGCCAATCGGTCATGGTGCGGGAGGGGACCCGCTGCGCACTCTGCATTAGGGATCGATGAGGTTCGGAGGGAGGAGGATGGACATGGGGGCGATCGGGTTGGCCATGGCATGGCATCGGGCTGGACATGGGAGGGTCAGACTGAACATGGGTTCTGGTGATTGGGGCTGGACATGGGGAGGGGACAGTTGAGGTTGGATATGGGGACGGTGTCGGGCTGGCCATGGGGGGGTTCGGGGCTGACCATAGGTTCTGGCGATTGGGGCTGGCCCGGGATGGGGGGGGGGGGGGCGGGCGGGGTGCTGTTGGGGATGCCGGCGATTGGGGGGGGTGCCTGGGAAGCAATCAGGAGGCCAGTAATTGGGAGGCCAGAGTGCATGCACTGACAGATCGACTCATGTGCAGTGGCCCACTGAATGTGTTGATTCCGGCCACACCAGCGGGTTTAGTCTCCACCCCCTCCCTCCACCCCCCTATCGGAGTGAATCACGTTACGGAGTCTGTGATGCACAGAGATCCAGAGATTCATTCCATTCAGCTTGCCCAAAAGAAACAGTGGGAAAAACTCCAGTTTTCCCACCCGTTGGGCACTTCGGGTTTTTGGGGAGAATCGTCCCCATGGTTTAGAAAAGAAAAGTAAAAACTCCAGAATAACATAAGAAAAAAAAGACATATTGCCAATGAGTAAGCGCTGGGTTCTTTTGAATGCATGTACTAAGATAAACCAAATGGCTTTCGCCATCTTGTGATCTCACAGCATGAGAGGGAACCAACCATCTACAGGCAATGTGGAAACTTCTAAGAAACAGGTTTACTAAAGTGAATCTCATGATAAATTCCTGAAGATGGTGTCACATCCCTTGTCTTTAGGAATAAGTTGTTGCTCTTCCTCCTTTGTTATTATGCTTTTTTTTCATCTACATCCCCCCCAAAGGTGTCAGTTTTTGCATCCGTGGCATAAATACACTTTAAGCGATTGGGCAACTGCAACAATGATTCAACATTGAAGACAATCCAGAAACATTGAAAGATGCATATATTCCAGAAGAGGGCGATACTGAGTTCACAAGAAGTTTATGTTCAATTTCTTCCTTGGGACTAAACTCAAAGCTTGGTACTCAAAGTATTATTACTGGTTTGTTATTTGTTTCAATTTTAAAGCTAAGAACTTTGCTTAAGGCGGAATAGTTCATGTACTGATACTGCAGGTGTGTCCAAATCGATTAAACGTATATAAACTGCACATTTCAAATAAGATTAACTATTCTTGTGCTTAGCAAACCTATCACTATTCATTACTAACTACTGATGGCAGCATTGTTATTTTTTTCAGCACCTGACTTAATTGAAAATTACACTCTGGATTAAATGTCATTCTGTCTGACCGATTTTCCATAGCGACAGTTGGCGTCGCTGTTTTATTAGATTTGTACTTGGTTTCACTGGGAGAACAGCGACATACAGCTTATCTCCCACACATCTCCATCCAACAATGCGCAGCTCATTATTTGTTCCAGAAACGCCAAATTCTATGGTGCAAATGAGAACTTCTTTTCTGTACCACCATGTGTGAGAATTGTTTTTATCAGCCAATGCAAACTTATCCAGTGATGTAATAACTTATTACATATTCATGTGTGTTTTTGTGATTTATTTAACGCTCGAATTGTGAAGTTGCACAGCGTTCTTTGGGGAGGAAATGTCCGATTTACACAGGTATCAATCATCTTATCCCGGCTCTTAGGTTCAGAAGTAGACCTGAACCGCACATTTGTTTCACCCTTATTGCAACATTCATTGTATTCTTGGCATGACTCCATAACGTTACGACTTCATCGAGTAAATTGCTGTGGTTTAGTTACCATTCTGTGCTGAAGAGAGCAGCTGGTAGTGTTTTATTGCCTTTCGATTAGCGACGGGAATGCAGTCAGCTTTCACCATCCCTGCTGTTAGTGCATATTTGTGGATATTTAGTATACCCTCCCTCCCCATCAATTCAGTTCCTTACTCTCGCTATTAAGGCTCAAGTAGGTAATAACACCTTGGCCAGGTACTGGACAGTACTTAACTGTAGAAAATATTCAGCACCCGGTAGAAAATACAGTTAGCTATCTGTAACAGAACTGTAACCGGAAAACTCATTTTCTGGCCATATCACAATTGTTATCACATTAATGACATCTATAATATTTGGCAAACCACAATGATTTTTTTGTTTCCTTTTAGAATGCTTTCACTTATAGTTAAGGAGTTAAGAAATGGGTGCCAGGAGAAAGCCAAATGGATCCTGGCTGAACCCAAGCTCCGACGAAAGGTCATCTCGACTCGAAACTTTGGCTCTATTCTCTTCCAACAGATGCTGTCAGACCTGCTGAGATTTGTTTTAGCATTTTCTGTTTTTGTTTCAGATTCCAGCATCCACAGCATTTTGCTTTTATCTTTACATTATTAGTCTTGCTGTAAGATCCGTCGAAAAAATTATAACTTTTTGAATTGTGTAACAGGTTTTGAAGGTGAACAAACTTCATATGTTTTGCTGAACAGCATCACTAGCCCTGAAACGCTGGTTTTATATTTGTGGAATGTCAAATTTCTCTATTATAATGCAAAAATCACATTTCATTTTTAAAAATTTATTTGTGACATTACTGCTTCTACCTTAACCCCATTTTATTTCACACTCTAAATTTTTAATTTAAAAAAGGTACCTCTTGGTTTGGTGTCTATGAGAATACTTCAATGTGATTGGCTGCTTACCATGCTTGATAGCATCATTGTGGTTGGAAAACTGGAGATTCCTTCACTTGTGTCATATTCAATCTAACTTCAGGAAAAGGGAAATCTATGCCACAGAGATTGCTAGTTCATTGTGGCCACTTTCTTCAAGGTCAGGATCAAGCATTGTCACATCAGTGCTGCCCAATAAAGCTAGCTCATTAAGTCAAATATGATTTGTAATATTTTAACTTTACAATCATACTTCTTACTAATTAAGTTAATATTTTTAACTATTTTAATTATTTTTCTTTCTTTTCCACCAGGAAGAAAAACATCCTAAAAGGGCTAAAAGGGGTCACGAAAAATCATTGGCCAGAAGATTAAGGAAAATCCCAAGGCTTTTTATACATATATAAAGAGCAAGAGGGTAGCCAGAGAGAGGGTTGGCCCACTCAAGGACAGGGGAGGGAATCTATGCGTGGAGTCAGAGGAAATGGGTGAGGTATTAAATGAGTACTTTGCATCAGTATTTGCCAAAGAGAAGGACTTGGTGGATGATGATTCTGGGAAAGGGTGCGCAGATAGTTTGAGTCATGTTGAGATCAAAAAGGAGGAGGTATTGGGGTTCTTGAGAAACATTAAGGTAAACAATTCCCCAGGGCTTGATGGGATATACCCCAGAATACTGAAAGAGGCAAGGGAGGAAATTGCTGGGGGCTTGAGAGAAATCTTTGTATCCTCACTAGCTACAGGGGAGATCCCAGAGGATTGGAGTTTTATGTTGTTCCTTTGTTTAAGAAGGGTAGCAAAAATAATCCAGGTAATTACAGGCCGGTGAGCCTTACGTCAGTGATAGGGAAATTATTGGAGAGGATTCTTCGAGACAGGATTTACTCCCACTTGGAAATAAATGGACGTATTAGCGAGATGCAACATGGTTTTGTGAAGGGGAGGTTGTTTCTCACTAACTTGATTGAGTTTTTCGAGGAAGTGACGAAGATGATTGATGAGGGTAGGGCAGTGGATGTTGTCTACATGGACGTCAGTAAGGCCTTTGACAAGGTCCCACATGGCAGACTGGTGCAGAAGGTGAAGTCGCATGGGATCAGAGGTGAGCTGGCAAGGTGGATACAGAACTGGCTCGATCATAGAAGACAGAGGGTAGCAGTGGAAGGGTGCGTTTCTGAATGGAGGGCTGGGACAAGTGGCATTCCTCAGGGATCAGTGCTTGGACCTTTGCTGTTTGTAATATATACAAATGATTTGGAGGAAAATGTAACTGATTTGATCAGTAAGTTTGCGGAAGACACAAAGATTGGTGGATTTGCGGATAGCGATAAGGACCATCAGAGGATACAGCAGGATATAGATCGTTTGGAGCCTTGGGCGGAGAGATTGCAGATGGAGTTTAATCCGGACAAATGTGAGGTAATGCATTTTGGAAGGTCTAGTACAAATAGGAAATATACAGTAAATGGCGGAACCCTTAAGAGTATTGATAGGCAGAGGGATCTGGGTGTGCAGGTACACAGGTCATTGAAAGTGGTAGTCAAGAAGGCATACAGCATGCTTGCCTTCATTAGCCGGGGCATTGAGTTTAAAAATTGGCAAGTCATGTTGCAGTTTTATAGAACCTTAGTTAGGCTGCACTTGGAATATAGTGCTCAATTCTGGTCGCCACACTACCAGAAGGATGTGGAGGCTTTGGAGAGGGTGCAGAAAAGCTTTATCAGGATGTTGCCTGGTATGGAGGGCATTAGCTATGAGGAGAGGTTGGAGAAACTTGGTTCGTTCTCACTGGAACGATGGAGGTTGAGGGGAGACCTGATAGAAGTCTATAAGATTAGGAGGGGCATGGACAGAGTGAATAGTCAGAAGATTTTTCCCAGGGTGGAAGAGTCAATTACTTGGGGGGCACAGGTTTAAGGTGCGAGAGGCAAGGTTTAAAGGAGATGTACGAGGCAAGTTTTTTACACACAGTTCCAGGTGGGTGCCTGGAACTTGCTGCCTGTATCTGTTTGAAGCAGATACAAATAGTGACTTTTAAGGAGTGCCTTGACAAATACATGAATAGGATGGGAAGAGATGGATATGAACCCGTAAGGTTCAGTCGGGCAACATGCTATATCAAAATGATATAGCAACCATCCATCTTGAAAGGCAATGATGTAAGCACTAAAGCAATTCATTTACTCAACCATGCTGCAATATCATCAGTGGCTGAAGAATCTAACTCAGGAACAACAATCCTGTCCACAAGTGGTGTGAATGCAAATTACAGAACCACATAATGAAGCCAGACATACTTTCCTCATTGCTTTCTTTTCTTGTCTCTCTCAACCACCTCTCTTCCAACTCTTTGCATTCTGAGTGCAGGCTTGGAGGGCCGAAGGGCCTGTCCCTGTGCTGTAATTTTCTTTGTTCTTTCTAAGTTTGTGTGCACCCCATAGGTGATCCCATCACAACTATTGAACAGACCGGAAAGTACAAATTTTACTTTAACAGCATTGTGCAACATTGAGAATTTTACAGGAACACAGTGGGCACAGTGTTAGCACTGCTGCCTCACAGCGCTTGGGACTCAGGTTCAATTCCGGCCTCAGGTCACTGTCTGTGAGGAGTTTGCAAATTCTCCCCATGTCTGCGTGGGTTTTCTCCGGGTGCTCCAGTTTCCTCCCACAGTCCAAGTATGTGCGGGTTAGGTTGATTGGCTATGCTAAATTGATCCCAGTGTTAGGGGGATTAACAGGGTAAATATGTGGGGTTGTGGGAATAGGGTCTGGGTGGGATTGTGGTCATTGCAGACTTGATGGGCCGAATGGCCTCCTTCTGCATTGTAGGGATTCTATGATTCCATGATATCCCATTAATTATTTATTTACCCCTGCTGTTCATCTTTTCCAATGTCTCACTCTCTATACTTCTACAGTTATGGTGAGAGGATGGATGTAGCATTCCAAAGGTGTTCTTGCTCATAGGTTATACATGAGTTTTCCACTTCTTTGAGTTCAACCAATAAAACTCTGCATCAAAATGATATAGCAACCATCCATCTTGAAAGGCAATGATGTAAGCACTAAAACAATTCAGTTACTCAACCATGCTGCAATATCATCAGTGGCTGAAGAATCTAATTCAGGAACAACAATCCTGGCCACAAATGGTGTGAATGCAAATTACAGAACCACATAATGAAGCCAGACATACTTTCCTCATTGCTTTCTTTTCTTGTCTCTCTCAACCACCTCTCTTCCAACTCTTTGCATTCCGAATGCAGCATAGTCCCTCAATGTAACATCTTTGCTATCAACTGGGAAGATGGTGATAATCTTCTCAGTTGATAGCAAAGATGTTAAAAGTTTTCGACTCCTCTTGGAAATAGCTTTAAAACTGAGCCGAGTGATCTTAAAGCATCTTCATACAAAAGATCATTTAGAATATGACCATTTTCCCTCTGCTATAAATAACTGAGCCATCAAAGGGACCTATGTCTGGGAAAAGTTGTCAGATTTTCAACTTAAGTTTCCTCAAGTATTTGTTTTTGGCATGTGCATCCTCAGCATTGCTGCCTCACAGTGCCAATGACCTGGGTTTGATTCCAGCTTGGGTTACTGTCTGTGCGGAGTCTGCACATTCTCCTCGTGTCTGCGTGGGTTTCTTCCAGGTGCTCTGGTTTCCTCCCACAGTCCAAAAGATGTGCTGGTTAGGTGCATTGGCCATTCTAGATTTTCCTTTAGTATAGCCGAACAGGCACCGGAGTGTGACAACTAAGGGATTTTCACAGTAACTTCATTGCCGTGTTATTGTAAGCCTACATGTGACACTAATAAATAAACTTTAAACTTTTTAAAACTCACTTTAATAAAACAGTAAGGAGATAAAGTCCCATGAGGGTTAGTTACAGGACTTCACTTTGTCAAAAGTGAAGAAAATTTTGACATACGAAATATCCAGCATTTGATATCTGAATGAAAAAATGATGATTTTTCCTTCTGGTGATTCCAGAGTGTATTTTATATCTGGATCTCATGAGCTGTGCTACTGATTGATTCATCTAAAACTAATCCAAAAGTTTCACTTTCTGTGTTGTCACCAGCTTGGTTGAGCTTCAGCCAATTGCCTCTTCACCTTCACTTAGTCCATGGCAATGGGAATCATCAGCACCAATGTTCAGCTGAAGAGCAGCAGGGAGATAATTGGCAAAGAAGAAGCTGATGTAATACTAAAAGCTTTGTTTGATCTGAATATCATCAAGGATCTGCTGGAACTCCTCATCCTCAAATCAACCTTCCAAGCTGAGAATGAGAGCTTTGGTCTTGTCAGCCATTTCAGGACACAGGTTGACCAGACTGGCCAGCTCAAATTTGTGCAATTTTTTCTGGAGCAGCAGACTCCTGACACTGGTGATGCTCTCTGTTTTTGAAGCAGCTGAATCTGGCTGTGTAGTTTAATGTTTTCATGAAGATTTCAGAGAGCTCTTGTTCATCCTCTGCAGTCTCGTTCTGTTGCTTCCTGTGCTGCAGCAACATGTGCACCTCAAAGTTCAACAGGTTCTCTGTGCTTCAAATTGTTTGTGAAACACCAGCTGGGAAACGTCCTCCTCCATATCCCCAACCCGGGCTTCACTCCTGCAGGCCGCCATTTGGTAACAAGAACTCTGTCCTTGTCCACTTAACATTTAGAATTTAGCGTAGGTCTTTGCAAAGAGTCAATCTTCACTCATGCCAGCTGCAGGTGTTCTAGGTCTCACAGCCATCCAGCAGCATGACCAGACATATGCTTAGGAGACTCCTAATGCTCAATGTCATTTTGCTATTCTTCCAAATGCTTAGTTAATTGGTCAAAATGTGGTCACTGCTTTTCCATTCATCAGCTAAATCCAAGTTACCTAATAAAGTTCCTAGGTAGTATCTCTGTGGTGTAGATTTTCCCCTTCCTGAAGTTAGATTGAATATGAGGCCAAGTCACGGAATCTCCACATGTCCAATCACAGTGATGTTATAAAGAATGTTAAGCAGCCAATCACATTGAAGTGTTGTGTATAATTTGTGATATAATCTCAGCTATTGAAATTTCTAGTATTATTAACACATAATCACATACTTCCTTACACTGAAGGTCTGTCCAAACTCATTGCAAGCTATTGCAATGCTATTGCAAAGTTGTTTAAATTGAACTTCACTATCTACAAGCCCTCCATTGTTAATGGAAATAAGTTAAGTAATAGCACTGAAGACTTGTGATCCAGAACTTGCCAAGTTGTTCCAGTATAGTTACAACACTTGTGATCCAGAACTAGCCAAGTTGTTCCAGTATAGTTACAACACTGGCATCTACCCAGCAATATGGAAAATTTACTCAATTTACAGACTCAATTTAGCCTGTCTTGATGCTCTCTCCACTCACGTTCTTTGTATCTTAAAGACTTGATTAGCTATAAGTATTCGCATTCCAACCATTATTCATGTAAATTGAGTCTGTGTCTTTATATGCCCTGTTTGTGAACAGAATTCACACTCACCTGAAGAAGGGGCTTGGAGCTCCGAAAGCTTGTGTGGCTTTTGCTACCAAATAAACCTGTTGGACTTTAACCTGGTGTTGTTAAACTTCTTGCTCTGTACACAAGAAACAGGACAAATCCAACCCAGCCAATTACTGTTCCATCAGTATGTTCTCGATCATCAGTAAAATGGTGGAAGGAGTCATTAACAGTGCAATCAAATGACACTTACTCAGCAATAACCTGCTCACTGATCCTCAGTTTTTATTCCTCCAGAATCACTCAGCTCCTTACCTCATTACAGTCTTGGTTCAAACATAGACAAAAGAACTGAACTCCAGAGGTGAGGTGAGACTGACTGCCTTTGATATCAAGACAGCATTTGACCGAGTATGGCATCAAGGAGCTCTAGCTAAACTTGGAGTCACAGGGATCAGGGAAAGCTCTCTGTTGGATGAGTTATACCTATTACAAAGGAAGGTTGTTGTAGTTGTTAGAGGTCAATCATCTCAGCTCCAGGACATCACTGCAAGACATCACTGTAGGATGTCACTCAATTCAAGACTCCTCAGATACTGAAGCAGTTCATGTCCAATTGCAACAAGTCTTGAACAACATCCAGGCTTAGATTGACAATGGTAAGTGGCATTCATGCCACACAAGTGTCAGGCAATGACTATCTCCAACAAGAGAGAATCTAACCATCGCCCCTTGATATTGAATGGCATTGCCATCACTGAATCCCGCACTATCATCATCCTAGGGGCTGCTCTTGACCAGAAACTCAACTGAACTAGTCATATAAATACTGTGGCTACAAGAGCAGGTCAGAGGCTAGGAATCCTGCTGTGAGTAACTCACCTCATAGTTCCCATTCACCATCTACAAGGCACATGTCAGGAGTGTGATGGACTAGTCTGCACTTGCCTGGATGAGTGCAGCTCCAACAACACTGAAGAAGCTTGACACCATCCAGGACAAAGCAGCCCACTTAATTGGCATCCCTTCCATAAATATTCAATCCCTCCACCACCCATGCACAGTAGCAGCCATCTGTACCATCTACAAGATGTGCTGCAGGAAATCACTGAGTCTTCTTAAACAGCACCTTCCAAACCCACAACCACTACCATCTAGAAGGACAAGTGCAGCAGACACACGGAAACACCACCACTTGGAAGTTCCCTTCCAAGTAACCCACCATCCTGACTTGGAAATATATTACTGCTCCTTCACTGTCGCTGGACCAAAATCCTGGATCTCCCTCCCTAACAGCACTGGACTGCAACGGTTCAAGAAGGCAGCCCACCACTGCCTTCTCAAGGGAAATTAAGGATGGGAAATGTATTCCAGCCAAGCTAGCGACACCCACATCCCTTGAATGAATTTTAAAAATCAACAGATATGTGATTTTAGTTTTGGTCTTAAGCATGCAGTATCAGAGAGTTTCTACCTGATCTTGTGTACAGTAATACACTTTGGGGGTGAAATATGAAACCATAGTGAAAGAGCAGAGAGAAAACTATACCAAACTGTATGAGTGCTAAGTAGATTCATGTTTGACACTGCAGCAGATTTCAAAACTATGCGATTAATTTCCATTGTACTGATTTGGAACTTTGATCCCTTCATAAAAGAATCAAAGCTGACTGATGAGAACTGGGGTGGGGGGGATGCAACCACCTTATTCCACCAACCAGCAAAGAGCCTTTATGATGACAAGATTAAAAACCTTATTACAATCTATGAAGGTTATATAAAATGGGTTTCCCTTGCAAATAGTGTTAAGTCCTCGTTGAGTTTTGGTCTACTGATATAGAGACCACACTGACACTGTGGGAAGATAAATTAAACAAATATTTAAAATCTTGTAATGCTTTACCACCAGCATTAAGAAAACAGATTCCCCATAGTTGGTGCAATTGCTCCTTTGCTTTTGTACAACAACATGAGGCTGGCATCTTCGATGTCTTATGAAACAAGTAAATGTTGTGCCTGCTGCACAATCTGTTTTAACCCTTATACGGTGGACAAATAACTGCGAGTAGATGTCTGGTTAGTTCAATCAATATTTATTTAAGACACACAATCAATAATCACCCACCCAACCAACAATAACTTAATCTTACAGAAAAATACTAGAGTTTTAGTCCAATACAAGACCTTGACTTAACTTTGCGTGACTGGCAAGTACCCAAGCAGATATTGGCCTTTATCTGTTTTGGTCTACTGATATAGAGACCACACTGACACTCGGTCTCGGTCGTCCTCTGCGTAGTCTGGTCCTTTGGTCTGGTCTGACACTCTGGCTCTGGTCTTCCTTCCTTCTTGGGTGTGGTGGCTCTCCTCGTGCTGGCCGTCGCTGGCGATGGTCACTGTTGTTGTAGCTCGTTCGTGGGGTCACGAACTTGAGAGATTCTTGGTTGTGCAGCACCCTTTATACCCCGTTGGGTTTCGCGCTCCTTTTGGCCATTGCCAATCAATCGATCAGGCCTTGATCACCTTGATCGATAAAGTCCAATCGGGGTGCTGCCACACCAATTTCTGGGTGTGTCCCCAACGGCCATGTCTGCAGGTGCTGGGGCACGTAGGATTCACACCTCCCTCCCAAGAAGGGGTTACGGCGCCCTTATGTCTGGAAAACAACCCAGTTTGACCAGGAAGTCTCTGTCCTGGAGATGACCCATATCCTGTGTATTCACTCATCTGGGTTGCAGCCAGTTTATCTCTGTCTTTTAGGCTGCAGCCTGTCGTTTTAGTTCTGGCCCAATTGTCCCAGAGTGCTTTACACATCGCCATTTTAGATGGCCCGTTTGGCCACATAAGGCATTGTGAAGATGCTTAGGCACATGCTGTCACCCTCATCAGTACTTCAATTGGAACCCCATCTTTCCCTCCATCTTTCTATTTTTCTATTTTTCTATGTTTCTACTAGGTAAACCTAGTAATCTCTAAGGTAGGGACATGTTCGGCACAACTTTATGGGCTGAAGGACCTGTATTGTGCTGTAATTTTTCTATGTTTCTATGTTTCTATTTTTCCTGATGTTAGAGTGATGATTACCTTTCCAAGCTCAATTATGGATTGCTCTACATTAAGCTGCTTGATAGTCGAGCACATAGGAATCGTATTTAATGCTATTTCAGAGACAGCAGTTCCATGTGAATAAAGTTCATGATAATATTTGACCCAGAGTTGCAAGTGTTTGTCTCTGTCAGTGAAAATATTTTCATTGCTTAACTTAGTTGGTAAAATCTTGGTTGAAGGATCTATTGCTTTCTTTATTCCATCTTAAGCTTTCATTTTCACAAGACATTTTATGTTCTTTCACAAATCTAACCAATATGGTTGAACACATTTTCTTGCTGTTCATTGCAATTTGCTGTTGGCTGCTCTAA
Source organism: Mustelus asterias (assembly GCF_964213995.1). Taxonomy (NCBI): domain Eukaryota; kingdom Metazoa; phylum Chordata; class Chondrichthyes; order Carcharhiniformes; family Triakidae; genus Mustelus; species Mustelus asterias. Next base: position 39,071,914 of record NC_135818.1, read on the forward strand.
GATCCGCGTGTCATAATAGAGGGATTTATTCCATGGTAGAACTATGCTGTGCATTTTGCTTCAAGAACGAGAAACATTTTCTCAGAGTATACTGTAAACCAATCTTTATCCTGTGCTGTCTTTTTATCATAAGCCAAATGTCCATGTAAGTTCTGAGTATATTTCATGTTGCATCAACTTCAGGGAAAGTGGATTTGCAGTAAATTGAAAGTGCCATTTTGGTCTTTTGTGTTTTGATAGTAAGAGATGACAACAATTTCATTTGGTCTAATGAAATTTCTTTAATGTAAGCCTTATTTTGCAACATTCAAGTGTGTGATCTGTGTCACAATCTGCAGAGTATAAAATTGAAAATTACAAAAATTACAATAAAATTCAACGTTTCTGTTCCCTGCTCAATTGCCTCGGGAGATGGACAACAATATCACAAGGGGAACTTGGAAAGAGGTGAGACTCCAGTCATGTAGGAAGCTCTGACAGAAATGGCCTTTCTCACCACCAGCCAGGCCCTGGCTTGGTGCTTGTTTGAAGGTTCTGGTGATAAGGTGTTCTGCCAAGTGATTTCGACAGTCCACTTAGGGAACCATCCTGCAGGATCGACTATCACTTTTCCCTGTCTTAGGGACCTTACATGCAGGCCACGGCCTGATGGACTTGTGAACAAAGGTGTTTTTCGACACAAAGATTTCCACGAAGGATAGATGGTGCACACATTCCAAATGCTTGGAGCGTTCTGCAGCCAGACCCACCTGTCCATTACCAGAGACAGATAGAACCTCAGCACAAATAAAAATTGAATTAAAATCAATGTATAAACATATAACTTTCTGCAAGGCAGTCTTTAGCGTTCACATTAACATCAGTGTTGCACCTCTGAAAAGCCGTAATTACCTCTTAGAAATAAGTACACAAATATTAACTGATTCTGATTTTACCACCTTTGTAGCACATATAATAGGAATAATATTTCAAATTAGCACTGTTGAAATGAATAATTTTCTAGCTGCAACAGAAACCATCAATGTCAATTATAATTAATTGACCCCAACAAGCACAAGCCAGGACAGAAAGGCGTGGGTGAAAGTAATTAGATATGAACTTTTGCAATCAATAAGGCAAAACATCCCAACAAAGCCATGTAATGCTTCTAATTAACCTGAACTTGCATGTGGTGATATAGGTCAATTATTACAATAAAAGTTAATGGCATTGAGGTGAAAATGAATTTAAGAAATTGAGGACCAGACCTATATTTTAGAGAATGCTACATTGTTGGAACTGTTGGAGCCAGAGACCCTCATCTCTCCCCAGGCATTCCTGCCATTTGTTTGATAGGAGTATGTTGTAACAACAACATCATCATGCATTTATGTAATAAGCTAACTTAACAAGGTAATGAATGACATGAGTATTAACATGTGGGAATGGTAGCATAATGGTAACTGTGCTGGACTAGTAATCCAGTGCCTGGTCTGCTATTCAACGGATACAAGTTCAAATCCTGGCCACTATTAGAATTTAAATTCAGCTAGTTAATAAATCTGGAATAAAAAACAAATCTCAGCAATGGTGACCATGAAACTACTGGATTGTTGTAAAAGCCTATCCGGGGTAGGAAGGGAAATACATCATCCTTACCGGGCCTGGCCTACATTTGATTCCAGATGCATGAAATACAGTTGACTCTTAACAGCCCTCTAAAATGGCTGAGCAAACCATTCAGTTGTATCAAAATACTGCAGAAAAGCTTAATAAGAATAAAACTGAATGGGCCACACGCACAATGAAAACAGCAAAGGCCTACCCTGCAAAGTCTTTTTTACTATCATCTAAGAGACTTGTGCCAAAATTGGGAAAGCTGTCCTACAGTCTCATCAAACAACAGCCTCGTAACGTACTCCAGTTCTCAGACTGCTTCATCACCATCCCTGGGTGACACATCCCTCTCTCACACACCCACCAAAGGTGGTGGTGGCACAGTGGTATACACTTGCGAGGGAATAGCCCTAGAAGTCTTCAACATTGACTCCAGACCTGTGAAGTCTCATGACATCAGGTCAAACATGGCCAAGGAAATATCCTGCTGATTACAAGCTCCTGCCCTCCCTCAGTTGCGAAATCGGTACTCTTCTATTTGAACACCACTTGAAAGAAGCACTGAAGGTTACAAGGGCACAGAATACAATCTGGGTGGGGACCTTCATTGTCCCTTCCCAAGTGTGATTTGATAACATCTCTACTGACTGAGCTGGCTGAACTGTGGAGGATATATTTGTCAGACAAAGCCTGAGGAAAGTGCTGAGGGAACTAGCAAAAGGGTAAAAAACACTTGACCTATCCCTGACCAACCTATTTATCACAGAGGCATCTGCCTGTGACAGTATTAGTGGGAATGACCATCACACAGTGCTGTGGAGACAAAGTACTGTCTTCATACTGACAATACTTTCCATTGGATGGTGTGGCACAATCACAGTGCTAAATGGGACAGATGCAGGATAGAGATAGCAGCTCAAAACTGGACATTAATGAGGCACTGTGGACCATCAGGAATAGCAGAATCTATTCAACCACAGTCAGTAACATTATGGTCTGGTTTATCTTTAACTCTGTCATTACCATCAAGTCAGGATCAACTCTGATTCAATGGAGGTGCAGGAGAGCATGTAAGAAGCAAAAGCAGGCAAACCTAAAAATGAGGTGCTAACTTGTTGATGCTACAATGCTATATGCATGCTAAATGGTGTAAGTAAAGGTAACATGTAATAGACAGAGTAAAGCAATTCCACAACCAATGGATCAAATCAAAGCTCTGCTATCCTGCTACATCCGTGACTGGTGGTGAGCAATTAAACAACTAATTGGAGGAGGAGGCTCTATAAACATCCCTGTCGTCAATGATGAGGGAGCTCAGCATGTCAGTGTGAAAGATCATGCTGAAACATTTGAAACCATCTTCAGCCCGAAATATCTAAGTGGGTGATCCATCTTGATTTTCCATTGAGATCCCCAGCATCATATTCTTATATGAGTGGATGATCCTAACGTTCCCAGCATCACAGATGCCAGTCTTCAGCCAGTTTGATTCAATCCATGTGACATTAAGAAACAAATGAAGACACAGTACTTAGCAAATGCTCTGGGCCCTGACAACATCCCCCAGCTGTGTGCTGTAGGATGTTCAAGGTTTGGATTTGCTCTTCCGTATTGCATATCGCAACCTTCATTTTATTCAGATTGGAGCAAAGTTCAAGCAGTTAATCAGTTATGGTTGTTAATTCTGATTTCAAGCAACTGTTCTGATGCATCAGCATTTCTTTCTCCAGTTGCAGGCATTTTGCTCGATGCATCCTTGAGACTTCTGATGCTTGAGGTTCATCAAGTTATAATTGAAGATCTATCTTTGCTCAATGTGCTTCTGCAAGTTCATCATTTAAGTGTTTCAAGTCCTCTTTCAAGTGTTCGATTTCCTGTGAATAATATTCCAGTGTTCTCATCAGTTCTCATTTTTTATTTTACAAACTCCTCTTTCGTATGTGAAAGTTGGCTCTCTAAGCTGATCAGTTTTTCTTTAGCAAAGTATAATTCCACTGTGCTATCCTTCCAGCTCACATTCTGAAATTGCACTTCTGTCAATTGTTTCTGAGGCACTTCATGCTCTTTTGTGGAAAGTTCTACTTGTTCTTGCCAGTCAAGATTCTGAATGTTCATCTCTTTGTATATACCTTTGGAAATGTAGGGCATGATTTTCTGACCATGCTCCCTCCGAAACTGGAAAATCCCACCCAAGGTCAATGGGCCTTTCCATGGTCCACCCTCGCCTGCTAAGATTCCCTTGGCAGGTGAAATGAGAAAATGTGCCATGTAATGTTTTCCCAAGTTTTCTTCCAAATGTTAAACCATTTTATTCAGCTCTATCAGTCTTGATAGAGCTCTATTTTCAGTCTTGTATCTCTTGGCTTCCCTTGGAATGTTTCTGAGTCTGATCTGCCAATCGCTTCTTCAGTTCCTTCAACGATGCAACTTTGTTGAGTGCATTTTCCACCTGCTGTTGCACCAACCTGTGTTTCTGGTTATGTTTTCCCAGCGTCCTCTTCGATTTGCAAACAATGGAATTCAGCATTGTTGCTTTCTTCTGGTACTTGATTGCACCTTAGAGATTTGTTTGTTGAGATCTCGACCAGTTTGGTTCATTGAAGACTTTAATTTATCATCCATTTTCAAAGATATAGGGGAGAATTTTCCCATTCCACTCGCCACAGGAATTGTCATGGGCAAGAGGCGGACCATGGAAAGGTCCCTTGAACTCAGACGGGATTTTCCGCTTTCGCTGAGAGCGTGGCCGGAAAATCCCACCTGTACACTCAGCTTGAATTTTGTTTCATATTTTTTAATTCAGCTTTGGAGCAAACATTTTCCAACCTTATTTCATTTCCTTTTTGCAGGGTTTGTTTATTTTACACTCCATCAGATAGTTTTGCTTCATTCACAGTCAGCTACTTGCTCTGCAAAACACCTGTTGGTGCAGTTCAGGTAGTGTGCTGGGGTTCCCAAAAAGATATACTTTTGAGGCTGCCAGAGAGTTCTTTGCCTTTCTGGTATCTTCGCGTAGGTTGCTTGGGTAGTATATTTTCTCTTTCATAGCTTTACTGGGAGGTTTCCTATTCCCCTTTATAGTCACAGTACACTCCACAATTTGATGATTAAAATATTCACAAAAGGCTTTTAATATTTCATCAAAGCTGGTCAAGGATTCATCAATGCCTTGCATCCGGATTACTTCCTTGACAAGTTTACTAAACCAGCATGAAAAGATATTATTCTGGACTTTTTCTGACCTGATGTACTCCAGTAGTTTAGAAATTCTCTTCTCAAGGACACCAAATTTTCCATTAGGTTTGGTCATTGGATATGTCCAAATTGTTCTGGGTAAGCGGAAGTCTATGGTTACATTTTTTAAAATATAGATTCGGCTTTTAAGTGTTCTCAATTTTAAAATCATGTCACTGTTCACTTGGAGACAATGGGATTTCCCATGTTCTCCAGTTTTGGCAGGCTCTACTACACTGGCGATTGTACTCAGCTTCAAAAACAAATTAACAATGGCTGCGTGGATCGACTGCCTGTTTATTTTAAATTCTCAAATTTGTTCAATCCTGACCTTTGCTTTCCTTTAGCTGAGTTTAGCAGTCGTGATTCTCCTGGATTATTTAATTAGCTAGTTTTCTATTTTTGAGTAAGTGCTGAGATCAGTTTTAAGTGATGGGTTTTTCAAACTAAACTTCTGGCTCTGGATCATTTAAAGATTTCTCAGGACTAGCTGTAGTCTGAAATGTTTAAAGATTTAGCTCACCCCTGCTAGATCTCCTAACTCTGTGCTTTGGGATTTGAAGCTGGACTTCCAAAGCAGATGCAATGCAGTCTTCTGCTGCAGTACGGAATTTTTAAATCTCTGCCTTCAGCTTCCAACCATCTTCATGGAGCATTTTCCTGGCATTTTCCTCTGTGCCTCTGCTTTGGAGTTTATTTTCAGGCCAGACTGCTTTGTTGTTTTTTTCTCAGTCATCCAGAATTTTATTTTTTCTCTGCATTCTCTTAAAGGTCTTGAGTTTATCCACAAGTTGCCATGTTGTAGGGGGTTGGTTACTGCTCAGTAGGCCTGATGGAAACTTCATAGTCACATGTAGGTTAACTGTAAGTCTTTATGAGCTCTTCAAACTATTTACAAATATGCAATAAAGGGAACAAGCTAAGTGCTGTCTCCATGCTTGCTTGCGCACACGGCTTGGCTGAAGACTAGACTGACCTCAGGTGCAGGTCCTGTGCTCTCTTATATCACTGTTGGATGGAACTGTACTCAGTCCCACATTAACCCTATATGTGCCAGATGCTTATGCTACACTGTAGTACTGAAGATTTGCGCTCCAGAACTAGGTGTGACCCTAACCAAGTAGTTCCAGTGCAACTACAACATCTACCCAGCAATTTGGAAAATTGCCTAGGCATGTCCTGTCTATAAAACACAGGACAAATCCAATCAAGCCAATTACCACCCCATCGGTCTAATCTCAATCCTCAGCAAAATGATGGGCAGTATCGTTGACTGAGTGCTTTGTTAAATTGAAAATATTGGCATAGAATCATAGAAAATAGGAAAAGGGTGGGCCATTTGACCCTTTGAACCTGCTCCGCCATTCATTATGATCATGGCTAATCATCCAAATCAATTATCTGATCTTGCCATACCCCCATATCGTTTGATCCCTTCACTCCCAGTGCTATATTTAACTTGAAAGCACACAATGTTTTGACCTCAACTACTTTCTGGGGTAACGAATTTCACAGGCAAACCAGTCTGTGAGTGAAGACATTTCTCCTCATCTCAGTCCTAAAAGGTTTGTGCTGTATCCTTACACTATAACCCCTGGTTCTGGGCACCCCCACCATCAGCAACATCCTTCCTGCATCTACCCTGTCTAATCCTGTTTGTATTTTCTAGGTTTCTATGAGATCCCCCCTCATTCTTTTAAACTCCAGCAAATACAATCCTAACTAATTCAATCTCTCCTCATACGCCAGTTCTGTTATCCCAGGCATCAGTCTGGTAAACCTTCTCTGCACTCCCTTTATAGCAAGAACATCCTTCCTCAGACAAGGAGACCAAAACTGCACGCAATGTTCCAGATATAGGGCCTGATTTTACCATTTTGAGTCTAAGTGTCGAGTCTGGGCGTTAAATAGATCCGAGCCTGGAATCCTCTTTCCAGCGCACCCATACGCATTTTGCCGGCTCCAGTCCGAACCGGGCTGTGGGCGGGGCTTAGCGCTGCCGGACCGATCGGAGCTCTGAACTGCGCATGCGCAGTTCGAAAAAAATCCGAAGCAGTGCGCCCGAGCGCGAAAGAAAAAACAGCAGAGAGAGCAGCGAGGAGGGGAAGATGGACTTGGGTGAATCTTGCAAACTGCGAATAATGTAGCATCTTCTTTGTGCTGTCTAATTATCTATGGGAAAGATAATTAAACTACAGTATCCTAGTGAGCAATTAGTGACCTGTATAATACATTTGTGATCTGTAACTGGATTGTTGATGCTCAAATGTTCAGAGTCCTGTGGTGAACTTGGAAGAATTGTCCCTGTGGTGGAACTTGGTTGGAAATAAGATTCGAGGAGATTACTAAATCTTGTTTTCATCTGAACATTGCACAGAATTAGAGGAATTCCCTTCGGAAGATAATGTCAAAATTATAATCGCAGGAACAAAAAACCTGACAGTCAAAAATTTGGGAAAATATTTCAAAATATGGATGGGGGATATATATTTTGAAATATGTTCCCAAATTTTTGACTGTCAGGTTTTTTGTTCCTGCGATTATAATTTTGACATTATCTTCCAAAGGGAATTCCTTTAATTCTGTGCAATGTGCAGATGAAAACAAGATTTAGTAATCTCCTTGAATCTTATTTCCAACCAAGTTCCACCACGGGGACAATTCTTCCAAGTTCACCACAGGACTCTGAACATTTGAGCATCAACAATCCAGTTACAGATCACAAATGTATTATACAGGTCACTAATTGCTCACTAGGACACTGTAGTTTAATTACCTTTCCCATAGATAATTAGGCAGCACAAAGAAGATGCTACATTATTTGCAGTTTGCAAGATTCTCCCAAGTCCATCCTCCCCCCCAACCAGAGATCCATCTGAGCCCGCCCCCCTCCTCCAGCAGACGCCAGCGGAAGGCCAGGAAGGTGCTGCAGGCTCTCGAAGGACTGCACGTAGGAAGGATGGTGGAGGGAGACCAGCGATCAAGGTAGGTTGGGGGTGTGCTCTGTCGAGGGGGGCCTGCCTCCCAGGGGTGTCCAATCCCGGGGTGGGAGGGGGTCTGCCGGGGTGGTTAGCAGGGGGGCCCGCGAAGGATGGTCGGGGAGGATGGGTTTTGGAGATTCCCCTGCAGAATAGGAATCCGCTTCGGGCTTTCATTCTGCAGGTCACTAAAAACGCGGATCCGGATTGGGCCATGCGGTGGAAAGTGGGATTTGGCGGTAGAGTTGGGCGCGTGGTTCATTAAGTCGATTTAAATGCATGCAAATGCATTTAAATCATCGGGCCGCCCGATTCGGGCGCGGGCCGGACCCTTGCCCGAATCAGGTGTCGGTAAAGCCGCAATCTGCTCGGATTCGGGTGCAGATCGCGTTAAAGACCCAACGCCCAACTTTACCGTGATTTCGTGCCCAAAAACGGGCACAAAGTTTTGGTAAAATCGGGCCCATAGTCTCACCAAGCCCCTATATTCATGATTCTATAGGCATGATCCTATTATTTTAAAAATCATGGAATGTGAAAAGTATACTAAATTAATTTAAATAAGGGAAGTAATGAGGGTTATAATTAAGAAAATGAACTCAAAGTTGACGTGACTTCATTTTCAAAATGTTGCATTAATTATCATATTTATATTCTATTTATTAATACACTACGGAAGCCAGGAAATTAAATGCAGAGAATGAAACAACTGCATGATGAAAAGACTTGTAGTTTAAATGCATGAGTGCACAAAGCCAAGGTTAAAGGATCTGCTGGAAGTGGGATCTAAATGCAGTGTACATGATACCATACTGTTTAACATGGCATCCAAGCAACCCCCTCCTTTACTGACCCATTTACAACAAACCTCTCTTTAGCGTGTTGAAAACAATATCTGAAATAGAGAAAAAAAACAATAATAGTTGTGATAGATCATTCTAACTTATTAGCTTGGTCTGATGCTCCTCTTTACCACATGAAACTCCAAGCTAATCTTTAAAGTCAAACCTGCAAGTTTAGAACAATTTTAGGAAGCAGCTGTTAAAACGTGGGAAATTACTGCTACCCGACAAAATATAAATGCTGAACTGGTAACAGAAAGAATGTAAGCTTATCTGGTATTCTTATTTATAAACAGAAATGTGAATTTCCTTAAAATCTTTTAATCACTGTTGAGAAACAAAGTTAGTGACAGATCCACATATGGGTTCAGGGTAGATTTAAACCACGTCTTTGGCATTAAAGCAAAATGTTTGCCACTTATTTGCAATACTAAAGCGCCAATATAACATTGAGTCGAGTCTGATTACTAATCTGATGCTGCAAAATAAATCCTTGGATGCTGTGTTTTTGTAGCACAGTTGCAAATTCCTTGGTGTAATACAAATGGTTGCCAAAGAGGTCTGGTGCATTGCAGAACTTAGCTTTGTTACATCACATGACCACCTCATTGAGGCTCTCTGCTAGCTTCATAGATGAGGACACAGGTGTGGACAGCACAGTGGCACAATGGTTAGCACTGCTGCCTCACAGCGCCAGGGACCTGGGTTCGATTCCCAGCTTGCGTCACTATCTGTGCAGAGTCTGCATGTTCTCCCCGTGTCTGCGTGGGTTTCCTCCAGTGCTCCGGTTTCCTCCCACAGTCCAAACGACGTGCTGGCTAGGTGCCTTGACCATGCTAAATTCTCCCTCAGTGTACCCGAACAGGGGCCGAAGTGTGGCAACTTGGGGGATTTCACAGTAACTTCATTGCAGTGTTAATGTAAGCCCACTTGTAACACTAATAAACGTAAACAGGTCTGATTTAGAACCAGAAACTCAGGGCTGGATTTTACCATTGTGTTGCGCCCATTTTCGGACACGAAAACTTGGTAATGTCGGGCATGAGGCGCATAGTGCAATCCGTGGCCGCCTCCATGCAAGTTCCCCCTTTACCAAGGTCCAAAAATGGGCGCGACGGCTATTTAAATGGGGGGGAAGGGGTGTCCGCTGCCACGCTGCCTGAAATCAATGGGGGGAGAAGAGGGGTCCGCTGCCACTCTGCCTGAGATCAGTGGGGCAGAAGGGGGGTCCGCTGCCACACTGCCTGAGATCAGTGGGGGGGGGGGAGGGGGTCTACTGCCACTCTGCCTGAGATCAATGGAGGGGAAGGAGGGTTCAGTGCCATTCTGTCTGAGATCTGTGGGGCGGAAGAGGGGTCTGCTGCCACTCTGCCTGACATTGGTGGGGGGAAGGGGCCGCGATTGGTCTGGGTGGCGGGGGGGGGGGGGGGGGGGGCGGATAAGGGGGTCAGTAATGTTGGTGGGTGTGGGGCAATGTCTGTAGGGGCCGGGGAAGGCATCACCCGGCTCAGGAGGGATGTGGTAGGGGAGCAGCATTCTATCATTTTGTTCTGCGCATGTGCAGTTGGAGGAATCAATCGGAGTTGCAGGGTTTCAGGCTCATTAAGCCCCACCCACAGGCTTGTGCCGCATGATTCGGAATTGCTGATATTTTTGCAGGCATATGGGGGCACCTGAGAATGGGTCTGAATGTCAGATCTGAAACACTCCCAGTTTCAAGTCTGCCCAGCACTTAGAATCAAAATGGTAAAATAGGGCTCACGGTGTGATTGCCATTATAAATCAGTTGCCAGCAATAAAGTTTATCCTCGTACAACTTTTGTGAGTCTTGAAATAGAACTAACCAAATCTCTTTTACTAATTTTTAGTACTAAACTTTGTTAGATCACAGTTTAATTATCAAGATTGCAGCTTACTAGATTTTATTCAGTTAGTATTGTTTTAACTTTTTTGTCTTATTTCTTTGTTGAAATTAGGGAATTTTTTTTTAATTGAGTAAGATACTAATTACAAGTAAAATGCGTTGTCCTCAAGCTCCTTGTCATTACCATGGAAACAGAAAACAAGCACAGTAAAAGCTTGTGCTTGGGCTAAAAAGCAGATAAATGAGGCCCGAGACCTGGGCCTGGTCACAGAACGTACTGCGTCCATGATTGGGCAGAAAGGGGGAATACAGAAGATATATGAATGGATGGGTTTTACTGTAGGCTTTTGCAGATATCTGAGTAACGATGAGTCATTCTCAATATGGAAAGGCCATGAAGGATACCAGACAGGTGAGGGTGTGTATGTGAATAGAAGGAATGAGCCATATTTCTACCCAAAAGTTAACAATAGGTAATTTAATACTCAATTGTTTCTTGTAAACTTCTGCTTGAATATTGTATTATATGGAATCTCACTTATGCTTGAACAAAATCATAGGGTGGGATTTTCTGGTCCCATCTGCCACCGGAATCGTCACAGGTGGGACTTGAAATTTGCCTTTGGGTGGGAATCCCTCGTCCTGTGGTGGGCAGACTGGAAAATCTCACCTGTAGTTGCTACTAATATGGAGTCAACTTTGTGCCATGGAACAGACAGTGTGAAGGGACTTCATCTATTTTCTTACAAAGGTTTAATTTCAAGATGGATAGAATTAAAAAGCAGGGATTGTGTGAAACAATGGCACGGATCAATTCCAGCCTCTTACATTGTCTGTATCCACTACAGTTCACCTAGCGCTGCAACAGGTCCACAACAGACACCATCGCCCTAACTCTACATTCAAATCTGGAACACCTGGATAACAAAGACACCTATGTCAGACTCCTATTTATTCACTACAGCTCAGCCTTCAACACCATTATTCCTACGAATCACATCTCCAAACACTGTGGCCTAGGACTCAGCTCATCCCTCTGCGACTGGATCGTATACTTTCTAACCCATAGACCAGAATCAGTAAGGATAGGCAACAACACCTCCTCCACGATTATCCTCAACACCTGTGCCCCACAAGGCTGTGTTCTCAGCCCCCTACTGTACTCCTTATAGACCTATGACTGTATGGCCAAATTCTCCTCCAACTTGATTTTCAGGTTTGCTGATGACACCACCATAGTGGGTCGGATCTCAAACAACAATGAGATAGAGAAGGAAAGAGAGAATCTGGTGAATTGGTGCGATGACAATAATCTCTCCCTCAATGTCAATAAAACAAAGGAGATAGTCATTGACTTCAGGAAGCATAGTGGAGGACATGCCCCTGCCTACATCAACAGGGATGAAATGGAAATGATCAAGAGCTTTAAGTTTCTAGATGTCCAGATCACCAACAAGCAGTCCTGGTCCCTCGACACTGATGCTATTGTTAAGAAAGCTAGGAGGCTAAGGAAATCCAGCATGTCTGCTACGACTCTCGCCAACACTTTACAGATGCACAATAGAAAGCATCCTTTCTGGATGTATCACAGCTTGGTGTGCCTCCTGCTCTGACCAAGACCGCAAGAAACTACAAAGGGTCATGAAGGAAGCACGTCCTTCATGCAAACTAGTTTCCCATCCAATGACTCTGTCTACTCTTCCTGCTGCCTCGGAAAAGCAGCCAGTGTATTCAGGGACCCCACGCACCCCGGACACACTCTCTTCCACCTTCTTCCATTGGAAAAAAGATACAAAAGTCTAAGGTCACGTACCAACTGACTCAAGAACAACTTCTTCCCTGCTGCTATCAGACTTTTGAATGGACCTACCTTATATTAAGATGATATTTCTCTACACCCTAGCTATGACTGTAACACTACATTCTGCATCTTCTCCTTTCCTTCTCTATGAATGGTTTGCTTTGTCTGTATAGCATGCAAGATACAATACTTTTCACTGTATGTTAAGATGTGGGACAATAATAAATCAAATCAAACCAAACCTATATGGAATCTTGGTTGTATCACAGTGCTCTTTTTTATTCATGGGATCTGGACATCACTGGCTGGGCCAGCATTTATTTATTGCCCATCCCTAAGTGAACTGTGTGGCTTGCTAGGCCATTTCAGAAGCATTTAAACGTCAACAAATTGCTGTAATTCTGAAGTCAGGTAAAGACAGCACATTAGTGAAGCAGATGTGTTTTTATTACAATCGAGATGGTTTAATGGTAATCTTTAGACTTTTAATTCCACATATTTATTGAATTCAAATTTCACCATCTGCCCTGGTGGGATTTGAACTAGGTCCCCATTATCCTGGGTCTGCTGGTTACTAATCCAGTGATAATACTACTATCCATCACCTTAGAACTGGGGGAAAGCACAACTATTTGTGGGAAGTTCAAAATTAAAGCCATAAATATAAGATAGTCACCAATAAAAACAAAGAGGAATTTCTTTACCGAGAGAATGGCTAGAATATGAAACTGGTACCTCACTGAATAACTGAAGTGAATAGCATGAGTACAGACTACACAGGAGGGAGAAAGAACTAGAAGGTTATGCTGATTGGGTTAGATGAAGAGGGATGTAAGGAAGTTTTTTTGCAACATAAACACTGACATGAACCAGTTGGCCAGAATGCCCTGTTTCAGTTCTATGCCTTCTATTTCATGATGGGTAATCTAGGTTAGTGAGTGAGCCACATGAATGGCCCTCCTTCAGCTCAGCGGGTCACAAAATTCAAATTGGGCTTGTTCATTAACCATTACCCCATGAATAAGATTAAATACATTTAATACATGCCGAATATTTCATGATGAGTTATAAAAAATGCTTAGGTATTTATATATTAATAGAACTGTCATCAAGTTCAAATGGTAACATTTGGCTTTACATGCATATCACTTCAGTCATAGCAGTAGGAAAAAAATGACATGGACGGATACCAATGGAACAAAGTGTCCCAGGTGTTCACTCGGAACCCAGATGGCCATATTGCCGTACTGTTGTCCACCACTGCTCTGTTTAGTTCTATGCAACCGATGTAATTTTAATTAAGGCTTTTATCTTACGTTAACTTATTGTGTTTCCAAATACATGGGAAGAGAAAGGGTTTTTTGATTAGCCGTCCTGACTTTACAACTCAACTATTAAGAATTTTCACTTCAGATGTGCTGCCAATTTCTGGGTAAAGATTATTTTGTGGTGGATCTGTTGCACACTACTTGGGATTCAAATTGCTTTGGAGGATCTGATACTTTATTTTAGAAGTAATTTTCTGAAGATGGCAATATAAATAGATCCCCCATATTTTGAATAACAGGGATTAAATCTGATACAAATTCAGATATCAGACTGGTTAGTTTTACAATTTTCATCAGATGTTGCAAACCCTGTTAATTATTATCCTAAAGCAGATTGGTTCCAAATCTGATTTGTTACGGGCTCTTTGTGGATTGGACAATTATTGTTGCCATTTGTAGCACCATCGGAGGTGACAATACATTTGCATTGATCTGCATCTTCCCCTTCGTATGCACACAATGCAGATGACAATGCCTTAGTTTTAAAACAGAGTCATCCATGAAGTTAACTTCGAAGTAATTTTCCAGACTACACAGGTGAAGGTACATTGTTGTGGTGAATCAACAATGTGCCTCAATGCTGCCAACCATTTGTTATCTTGTGTACATGCAAATCAGTGATACACCCCAAAATTCAGAGGATGCCACAGCCATTTAACAAGCAGATCAGTGGATCAAAAGCTTATATTTAATGATATGGGGCTGACATCAGTAATGTTTACTATCTGAGTCCACCCAAAATGTCGTTTTATACAGAATTAGCATATGTCATTTTAATGTTTAACATAATGTCACAATGTAGTGGCAGCAACAGAGGATTGGGAAATTTAACCAAGGAGTAGAAAATGGTGCGTATTATTTTATCCATTTTGTTTAATGCAAAAGAGAGTGGCCAGTATGATTTAAATCTACAAGCTGCACATCACAGTCTGGTTACCAATCTGTGGCTGGTATATGAAGGATATCTTAAACAGCAATCATAAATAATGGTGCAACATTGGCACCAAAGAATCACTTTACAGTGCAGAATGAGGCCATGCAGCCCATTGAGTCTGCACGCTCACTGAAAGAACATTGTATCTAGTTCCACTCCTCTGTCATGCTGCATATTCTTTTTTTTCACACAGCAATCCAATTCCCTTTTGAATACCTCAAAGTTCATTCCAGACTCCTACCACCTTGCAGCTGAAAATATTTTCCTCACCTCACTTTTACTCCTTTTGCCAATTATTTTGAATCTGTGCCCTGTAGTTCTTGATGCTCTCTTGAGAAAGAACAGTTTATCCACCCTACCTCACCCACACCCCTCAGGATCTTGAATACCTCGATCAAGTCTCCTCTGAACCTTCTTTTTCCCAACCTCTCCAACCTATCCTCAAAGATATTACCCAACAAGTGGTATCCTGAATGTGGGCACTAAAATTCAGGTTTGATTCAGGCCGCTATTACATTTGTAACAGCAATGTCCTTGGTAATACCGGGAAGAGCATAATAATAGCCCGTTAACCAATACCATCTTACTCACTCCGATCACATAAGCATACCACAAGTAGCAATCCTCCAGTATCCTCTAAAGCCCCAAGGACAATAGTCGGTTTTATTGATACTGTAAGTTTCAGAAAAGTATATCGAACATTCGTTAAGTGGGGTTTGTATGCTTGACAGCACAACCTGCTATTTGCTCTGAGGATTTATCCGTCTCGGCAAAAAAGGGGAGCCGGGAGTCTTCCCGGATTGCGACTTAAAGTGCAATTGTCGCTATTGCGGTTTGCACAGTTGCAAATAATGCGACATATATCTTTAAAAATCTTGACGCTTGTCGATATGGAGATGAGGATGAATTCTGCTATGAAAGATTCGATAACGCCACCTCAGCGCTGAGAACATGGCATCAACTTCAAAGTGTTAACCCTTTTAGTTTTTGTTTTTTTCCCGATGCCAAATGTTAAGCGAAAATCTTCCCATTCGAAGCCACAATAAAACCGTGAGAAAGTGTTAATGACATGTTGGAGACAGAATCCCGAGAAAGTGTAATGCTCAAAGATGAAAGCGGCCATTGGCAAGTTTTGCCTCTCGCCCACCAGCTTCACATTGTGTTCAGTCTTTTCGCTAACATGAGTGAGAGGAGTTTTTTGCCCGTCCAGACATTCGAGTTTTGCTTGTGGTTTCAATGAAGTCTCTTATTAATGTTTTCCAGCTATTGGTATGTAGTTCCCTCCCTCACATAGATCATTCAATGCGTATCTTAGAACGTCTTTGATTGTAGATTTAATTCCCATTTTTGTTTAATATAAAACAAACACTTGAAGGCTTTGCATTTATACAGCGCCATGAAGGAACTGGGTCCTAAAGCACTGTACAGCCAAGTTGTCATGTGGGGAAAGTTGAGCAGCACAGCAGACTCTTATAAACTGCAATGTGCTACTGGCAATTTGTTTTTGAAGTGATGTTTAGAGATAAATATTGGCCAAGACAACGGGAATAACCCCCCTGTCTTATACCATGGACATTTCACTTGAACCCGAGAGTGCAGACAGAGGCTGGGTTTAACATTTCATCCCAAGGCTGTTGGCTAGTCGGACAGTGCACCAGTCCCTCGCTACCTCTGGTACTGAAGTGAAGGCTTGAATTCTGTTCTCCGCGGTAGTAGGGTGGAACCCACAACTTACTGAATATCATGTTGTACACTAAAGCTCCCACTGAAACCAAAACTACATCCACATCTGCAAAAGTCAGTTCGGTAAACTGTATTATTTTAAAAAACGTGATGGATATTTGCTCACTGACAATTCTATTAGTGTTAAAATATAGCTTCAAGACTCCCAGAGGCCCGGACTTAATACTCTAGAGACAAGTGTTCAAATCCCATCACGACAGTTGCTGGAATTTATATTTCCTTAATGAATCTGTAATAAAAAATAGTATCAGTAACGGTGACCAAAAAACTACGATTGGCGTAAAAATCCATAAAAAGTTCACTGATATCTTTAGTGAGGAAATCTATCAAATTTACACAGTCCTGTCCACGTGGTGGCACAGCGATTAGCACTACTGCTTCACAGCGCCAGGGACCCGGATTCAATTCTGGGTGACTGTGGAGTTGGCTCATTCTCCCACAGTCCAAAGATATGTAGGTTAGATTGATTAGCCATGGTAAATTGTCCCTTATTGTCCAAAGATGTATAGGTATAGGTGAATTAGCCATGGTAAACTTCCCCTTAATGTCCATAGATGTGCAGGTTAGGTGGATTAGCCATGATATTTTTTTCACAGTTGAAGGGACAGACTGACATAGTCACATTCACCGAATTATACCTCAAAGCCAGTATCCCACAGTCCTCTCACTATCCCTACACACCATCACAGTTGCCCTGGGAATCCTCAACATTGACTTTAGCCTCCATAAAGTCTTATAGTATTGTCAAGGAAATGTCCTGCTAATTACCACCAACAATTGCTCAATCCGTACTTTTCCATGTTGAACACTACTTTCAAGAAGCACTGAGAGTGGCAAGGGCACAGAATGTATTCTGGGTGGGGAACTTCAAAGCCCATGGCTCAGGAGCACCATTACTAACTGGGTTAGCCAAGTCGTGAAGGACATATCTGCCAGACTGTACTTGACATTGGGCAACATGGTGGCACAGTGGTTAGCACTGCTGCCTCACAGCGCCAGGGGCCTGGGTTCAATTCTGAGCTTGAGTCACTGTCTCTGTGGAGTTTGCACATTCTCCCTGTGTCTGCGTGGGTTTCCGCCAGGTGCTCTGGTTTCCTCCCAAAGTTCAAAAAACGTGCTGGTTAGGTGCATTGGCCTTGCTAAATTCTCCCTCAGTGTACCCAAACAGGTGTCGGAGTGTAGCAACTAGCGGATTTTCACAGTAACTTCATTGCAGTGTTAATGTAAGCCTATGTGACAATAATAAATAAACTAAACTAAACTAAAGAATGAACACAAATAGAGAACATGTTTGACCTCATCTTCACCAATCTATCTTTTGCAGTTGACAGTACTGATAGGAGTGACACCACACAGTCCTTGTGGAGATTAAATTCCCTTGTCACACTGAGGATATTATCATGTTGTGTAACACTACCATTGTGCTAAAAAGGCTAGATTCAGAACAAATCTACCAACTCAAAACTGAGCATGTGTAACTTGGTGTGGGCCATCAACAGTGGCAGAATTTCATTAAACCACAATTTGCAACCTTGCTCAGGCTCAGCATATCCCTTCTTCTACCATCGTCAATAAGCCAATGAGGACTGCAAGAGGGCATGCCAGGAGCAGCAGCAAGTCATACCTAAAAAAGAGGTGCCAACATGGTGAAAACACACGGTGGGACTGCATCCAGGCAACGTGCAATTGACAAACTAAAGCAATCCCACAACCAGTGAATCAAATGAAAGCTCTGCTGCCCTAATACTTCCATGAATGGTGGTGGGCAATTAAGCAGCTATCTGGAGGAAGAGGCTCTGCAAACATTCCCATCTTCGATGATGATGAGTCCCAGTATGACAGTATAAAATATAATGCGGAAGCATTTGGAAATATTTTTAGCCAGAAGTGCTGGGTGGGCGATGCATCCCGGCCTCCTCCAGTGATTCCCAGCATCACAGATATCAGTCTTCAGACAATGCGATTCACTCCACATGACATCAAGAAACGGCTGAAGGTACTGGATACGGCAAGGGCTATTGGCCCTGATAATATTCCAGCAATAGTACTGAGTCTTGTGTACCAGAACTAGCCGTGCCCCTAGCCTAGCTGCTCCAGTACAACTACAACACTGGCATTTACCTCCACCCCCCCCCCCCCGCCCCGCCCAAGGTTGCTTCCGTTGAATGTCTTGTCCAGGACCCAGTCAATCCAGCCAATTAGACCCCCATCAGTCCATTCTCAATCATCAAGTGATGGAAGTTCTCATATCAAGTGGCACTTACTCAGCAATACCCTGCTCAGTGATTCTTAGTCTGCGTTTGGTCAGGGAGACAAAATCTATTAAATTGTCCATCTTTTGTCATATATTCCGTGGCCGCTGGTCCGTAAGATATATATTATAGATATGGATAGATTGAATAAATCTATAACTCAAACGATTCTGAAATCGGGAAGATATGTAATCTTTGTTAGTGTTTGAAAAGGTCAAAGTGTGAAATATAGGGGGGACAACACATGTTTTACTGGATGGGCGAACACATATCTGCAAAGTAGGCCGTCGGATCAAGTGTTTTTAAAGTTTGCATTTAATAAGAAGACATAACTATGTCCAAACGATCCCTAGAGATAAATCCTTCTGAAAAGAAGGCTTCAGTTCGCGAATTATTTAGCACGGGATTGTTTTTAAAATACAGCTTGACCCGCATGGAATATAAATGCCAGCAGAGACTATTTGGACCGAATGGTGAATATTCTATGAAATGTCATTTTCAATGTGGACAGCTTATTTTTGCGTTATGTTTCCAGTGGGTGTAATTTTACTAAACAAATGTGTAAAGTATTTTCAAATATTAAACATAACCCATTGCTCAAAGATGCGTTTCAGTAATCTGGGACACCTGGATGATGCTTTAAACAAGCAATGTTTGACTCAGAAGATTGTACATTTCTTTTCACCTTTTAAAACAGCCAAATGATCCTGACTTTTCAATGTATATTTCGCCTCTTTCTTTGACAGTATCTTTTCATTAAAATATATTTAAAGTCAGCTTTAAATGACGTATTTGTGTCAGATTAACCCACTTCCCAGCGGCACTTTCATTGGGAATTATTTAACGAGACACAGATTTAGTATTCAATTAAGGGACAAATGTGTAGTTATAATTTAGAAAAGCAGATAATTTAGCAAGTGTTCCACATAGCGCTGAATCTCTGTCCGTGTGTCTTTATGTTCGAATGCTTTGCATTACAAAACTTTGTATTTACTATTGCACACGGTGTTATTTTTTTTAATGTATTACCCATTTTATGATAGCCTCAAACACAAAAATAACATTGTTTTCAGAAGTGTTGACCTCGTTGATAGTTCGGATTTCCTCCTCGAAACTTTTAAATCTCTAGCAGGAGAGGGTAGTCGATCCAGGACTCTTCTATTGCAATATCTTAACTAATTTCAGTAAAATCGAAGGACAGATTCCGCAGTACTGGTTGAAAAGAGAAAATCCCAACCTCACGACAGTATCTATAACCAGCAATGATCCCAGAAGTGACTAAACTTAAACCTCGATATACATGAAGATTAACAGGATGTGTTCTGTTTTACCCTTTAAAATTTTTTTTAAAACACTGTATTTCACAGATTCTGTGTTTTAAAATGACCTGAACTTCAGTGTGATTTTATTGGTCGTTAAGAAGGTTAGCGCAGGCAAACATTTTAAAATCATCTTGAACTAATGAGGGGAGGATGAGGTTAACTTGCTTAAAATATAAAAAACAAAATGTTAGAAATAGTCAGCGGGCTAGGCAGCATCTGTGAAAAGGTCAAAACTTGATTTGTCCTTTTGAACGAGACGTGCACCATTAACACAAAATACATTACACACCTTTTGTGCCAATATTTTAGAATTGAAATTCGAACTTCGCCACTTAATCTGGTATTAAATTATATATATATATATACATATGCATAAAATAATTTACCTTATCCTCGCACGAAATAGCCTGACCTACTGCTGCCTTAGGGTTTCTATACAGAATCGCCAACAATGGAGAGAAGTTGCGTTGCGCTGTATGTTTCAATTTGATTTGGATGTAAATCGATTAAGATTAAGCCACGGTGAAAATGGAATACTTAAACTCTTGAATGTGGCAGTAAATTTCCAAGGAAAAACTCCCACTTTGCCTGTTGTTTCTCAAATCGTACATGAGAAACAAACTTTGTGATAGATGTACAACATGATTTGACAACTGGCGTGCACCAGCGTCTGGGTATAGCAGAATTCCTACTGTTGTGATAAAAATAATATAAGGGCAACTATTGGCAACATTCTGGAAATATATCAGGTTTCGAGAAAACAAGTCGGACTGGAAAAAAAAAACTGATTTTCATTTTGCGACCCAAGTCACAACTATGTTTCTCTTACACAAGAACACCGCCTCGTTCATTTCTATTACCAAAAGAAGCCTGAATGGCATCTGCCTGTAAAACTTGGGAGGTGAAGAGAGAGGATAATTGGGCTCACACAGTACTTTCCCCGCTAAATAAATTGTAAGTGGAAACTATCGACAGAGGCCGCTGTTCGCGCTCAGTTCCTGTGAAATGGGATTTCTCAGAGCCAAACTACCTCAGTTGCTATCGACCTACTGCAGTGTTTCTAATTGTTGCCGGGCTGCTGAGAATTACAAAGTCGTGAGGTATAACGTGCTGTGATTTGGAAGCGCTCTGCGCTGTCGTGTATAGTGTCTATTGGTTTCGCGTTCTGCTAATTAATTCCGTTGTTTGTTGATGTTACTTTCTTGAGTTAATCATCGAGCAAGTGCAGGATGTATAATTGTTGCAAGCATGTATTACAATCAAAACAACTTTCCCCTTGTGGTTCCATATATATGTCTACGCTGATAGTTATGAACTTTTAGTAACACAGTGAAGTATATATATATATATATGTGGAGCATCAATGTGCGGTTACAGTGGAGCTGATAGCCGACAGTTCATTAACATGATGACTCTCTGGTAAAATTATTGCATGTCAACTCTGAAGTACCAACATTAAAAAAGTTGCAATGCCCGTACTTTGAACGCCAGTTGAATGAATGTGGATAATGATAACTTGAATCGAGTTCAGTTCTGATGCCGAATTCCAAGGTATATTCTGAGGCACTTCACTTATCAACTATATCCAATTATAAACCTGATCCAAAAGATATATATTGTTGGTCGTATTTCGAAATATTTCAAAAAAATATCTACGTTGGTGGGAAGGCTGGAATTAATGCAACTATTTACGACACAATGTGGGCTGTGGGAATCTGATTATTTATTGATTAATATAGAAACTGATATAACAAATGGAAGGTAGTAGTAGAGTTTTCCTGGGTGAAATGTGTACATATTTTACATGGGTGGAGAATCACACTTCCACAAACTGACACACTGCCTTTAGGGTGGGAGCTGGGTGGTGGGTGGGATACTTCATCTGGAAATATATTTCTCAAAGTCTCCAAAAGTATAATTGAACACCTTCACACTCAGTACATTCATCTTGAACTTTTCAAACGTGATGAATTCGTCTGTTCAGTATTCAGCCTGTTGGGATCGGAGAGGGGGGAAACATTGATGTAAAATAGAGCGTCCTTTTCACATAGCGCAGCACAACACAGGTCAATAATCAGAACAGCTCACTGTATGTTTCAGCTATCAAAAATCCCAAATTAGCGTAACACGCTGCTATATCGCTATTACGAGTTTCACTGTAATAACACTAATTACACTTAAAAGGCAATTAAAGGGTTTCTGTTCTGTGGGTCTGACCATTGTGTCCACCAGTTCGTCAGTCAGATCACTTAATACCAGGTGAAGCATAACAGTGTCATTCTGTTCAAACAATTAGGATGCTATATTTTAGAAACTTCATACCACAGCTACTGCTAGAAAAATATCCAGTTTTCAAATTACAATGGTTAGTATTATAATTCTCACGTTGTTACATGGTGATAATTCTCAAAAGTGGGACCATTGAAACAAACTCAACCTTTATTCGAAGTGCACAATATTGTAAACATATATTAAACAATGTATATTCCGTGTCATTACGAACGACTGTTCGAATTTAGTGTCATTTATTCTTTAAATGAAGCATAATATTAAGGAGCTCGCTGCAACCTTTTTCCGCCAATTGGTGCAAATCAGTAAAACAGCCTAGTCTTGGCGGGACCGTTTGCATTAGGCTTGGGACCATTTGATTGACAATATTATCTAGCCTTGTACGACATCTCGAGTGTTATCAAATGGATTGTATAAGGTCAGAAGCTATTGAACAATCTATATGCAGTCCTGCATGAAGTACGCGTAACCACAGAAAGGACTGCACCATTCTAAAAAAAAGGTTTGTCCGAACCTGCACATTTCACATTATCTTTCCTCCGTTAATACATAACAGCCGGGCAGAGAATAGGGTCAATAATAGGGTAAGATCGCGTACATTATTCATACATTAATAAATAACTATTCCAGTGCTTCAAGCAGTAATATTAGTAAAGATTAGTCAACTTTCACACTGTTTTGTGAATCATCAAGCAATTGAAAAATGTTTTACATATTATACAGTCTTTTACAGATAATCCACCAGCCAATGTGCATTTAAGTCGTCATATTAAATGTAGTATTGCAATGACTGGCTATTGGTCTTCTGGAGGCTAATTCAGAACAAGCCAGTATGTTATCCTAAAGCTGGAACCGTACTGGTTAGTGAGTTTTAGGCTCACCATATTAAACATGGATCTCTGACAGTCATCCCATTTCTATCAGTACTGCTCCTTCGTATGTTTACGCTTGTATTGTAAAGTAAATAAAGGCTGACTTAAAATTAATTAATTCATAAACGGCACATTATCTATTTGGAACAACAGTACCAGAAATATGATTGCTATCACACCGTAAGATCATATGGTACCTAATAAATTCCAAAATATTTAGGGATTTGTAAGTGACGGCGATGGATGGAAGTCATCATTGACATGGGAATGAAAAGAACACGCGGAAGCTAGAAGTGTATTAGTGCAAACTCTTTACATACGGATTAAAAAATGATTGTAAACGGCACAGATCCTTCACAATTACAAGTACGATGGTTCACAAGCTATCAGCTAAGCGAACAAGGCATTTAAAACCTATGTCAGTCTGTGGCCGAAATATATGTTAACTAAATTTCTTTAACATTTTCAAAGGATTACATAGAAGCCAATCAGACAACGTTTGGAGATTTGTTGCAAGTTATCCTGTTCCAAACGAAAATGTGCAAATCGTGCATTTTGCGTTAGAGAATGTAAGGTAAACGTTGTGACTGTGATTTATCTCGATGATGGGAACTGTAAACATACATGCTTCAGCGCCGTGTAACTTGCGGATTGAAGAATAAAATTCTCACATTAAATCTTGTGGAAATCTCGCCTCTCCAGGAGATGTGAAGTACAATCAGGGCAGAGGTTTACACTTGAACGATGTTAACTCATGCGGGAGCCTTCTTTCCCTGAAAGACTTCTTGGCTACTGAATAAGAGCCCTGAATTGAAGCAAAATGATCCTCATGCATTAATATCGAGCAGTCACAAAGCGAACAAGCATTTATGCTGCCACTCTGACTAAAGATATTTAGTTATTCTTAGGTAACAAGTGCACTTTTATATTGCTGAAGTATAATTTAACCAGACTGAAAACACGATCTGGAAGTACAATTATCTCCTGGCTTTATCTATGATATCAAAAGTCAGCGTTAAACACTGACCTTCGCGTAAACATAACCACTGATATTGCAATGAAATCGCATTGTGCATCATTTAAGGTAATAAATGCACTGAATTAACGGACCTTTAAATGTCCCGTTATTTAATATTTCACAAAAGTAAAATATGTTGGCAAGGTAATTTGGCAAGTATTTACCTTGCCATCAGCATGTTACCTAATTATCTTAGCAAGATGTTGAGTTCTATTGTTTGTTGGTTTGCGCTGATGCCCCGCCTCTCCTGTCTGTCTAAAACCTGGCGCCTGGCTACAACAAACAAAAGCTAGGCGCTCGCAGGTCTATAGCCTCGACTTAATACAATTAAGGCGGACTTCAATCATTCTCTTACGTGTACGTCCACAAGATCGGCGCTAACATAACACTGTTTATCCCTTCAACAAATTTGCCTACTTCGCTGCTGAACCATGTCGATGAGCCCCAAGCATACTACGCCCTTCTCAGTTTCAGATATTTTGAGCCCCATCGAGGAGAGCTACAAGAAAGTTGGCATGGACGCAGCGGGTAATCTCGGAGCTCACTTGACAAGTTACCGGCAGCCCCAGGTCTCCCAGCCGGGTATGCAACAACACCCGATCGGACATAATACGCCGGTCCCCGCGGCCACCTACCACATGTCACACGGGGTCCCCCAGCTTTCACACGCTGCTATGGGAAGCTACTGCAACGGCAATATTAGCAATCTTGGCAACATGGGCGAGCTTCCTGCTTACCAAGATACCATGAGGAACAGTGCAAGCGCGGCAGGCTGGTACGGGACAAATCCCGATCCACGCTTTTCATCCAGTAAGTGGAATAATTAGTTTCTAATAAACACCACTAGTTAGACGCTAAGATATTCAACCCGTGAAATATTTCAAGTATACAAAATTTATTGGGATGATAAAAATAGTGTTTGAAGTCACTATTTGCAATGTCCATGTGTTTCGAATTCAGGCGTTATGCAGGTTTTGATTTTTCATTACGATAGGACATTGATTTAATATATGCTTAAAACATCTTGATTTCAAACACCTTCGCTTAAGATCGCATGTTTTTTGTCGCTGTGTTTTGTGGTGTAAATATGTAGGCAGTTTAAGTGATCCTGTCGTGTATAGTGCAAACATTACTGCAACACAAGACGCTTTATTTGTGTCTAAAAGTGCTGTACCAATGAGGCCAGCTTAAAATATTTGAATATTTAAAGCAATGTGGGATTGATGTTGCAAATGAATATTTTCCCCGTGCACAATGGAATGGTGCTGTTATCTTTATTAATAATTGTTTAAAGTGGTTAAATAAATCCAATGTACTTTCCTAAAGTCATACACGCTTTGAAAATCGCGACAGCATTTCGACCCGAATGAGAGATAGAGAATCCCTTATAGCTTGCTCGGTCAAACTATCCGTCAAAGGTAAAACAAACTTACATTGTAAAGTCAACCTTTTTTGTAATATTCACTTTTTTAAAAAAGGATTTTTAAAAATCCTTCGCAAATATTTATTATAACCCCGTTTCCTCTAAAGTTATCAATTGGGAATAAAAGGCTCAAATATTCCGGCAAGAAAATAAATGTTAAGATGTTAGTTTTATCGAACACCGGCGCTGTGGTTTTGGATTTGTTTTAAAGAGCGGTGCTGAAATAAATATATCTATAATATTTTAAAAATGTATGCAGTTGTAAAAGTCTTTATCTAAGATTATTTTTTAATCCCCATTCTAGTTTCTCGCTTCATGACCCCGTCCTCAGGAATGAACATGGGTGGAATGGGCGCTTTGGGTTCTCTTGGCGACGTTGGCAAACCCATGGCTCCACTCCAGAGCACACCTCGGCGAAAGCGCAGAGTGCTTTTCTCGCAAGCCCAGGTTTATGAGTTAGAGAGGCGCTTCAAGCAGCAGAAATACCTCTCAGCCCCAGAAAGGGAACATTTGGCCAGTATGATCCATCTCACGCCCACTCAGGTGAAGATTTGGTTCCAGAACCACCGCTATAAGATGAAGCGGCAAGCTAAAGACAAGGCAGCTCAGCAGCACATGCAGCAGGACAACAGCACTTGCCAACAGCAGCAACAATCTCCGAGGAGAGTAGCTGTGCCTGTCCTGGTTAAAGATGGCAAACCATGTCAAGGAGGTGTCAATGCCCCAACCACGACCATGCAGAGCCAGCAACAGCAATCTACCAACACATCAATCACGGTGGCTACCAATGGCACTGCTCATGGCCCAAGTCAGCAAGCAAATAACATAGGCCAGACATCGGAATTAGGACAAACCTCAGGAAGTCCTTCGTCTATTCAAAGCCACGTCACTAGCTTGTCTCACCTAAACTCTTCTAGTTCTGATTATGGTACAGCCATGTCATGCTCTACCTTGCTGTATGGTAGGACCTGGTGAATGATTCACTTGGCTTGTGTTTTAACACCATGTTGTATTGATTCATATCTGCTGTATTTTGGTAAAGTGTTCCGAGTACTAATTTGCGTAGATATGCATCAACATGAGGAGGCTCCGGCTGAAGTGATGGCAAAACGCTGTAAATTTATTTTGTTTAGTAGACATGGAATGCACAAATTGCTGGCTGGACTTATAATATCACAGTGAAAGCGATTGCTCCATATGCAGAAATAAGCTGAACCTCACACAACACAGATCTGACCATATGCAAGATCTGTAAACGTAATGTTGTTAGTGGGGTTCCTATAGAATGACGCTTTCGTAAAATAATAGTGTTAACAAAATGTGACACCCGGTAATATTCTTTCCTCAGAAAGAAAGGAAATAGGTTTATTTAACACCACTTGGCATTTTCTTAGTTTTTACTATGAAACGTAGGTGTATATTTCTGTAAAATGCACATGTCTGGGCCGAATTTATAGTTTTTAGTAATTTGTATATTATGCTGTAAAAATGTTTTCATGATGGACTCAGCGTGTACAGTATTTGATAGTTTGTTCGTTATTGCCGGCGTAAGAAAGTCGTTTTTGTTGTAACTTAAAATAGATCATTGGTATAAATATAGTTCTGAGAGCTTCTAATAAATTATGAAACCCTAAACCGAAACACCCACAACTGTTTTATTGCAGATCATTGTACACTTCCCTTATTTTTCACCACGACTATTTCCCAATGCATGCCGCGCCATTAGAATGCATCGCAATGTATTCACAGCGAACTTATCGTTGCATAAATCAGGTAAAGAGATCATGGATAATGTGTTCAAGTTACCTCAAAAGGTAATCTCCGAAATCTCCAGTGGCTTTCCTGCTTATTTTTTGAACGGTGCAGGTAAAGCCCCTTCGATATCTAAAAGCTGATGAAATCGGATCTTATATTTGATTTACCATTAAGTGTAAGGGCACGAAAAGATTTGGTTTTTTTCTTCTTAATGTGTCTTACGCAGCTTTTTTTTGTATGGGGAGACTTGCGTGTACTTTTACTATGATACCTGTTTGGTTCAACTTGAGTGTACTTTTAAACCTGATGCAAATTAATCCTAAATCCCACATTGTAAATAGGGATGGAATGATCTGTTTTGCTGCGGCTCTGCTGATAGCCAACAACTCAAAGTCCACAACAGTCAACCATTAGAAAGTTCAATTTGTGGATTGACCGTAACTCAGAATGGATCCCAGTATTGATGTAAAAACATAGAGCACTTCCCCGATATTTATTTAGAATTAATTCCACAGAGTGAATTAAAATTAAAGTAGTTAATGAGGCCAAAGTGCATTTCAATTAGAACGATCAAGAATGATTTCTCCATGGAAGACACTGTTTGTTTTGGCATTAAGGAAATCTCAGTTGTTTGTTGTAGGCAGAAGGTAAAGATTTGCGTGTCGCGCGGCCCTTTTCTATGTAATCTGGCAGGAATGTGTGTGTTATTTTTAGTGACAGTATGCGCAAAGTTGGATCAGAATTAAACATGACGTGATCCAGTAATCAGCTTCCCTGTCATATTTTATTCAGATGTATTAACAGCGCTGGGAGTCATTCTGAGCAAGAGTTTGATGGGCAACTGATTCCGTCAGTCACCCTCACAGTTGAAGGATTTGAATACAGATTTTGAGTCGTTAAAAAAAAGCTTCAAAATTCTGATCGTTTCTGGTATCGGAATTGGAAATATGGCATGTAGACTCATAGAGCAATGTGATTGAAGGGCCCATGGAAAGGAAATGGCCAATATCATTTGAATTCGAAACTATATTTGATTTTTTCAGCCAGTGACAGGATGGAGTTTGTTCTGTGTTAAAAGGTCAAGCGCACTTTCGCACACAAGATAAACTCTCTGTTTATGACGTGGACCGTTTCATGTTTGATTATTAACCAACATCAGTGTTAGAAATGTTAGTAGCAAACCAGGGGTTGTTTCACTGACAGACAGCAGTGATGAGCGAAGTTTACATTAAAATTAACAATGCAGCTAATGCCTTTTAAATGCTCCTTAAACAACAGAAGATCAAACATTTAGAAGGTTCGTTTTGATGAAGCACACTTTGACTTATTTGTTGAACATGGGCTTTTGTCTTTATTGCAGGGTTTTGTTGCAGCCAACATGCCTGATATTACAGTCTCACCGAGATAAACTTAACTCTCACCACTAAGGTAGGCATTCACCGCCCTTTCAAATGTACTGACCAGCAACCTCTCTTCAACTCAGTACTATTTGAGGCTAACACATCAAGAAAAAAAACCTTATAAACTGAACCTTGCATTGTTGAGTCTTTATAAAGCTGGGAAAAAGATGTGAAAGCCCCTTTGAAATTACACAC
The DNA here is from genome assembly GCF_964213995.1 of Mustelus asterias. NCBI lineage: Eukaryota > Metazoa > Chordata > Chondrichthyes > Carcharhiniformes > Triakidae > Mustelus > Mustelus asterias. Next base: position 39,100,760 of record NC_135818.1, read on the forward strand.
TTTTATATGTAACATGGATACATGCTGGATGCGCTACGCCCAGAAGATCCCAAAGACAAATATCAATTTTTCTGAGCGATATATAAATCTGTTAGAAGGGAAAACGGCTTCTTTAAAAGATGATTCAGGCTTCGGCCTTTCAGCAGATGAGATAACAGAGTTAAGGGCTAAACACCGAAGGCCCCGCTGCCCCAGGAACGGCTGCAGGAGAAGGTGTAGACAGTATTCCGATTGTAAAGTATTTTTGTATGCACTCACTGGATTTACAACCATATAAAATACCATTATTATTTTGTTTTATTTTAACCCAAGCATTGCACGTTGATGCATGCATAGGGATGCAGCTGACCTGGGAGCTGTTTAAATTGAGGTCACAGCGTGTTTAGAGATTTTCGCTCGTATGGGCGTCGCAGAATGATTCTCAAAATCGAAGCTATCAGGTAGGTCTAATCGTCGGTGTGTGTTAAAAAAAAGGTGTGCCGAACGCTCCTGAGTGAATACGTGCGTGTTTATGCGTAGGGCTACAGTGCGTTTCAAATCTGCAACCTTTCGTTTATACATGAAAAAGTCGCATTTAAAATATTAATTCATATTTAAAGATTTGCCATTAATTTGTGTAAACCCTTTTACAATGTCCAAAGCAAGAACTAAGAAGAAAAGTGGAGATAAGCGGTCAGCGATGACTGACCTTGTGTCGTTTAATGTTCTATAATCCAGATTTGGAGGCAAAACTACGTGTTTCCAGAATTTTTCGCCGTCACTTTGGTCCGAAAATATACACTAAAGAATGTTATGGACACGGCGGAATGTATTTTCACAGTTAAAGTATGTTATTACGAAAGGCAGGAATAGAATCGATGCGCTTCATTTGATGTGCTTCATACTTGCAAACATATTCTAGAAAACATTCTGAATGACACTTTTTCCCCCTAGGTCAGCAATCGACGTTTTTATGGAATAATGTGTATTCGCTGCGGCCCATTGTAAAATCTGCAGAAAATCTTTGCTATTCCTAGTCATAATGAAAGCTTATGCGCAATGCTCCAGTTGTTTTAAAATAATATATTAGCCAATTGGAGGATTCGAGATAAAACAATGGAGAAAACAGTGTAGAGTAGAATAGTACAAAAACTGTAACAAACAACGCTATCTAAACATTTAGAAACCAGATGTAAAAATATTTATTAAATTGGAATCTCTTGTTTCTTTGCCCCCCCCCAAATAGAACATTAAAATGAAGGAATTAAAACTGCCTTGCACCGATGTTCAGCGCCTGTATAATTCAGACGCATAACCAAATGATGAATTAAAGTGACACTTTTTGAATTTATTGTAAAGAGGCTTCCACGTTTGCTGCAAACGAGAGATTTGAACGTTACATTGACTCCTGGTACATCTTTGTAGTTCTGCTTCAGAATTATTATAATTCTGATTCTTGGTCGTTAAGATCACGAAATGTTCTTGCAATTTGTTTTATTTCCAAAGGAATGTTCTGGAGTGGCTGGTTTGTTTGTTGCTAAGCATGAATTCAGAAAGAAATTATTATCCACCATCATCATGGGCTACCTAGAACTTCGCAGGTTGTGGTACCCGGGTAACGATTTTTTCTTCTTATTTAAGATATTTGAGAGATCTAATTGCTCTTACTTGCATTTTAAGTTTAAATGTTTACAGGTTTCCGCTCAATGGGTAAGTATTATTAAATAACAATTCTAAACCGTTACCTTAACGTGAACGACAGAGGATCATTTTACTTTCCCATTGTGCGCGAAAATGTCTAGGATACAACAAATATTATCGAAATCATACATCGGTCCGACCCAGATTAATTGAAATTTAAAATATCCACAGTACAATCTGCACTGGCCGCAGTATAATCTTATCGACTGAATAACTTTCCAAGTGTAATTTTGAAAATAGAACGTGTCGGCCGCTAGTTTCTCGATAAGGCTTATCAAACAGAAATGTATGTGTTCGTTGCAGGTCATGTCATATAGCATCTTCGATGATGGAGTTTACCCAGCAAATTCAAACGGTAATGGTTTCGAGTTTAATCCGATCCTGTTATTTATAATGTCCGAACATATATAGCGTCATGTAATAAAATTACGAAGTTTACATTGTGGATTCCAAAGATCTAGATTATGTTTCAATTCAGAGGAAGGATACACATCTTTCTCTGTATTTGTACATATACAATTTAATTTGAAATCACATATTATGGTAATTAGTCTCCAGTTTTATGTTTTGTGTTTGCATTTGGAATAACGGATATAGCAAAATGGAACTGTGGCGGAAATCGGAAAATCCGGCAATACTGGAGACGAAATTAATCTGTTAACAAGATTTGATAAGAACATATATCAAAACAGTAAATAAAGTTCGCTTTTATTATTCTGAGGCATTATGTGGATAGAAATGAAGATAGATCTTTACAATTGACGCTTCTGATCTGTTCGTTCGAGAAATAAACACCTTTGGGTAGAATTCTTAAAATGTTCCTTTGGGATTATGTTCTAAACCAAGCGAAGCGAAATCTCCAGTTGGCAGAGCTTCACACAGAATAAACTAATGTTAAAACCGCTTTAAGTTAAGGCCGTGATAGCGAAACTAATGACCACAAATCACCTAGCATTGGCGTTCAAGTGTTCCCGTTTGACCTGGAAACGAAAGACTGATTAAAATTGACGACCTACGAGACAGTGTGAAAACAGACTTGAGAGAAAACCCAGTTTGCGTCTGGGTATTTGTGAACTGTTAACATATTTTCTTTGAAGGTAGACTGCGCTGAATAAGTGATTTTAGCTCAGACTGTGCATGAAATTAGTATTAAATATCCAGTTGCGCTTATGAAGGCCCAATGTTCATCCGGATTGGGGAATTCAGAGATTCTAACCCTGAATATAATTTCTTGTTGATTTGTATTACTTGTCCCGCATGAAGAATGCATCTTATCATCGGTGTATTTTCCTTTTGAATAGCGAAACGAGGATATCAACCTCGCGACAACTATTGGACAGCGTCTGACACTTTCGGGCGGAATTTGTTATTTAAAATATTGCTGTTAATGAAACCCTGCTACCTCCTCAGTAGGCTATACAACATTATGTTCAATACCTATTGTACAGCATAGCCTCTTTCGCATATACAATTGACAAAAATATTTTCACAGGAGACGGGAATAGCCATGTTAAAAAATGCAGCCACTGCTGTAACTACAACTTACCACTTTATAAATGTATAATTTCTTTTATAGAAAAAAACCTCTTTTTTAAAGGAAATGTAATTATATTAATGGAGTTTAGACTTCATGTTTTCAGATTTCAAAATATAGATAAACCATGAGATATATTGTTTAATCTGTGTGCTTATTTATCGTTTTTAGGACGGTATGCTTTGAAATCAGATTGTCTTCATATATCTTCAATCAGGCATCAATTGGCCTTAATATCACAGTTCCAACATTAATCACCTGATATTTGTAAATTCACAAATAATTTTCCTGGTTAGGTAATTCGTTTTATTAATAAAAGTATGTTAAGCTGCGGTGCGATTGTTTATTTTTTCGATAGCGCTACTCTGCGAAGCTAAGTAACAGTAAGTGGCAGCTCTAGCCTTTTAACAGCAGCGAGCTATTCCTCTCAACCTGCACCATAAGGTCCATCAGCAGATAAAATGTTCGGGTACAATCAATGGTAGTCAAATTTGTATAAAGATTGCAGCAGCGACAAACAACTCAAAACTCATGATTTCTCATTTTTCCCCGCGGAGACATGTCGCTACCATTTGTTCACTTCAATAAGGAGTTTCTATGCAAGTCATTGAAGCTATTGTTGGAAAAATCAGTAGCAAGATCCAGACGTGGAAGAGCACCACTCTGTGGCTTCTGTTTGGGCAATTTACAATGGCAGTGTAATTATCTAGCAGAGACACTCACAAATGGCAAAAGTTGGAAAATAGATCGACCCCACTCAGATAAGAAGGCCCGGTTGCACAGGTCTTCAGCCAGCTTCTTTTCAGTGCGGGTTTTCAGAAGACTGCAACGGCTGATTCGGATTCAGCACACATAATCAGTTTGTGTCTTATTTCCATTTGAAAACAGGCACATTTGCAATCATGAAAGCTCTGGACGGTGAATGATTCAGAATGAATACAGAATGGAAAGTCGTGATAGGCGTTGGGAACATATACTTAAGGTTTTATAACTAAAAATATTCACATGCCTATCTCCTGCCTTTAGGATGATAATATACGAACCTTAATTATGAATTTTGTCTCATCGTATTTCTAGACATTAGTTGTGAAATCGGAGGTAGCACATCTAACTTTGCACTTCTGCGATTACTTTTTCCACATATATCATTGTACCTCCACATTGTCATTTTCATATTTGTCGTCTCCAAATAATTACTAACAACTGCGGTCCCACTTGCAGGGTACAGTATGTTGACTACTGTCTCAGTCCAGGCTTACTGAGATGCGCCAGTCCTTCATTATACCTGTTAATATAATTCAATTTAAAGTAACTGGTTAACATACTTAAGGTAGTAATGGCTCGTAGAATGCACTGTGTTCATTATTCCAATTAAAATAAAATGGTGTTCATTTATAAAATGCAAGGTTTTGTTGATGCAATATAGGATTACTCGTTAATATTTACAAATTATATGAACAGATTTGACAAAACAAAAAAAAGTATTTTAGTTGGAGGGGCTATATTTTACATCCTGGAGCACCACTCTTTGTCCAGCACACGAGAACCCTTTACTTTGAAGTGTCAATTGACAAATATTGCTCCTTTCCTGCAACACCAAACTAGATGGCTTGCATCACTTTTTCAATTTCACTCGGCTGAGGACAGGGTTAAAACAAAACCAGGCTTTCCAAAACATCTGCACATTTGGCATCGTCTTGCGTCATGGCATAGTTTTTTTTACAAGTTTTTTTGGTGTTACTTCTTTATGATGGTGTCAGTTGAAGTCTAAGAAAAAACATTAATAGCTAAAGTGTATTTATTGGAGATGGGTTAGTAAACGAGTTTTCTTTCGCTCCTAAAGGAATGATATTGTAAAAAACGAACAAGTGCCCTTTTCAGCTTTTTAGCACTTTCACTTTAACTCTGTCTAGTGGTTAGCCACATTTCTGAACATCGCCTGTACAGGGTGGTTTTTAATGATGACTGCTTAGCAGCTGGATAGAAACAACATTGTTACCAGACTAGCAACGTTGTTACCTAACCCTAACTCTAATGCATCAAATTATTGATAATAAATCCTTTCAATAATGTGAATATATTCAGAACGTAATTGCTGGGTAGAGCAGTATCCTGTTCAGCTGTATTCAGCGTACGTTCAAGTGCAAAGATGCTTCAAATGAAAAATTATTTTCTGGGTTTAGTGTAAATACATTCTGTACTCCGGCAAAATGGCAGCGTTTATGCGCCATTGGCACTCACACTGAAGCAGTGATTTTGCCAGATCGTTTTCTCTAACATGTACATAAACAGATCCCATTTCTATAATTTTCTAATGAAATCCTAACAGCAGCCGGTGATTGAGAAATGATTGCTTTTCCATTAGGCTTTGGCACATTTTTTGCTCAAGCTTTGTGGAGTGACCACGGATTATATTTGCATTTCTTTAGACTCTCTGTGTGGTCTCAGTGGATTGCGTGTAACTGTTGGAAATTACTTGTGGGAAGCGTGCGTGTACTCATCTCTCCCTATCGGCGTGGAAAACTCAAGATGGTCAGCGGATATTCCGCATACCTAGCTTTCTGTTTCAAATGTGTCCGAAAATCAAAGCAATTAGAGACCAATCTCGTCAAAAAACTGCAATTTATGCAATTTTGTTTCAGATTCCAGCATCCGCAGTATTTTGCTTTTATGCAATTTATGCAAGTTGTTTACAGGCTCATCCTGCAAGGAATTTTACAAAGTTACAACGTGCGTTAAGAAAATGGCACTAAAAGTGGTTTTGTTGCACCTTCTTGAGGGAATGATGAACAGAAGAACATCATTAGAAATACAAGAATACATCCGCCATCAAATAATTATAAACACGTTATTAAAATGCGTGTTATCTGCTGGTTCTGTTTAAAACTGCAGCAAATAATATTTAGCGACATCCCCGCATTATATTCATCTGATTTATTAGGGTCACCTTTATTGGTTGTATATTAAACTTTTTTTAAACCAGGTATCCTTTGTATATGTCCTAAATTTGTCATAAAATGAGTTATTCTTCAATTAATTAAATCAAGTAGAAAGTAAAGTACAAATGCAAAACTGAAAATAATTGCAAAGATACTTGAAGAAGCTAAATTATATTAAAATACCAATATTTATTTCATACTATCTGCTCAGCGTGACTATAAACTTTGAAAGTACGCAACAACTGACTTCGTGACCAATTTAAAGTGCACATTTTGAAATGCAAGCAAATTGCAATGAACAGCCCAGCAATGTTGACCACAAAGCAGCCCATATTTTAAGCAAACCATGATATTAATTACTATACAGATCAATGCACGTAAAACAACCGATTAAAATACATATTTCTTGACATGATCTGTTTAGGAAATTTGCCAAAGCATATATTTTGTCCATCTTTCTAATTCCACGTGAAATTATACAAAGGATGCGCAATTTATTTGACGTTGCTGCCACTAAATGGAAGGATTGCCACTCTTAGCACAAATTAACATTGGAAATGCTTTGTAAGGGATTAATATATCTTAACATTGTATATTTGTGCATTTTTAAATGGGCGGAATTTGAAATATTGGTATATAACAAGAAAGCGGAAAAAACTTTTGTTAATATTAACGTTTTGAAATACTTTTCAAATACTTAATAAGCGCACTATTTAATCTGTTCACCTGTGGAGTTCTGTTGTCAGAGTGCGTAAACTTACCATTTGTATAAATATAAAACAAGGAGAGCAGTCAATTCCACAAAAAAGGCATTTTTCCGTGATCGAACGAATAATAATAAAACGTGCTTGATAATGATAAATTATTTACTCTAATGGATCACTAAAATATTAGTGATCCATTCGTGATAAAATATTAGGACGGCACGGTAGCACAGTGGTTAGCACTGCTGCTTCACAGCTCCACGGACCTGGAATCGATTCCCGGCTTGGGTCACTGTCTGTGTGGAGTTTGCACGTTCTCCTCGTGTCTGCGTGGGTTTCCTCCGGGTGCTCCGGATTCCTCCCACAGCCCAAAGATGTGCGGGTTAGGGTTGATTGGCCATGCTAAAAAATTGCCCTTAGTGTCCTGAGATGCGTAGTTTAGAGGGATTAGTGGGTAAATATGTAGGGATATGGGGGTAGGGCCTGGGTGGGATTGTGGTCGGTGCAGACCCGATGGGCCGAATGGCCTCTTTCTGTGCTGTAGGGTTTCTATGATTCTATGATTAACATTGAAATGGATGCCGCCATATATTTTCCACTTCTATCCCATTGCAATGCTGCAACATTTCTTAGTGGAGAAAACTAAGCGACAGGGATAGTCAGCGCTATTAATGTAACATTTTGCTTGTAAGTTTCAGGTAAATAGTCAGAAATAACTCCGATTCATATGAATATTTCAACCACTCGCTACTTTCTAACGACACGTTCCAATATATGCACCAATAGAAGATATTCATATTCCAAAGAAAGTTCAGATACAGAATAGAGGATACAGGTGTCACCATAGAACAATACAAATTTATGAGAAGGGTCCATTCGAAGGTTCATGACTTGGTAGCCTCGTAAAACCATATGTTTTGTGTTCTCATTTATATTTTTATCGCTATCATTACGGTGATCACACACACAAATCATAGTGTTATCTCCGGCTGTTATCTATTTGCCCTGCTTTAAGATCAACGAGGAATGTTAGATAAATGTTATCCTGGTATAAAATGCATCGCACGGTGGAAGTTCATGGTTGATGTCCCTAATTTAGAAATATGGAATTTAAATCCAGAATAGGCTTGCATGTGTCCCCTGCCTCTACATCTAGTATTGGTATGTCGTGGTGGATTTCAGCTATTTCAATTCACGTAATGGTGGGATGCAGTTTACTGACGGGATCATGGTTTTAATTCTAGAAGTATAGAAAAGGAGCTGTGTGCAGGTTTATTGGGTACTGGGCGAGGTACTAAAACAGATAAAAAATATATTCCATTCTTTAATTACCAACTGAGCGGAAGTACCAGTTTTGGTCATGTTCGGAGTGTTTAATACAATACCGCCATTGCCACTTTGGACACATTGATCGAATGCAAAAGTAGTGTGCGACTCTGCTTGTTGTAACATTTTCAATTCAATTCCCGGGCGTTTAAACCGAAAATTTACACGTATTTGTCACATTCTAGGATATAAAGACAACGCGAATTTGCGAACAGTTCAGCACTTTTGGTATGTCCTCATCCCACAGCAGGCCAATTGTCTTAGAGTTTGCCAGTTACAGGGTGAATATGTTATCCTAGGTTCCATGTACACGTTAACATAAAAATAATACTCTCATCTTTAACAAATATGGTTATTTGCTAAATCACTCCGTGATCCGAATCTGGGAAGTCGACATTTCAGAAGTCCCCAGTTTATATCTCAACACACCTAAACTTTAGTAAGGCTGTTGCTTTATTTTGCATAACTGAGGATTTTTATTTAAAGTCGCAAATTTCAATAAGATTTGAAATATATACCTTAGAATTTAAATCAAATTATAAACATTTCATATTTTGTGTTTCGTATAGGGAAATACGAGGCAGTAAATTTGATACAACTTTAATATAGGAAATTCACAAATAAGACACCTTCCACTGACATTTACAACGTTAAGGCGTCTGCTTATTAAACGATGATATCTACTTACGAATAAAAGATACATTAATTTATGTCCAAAAACATACATTTTAATGATAACTATTACAAGTAGGAAGAAGACCGCTTTAGCATAAGCTTCAGTGTCCCGTTGACAAGTGTCTATCTATAAGAATAATCGCATTATCTTCGATTCTAAAACTAAACCATATTTCTAAATTAGGGACATCAACCATGAACTTCCACCGTGCGGTGCATTTTATACCAGGATAACATTTATCTAACATTCCTCGTTGATCTTAAAGCAGGGCAAATAGATAACAGCAGGAGATAACACGTCTTACTTGACGTGTTTAAAATGACAGAGGTACAAACTTAGCCAGATATGTTTGCAATAAAAGTAAGGACATTCTGTCAGGGACAAGACGTTAAAGAGTGTTTATGTTTCCATTGCTGAAAATCAACAAATGCCCAATGCCTAAAGGATGAAGTGTAAAAAGTGTTTTACAGGAAGCATAGGCTTGTAGGGAAAAAATATTCTCATATACCAGTAACATTTAAAACTGCAAGTATCAAATATTTAATATGTTCCAGAGAATAATTACTTGGATCAATAGGTTTCGCTCTGTGACTTGTGTAAGTGTGAGTGGATGGGTTGAATATATTGTAAATACGCGCAAGCCAATTTGAATTTAAAAAATTTGCGGAGAAAAGTGGAATGTTTCACGCGACGAGGCAGTGAAAGTACTGGGGATAAAGAGGAGGCCAATTTGTTTTTATATTGATGTATATGCCGGATCATGTGAGGAAGTATTTGTGATGGGGAGGGGGGGGGGGTACCAAATCAGAATGCACATTGCGGTGAATTTGTGACGAATAAACTTGTTAAATCCTCTCAATTGTGAAGAAAGAAGTAGAGGGACTTGATCACTCTCCATTGCCTGTGTACCGCCCTGAGCTGCAGGCGGAGTAGCCAGCCTGCTTCACTGCAGCTTCCACACGGTAGTCACAGCAACAACACATGCTGGCTGGCTGACACTTGGTCACAGACTCCATGAGGCGCGCTTCTTGCAATTTTTGTCAGTGAAGCCAAATCGCGGACATGGCGGCGGGTTGTCATAGTGAGTTGATTACAAAAGCCCAGAAGAGGATCCAATGAGCTGTACCGAGGAGCGGGGAACAGGTGGCCATTTCTTTTTTAAAAGCTAAAGTTTTTTTTAAACGAGCCAGTTTAAAGTGGAGATAGGATTAAACTCGACTGTGGCTGCATTTACATTGCTTCCCACTGATTTGAGGCCAAATGCTGTCGCCCAGCTTCCAGTCAGCTAGAATTCTGCTTACTGTACATTGCTTGCCTCGAGGAACTTTTAACTCTCCTGTTTAGTACAGAGCTTTGTGCAGGCACATTGTTGTCTTAAAAAGTTTATTTTTTAAAACGTGAAAGTGTAGAGGAGAGAATTCACTGCTCTCTAAACATTTAATTTAAGGCCAGGTAGATTTGCAGTGCTCAGGGAGTCGAACCCACTTTGCCCATCAGGTTTTGTTATGGCCAAAGGATTAACACTCAGTCGATCATGTTCTGGAATTTGGTCAGGTCCTGACAGACTCCTGATTTACTCACTGCTGCGTGACAATCCAATCGCTGTGGACTGGCGCTAACTTGCGCCAAAGTTTGTTTTTTTATATTGAAGATAATTATATATACCGAATCAAACTGAGTACAAACACAACGGAAGACAAGTTGGGTCTTTTGAGTTTTAAAGCTTATAGTTGCTGGGTTGCACATTTTCTTGATGTAGATAATCAGTGATGCAAACTCATCATTACGTAAGTCGTATGCGTTATGAAGGCTTTGAATGTTATTGTGTTAAATCTTAATAGCAGGAACTTGCACATTTTGGAAGAAATCACAAATGTGGATAGATAAGAGACACCAAATGAGGATGATATGAGAGAATGTGTACCAATATCTAAGAGGAGAATGTGGTATTACGGTAATGTAGAAGCCCAGGCTAATGTCGTCGGGCACAAGAGTTCAAATCCCGCCAAGGCAGCGGTGGAATTTTAATTGAATTAGTAATCTCAAAAGCAAGTCTCACTAATGACGACCAAGAAATAATTGTTGAAAATACTATTCTGGTTCCCTTTAAGGAAGGAAATCTGCGATCCTTACCGTGGCCTATATATGACTCCAGACACACAGTAATGTGGTTGACTCTGAATGCCCACTGGAATGGTGTGGCATGCCACTCAGTTCAAGAGTAATTAGGGATGCTGACCTTGTCAGCAATGCCCACATCCCATAAAAGAAACATACCATGAATAATAACTAGTTACAAGTTACCTAATGCTTTTTAGCTTAAGGTCAGACTTTGCTCATGCATTTAGTTTTGAATTTAATTTTCCAATGGTTCAAGGGTAGAACTACCCAAAAGTAAGTAGAAATCATCTTAAACCAACTTTTAAAATAGGATTTCATATGTTTGGCCTGTGACCACAGAATCTCTACAGTGTAGAAGGAGGCCATTCAGCCTATTGAGTCTGCACCGACTCTCTGACAGAGCATCTTATCCAGGCCCTCTCCCCTGCCCATTTACCATGGCTAAATTATCTAACCTAAACATCTTGGGACTCTAAAGGGCAAGTTAGCATCGCCAATTTACCTAGCTGCACATCTTTGGACTGTGGGAGGAAACCGGAACACCCGGAGGAAACCGACGCAGACACAGGGAGAACGTGCAGACAGTCAGCCAAGACCAGAATTGAACTTGGGTCCCTAGTGCTGTGAGGCAGCAGTGCTAACCACGGTGCCACCGTGCCACACTAACAATGGTGTAAATAGCCAGATCTGCAATTAAAGCACAGGGTATGACTGAACTTCAGCTTTTTAATTGCGTTGATATGCACCCAAGCTTTACTTTTGCCGTTTACATTATAATTATTCATTCAGTTATTATTTTATATTTACATCCATTAATGTTTATTAAATTAGTATTGAAATTCTAGCCACTTCCATTATGGAGGGTTCCCTATGTAAGCTTATAAAATATGATGCCATAATAATTCCCTGCATATAGATAAGTGCTTTCCTTAGAGTTGTAAGTTGTGTAGCTACTACAAATCTGATCCTCCCACAGGAGTTGCTTGTTGAAATTATGGTAAAATCATATTCTCCACAAGTGTCCTGGAGGCTTGTATCTAGATCATTCACATGTATTGTGCTGTTGTGCACACATGGCAGTTATTTTCTTTGCATTGTTCAGTGATGTGGCGAAAAAATACAGCATTATGCTAATTTTAAGTTTTTAATGGGAGTGTGATTTGGGAATATCTGTCAGGGAAATTGTAACGCAGTCTAAACAATGAAGGCACACTAGAATTTCCCTCAAGATTCAATTTCATTAAATAACTGGGACTTTAAGTAATGCAGTTATATATCAATTCTCTGTTCATGAGAGTGAGTGCCAGTTATACCACTATGTTTCATTATTTTGTGTTGAAGCAAAGTTGAATTCTATACACATTTGCTTGAATGTGTGCAGATAGAACCACTAGTTGGCATTGGAATATCAGTAAAATTTTATTGCTAATATATGGCCAATAGTTATTTTTTTAACATTAAGCATGCAAAAGAGAAATAAAGTCAATGTGAATTTCATTTACATAATTAAATTATCGATTTGATGTTAAATTTATTTGACCATTTTGAGATGTTGTCAATTGATGTTGGCATACCAATAATAATACAAAGTACTATATACTATACTATATACACCAAAGGCAAACCACACCAATTTCTTCAAAGAGTAAACTCTAGGCTTAACAAGATGAAACCACATTGGTGCAGGGACTGTCCAAGGAAAATGTTCTGGTTACACTTAGAAAAGCAGCATCATGGCTCTTTTGCACATGAACATTCAAAAATGACTAACAGGAAAAGACCATCTGGTCAAGAAACCTTCCCCACATAATCATGTTGCCTGAAGCATCATGATTTGACAGCCCCTATTGACCAACTGCCACATCTTGGTCCCTTTAGGAAAGCACAGCCTTACAAATAGTTTAGATAAACTATAAGAATCAAACAATTTTCTCTTAGGAAAAGTAAAAAGGCTGCCAGAAATTTGAAAATATCCTTTAATAAGCCTAACCCAATGCTCCCAATTCCTTATGTAAGGTATCGGCAACCTAGGACAAAGTGAATAGGAAATGTCATCATCAACACTCAACGTTTTTGGCAGTGCCACACTCAGAGATATCTTCAAAACATGAAATCCTTAGAAGCTGGATGTGAGAAAGATAATGCTAACCTACTTTGTTTCTAGGCATCGTTTTGTTCATTTATTTGTGTCCACTACGAGTTTGCTGAATCATTTGATGAAGAATATTAGTCAATTAGTATTTTAGACAGTTTGATTAACAAAAATTATGTCTCCTGCAAGGTGTTCAGGTTAGATCCCTGTAGCTGGTGTATCTAGAGAACCACTTAATAATTCCTGCTTTGCCTGCAGACAGTTAGGAACAATGGCCAGGATATTTCGTCTGGTGTGGTTTCTCATCCCACCAACTGAAGAGTTGCCGAGGAACACATCCCAGCCGATATTGCCTGCTCTGCAACCATATCATGTGTGAATGAACATTACTTGACTGCAGGCGAGAATTCTGCCCCTCACTCAGGAGGAAGTCCCACCAATCTGATTGTCCCGGCTGCAATGACACAAGCTGCGGTGGACAGAAGCGGAAGTTCGTGAAGTCCCCGAGCCTAAGTCCCGGGACTGCATGGAAAGGTGAGTGTTTGGGGACTCAGGCCTGGAGTGGGAGAGTGGACAGCGATGGATTGGGATGTTGGCGGGGAGGTGGGTGAGGGAGGTCCAGTAGCTAGTGGATATTTAGGGATGAGTGCCTGAAGTTAGAAGGGGACTTCTAATGGAGGCGCCCGCCCCTCTTCCCCCTTCCTGAGGCCTAAACCCCCAGGTCATTTTTGGCCTTCCCACCACGCCTGGCAAATCCTTCCGCCAGCCTAAAACTTGAGGCATGGGGTGGCGTTCAAGTGGTTACTTGACTGGGGCAAGGGCATGTGGCCCATCTAAGGCCTCACTCACCCCAACGTAAAATTGCTGAAAAGTCGGGGTGGGAAGGAACCCAACATGAAGGCCATTCATGCTATTTCACCTCCTCCACTCCCCGCCCCCCCCCCCCCCCCCCACCCCTTGCTGGCAGGGGAGTGTGAAATTCAGGCCAATGTTTCAGAGGCTTCCGAGGAGGCGAGGTTTGGACAAGGCGGTTACAAACTGCACCTGGACAGATTGCTGAGCATAAGATCTAAATTTCTAAAAGAGTTTTTAATAGATAGATTGCTAACTTATTCAGTGTTTTTGTTCAATTGGCCTCTCTCCTCGATCTGACATCAAGAAAAGTGTGATTTTCCAATTCTGCTCCTCCTGGTTCTACGGTTTCAGTTGACATACAGAAGGCTGTTCCCGAATATACCAGGCTCATGGAAACACTGAATAATACCCCAGTCATGTTAGTTTTGTTCATCATTCTTGGGATGTGAACATCGCTGACAATGCCAGCATTTATTGCCCATCTCTAATTGCCCTTGACTAGGTGCGGGTGAGCCACATTCATGACATTTGTTGAATGTTGAAAGCAAAAAAGTAGTCATCTTGCAGAAATGAACATTGTTTTTTTACTATGAAAATCGGAGGCTTAATGGTTCCTCGTAGCCTCCTTTGCAAAATTAGTCTGCCTTAAAAGTAGCCAGCACTGGGACATGCCTAAATGCAGCTTAATGGACAATCTGAAAAGGAACTGCTGGACACCACCAACAAAAAGGCAAGTTTGTTAAAAACTGACCTGAATGTGGAGATGGGAAGAGCAGGAGTGCTTCTTCTACCTCCACTCTAGTGCCTCATCTTGCTTACCCCTCTATCATCATCTTGCCCTTTTTTTGATTGTTCCCATCCCTCCCAATTGCTTTACTTCCTCACAATCACTCCTCTCTCTCCCAGGACCAACTTAAGTGATGCTGCCAGTGGCTCAAAATTAAGTGCTGATTTGGTGCCAATGCCCAGCGTGAGTCTGCAGCTTGACTGACAGTTATTGGATATGGTGTAGGCATACCGGTTCCAATGCAAGGATTGTTTCCCATGTACAGTTTGTGCCAGCAGTTTCATACAGGTTAGTTTCTGGACTGTGATCTTTCCTTTGTAGAAATCTACACGAGTTTAATTTGTTGCAATCCTATTCATTCACATTCCATCTGCCGTCGGTTCTTTGTTTCTAAGAACATTTCTTAGCAGATGAATTGTATGGTAAAGGGAAAAAGCTTAAATTCATACGTTGGAGTGGATGTTGATAAATTGATAAGTCTGGAACTTACTGATGACATTATTATTCATCTCTGCACTATTTATGCGTTAGGCTCCATTAACATAAGAGTGCAGTTCAGCACACATTTTGCCCATCTTTATCGCTACATAAGTGATACCTGAATGAAGTGGCTGGTCAGATGTTAAAGCACTGAATCACTGTGATAAAATTACTAGGAAAGGTAATACCGACATAATTGATATTTAAATTCAACTTGCACCATCTTATAATATTCTGTCTTCACATGTGTGCTGCATTCATAATCCTGATTTATAACTGGCATTGGAGCAGTGTCAGCAAATTGGTTTGCTCGTCAGAGCTGATCCGCTTCAACCCTGATTGTTCATAGAAATTTGACTCCGTGCACCATTTGCTTTGTAATTGGCCAAGGATCAAGAGAAATAGGAATAATAAGCCTGTGAAATGGTACACAAGGTGCGTGTTACATTCCCACCTGCACCCAAAATCTTGGGTATACCATCGAGGCAAAACAATTTGAAAGGATTAACGATGTGCCCGAGAAGGCTGAGGATAAAGTACGAGTTTGTGTCCGAATATTTTTTCACTGGATGGACCTGGTCTCCTTGTAGGCCACTCAGTTTCCCTCCTTCTGAGAATATTGACTCCAAAAGATCGATCTACTGTGATTATTGGCCTTTTCCTACGAATAAAATGCAATAAATATAAGCTGCTGGTGCCGGAAATCCTCTCTGCTCAGTATACTGTAAACCACAATGATTTTAACGTGAGTTAATCTTGAGGAAAGAGTTATCAGCCACCTAATCTACCACGAGTTTTCTGTGATCAGCTAGCGGCAGATTAAATGTGTTGGGTAGCAAGCTTTCACTGCCAGTCTACTGAGCTTGGCATCTCCAGGTGCGTGGAGTCACAGACCTGGATCGGTGCATTATTATTGTTTAACATATTGTATTAGAAGTTTGCTCATTGCAGGATGAATTAATCACCGTTGGGAGTTTCCATGATTTCAATTCCTTTTTGAAATCTTCCAGGAGGTTCTTAATTTTAAGATTAATCTTTGGGCGTATGGACAATAAGAGGCATGTTTTAAAAGAAATGGTTAAAGAAGACAAGGAAGCTGATTAGTGAAACCCAACATAAGAACATAAGAAATAGGAGCAGGAGTAGGCCATCTAGCCCCTTGAGCCTGCCCCGCCATTCAATAAAATCATGGCTGATCTGAAGTGGATCAGTTCCACTTACCCACCTGAATCCTATAACCCCTAATTCCCTTACCGATCAGGAATCCATCTATCCATGATTTAAAAATATTCAATGAGGTAGCCTCCACCACTTCAGTGGGCAGAGAATTCCAGAGATTCACCACTCTCTGAGAGAAGAAGTTCCTCCTCAACTCTGTCCTAAACTGACCCCCCTTTATTTTGAGGCTGTGCCCTCTAGTTCTAGCTTCCTTTCTAAGTGGAAAGAATCTCTCCACCTCTACCCTATCCAGCCCCTTCATTATCTTATAGGTCTCTATAAGATCCCCCCTCAGCCTTCTAAATTCCAACGAGTACAAACATAGCCAGAAAATGTTTCTGTCCAATTTTAAAAATTATTTTCAGTGATTTAAAATCGTGTTACAGAAAGGTGGTGGAGTGACTCTGAGATTAAAGATATTGATTTTTTTGTGATAAACTCACTTTCACCAAATTAATCAAACCGCACCAAACAACCACTCTTAGTATATCAAGGTACTTTTTTTTAAAGCAAAACTTTTAAAATGCTGCTTGATTGCGCTGGTTCATGGCAGATTTGCATACGCTGATATTCTAATGGAAACCCGGGGAAAGGAAATTACTTTTCAAAATGGGAATAATTTGTATGTCGATAGTCCGGTGCTGCCAGAAGGGAAACTCTTAACCCGTGTTCTTTGCCCACAGGACATTGGACATTGAGTCAACCATGTTATGTGGGAATGGAGTTACAGGAAGGATGGGTTGGGTAGAGCTGAAGGACATTATTGAATTAATTGGATTTTTATAGCAATCAGGGAGCTTTACAGTTATTTTTCAATTATGGGGTTTGAATTCACAGCCTGTAGATTACCAGACCCTGAAGCTTTCATGCCCTCAGATTGCCTAATCCTGCATGCTTAATGAATCTCGGCTGTAAATTGCATAGATATACTTGATGACCTGGATGTGGCATCATCGTGAATACCACCAACATGATCTTTGATTACAACATCCGTTCCCTATGATGTAGAAATTCCCTTAACCTGTTCATTAATCTGTCTGATAGTAAAACATTGAAAGGAAAGAAGATGTTACATTCATAATTCACATGCTAACCACTCAGGACATCCATAAGCATTGACATTCAGGTCATTTCTTTTCAAGTGTTACATGTAGAAAAAAAGAACAGTAATTTATCCTTAGCAAGCTGCACAAACAGTAATGCCATGAATGACCAGACACTCTTGCTTGTGGCATTGTTGGTTGAGGGAAGAATGTTGATGTTCTTTTTATTATAGTCTCTCCCACTTTGAAATAATTTCCTCATTCATATTAATATTTTAAGTTGCCTTTGTTGATTTCTGTATGCCTGCCATTTACTTTCAGTTCCATTAGGTTCTATATTAGAGTCTTGAGTATCTGATTGTCGAAGTATAACTTTTTCTAACTCCCTACACTCTATCAACAAATGAAATTGTTTATAAAATAGCTTGGAATGTACTTTTTAAATGCCTTAAATAAATTGGTGAGCAATTTAAAAAGGTACAGGTACAATTATTGAAAACTATTGTTTGTTATACTATTGTTATTGTGTATATATATATATATATATGTATATATATTATATATATCTTGCTTTGGAAAAACACCATAAAATTATTTACTGAGTTTGCAAGTATGATTTTATAGCATTTTCAGTGTTTAGTTGTCCCTTGGTGACTGGGGAAACAATTGTTTAAGTCTATAGTTGTCTAAATTATTTTTCTCAGATGGGCAGTCATGGATTTTTATCTGTCCTTCTAGGTAATATATTTTGCAGAGGATTTTCAGAGGGAAAGTACATGTCAGAGGAGATCCGTCTCTGACATCTGTACGATGGCCTGAAGACAACATCTAGCTCAGGGTTGGTTATTTCCGTAGAAGCAAAGATTACCACAGCGTGAAGCTTTTATGCTGTTGTATCATTTCAAGCCACCCAGGAGTCAACTGCACATCAGGCTGCCTGCAGTGCATGCACATATCAAGTCAATGGTAAGTGGTATCACTTTCATCACGCTTCCTGCGGAATATTGATATAATCTGCACAGAATACACAGTTTTCACTGCACATGGTAGGGTTCCCTCAACATGCATGGCATTTTAGATAGACATGATGTAGAGATGCTGGCGTTGGACTGGGGTAAACACAGTAAGAAGTCTCACAGCACCAGGTTAAAGTCCAACAGGTTTATTTGGTAGCAAAAGCCACTAGCTTTCGGAGCGCTCTGAAAGCTAGTGACTTTTGCTACCAAATAAACCTGTTGGACTTTAACCTGGTGTTGTGAGACTTCTTACATTGTAGATAGAACCATGTGTGTATAAGGATTCTTCATACTAATCTCATGGCCTGCAAAAACAGAAAAATCTTACACCTTCTGTTATCTCAGGTGGTAGCTGATCACAGAAATAGGTATCTGTAGCCCCGGCAGCAGCAATTATGTGTTTGGTGTGTGGCATTCTACAGTGCCTGCATTATTTGAAGATGAAGCATTAAGTGGGTGGCTCTCAACAGAACAGAGCTATCTTCTGCAACCAAGATTGCTGATCACACTGAGATACCACACTAACAGTAGAGTACTTTGACCAGGTGCCTCAGAGTTAAGTTTCTGTTCCTTGGCTTCCACCTTGATCTTGAGGGAAAGAATGGCACATAAATTTGGTGCAACAGGATTGTTTGTACCTTAAGCTTGCACAATGATTGATGGGTTTCTCAAAAAAATATTAAAATGAGTAATACGTATCCCTTTATTGTACTCTTGGTATCAAATACCTTGTTTATTTTCAGATAGGTGCAAAGGGACCTGGGTGACAACCCTGACTTGGCTGGTGACCTCCCTCCATTCAGCCGGATCCATGCACTTTTACCAGAGAGTAATCTTCAGTCTCAAATGGAACGAATCTTCTTTGGTGCTCCTCCAAAATCAAAACCTTCAAATCTCAACATCAAAGAGAACCACTTGCATTATTTCAACAATTAACACATTCTTGTTGCTAGAATTTCCTTTTGCTTGAAGTCTTTTGTGAATTATTGTTCTGTTGGATTATGCATTCCCCAGCTAAATGTCATATAAACACAGCTCCCTGGGCAAGAGTTTCTTGTGCGATTAGCCCATTCAAATATGGGAGACGTACACCCATCACAGAATTCAGTTAAGTTCACCCCAAGGCTGCTGGTGTAAGTAAGGTTATGCCAAGAACCAGCACAATTCCATTTCTGATTGATTTGGTATTCTAAAGATCGCTTGATCAGGCTTAATTTACTAAGTTAATGCTTTAAGCAGGCATTAAAAAATCATAGATATATATAAAGGTGTTTACCGATGAGAGGAGCAGATGCCAGAATGGGTAAGTCAATTGGTACTTTCATTAATTTTCTCTCCTGTTTAACTTTTTATGTTTTTACTAGCAAATCTTTAAGCTACATAGTGGTAGGCAAGTAACATTAAAACTTAAGGATTTGAGAGAAAAAGATCGGCAATAATAATTCAGAATTATAGCTTGGGTATGCAGACGTGACTTTTTTTCATTTAAACATAGTTGGTTCATGTTAACGACACGCATAGTTATCAAGAGTGTTAGTCTAATTGTAATTTTGTTATATAATTACGTTACATTAATGGCATTGCTGTATTTTTAGTATGTTTGCAAATGGAGAAAAAATACTTGCGATTTCTGGAAAATATTTTATACTGCATTATTTCACCATTCAATTGTGGTGCTTTAGTGGATTACCAAAAAACCAAAGTACCCAGTACATATACCAGATGTAAAAGAATGCATAATATGAACAGTGACATTTTATATTTAAATATAATGAAATGTATACCAGATAGAAAAAAGTGTTACTTAATGTAAACTTATGCTTCAAATTAATCAGTTAATAAAAATGAATACAATGTATGTGGTTCAAAGTGAGTGTTGGAATTTATTTTCAATTAACAGAATTACTCATTTACATTCAATTGCTGCTTATATCGAAGGTGCAATACTAAAAGAATGATGCTGTTGCCTTGTATAGTTTAAATTAGGCCTGTTGCCTTTTTTAGTTTAAATTAGGCTAGATATAAAAAAAACTTCTGCATTGAGGGCTTCTATCCATCTCTGAAATATTATCCAATTGGAAATAGTTATTCTTTTATATATAACATATAAGTTTCATTATTATTCATATGTATATTTCAATTTACTAAATAATTGATCCATTCAGCATTCACAATATTTAAAACTCTGGGATATGTATTTAATAATATTAATGTCCATTATGCCTTGCATGTGTTACCAAGAGGCCAACACCAGAGTTTGCAAGGAGTCTATCTTTGAGCATTATGCAAACTATTTTAATTTTAATTAGCCTAATTAACATAGAGCACAGTATCATAACATGTTTTTGCAGTTGACAATAATACATCACCACTACGAGGTCGAGGATATTGTGATAAAATGATGTCTTCTAACAAATGGATGGCTGGGAGATCAGCTGGACAGAAAATGGGCAACACAGCATTTAACAAATCCTGAGCTGAAATACCTTTTCAGAGCCACACAAAACTGTTAACAAGTGTCTATAGATTTTTTTTTTAGCTTGTATGCTTTGCATGATATACAGACATTATTGTCATGCTTAGTTTAAAACATCCCACAAGAACAATGTTGTCCATTTAGTAAACGCTTCAGTTAAAAAGCTGAATAAAAATGTTTGATTCTATAAAACCACGGCAAATTAAAATTGCAAGTAAAACTGCCAATATGCTTTCAAAGCATGACACTTTGTTTTTCTTAAAACGTGTACAATTAGCTAAGATGTACAGTTAGTCTTTTAACTTAAACATTATTCAGCCATGTTTAATTTTTATGAACATTCAAAGATTGTTGATAGGAAGCTCCTTATACCTGTTGGTGCCATGTAGTTTTGAGCTGGCTGAATGTGTCAATCAGCAATTTTGTGAAAAAGTACTGTAAATGCAATCACTCGCCTTGACAGTTCTGATTGTTAACTGGTAACAAAAGTATAGCTAATTGTCCTGCATTTTAGCCAGTTGTATAGCAAAGTACGCCGAAGGGTCAATTGGCGAAGTGAAATACTTAGCATGCAAAGCGTAATACAAGATGCTGTGTAATACTTGACCTCTCAGCATAATAAATGTTTCAGTGAAACGCTGTGCATTCAACATTCACTGAATAGAGCTTCCCGGCGGAATAAAAAGAGAAAATGTTCCCTTCTTTCTTTTTCTGAGTGAAAATTATTCATTATGTAATGACCGTCGCAGCAATTAGCCAGCATTTGGTGGAATAAATGTTTAGAAATAGCAATTTCTGATTTTAGACAAGATTTTGTATGGCACCAGGAAATTACTGTAGGTGTATGCCTAATTGTGCTTTGGCTTTATGCTGCAGACTTGGCCTCTAGCAGGTTTAGACATTTGCTGATTTCTTTTTATCGTTTCAACATCTTTTTTATTTTAATTTTCCTCTCAAGGACCTTCCAACTTGACCCTTGTTTTTCTTTTATTATTGACCATTGCACTATTATCAATAAAAAGTCTGCAGGTGACAGTACAGCAGCCCATTAAAGCTATGGAGATGTATTAAATCTTCAGTTTATTTACAGACACCGACCAAAAGACGTGTTTGAACAAAATGTCCCCCCCCCACCAGAACAGAATACCCCTGTTTGGAGTTTTTTTTTAGTGCAGTGACATTTTGACTGTGTAGCATTCTGTGTATGATATGCCAACTATCCTTATTAAATATCAGATTCATCAATAATTTGTACTCATCAAAAAGTTCAGATATAATAGCACCTTTAGTGTCAATGGAACAGAAAAGATTAGAAATGGTCACTTCAGGGTCATTAAAAACCATCGAACTTTTGAATCATGCAGCTATGAATTTAGAAAGTTTGATTTATTTCTAGAAATTCCAAATACAGCTTGGTGGTCATGCACTGCAGTTTCTTTTCATCCAAATATGATTTAGGAATGAAAGTGAAAAGATCCAAATATCTCATGATTTATAAATCTTTTCTGATTTTCTTTGCCCTTAGCTCTGACGACGGGGCACCTAGACTCAAAATGTTGGCTCTATTCCCTCTCCACAGATGCTGTCAGACCTGCTGAGATTTTCCAGCATTTTCTGTTTTTGTCTCAGTGAAGATTGTTCCTGTATTTTTCCTATTGCCTAGAAACTGGGTGCAAATCCAACAGCAAACCTGACACTGAATCTGATGAACAAGAAACCACACAAAAATTGGTCCTCTGCTCATCTGGTTGAAAATGGCATGCTGGGAATGCCAACCATGTCCCATGGGGCAGTTCACCGGTCATACAGAAGATGTCAATTATTCAGTCGGGATGCGAGGGCAGGTGCAACCTTGAATTAGGAGTAGGGAATTGGGGGGTGAGGGGGCAGGCAGGTAATTATACGGTGGAGGCAGAAGGTGCTTTAACTCCAATTTCTAAGGCACCTGTATTTCTATTGCAGATAATTGTTCAAATCTTCCTATTTCTGCATTGTTAGAGATAGTAATTGGGAAACGTGTGTTAGAACCTTGCAGAGGTCATGACATGCAGACGTACCTGGAATTGCCTGGGAAATTTAAACTTCCAATGAACTGATTCCCTGCTGTCCAGAACCCTCCACAAATGGGCAGCACAGTGGTACAGTGGTTACCACTGCTGCCTCACAGTGCCAGAGACCAGGATTCGATTCCCGGCTTGGGTCACTGTGCGGAATCTGCATATTCTCCCCATACCTGCGTGGGTTTCCTCCGGGTGCTCCAGTTTCCTCCCACAGTCCTAAAGATGTGCTGGTTAGGTGCATTGGCCATGCTAAATTCTCCCTCAGTGTACCCAAACTGGCGCCATAGTGTGGTGACTAGGGGATTTTCACAGTAACTTCATTGCAGTGTTAATGTAAGCCTACTTATGACATTAATAAATAAACTTTGAAACATTAAACTTTAGAATATCTCCAAACTAAGCCCAGTGTGAAGTTTTGAGACAGATATGTGGCACCTACCTGGATACTTATCCTCAAAATGCTACTCCATTTAATACCTGGTTTAATGGTTGTATAACTCAAATGAGCATCACAACCAATGGCTGCCCCCAACCCTACCTCACCAACCAACCAACTATCCCCCCATGTTCCCCTCCCCCATGACCACATGACCACCCTTGATCAATTCACTATCTGATCAACCACCTGACTAGCCTAGCTACCCACTCTCTGCACCCCCTCCCTCCCTGATCACCCAACTAACTCCCTGACCAGGCCTGACTGTTCTCACCAACCAACTAACCGACACAACAACCCCTCCTGACCAGAGCTGAGCACCTCCCCTGACCACCCGACTACCTCACAGAACAGACTTCACTACATCAGCATCTAACTGTCCCCCAACCACTGATCAGATCTGGCTACACTTCCGATCTGACTCGACTACCCCCCAGACATAGGTACTCAATCACCCACTTACCCACCTACCTAGCTCACTCACTCACTACCCACCTACCTCATTTCTCACATCACCGTTTTATTCCACCCAATGGGAAAAATAAGTGGGAATATTTCAAATAATTAATATTTTTAAGAAATGATTATAAAAGTGAATTGATTAAATTATTTGGGTGAACTAGAAGACTTAGTTATAAACATATATTTGACACAATTTTGCATTTAGAACATTAAACTTTTGTACTTTAATTCCCATGGCCGACAAAGTCCTGACTGGTTTCTTTTGTATTTTCAGTACTTTTATTCCAACCAAAAAACCCAATTCAAATTGAATCCAATTCAAATCAAAAATAAAACCCACGCTGACAAGATGAGACATTGCACCCATCTTGGGTTTGATCAAACAAGATCCAAGCTGACAGGATGAGGCATTGCACCCCATCCCAGGCTTGATCTGACAATTCATCTTAGCCAAAAGACTGAGATGGCTTTGAAACATTGTATCAGATAAAGTCTCGGTTTAACCTCACTGGCTACCCTGATCCTTTACTCTACCCTAGCCTGGGAAAACCACCATCGCAGGCGTCAGCACACCCCCAGTGCAATGGGCTTGCCTCATCACCTGCCTGATCGTGGTTTCATCTGTTAAAGCATTCAAAAATGAACTGGATATATTCCTCATTCAATAAGCAGGAAAAGAATATGCTCCCTTCCCCACTGACATCTAAGATAAAGCAGGGGAAACATAAATGATAATATACATCCAAAACCCTAATCAAAATTAAGCTTGAGCTATTTGGCCTATTTTGTTATAACTTTCTTGTGTTGTTTGCCAGATTTCACTGAGATCTAAAACTCCTCATTTGACATGCTTGTGATATATATAGGCTGCAATTTCTGGGAAATAAATTTTCAGCTATTATCTTCTTGCTTCCTTTCTCTCCTCATGCCTAGTGGCATATGAGGCAGACAAAGCACGTGCTTATGTCTGTTTCCCTAGCTAGCTTTTTTCATGGAACAGGTTGTTAGTTTGTCACTAGAGGCTATAGCCTGAGGGGCACCATTCTGCATCAAGTGTGGCTAACCAGGCGTCTCACCTGCTCTTACTGGCTGCCCTAGGTGTATTATACAGGTTGATAATCAGCATGTTTGGGCATGTTGTGAATGCAGTACAACTATTATAGAATACTATTTATTCTTTCTAATGGACACTAATTCTTTTGATCAACATAAAGGTCATTCTTGATGACGTGTGGATCCAGTCCCTGTGTTCATTTATTCAAATTTGGACCAAAGGACTTTATCATAAAAACAATACAGAAAACATTTTCTTCAGACCCCAGGTGTAAAGAAACTGTCTTAAATAAATTAGTTTGTTATCTCTGGTATTCCTTTTGGCATTTTTGTATTTATGTAATGAACCTTAAATATGTAACATAATAATAGTAATATTTTGGAAAGGAGAAGATAAAAGTTTCATCTCGTCAACTCTTCCAATCCTCCCATCAATTCCCTACCACGATTCTATGATTAATATTTCTGATTCTTATTTAATAATAGGACTTCCCCAATCGTGTTTTAAACTTTTGAAGGTGTAACACTTACCTTTATTTTGGCATGCATAATGTTAAACCGTGATTCCTAATACTCAAATTCTGGACTAGACTGAAATTCCTGCATCTAATGACTCCATAGTGTGAAAAATTTAAATGCCTCTATTAAGACTGTCTTCCCTCAAACTCAGTGCTCTGAATTGAAGAATGATTCTTGTACATGCTTCTGATTTGAATCAATATGTCAGGCACTGAAATTTCAGTTTCCCACCACAACTTTGGAAGACCTGGAGAACCTTTACAAAGTTTTAGGACCTCTGCACCCTTTCTCTAATATGAAGACCAAAACATTGCGTTGAACTTCAGAAGAGATTTCTAGACAAATCAGAAATAAAATAATAGACCTGTAACAAAGAGTGACTTCAATGGTCCAAAAACAATTTGAGGGAAAAGTAATCTCTAGCTCTCATAGAATCCTACAGTGCAGAAGGAGGCCATTTGGCCCAATGAATCCAAACAGACTCTCTGACAGAGTATCTTCCCCAGGCCCTCTCCCCTGCCCTATCTCTGTAACCTCACTTTTTTTACCCCACTAATCCCCTTAATCTATACATCTTGGGACACTAAGGGGCAATTTATCATGGCCAATCTATTTAACCCACACATCTTTGGACTGTGGGAGGAAACTGGAGCACCCAGAGGAAATCTACACAGACACAAGGAGAATGTGCAAACTCCACACAGTCATCTAAGGTCCTGGGTCCCTGATGCTGTGAGGCAGCAGTGCTAACCACTCTGCCACCATGTAGCTATGAAGAGATGAGCATTTTGCAATGTTTCAACAGTTTTCCAATTCATTCATGTTCTCTCAGTTGTCCAGTGGAATTTCAGCAGAAGTTGGGCAGAAACCCCAGAGAAATAGTGTAAAGGCAGATTAGTGTGTTATTGAGCTATCCTCTAATTTTCTGCAAAAGTTATGGTGAATGATCGGGAGAACCTCCATGGAATCTGAGGCAACAAGAAAAGAGGCAAAACTGGATCTAGTTCGAGAAAACATATGGGAAACATAAAGTACTGTTAATGTAGAAGGAAGTCATGATGTGGAGATGCCGGCGTTGGACTGGGGTAAACACAGTAAGAGTTTTAACAACACTAGGTTAAAGTCCAACAGGTTTATTTGGTAGCAAACGCCATTAGCTTTAGGAGCGCTGCTCCTTCGTCAGATGGAGTGGATATCCACTCCATCTGACGAAGGAGCAGCACTCCGAAAGCTAATGGCATTTGCTACCAAATAAACCTGTTGGACTTTAACCTGGTGTTGTTAAAACTCTTACAATGTAGAAGGATACAGAGTAAGCAATACTCAGAACATTAGGTTTGAAATAAAAATTATTTACCTTGCTTTTATGTTGTATTCAATAGAATCGTACAATATTTTTCATATTTAGTCTGCGTGTTACAAAAGTGTTACAATAGTTAAACTAAAAGTTCAATTTTCTGTTATCCTAACCATAGAAGCAAGTCAAAATTGAATATTGAATATTTGTGATATAAAATTCTACTCCTGGATGTAGAAAGGGGACTGAGAGGGAAGAGGGCTTAGAAGTGTTGTACTGTGACTGGGGAGCTGAAGGCTTTTAGCATTTGCCAGTGCTATGCACCATCAGCTTCTTCAACACTGTCATTTTTACTATTTTTGAAACATGTCATAATGCCTCTAATGCACTCAGTGAGCTGGCTACATAATGGTATAAAAGTCAAAAGTGAACTTTGAAAAGTATAGAATTATGAATGATTGGAGTGAGTAATAAGGCTATAATTTAATAGTTCATATAATATGATGAGAGTTAAGTGACTTTGGCGATGCCATAAGAGCCATTCAATTGAACTGTTGCTTGGCAACTTGCTGTGACCATCTATTATGATTAGCAATCTACATTGCATTTTATGATGTCATCATTGCAACAGATGAGATAAATTCAAAGGCAAACTGACAGACAATTGCTGTACCGCGATGCTAATCATATCGCAGTTGAGAGGTTCTGTATTAATGGAGGCTAACTGTCGTGCATATTGTACAGTCATAGAAAATAATGGTTAAAAGTTTTCTCTCTGCAGACTAAATTAAAACAAAAGATGGGACAGAGAAGTAGACATGTATACATAAAGTAAAGCATTTGTCAGGAACTCTGTGAATTATTGATTATGGATAACACGATGGGGAAGTTTAATGTGCTGCTATTTTTCTGCACGTTTGCATACAATACTGGATTTTCAGAGTCAGTAAGAACTAGTTCAGAAATAATGATATATCATCTACTCAACACTGTCAGTATTTTTCAATTCCATCCAATCATACATTTGCTTTTTAATTTTCTACAAAAATGCAACTATAATCCTCAAATGATAAGTTATAAAAATTCTCCTCGTGTCTGCGTGGGTTTCCTCCGGGTGCTCCGGTTTCCTCCCACAGTCCAAAGATGTGCGGGTTAGGTTGATTGGCCAGGTTAAACAAAAGAATTGCCCCTTAGAGTCCTGAGATGCGTAGGTTAGTGGGATTAGCGGGTAAATATGTGGGGGTAGGGCCTGGGTGGGATTGTGGTCGGTGCAGACTCGATGGGCCGAATGGCCTCCTTCTGCACTGTAGGGTTTCTATGATTTCTATGATTCTATGACTATTTGGATCTTTTTATGTATTGAAGATCTTCTGTACAATGTATCACATGCATATCATCTCATACTAAATGCATTATCATAAAAAGCATTAGGAGGCACATTATTATGATTGACTGAAATTACCACTGTAAAATTAAATAAATACACTGCACCATTCATGTGGCCTCGTGGAGCTTAAACTCAAAAAGCGAGAATTCTGCTCAGAATTCAAAAATTGAAACAGTTTTTTCTCTGAGGGTGCCGGAGGGTAACAGCATTTTTGGATAAGGCTGACCATGTGGCTCAATTTTAAGATGATTTTGGTCACCTTGTCGATTTCTGGCCGAGCTGAAAATAAAAAAGAAAGAATTTGCATTACTTATAAAATCAGCCATTCGTGTTAAAAGTACCTCCAAGGAGCTTCCTACCTAACAATATTGTGCAAGTATCTTCAACACATGGAGCCGATTCTCCCAGGCTGCTGCGCTGCTCGAGTAGCGCAGTGGGCTGGGAGACAACATTGGCGGCTGTTTTGCGGACTTCCAGCTGGCCGGCCGGGCCTCCGCACGTCTCCCAGCCTAAGTTTTTCAGTGTGAATGGATTCGTGCTGAAAATCAGTCTGGCGGCAATTTACATGCATTACCATAGCTTTACATATAATTAGCGGGCCCGTAACTGAATTCTCCCTCCCCCTCCACCCCACCCCCGTTAGTGTCTCCCTCTCTCCGGCGTGACGTCACACTGACGGCATTTACAACTGCTCTATAAAAGTTGGGACCTGGCGTGGCAGCTCTGAAGAGGAGAAAGGATGTAAGTGTTGTGGAGCTGCAGCCCCCGGAGTCCAGGGGAGGATGGAGACAGGGGCTGGAAACTTGTGTGTCCCAGGCTGCAGGCTTCGCCACCATCGCTGCCATGCCCCATGTGCAGGGGGCTGTGGATGGGATGCATATAGCCTTGTGAGGTGAGGGGCAACCTTTTATACACAGGAAGGGCTTCCACTCCCTCAATGTCCAGATCATCTGTGACAACAGGCTCATCATTATGCAAATCTGTGCACAGCATCCAGGGAGTGTCCATGACAGCTATGTCCTGAGGTGTTCAGACATCCGTGGGCTATTTGAAAACCAGCCCAGGCTGCAGGGATGGTTCGCTGAGGTCATGGCTTAAAGATGCCAGTGCCGAGGCCCGAGACCGAGGCGGAGGCCCGAGACCGAGATGGAGGCCCGTTATAATGAGGCCCACGCTGCCACCCGGGCCGTTGTTGAGTGGTGCATCGGCCTGCTGAAAATGCGGTTCCAGTGCCTGGACCACTCTGGGGGTGCCCTCCAATAAGACCATGTGCAGGCCTCTTGCATCATCATTGTCTGCTGCATTCTGCATAACATCGCACAACAGCGGGGAGACCACCTGGAGGAGGAAGATGAGGAGGAGGATGAGGAGGAGGATGAGGAGGAGGATTGACACCTGCAAGATGTGGAGGAGGTTCCATATGAGGAGCTGAAGGATTATAAAATCCCTACAGTGCAGAAGGAGATCATTCAGCCCATCGAGTCTGCACCAACAACAATCCCACCCAGGCCCTATCCCCATAACCTCACATATTTACCCCACTAATCCCTCTAACCTATGCACCCCGGAACACTAAGGGGCAATTTAGCATGGCCAATCAACTTAACCCATACATCTTTGGACTGTGGGAGGAAACCAGAGCACCCGGGGGAAACCCACGCAGACACGGGACGAATGTGCAAACTCCACACAGACAGTGACCCAAGCCAGGAATCGAACTCAGGTTCCTGGAGCTGTGAGGCAGCAGTGCTAACCACTGTGCCACCGTGCCGCCATGGATGGAGGACAAGCAGTGATGGCAAGGGACTGTCAGGGCAGGACGACAAGGGATGCTTTATTTGCAGCAAGATTCACCTAGTTGGTGCCGTGCAGTGTGGCAGCTGCTACCATCACCCTCCCACCACAGATGCAGCCACATCTCCCCAGCTTCCCCTTCCCCACCCTCTTCTACCCAACCCCCCCACCCTTCCCCTCCCTCACCCTCTTTCACCTCACCCCCTCACCCTTTCCGTGCCCCTCCCTCACCCTCTTTCACCCCACCCCCCCACCCTCCCCCTCCCTTTTTCATCCCACCATCCCCCTGGTTCCGAGTCACCTCACAACAGGGTAATGGGCCTGGGCTGGCCATGCCAGCGAGTCTTTGGTCAAGGCTGCAATGTTCTTGCAAAGAGGCCAGCAATGTTCTTGTAGGGGGAGGGGGGTAAGACGCCAGCAATGTTCCTGTCGGCGGAGGGGGGTAAGAAGCCAGCAATGTTCCTGTTGGCGGGGGGAGTGAGAGGCCAGCAAAGTTCTTGTGTGGGGGTGGGGGTGGGGGGGGGCACCTTCTCAAGGGCAATCTGGGATATGAAATAAACTCCAACCTTGTGCAGACACAGATATATTTTAATACATGTCTGTGCCTCTGCGGATATTGAGTTTCCTCACGTTTCATTGTGTACTCTCGGGTCTTTCCTAAATTAAGAGAAACCTGAGTGGACTTGTGAGACTGAGGTGTACAATATCCTGTCCACACAACTTGTCCATCAAGCTGCATCATGCTTTGAGTCACAATGTCTTGATGATGAGACAGAGCAGAGTGGCAGCAGAGAAGGAAAGAAAAGGAAACAGATCCTGAATTCCAGATTCCACCACCTCATGCGTAGATTTCCAGGTGAAGAATTGGCACATACAGTCACATGAAGGCCCATGGCAAAAACTCACAATCGTGAGCATCACCTTCGAATTGAGGGGCAGCTGATGCTGGCAATGCTACATTTCACAGAAGGTGCCAATGTTAAACAACTCAAAACAACGTATACAGCTTTCCTTCCTTGAAGGGCATTAATGAATCAGGTGAGTTTTTATGACAATTAATCTGTAATCGTTAGACTTTTAATTACAGATTTTAAATTAATGAATACAAGTTCATCTGCCATGGTGGGATACGAGCCTGGGTCCCCAGGGCAATACTCTGAGTCTCTGGATTACTCGGCCACTGA
The DNA here is from genome assembly GCF_964213995.1 of Mustelus asterias. Classification (NCBI taxonomy): domain Eukaryota; kingdom Metazoa; phylum Chordata; class Chondrichthyes; order Carcharhiniformes; family Triakidae; genus Mustelus; species Mustelus asterias. Next base: position 39,131,899 of record NC_135818.1, read on the forward strand.
TATTAGGTTGATAATGTGGTTAAAAAGATAGATGGAATCCTTTCACTCATTAACCGAGGCACAGAATATAAGAGCAGGGAGGTTATGCTGGAAATATATAAAACACCAGTCCAAAGATGTGCAGGTTAAGTGGATTGCCCATGCTAAATTAATGTCCCAAGATGTGTAGTTTAGGGGATTAGTGGGGTAAATACAGAGATGGGGTGGGCCTGGGTAAGATGCTCTGTCAGAGAGTGGGTGCAGATTTAATGGGCTGAATGGCACTGTAGGGATTCTATGATTCTACTCTAATTGTACTCAGGCCACAACTTTGAGTACTGTGTGCAGTTCTGGTCACCTCATTACAGAGAGAATATAATTGCATCAGAGCGGGTACAAAGGAGATTTGTGAGGATATTGCCAGGACTGGAAATTGCAGCTATGAGGAAAGATTGGATAGATTGGTGCTGTTCTCCTTGGAACAGGGGAGACTGAGGGAAGATTTGATTGAGATGTAAAAAATTGTGATGGACCTCTAAAGAGTGGATGGAAAAGGTCAATTTACCTTAGCACAGGTCAATGTTTTGGGGAGTAGATTTAAAGTGATTGGTAGAAAGATTAGAGGGAAATTATTTTCTCCCAGGCAGTTGTGGAGTCTGGAACTCACTGACTGAAATGGTAGTAGAGGCAGAAACCCTCAACTCATTTAAAAGGCATTTGGATAAGTACATCAAGGGCCTGATGTTACCATTTTCATTCCAAGTGCCGAATCTGGGCGTAATGCAGATCCGACTTAGAAATCTGCTTTCAGGCGCCCCCATACGCTCTCAGCCATCTCCAGTCCCATTTGTGCTGTGGGCGGGGCTTAGCGCGGCCGAAACGATCGGAGCTCTGAACTGCGCATGTGCAGTTGGAAAAAAAATTGAAAAAGCGCGCCCGTGTCAGATCGCTCCCGGGCTGCAGAAAGCGGAGAAAACGGCCCGGGAGCGACAAGTGGGAGTGCACACACACATCACTGTCCCCCTTATCCACCCCCCCCCACTACCCACACACATCACTGTCCCCCTTATCCACCCCCCCCCACTACCCACACACATCACTGTCCCCCTTATCCACCCCCCCCACTAACCACATACATCACTGTCCCCCTTATCCACCCCCCCACCACCCAGACACATCACTGTCCCCCTTATCCCACCCCCCCACTACCCACACACATCACTGTCCCTCTTATCCACCACCCCCCACTATCCACACACATCACTGTCCCCCTTATCTACCCTCCCCCACTACCCACACACATCACTGTCCCCCTTATCCACCCCCCCACTATCCACACACATCACTGTCCCCCTTATCTACCCCCCCCACAACCCACACACATCACTGTCCCCCTTATCCACCCCCCCACTACCCACACAGATCACTGTCCCCCTTATCCACCACCCCCCACTACCCACACACCACTGTCCCCCTTATCCACCCCCCCCACTACCCACACACATCACTGTCGCCCTTATCCACCTCCCCGCTACCCACACACATCACTGTCCCCCTTATCCCACCACCCCCACTACCCAGACCGATCGCCACCTCTGCCCCCCCTCCCCACCAATCGCCAGCAGAGTGGCAGTGGACCCCCCTGCCCCCCCCCCCCCCCCCACAGAGATCCATCTGCCCCCCCCCCCCCCCACCAGTGAGTGATTGGGCCTCCCCCCCCGCCGACAACGATCTAGCCTCACTCCCTCCCACCCCCAGAGAATGGTCTGGCCTCACTAGCGCCCCCCCCCCCCCTCCAGAGGAACATCTGACCCGCCTCCTCCTCCTCCCCCCCAATCAGACAACGATCTGGCCTCACTCCCTTCTCCCCCCCTCGCCAACCAGGGAATGATCTGGCCCGCCTCCCCCCTCCCCCCCACCACCGATCTGAGTCAGAGAGCCGTTAGAAACACTGAACGCGCTCTTCAGAAGCTGGAGCACCCGATTCAGACTTTTATTCAGCAGGTCCATTACGGCGCGGTTTCGGATTGGCAAACACGGTGGTAAAGGGGGAAATGCTGATAAAGTTGGGCGGGCAGTTCATTAATTCAAGTTAAATGCATGCAAATGCATTTAAATCGTCGTTGTGCCCGTTTTGGGCGCGAAGCGGATCGCCGCCATTCCCGGGTTTCGGTAAAGTGGCAATCTGCGCGGATGCGGGTGCGGATCGCGATAATGGCCTCTCACCCGACTTTACTACATTTTCGCGTCCAAATAGGGCCCTAAATGTCATAATCTGCAGGGTTATGGAGCGAATCCTGGAATGTGGAATTTGACTGGGTGTCTCCTATTTCACCCTGCTCAGACATGATGGACACACTGGTTACTTCCTGTTCTGTAAAATTCCTATGATTCTAAGTGTTGTTTATTGGTCCCTGTGAACTGTGAGATTATAATGTCATGGACAGTATTTATCTGTTTGCTGAAAATGTTGTGATGCACTATCAATCAAGCAAAGACTAGTTTGTATGCAAGAACAAATAGGCTTTTATTAGCAAAAGACTTGGAGCACACCCATGCCGATGAACTGGTCCAGAGACTGAGGCAGGGGGGTGGGGAGCAGCCACCTGGACCAGGGGGGAGGAGTCCCGGGCAGGGCTGGCAGGGACGTGTCCAGGCATGTCACACACACGCACAGGCAATAAGCTAACAGTGGTTTACCACATGCTGGAAAATCTCAGCAGGTCTGACAGCATCTGTGTAGAGAGAATAGAGCCAACCTTTCGAGCTTGGATGACCCTTTGTCAGGCAGCTTTTTTTAGCCTTTTGTGACTTTTAAAAATATAAAAATGTAAAGCATTGACTAAATGCCCATATTATATTGAATCATAATACGCGTCCATACATGAGAAAAAAATAGAATTTATAATGTCTTTTTTTTGACATGGCTTCCTTCCAAAGTGAAAGAGAAACATATTATCATCACACTCCTGGACAGTCACACACTGTAATTCAGTATTGTTACAGTGTCCTCTGTCTATTGCATTCCCTTTTTTTTCTGTTTTGAAGCTTGCAATATGTAAATTACCCCATTTGTTTTGTTGGGTTGTCTGTAAAGCTCTTAACACTTTCAAGATTGCTTCCACAACCCAGGAGTCTGATAGTGTAGCTTCTGGTCCTCTGGTGATTCTTACTTTTAGTGTGATAGTGTGGAGTTTGTAGATTTCTATAATGTGTCTGGGTCCTTCCCCTCCATCCTACTGTCAGCGGCCTTGGAAATCAAACTGTTGGGTTGAGCCGGATTCGGATTTAGAGCCTGATCCTGTGATGGTTCTGTGGCTAATTCTGTGGTATTTACTTGTTTAGTTAAAGTTCCCTGTTAGTTAATAAATAAACTGTTAAATGTTCATTTAAAAGGGACTGTGAGGTATTTCTGTTAGTTAGCCACTAAACGTTACTGAAGGACAGTTCACCTTCCCACATTTTTAACAGATTACGAGGCGAGGTATTCCTCTTTAGGGGATTCGGCGTTATGTCTCAAAACGGGGACAACTTCCACATCGTAACAGTACTCTTCTACCACTACTATTTTGTTCTGTTACTCAACTGAAAAAACAGATTAAAAATTATTAATTTAACAAGTCTAGCAATTCCTTACTATCCATTAAAATGTTGTTTGTTATCTGTCTTTAATATGTTCACCAACTTTTAATCAGCACTTCGTACATTTGTGAAACCCTTTGCTGTTAACTTTGTATCCCGTGAAGTTTCTTTCATATGCCATTTTTGCACATCTTTGTATCATTTTTATAGGTCTTCCATTCATGTTTGCTAGCATTTGTGTAAGCCTATTCTTTTAGCTAGTCAGTGCGCCTTACCTCATTTATTGGCCATGGGTGATTAACTCTAGAAGTGGAGCCTTTTGGCTGTATTCCCCAACCTCAGCTGGGATTCTCCAGTCCCGCTGCAGTGAACGGAGATTCGGCTGAGCACTAAATTCTCTGTTTTCGCTGGCCACAGTGGTGGGGCTTGAACGGCCAGAGAATTCTAGCCTTTGTTTTTTAGAGGTATATACTGGTTTGTGTGATCTCAAATACTTATTTGATTTATTCCAACTGTCTTGTCAATAGATTTACTTGGTAATAATTCACACCAGTTTGTTGTGGTTAATCCATTGCTCATTACTTCGGAATGCGACTTACTTAAATCTAAAACTATAGTTTGAGTCTCTCCATTCTCCTTCTCAAACTTAATTTCCAATTTAATTACATTATGGTCATTTTTTGCAAGAAGATTCCTTACACCTATCTAATTCTGATGCATAACTCAATTAAATCTAATGTGGCTTTACTCCTTGTCAGTTCTAAAACATATTAGCCTGGATTTTGTGGTTTGTGGTGAAGTGACAATATTCACCGCTGACCTCGAAGCAAGTTGCCCACCAAGATTTAGTGATCTCTGGGCTGTGAATTTCACCTTGCCCAATGTTAATTTGAATCTGACATAAATTCAAGGACATCTCTATGCATCTACGAATTTTGAGGTCATCAAGCAAGGTAAGCTGCCAATCACTGAAGAATTCTCATAAACCGCAAACCGTAAGAGTATAAGAAACATGTGCAAATGTAGCCCATTCAGCCCCTCAAGCCTACTTCGCCATTCAATACAATCTTGGCTGATCATCTAATAAGTGAAGCAGAAAGTAAAGAGCACTGAATATCGTAAATGTTTTATACATTTTACAGAAAATAAATATCAAGACAGACAGTAGAAAGGAGGCAGTGGTATAGTGGTGAAAACGCTGGGTTCGTAATGCAGAGCCCCAGCCAATATCTTGGGAACATGGGTTCAAATCCCATCACGGAAGTTGGTGGAATTTAAATTTAAGAAATTAGTTTAAAAAATCTAGAATTGAAAGCCATTCTTTGTAACGGTGCCATGAAACGGTCATCGATTGTCATAAAAGCCCACTGGGTTCATTAATGTCCTTTGGGAAGGAAATCTGCTGTCCTTACCTGGTCTGGCCTACATGTGACTCCAGAACTGCAACATTGCGGACTCTTAATGCTGTCTGAAATGGCCTCGCAAGCCAGTCAGTTCAAGGACAATTAGGGATGTGCAACAAATGCTGGATTTGTCAGTGTTTCCCACATCCCATGAAAATATAAAAAAGTATAAATATCCTAAGCAAATTTTAAAAGCTAGTTTTATCGAATACTATGGACCTGTTATTATTATGAAAAAAAATTGACATTAGACAAATGTATAATTTGTTTTCCTGGACCATAGAGTTTATTCAGCAATAATTTTAATTTAGTACACCATTTAAAATCAGGTGTAACTTTTTTTTGTTCTTTCTTTAACAATGATATTCTTAAGGGGGATTTCAGTGATTTCTAATTGACTTCCATCAATAACATACCCTGTGGAGGAACAGCAGATTGCTGACAGCAGTACCTAGATTCCACGTTTAACTGCACATGTGTGGATGATAGATGTTGCTGTCAGTTTCACGGTAGTAATGATGGCAAGCACGAATGGTTTTACCATTGTAATAACTGCAAAATCTCAGCCAGTGCTGTCAAAAATTGTCTCAAATACATTATAGAAATTAATGGCCTTTATTAAGCAGCTCTGTGAAAAGTAACGTCTGCCATTTTAACCACATTGTTTTTGCTGCTGCTTTCTTGACTTCTATTTATCAATCCCAACTAAATCACTACTTTTTGGAACTCTGTTGAAAACCTCTGCCAGATTTTTAAGTTTTGCTGTTCCTTAACTCTCCCCATTGTGTTTCCACTGCCTGAACATCCTTTCTTAAATCCCTTCTTCCAACTGTTTTAATTGTGTCCTTTATTAATATTGTTCCTCTCCCAATTCCTTGTACTTTCCAAAGGTCCTAAAGCCATGAATAGTCAACTCAAACCATGCTAACTTGTACCCAGATTTTCATAATGGCCACAACATTAAAGGCTTTGAGCTGAATTTGAGATTGTAACTCATTTCTTTAAATTCTTATCCTAAATGTAGTAACGTATTGTAACTGTCCCCATCCTGCCATACGTCTTATTGGCCTTTTTCTTAACACTTTTTGGCAAGCTGCCTGAACTTCCACATCTTTAATTAACTTAAAAATGTATGATATGAGACATAAATAAAACAATTGATACAAAGGGGAAGCTGAAACATCTTTCATTATATAATTAATATATGTCTGTAATTTAAAGCACTGGATTATCAGGAAATCCAATAATATATATTGTGCATCATATATACTGTGACCCAAATGATTATTGCATCAATAACTCAACAGTTGAAATTGTTAGGTGTAAATACCATTCTGCTCAATGTGCAGGCTCTAGCCAAAAAATGAATTCATCAAAAACAGGACGAACACTAAAAGCATTAACATTCAGAGCAGTGCACTGAAGGAAGGAGAGTGAACCATCTGCTTAACTAGTTGTTTATGGATCAGTATTTCAGTATCGATCAGTATAGCTCACCCAAGGAAAAACAATGGAGATTCCGCAGAAAACCAATCAATGGAACAAATTTCTATTGATCAAGCACCAGTGGAAAAATGCACTGAATTAATATAAATGGGTTTTGATATGTGCAATTTGAACACAATTACCTAAATCTTAGGCCATGTGCAATCGGAACACTCTTCGCCATAAAATCTAGGCTCACAGTCCCACTGTTGCACCGTCAGAGGTGTTGTCTTTCAGATGAAATGTTAAACCAGGGTATTTTGAAGAAGAGAGTTTTCCCAGTGTCTTGGTCAGTGTTTATCTCTCATTATCTGGCCATTAACACGTTGTTTGTGGGGACATATTGTATGCATATTTGTGTTTTCTACATTATAGAAGTGACAAGACTTCAAAATACTTCATTGACTTTGGAACGTCTTGAGATTGTCAAAGATGTGATATGGAAGCATTTTTTTCTTTCATAAAGCAATTACCAGCGATGGCAATTGAAAATGAACACTCTGTAGTAACAATACAGATTTTAAAAAACTTTTCCACGCACAATGCTATACTAGTTCAACTTGGTGTCAGTATATTTTTGGTGGAGGCTTCCTGAAGGAAATCTTGGAAGTGCAGCAGATCAAACAGCTGATTGAATCATTCAAGATTCGTGATGGGGAGGCAATTCAGCAGCTTTTGGTCAATATAGGAGTTCAAATCATATACTGCAATCCTGATGCACCGTATTACTATAACCACTGAATATTAGAGACTAATAAAAATAAATAAATATTTATTGGTTTTGTCTCCACAAATCTAAACATCAATCATATTCCCCCATTCCATGTTCACTGATTAGCATTTTTCCAATCAAATCTATCTCCTATTTTCCTTTATTCCTCATGAAGATAGTGGCTCATCGTGCTAGGGTACAAAGCAAACCTTCAAGACTTCACCAATGCATTTTCTTTGCGTATGAGCCTAGCGTGGTAATGACATCAGGTATGTTACAGCAAAGTCAGATCCTGTTCTTACTTGCTATAGAATCATAGAATGCTACAGTGCAAAAGGAGGCCATTTGGCCCATTGAATCTGCACCGACCACAATTCCACCCACGCCCTATTCCCGTAACCCCACCTATTTACCCTGCTAAGCCCCCTGGCACTCTGGGGCAATTTACCTTGGCCAACCAACATCTTTGAAGTGTGGGAGAAAGCCGGAGCACCTGGAGGAAACCCACGCAGACATGGGGAGAATGTGCAAACTCCACACAGACAGTCATTCGAGGCCGGAATTGAACCTGGGTCCCTGGCGCTGTGAGGCAGCAGTACTGACCACTGTGCCACCGTGCCGCCCCTCTGCTATATTGCAGATGGATGTTCTGCTTCCAGCAGGGTTACTGGATAGTCATAAAACTGTTGCAATCCTGGCTCATCTAAAAGGGCAATAGGTCTCAAGATCAAGGGGAAATAAAATCATCCTTGAGGATGATTGAGGAGGCTCGGTCGTGTTTTCAAGGCTACGCATTATCTTGAATTGTTCAGTATTAGATCAATGCTGTTTCCTATCTTGTCAGCATTTGGTATTGTAAAGCGATGACTTTTAGGTTTTTTTGGCTAATTTCACCAAAATGTTATGCAGCCCAGTAGAGAGTTTGACACTTCGAATTACTGTGATGGAATTTCCAAGCAGTGAACAGTATGTTTCTTTTAATAAGATCACCATCTGGAAGGCAGTGTGATTGGCAGGCTTGGCCCTCTACCTGGTGGGGAACTCTCCAGAAGAAGCCTTGACTCAAGAGCAGGTAAATTCATGTTGCTTGGGATAGAGATGTTTTAAATATTCATCCAAGGGCTGTGGGCTTCGCTGGCCTGGCCAGCATTTATTGCCCATCTCTAATTACCCATGAACTGAGTGGCTTGCGAGGCCCTTTCAGAGGGGCTGCCACCATCTGCCATGGTAGGATTCAAACCCAGGTCTCCAGAACATTACTCTGGGTTGAGTGGATTACTAATCCAGTGACAATACCACTATGTTACTGCTTCCTATGCAAGGTTACATATGGGTACAGCATGGTTTGTTGTGTTAGCATTGAGCATGGTAAGTGGCAGAGTGATAAGGACAGAAATTGGGAGTTGGGAGGTTGGTAATCACGTAGAGTGGGTAATAGCTTACATGGGGCACCTCAGCGAAATATTCCTGTTCCACCTGAGCCACAGTCAGTTCTGGAAAAGTACATATCTCTTTCAAACAGCAATTCTCATGACCGGTCAGCTGCCAACCTGAGATGCCCAGCCAGCCAGCATCCAAATTGGAATAAAGATAAAATGTGAGACATGCAGCCTCATTGATGTATTTAAACAAACAACCCTCCTCCGAGAGCCAGTTTTATGCTCCCACTTGAAATCTCTTCATAGGCTTTCCTTCTAGCAATGGTTGAAAATGGGAAGCATGATATCGTGGTCTCTTGAGGGGTGCAATCCCTCAGGGCCACATGAACAGGTCAGATTCTATGGAGAGGCATTACAGGATGGCGAGCCAATCGGGTGCAAGGACATGTGTCCAGGGACGAGGAGGAACTTCAGTTGGAGTTAGGGAGAAGAGAATAGATGTGTTTTGTAGTTCTGTCAGACCATCACTTGCAAATAAATAAATATCATTGGTAATAAACCCTTTATAGCCATAATGAGTCGCTTTTGAAGTTATTACACTGGCGATGAGGAAAAACTTTGTTAGTCATCAGAAGTTCGCCATGTGCAGTTAGAGGAGGAGGAGAGTGAGCGTTAAAGCTATAAAGAAGAAAGGTGCATACGCCACATAAAAATGCCTTGGAAAGATTGAGCTGTTCAACTCAAAAGTGGAAACTGGGGGCAATCTATTTCTTTGAAGCAAATGCGATCACAGTGGAGGTAAAACAAAACACTGCCTGTAGCCCACAACTTACAGCTTAGTGAGAAATTTAACATCGCCTGATGCTCCAGACATTTGACCAGATAGTCAAATTGGTCAAAAACCTTTTTAACCCCTGACCCTCAATTGTCATGTTGAAGTATAAATTTCATTCTGCAGTCCAGGAGCCAGGGAACACTGTCTCCAGTTTGGTGGTCAGATTGCGAGGGTTAGCAGATCACTGAATCCAGTCCAGCTTTAGAGGAGATGTTAAGAGACCGTTTGGTCTCTGTCTACATCAACAGGGACGAAGTACAAAGGGTCGAGAGCTTCATGTTTTTAGGTGTCCAGATCACCAACAACCTGTCCTGGTCCTCCCATGCTGACACTATAGTTAAAAAAGCTCACCAATGCCTCTACTTTCTCAGAATACTAAGGAAATTTGGCATGTTAGCTACGACTCTCACCAACTTTTACAGATACACCATAGAAAGCATTCTTTCTGGTTGTATCACAGCTTGGTATGGCTCCAGCTCTGTCCAAGACTGCAAGAAACTATGAAAAGTCGTGAATGTAGCCCAATCCATCACGCAAACTAGCCTCCCATCCATTGACTCTGTCTACTCTTCCTGCTGCCTCGGCAAAGAGCCAGCATAATTAAGGACCCCACGCACTCCGAACATTCTCTCTTCCACCTTCTTCCTTCGGGAAAAAGATACAGAAGTCTGAGGTCACGTACCAACCGACTCGAGAACAGCGTCTTCCCGGTTGCTGTCAGACTTTTGAATGGACTGACCTTGCATTAAGTTGATCTTTCTCTACACCCTAGCTATGACTGTAGCACTACATTCTGCACTTTCCTTCTCTATGATCGATACGTTTTGTATGTATAGCGCGCAAGAAACAATACTTTTCACTGTATGTTAATACGTGACAATAATAAATCAAATCAAATCTGTGGAATAAACAGCCTTGTAATACAGAAGTGGTTACTAGCTGAGGCCAAAATCTCTTTAGAAAAAGCTGTGGTGATGGTCCAGGTGACTGAGTGCGCTGGGCAGGGAGTAAGTGAACTGCAAGGCATGTCCAACGAGGTGAACCTTTTGTAATAGGAAACGGCTCCTGTGAGGAACAGGCTGAGTGAGTCCCAGAAGAGGAGTACAGCACTGGGGTGAAAGGTTGTTTTCAATGTGGGGACAGCATTCACAAGAAACTTGCTGATGCAGAAATTGTGTATGTTACTGATGTAAAAGGAAGATTCATTTACAAGCATGGTGCAGAATAAAGCAGGCAGAACTGAATACAAAGAACAATACAGCACAGGAACAGGCCCTTCGGCCCTCCAAGCCCGCGCCGCTCCCTGGTCCAATGTGCAAAGAAAACCCAACAACGGTTAGTTTAACTCCACTGAAAATAACTGGATAAGGAGCCCAACAAGGGACTTAAGAACAAGAACAAAGAACAAAAAACAAAGAACAATCCAGCACAGGAACAGGCCCTTCGGCCCTCCAAGCCCGCGCTGCTCCCTGGTCCAAACTAGACCATTCTTTTGTATCCCTCCATTCCCACTCCGTTCATGTGGCTATCTAAATAAGTCTTAAATGTTCCCAGTGTGTCCGGCTCCACCACCTTACCCGGCAGCGCATTCCAGGCCCCCACCACCCTCTGCGTAAAATATGTCCTTCTGATATCCGTGTTAAACCTGCCCCCCCTCACCTTGAACCTATGACCCCTCGTGGACGTCACCACCGACCTGGGAAAAAGCTTCCCACCGTTCACCCTATCTATGCCTTTCATAATTTTATACACCTCTATTAGGTCACCCCTCATCCTCCGTCTTTCCAGTGAGAACAACCCCAGTTTACCCAATCTCTCCTCATAACTAAGCCCTTCCATACCAGGCAACATCCTGGTAAACCTCCTCTGTACTCTCTCTAAAGCCTCCACGTCCTTCCGGTAGTGTGAACGGTTGATGAAGGAAGGGCCGTGGATGTCGTCTATATGGATTTCAGTAAGGCATTTGACAAAGTCCCACATGGCAGGTTGGTTAAGAAGGTTAAGGCTCATGGGATACAAGGAGAAGTGGCTAGATGGGTGGAGAACTGGCTTGGCCATAGGAGACAGAGGGTAGTGGTCGAAGGGTCTTTTTCCGGCTGGAGGTCTGTGACCAGTGGTGTTCCGCAGGGCTCTGTACTGGGACCTCTGCTATTTGTGATATATATAAATGATTTGGAAGAAGGTGTAACTGGTGTAATCAGCAAGTTTGCGGATGACACGAAGATGGCTGGACTTGCGGATAGCGAAGAGCATTGTCGGGCAATACAGCAGGATATAGATAGGCTGGAAAATTGGGCGGAGAGGTGGCAGATGGAGTTTAATCCGGATAAATGCGAAGTGATGCATTTTGGAAGAAATAATGTAGGGAGGAGTTATACAATAAATGGCAGAGTCATCAGGAGTATAGAAACACAGAGGGACCTAAGTGTGCAAGTCCACAAATCCTTGAAGGTGGCAACACAGGTGGAGAAGGTGGTGAAGAAGGCATATGGTATGCTTGCCTTTATAGGACGGGGTATAGAGTATAAAAGCTGGAGTCTGATGATGCAGCTGTATAGAACGCTGGTTAGGCCACATTTGGAGTACTGCGTCCAGTTCTGGTCGCCGCACTACCAGAAGGACGTGGAGGCATTGGAGAGAGTGCAGAGAAGGTTTACCAGGATGTTGCCTGGTATGGAGGGTCTTAGCTATGAGGAGAGATTGGGTAAACTGGGGTTGTTCTCCCTGGAAAGACGGAGAATGAGGGGAGATCTAATAGAGGTGTACAAGATTATGAAGGGGATAGATACGGTGAACGATGGGAAGCTTTTTCCCAGATCAGAAGTGACGTTCACGAGGGGTCACGGGCTCAAGGTGAGAGGGGCGAAGTATAACTCAGATATTAGAGGGATGTTTTTTACACAGAGGGTGGTGGGGGCCTGGAATGCGCTGCCAAGTAGGGTGGTGGAGGCAGGCACGCTGACATCGTTTAAGACTTACCTGGATAGTCACATGAGCAGCCTGGGAATGGAGGGATACAAACGATTGGTCTAGTTGGACCAAGGAGCGACACAGGCTTGGAGGGCCGAAGGGCCTGTTTCCTGTGCTCTACTGTTCTTTGTGGCGACCAGAACTGGGCGCAGTATTCCAAATGCGGCCAAACCAACGTTCTATACAACTGCAACATCAGACCCCAACTTTTATACTCTATGCCCCATCCTATAAAGGCAAGCATGCCATATGCCTTCTTCACTACCTTCTCCACCTGTGACGTCACCTTCAAGGATCTGTGGACTTGCACACCCAGGTCCCTCTGCGTATCTACACCCTTTATGGTTTTGCCATTTATCGTATAGCTCCCCCCTACGTGAGTTCTACCAAAATGCATCACTTCACATTTATCTGGATTGAACTCCATCTGTCATTTCTTTGCCCAAATTTCCAGCCTATCTATATCCTTCTACAGCCTCTGACAATGTTCCTCACTATCTGCAAGTCCAGCCATTTTCGTGTCGTCCGCAAACTTACTGATCACCCCAGTTACACCTTCTTTCAGATCGTTTATATAAATCACAAACAGCAGAGGTCCCAATACAGAGCCCTGCGGAACATCACTAGTCACAGGCATCCAGCTGGAAAAAGACCCTTCCACTACCACCCTCTGTCTTCTGTGATGAAGCCAATTCTCCACCGATCTAGCCACCTCCCCCTTTATCCCATGAGATCCCATGCACCAACCTACCATGAGGGACTTTGTCAAACGCTTTACTAAAGTCCATATAGACGACATCCACGGCCCTTCCCTCGTCAACCATTTTAGTCACTTCTTCAAAAAACTCCACCAGGTTAGTGAGGCATGACCTCCCTCTCACAAAACCATGCTGACTATCGTTAATGAGTTTATTCCTTTCTAAATGCACATACATCCTATCTCTAAGAATCCTCTCCAACAACTTCCCTACCACGGATGTCAAGCTCACCGGCCTATAATTTCCCGGGTTATCCTTCCTACCCTTCTTAAATAACACATTAGCTATCCTCCAATCCTCTGGGACCTCACCTGTGTCCAGTGACGAGACAAAGATTTGCATCAGAGGCCCAGCGATTTCATCTCTCGTCTCCTTGAGCAGCCTTGGATAGATTCCATCAGGCCCTGGGGATTTGTCAGTCTTTATATTCCATTAAAAACCTAACACTTCCTCCCTTGTAATGGAGATTTTCTCTAACGGGTCAACACTCCCCTCCGAGACATTCCCAGTCAACACATCCCTCTCCTTTGTGAATACCGACGCAAAGTATTCATTTAGGATCTCCCCTACTTCTTTGGGCTCTGAGCATAATTCCCCACTTTTGTCCCTGAGGGGTCCAATTTTTTCCCTGACAACCCTTTTGTTCCTAACGTATGAATAAAATGCCTTGGGATTCTCCTTAATCCTGTCTGCCAAGGACACTTCGTGACCCCTTTTTGCCCTTCTAATTCCCCGTTTGAGTTCTTTCCTACTTTCTTTGTATTCCTCCAGAGTTCCCTCCGTTTTTAGCTGCCTGGACCTAACGTACGCCTGTCTTTTCTTTTTGACCAATCCCTCAATTTCCCTGGTTATCCACGGTTCTCGAATCCTACCCTTCCTATCCTTCTTTTTTATAGGCACATGCCTATCCTGCAGCCCTAACAACTGTTCCTTAAAAGACTCCCACATGCCAGATGTGGATTTACCCTCAAACAGCCTCTTCCAATCAACAGCTGACAATTTCTGTCTAATCCCACTAAAGTTAGCCTTCCCCCAATCCAACACCTTACCCTTGGGACACCACTCATCCTTTTCCATCACTATCCTAAAGCTAACAGAATTGTGGTCACTATTTGCCACATATTCCCCTACCGAAACTTTGAAGACCTGACCGGGCTCATTCCCCAGTACTAGGTCCAGTATAGCCCCCTCTCTAGTCGGGCTATTTACATATTGTTCCAAAGAACCTTCCTGTACGCATTTTACAAATTCCTCCCCATTCAGACTCCCAGCCCTATGCGATTTCCAGTCTATACCAGGGAAATTGAAGTCTCCCACGCCAACAACCCTATTTTTCCTGCACCTATCCATTATCTCCTGACATATCCATTCTTCCACTTCCCTTGGGCTGTTAAGTCTTACCTTAACCTTAAACTTGGCCCAACATAATGAGGTGCCCCCTATAGAGATAGGTTTTATGGTAAATGGCAAACCTCTTGAAATGGAGATTCTCACAGGAGCCGTGGCCACAGTCATAGGGGAGCAGGCATTTCGATACCTTCAAAAAGGTCTTCAACCATTGAGATTGAGTGAGCCATTTTGTCTAGTTATACAGGTGAGACATTGAGGACAATAGGGTCAGCTGTAGTTACTGTATCCTATAGAAACACAACATTTCACTACCTCTTCTAGTAATTGAGGGTCACAGATCTTGCCTAATGGGTCGCAATTGGTTAAAGCAGATAAAATTCGATTGGTTGGAAATAATAAACCTATGTGACAGAGATTTTTAAGGGTTACATTACAAACACTCGGAGGCTTTTCAAAAAGAACTGGCATGAATAAAAGGGGCGAAAGCCAAAACTTATTTGAATCCTGAGGCAATGCCAAAATTCTTTCAGGCCAGCTTTATGCATTGAATCACAAGGTTAAGACCATAAGACCATAACACATAGGAGCAGAATTAGGCCACTTGGCCCATCGAGTCTGCTCCATCATTCAATCATGGCTGATATTTTTCTCATCCCCATTCTCCTGCATTTTTCCCATAACCCCTGATCCAGTTGTTAATCAAGAGCATATCTATCTCTGTCTTAAAGACACTCAATGACCTTGTCCCCACAGCCTTCTGCGGCAAAATGTTCCACAGATTCACCTCTCCCTGGCTGAAGAAATTCCTCCTCATCTCTGTTTTAAAGGATGACACCTTTAGCCTGAGGTTGTGCCCTCTGGTTCTAGTTTCTCTACTAGTTGAAACATGCTCTCCACGTCCACTCTATCCAGGCCTCGCAGTATCCTGTAAGTTTCAATAAAATCCCCCCTCATCCTTCTAAACTCCAACAAGTACAGACCCAGAGTCCTCAACCGTTCCTCACATGACAAGTTCTTCATTCCAGGGATCCTTCTTGTGAACCTTCTCCAGACCCTTTCCAAGGCCAGCACATCCTTCCTTAGATATTCCAAATGGGGTCTGACCAGAGCCTTATACTGCCTCAGAAATACATCCCTGCTTTTGTATTCTTGCCTCCTCGACATTGAATGCTAACATTGCATTTGCCTTCCTAACTGCCGACTGAACCTCACGTTAATCTTAAGAGAATCTTGAACAAGGACTCTGCCACTTCTTTGCCCACTCTCCTAACTAGTGTAAGTCCTTCTGCAGCCCCCCCGCTTCCTCAATACTACCTGTCCCTCTACATATCTTCGTATTATCTGCAAGCTTAGCAACAGTGCCTTCATTGGCGGGCGGCACGATGGCACAGTGGTTAGAAGTGCTGCCTAACAGTGCCAGGGACCCAGGTTCGATTCCAGGCATGGGTTACTGTCTGTGTGAAGTTTGCATGTTCTCCCTGTGTCTGCGTGTTTTACGCATCTTGCCTAATGGGTCGCATCTCCACATCATGTTTTATGCAGACACAGGGATGCTCCGGTTTCCTCCCAAAGATGCGCAGGTTAGGTGAATTGACCATGCTAAATTCTCCCTCATTGTACCCGAACAGGTGCCGGAGTGTGGCAACTAGGGGATTTTCACAGTAACTTCATTGCAGTGTGAATGTAAGCTGACTTGTGACTCATAAATAAACTTGAACTTTTCAATTCTTTCTTCCACATCGTTAATGTATATTATGAAAAGTTGTGGTCCCAGCACCAACCCCTGAGGCACACCACTAGTCACCAGCTGCCATCCTGAAAAAGACCCTTTATCCCTACTCTCTGCCTTCTGCCAGTCAACCAACCCTCTATCCATGCCAGGATCTTACCCTTAATACTGTGGGCTCTTAACTTATTTAACACTCTCCTATACGGCACCTTGTCAAAGGCCTTCTGGAAATCTAAATAAATCACGTTCACTGGTTCTCCTTTAACTAACTTCCTGTTACCTCCTCAAAGAACTCTAACAGATTTGTCAGACATGATCTTCCCTTGACGAAGCCGCGCTGACTCAGTCCTATTTTATCATGCACTTCCAACTACTCTGCGTTCTCATCTTCAATAATAGACTCTAAAATCTTGCCAATGACTGAAGTCAGGCTAACTGGCCTATAATTTCCCATCTGCTGCCTCCCTCCCTTCTTAAACAGCAGTGTTACATTAGCTACTTTCCAGTCCTTTGGGACCCTCCCTGCTTCTAGTGGTTCCAGAAGATCACCACCAATGCCTCCACAATTTCCTTAGCTATCTCTTTTAGAACCCTGGAGTGTAGTCCATCCGGTCCAGGTGATTTATCCACCTTCAGACCTTTCAGTTTCCCCAGAACCTTCTCCTTAGTGATGGCCACTAGACTCAGCTGTGCCCTCTGATTCTCCTGGAGCTCTGGCATTCCACTGGTGTCTTCCACTGTGAAGAGTGATGCAAAATAACTATTCAGTTCCTCTGCCATTTCTTTGTTTCCTATTATTACTTCTCCAGCCTCATTTTCAGTGGTCCAATGTCTATTTTTGCCTCTCTCTTACCTTTTATATATTGCAAAAAACTCTTCCTATCTTTTTTTATATTACTAGCTAGCTTAACTCATATTTCATCTTCTCCCCGCTTATTGCTTTTTTAGTTGTCCCCTGCTCACTTTTAAAGGCTTCCCAATCCTCTGGCTTCCCATTAATGCTCGCCATTTTGTATGCTTTTTCTTTTGCTTTTATGCTGTCCTTGACTTCCCTCGTCAGCCATAGAAGGTTGAAGTAGAGCTTGGGAGACTGGAAGATTTAGGTGTCATAAAACCTGTACAGTTCTCTGAATGGGCTGTACCCATAGTCCCTATCCTCAAACCAGATTGTACTGTAAGAATATGTGGGAATTATAAACTAGCTGTTAATCAAGGAGCTCAGATAGCTAGATACCCTATTCTTAAAATTGAGGACTTCCACTCCAAATTAGCAAGTACACCAAGTTAGATCTCAGTCACCTGGAGTTGGACAAAGATTCCCAATGGTTAATTACCATCAACACCCACAAAGGGTTATACCAGTACACATGTTTACTCTTTGGAGTCTCATTGGCTTGTGCCATATTCCAACGTACAACAGAAAGTTTATTACAGGGCATTCCGAATGTACTGGTGTACCTAGACAATATCCTGATCACAGGAAGTTCACCTGAGGAACACAGGTCATAGGAACATAGAAACTAGATGGCCCTTCGAGCCTGCTCCGTCATTGATCTTGATCATGGCTGATCATCGAATTCAATAGCCTGATCACCACTTCCTCCTAGATCCCTTTAGCCCCAAGAGCTTTATCTAATTTCTTCTTGAAATCAGAAAATGTTTTGGCCTCAACTACATTCAGTGGTAGTGAATTCCACACATTCACCACCCTCAGTTCTAAAAGCTTTACCCCTTATCCTCAAACTATGATCCCTGGTTCTGGACTCCCCCAGCATTATGAACATTCTTTCTGAATCTACCCTGTCCAACCCTGTTAGAATTTTCTAAGTTTCTATGAGATCCCCTCTCACTCTTCTAAACTCCAGTGAATATAATCGTAACTGACTTAATCACTCCTCATATGTCAGACTTGCCATCCCAGGAATCAGCCTGGTAAACCTTCGCTGTAGTCCCTCAATAGCAAGGACATCCTTCCTCAGATAAGGACACCAAAACTGCACACAATACTCCAGGTGTGGCCTCACCAAAGCCCTTTCAATTGCAGCAAAACATCTCTATCCCTATACTCAAATCCTCTTGCGATGAAGGCCAACGTATCATTTGCTTTCTTTACTGCCTGCTTTCCCTGAGCGCTTACTTTCAGCAACTGATGCACGAGCATTCCAAGGTCTCATTGAGTATCCACCTCTCTCAATTTCCACCCATTTAAGTAATAATCTGTCTTCCTATTATTGCTACCAAAGTGGATAACCTCACATTTATCCATATTATACTGCATCTTCCATGCACATGCCCACACACTCAGCCTATCCACATCATGCTGAAGCATCTCTGCATCCTCCTCACAGCTCACCCTCCCACCCAACTTTGTATCATCTGCAAATTTGGAAATAATACATTCAGTTCCCTCCTCCAAATCATTAATATATAATGTGAACAATTGGGGTCCTAGCACAGATCCCTGCGGAACCCCACTAGTCATTGACTGTCAATCAGAAAAAGATCCATTTATGGCAATCTTTGCTTCCTATCTGCTAGCCAGCTTTCTATCCATCTCAAGACATTACCTGTAATCCCATGTGCTTTAACTTTACATAGTAGTCAAACTTAGAATGAAGTTCTGTGAAGATTAAATGAGAGAAATGCACTTGCCAGGCCAATGAAATTACATACTAGGGTTTCAGGGTAGACACTGAAGGTTTTCATCCTTTGGAGGATAAAGTTAAAGCCATAAAGGAAGTACCTCAGCTTAAAAATCATTCCTAGGAATGGTGAATTATTATGGCAGATTCTTACAAAATGTGTCTACAATTTTAGTTCCACTTCACTTGCTTTTGAAGAAGCATCAGTGATGAAATGGGGAGAAGCACAAAAAGAGGTGTTTCCAAAAGTAAAGCAGTCGACACTGCTTATATACTTTGATCCAATCAAACCATTGGTAGTTACCTGTGATGCATCACCTTATGGACTGAGACAGTTTCATCCCACAAGATGTCAGATGGAGTGGAAAGGCCAATTGCATTTGCACCAAGAACAGTATCAGATGCTGAGAAAATGTATTCTCAGATTGACAAAGACATTCTGGCAGCAATTCATGCGATGAAGAAGTTTCATCTACATATATATGGTAGAGATTTCATAGTATCAGATCACAAGCTGATGTTGGGTTTATTCCGAGAGAATAAACCAGTGCTAACAATTGCCTCTGCAAGAGTGCAGAAAGAGACCCAGTATTATCAAAAGTTAAGAAGGTGGTGATGCAAGGATGGTAATACAAAAAGTCAGAGCAAATCAGACCTTACCAGCAGTGTAGGATGGAGATATCTTGTGAGGATGCTGTGTTATTGTGGGGGGGCTCGTGTTATAGTGGCACCCCAGGGGCAATGGCTTTTAAATATACGGCACGGTAGCACAGTGGTTAGCACTGCTGCTTCACAGCTCCGGGGACCTGGGTTCGATTCCCGGCTTGGGACACTGTCTATGTGGAGTTTGCACATTCTCCTCATGTCTGTGTGGGTTTCCTCCGGGTGCTCCGGTTTCCTCCCACAGTCCAAAGATGTGCGGGTTAGGTTGATTGGCCATGCTAAAAAATTGCCCTTAGTGTCCTGGGATGCATAGGTTAGAGGGATTAGTGGGTAAATATGTAGGGATATGGGGGTAGGGCCTGGGTGGGATTGTGGTCGGTGCAGACTCGATGGGCCGAATGGCCCCTTTCTGTGCTGTAGGGATTCTAAGATTCTAAGATAATGCAGGAATTGCATGATGCACACCCTGGACAAAGTAGGATGAAAGCTCTAGCCCGAAGTTACGCTTGGTGGGCAGGCATCAAAAAAGAAATCGAAAGAATGGTCAGCCAGTGCCTGAGTTGTGAAGCCCAGCAGGCAAATATGCATCTATGGGAGTGGCCTGGTTGGCCATAGTCAAGACAGTATCGAAGACTTTGCAGGACCGTTAATGGGACATATGTTCTGTATCCTGGTTCTAAATGGCTGGATGTCCAATTTAATGAAGTCTACAATGGCTACAGCCATCATTAACAAGTTCAGACAGATTTATGGCATTCCACAGCATTTACTACGAATTTTTAGAAATTTGTTAAATGAAATGGTATCCGCCATATTTGGTCAGCACCTTATCACCCACCTGCCAATGGTTTAGCAGAATTAGTTGTACAAACATTCAAATCATCGATGACAAAACAAGTTCCTCGACCATTGTCTTTATTTTTGGCAACTTTCTTGTTGTCATCCAATACCCCACCAAATGCGACCACGGGGTCAGGCGAATCAAATGACTAATGGGACGCTGCTTATGGACTGTTTGGATTTAATATTTTCAGGTTTGGTGGGGAGGGTGAAGGCCAGGCAAGCTTCCTAGGGAAAAAAAATCACAACTCAAAAAAAAGGGCAGACTTTTCCAAGTTGATGATCTAGTCCTGGGCAGGAACTTTGCAGCAGGACCGACATGGGTGGTTGGTAAAATTGTGGAAAGAATGGAACCAGTCTCCTACATTATAGATGTACAAAGTCATTGTCAGAAAAAAACATGTGGATCATTTGAGGAAGAGAGTTGGGCCTGATACAGGAGATGAACAGGTGTCTCCTGCAATGGACTTGTGTTCAGCAGTTGCTGATACAAGGATCCCTGTTATAAGTGAGGAGCCAGGGCATCCAGCGGGGGCTGTAGCTGCTGAAGAGGATTGATGAGTTTACCACTTGCAGTAGCCTGCTCAGATTCTTTACTCACTGAAGATCATAGTACCGAATTGAGATATTCCTCCAGAATCCGGAAGTCTCCTGACAGACTGAACTTTGTGGTGAGTTTTTCCTGAGGTGTCCCTGATGTTTTGTTGAGTTGTGTATGCTGAAGTTTATTGATGTTCCTTTGTTTGCTTCATAGGTGAACTCAGGAGTTGCGGGGAGGATGGAATGTGGTAGCATGGCCCCTTTAAGGGGGCGATCCCCGAGGGCCAGGTGATTGGGTCGGACCCTATGGAGAGGCCATGCGGGAAGCTGAACCAATCGGGTGCAAGGGTGTGTCCTGGGACAGGGAGGAACCTCAGTTGGAGCCAGGGAACCAGGGGGAGGCCATTTGGCCCTTTGAGCCTGCTCCACCATTCATCACGATCATGGCTGATCGTCCAACTCAGCCTAATCCTGCTTTCTCCCCCTAACCTTTGATCCCATTCACCTCAAGTGCTATATCTAGCTGCCTCTTGAATGCACTCAATGTTTTGGCATCAACTACTTCCTGTGGTAATGAATTCCACAGGCTCACCATGCTTTGGGTGAAGAAATGTCTCCTCATCTCCATCCTAAATGGTCTACTTCAAATCCTCAGACTGTGACCCCTGGTTCTGGACTCCCCCACCATTGGGAACATCCTCCCTGTGTCGACCCTGTCTAGAATTTTATAAGTCTCTATGAGATCCCCCCTCATTCGTCTGAACTCCAATGAAAACAATCATAACCTAGTCAATCTTTCCTCATACATCAGTCCCGCCATTCCCGGAATCAGCCTGGTTATATTGTTGGTAATGAACCTTTTATAAATTGAGGCCACAACAAGTAACTTTCAAAGTTAGTAGAGGAAGATTGGCAAACTTTCCCTTTGTCAGGATAGTATGCGCTGCAACCAAATGATACACTCACGTTGCTACTTTTGTTCAGATCAGATAATTCAGCATAGATTAGAGATTAAATGTGAGATTTTGAGATTGTTGTTTATTATAATTTTAAACTATGTTTTTCCAAAACCTTCTGATCAGACACCTGGGTCTGGATTTGGTCCACCCTTTTGAGATGCCTGGGAGGCAGGAGGGCTATTAATATGGTGGGAGAAAGCATCAGAAGGAGAGCCCGTTGTCCTCCTGTCACTATGGCAATTTACCAGCGGTGGGAACCTCAGTGGTGTGTCAACTGCTTGTGCCCAATTGAGGACCACTCTCACTGAAATTTTACTGGTCTTGGGACAGGTCACCATCCTGTGAAGTGATTACCATGTAAAGCTTGTCAGGCTCCCAGGGGTTTTCTGGCGTTTGGGGGGGCCCTCCTCTATGACTGTTTCATGGTCAGTTTGAGGGCACTCCCGGAAGTAATAGCCATCCTTACACCTACGTCTCCACTGTTCCAAATCTCCATTCACTGCAGCGGGACCGGAGAATCCACGGCTGAGGTCGGGGAATTCCGGCACATGTCAGTTCAAGGGATTTCTGAAGATTGTCATCTGCAGAGACTTCAACAGTGCACACTGTGGAGGAGAAAGGAATCAATGACAACAACTTCTTGATGTTTCCATTTAACTGCACTTGTGCAGACATTAGAAGCTTCCGTCAGTTCCGCAACTGTAATTGCAGACAACATTGATCATTTTGCTGACATTATAACGACAAAACTCAGGCCCACATTCTGAACAAGCGGACCTTGGAGGAGGTCTGTAGCATTATGGTGCAAAATCTTCAGGCACTGATTCTGCAATAACTGAACATTCAATTTTAAATATTTAAGTTCCCAAGTCCAATTTTATTTTTATTGTTGGTGAGAAAGGTTTGAAAATGGTTGAATATATACAACGGGAAGCAAATGTTTACAAAGGGACTAATATAGAGACTCACATATTAAAGGTTACAATTACATTTATTAAACATTTTTGGTTAATATTATATATATTATTGGTCACGCTTCTGCCACATATCCAACCTTTGTACATTGAAACATTTTTCAACATAGAGTCAAATCTGTAGCCCGGATTTTGGTACTTTGATACTTAAATGAGATCCTGTACAATGTGACAGTGGAATACAACTGAACTATTTAGACTGTTACTGTAAATTACGATGTGGAGATGCCGGCGTTGGACTGGGGTAAACACAGTAAGAAGTTTAACAACACCAGGTTAAAGTCCAACAGGTTTATTTGGTAGCAAAAGCCACACAAGCTTTCGAGGCTCTGAGCCCCTTCTTCAGGTGAGTGGGAATTCTGTTCACAAACAGAACTTATTCTGTGTCTTATAAGTTCTGTTTGTGAACAGAATTCCCACTCACCTGAAGAAGGGGCTCAGAGCCTCGAAAGCTTGTGTGGCTTTTGCTACCAAATAAACCTGTTGGACTTTAACCTGGTGTTGTTAAACTTCTTACTGTAAATTACAACAGTTGCATCTGTCTTAGCCCCATGTTAATCTTAAAGTTGTCATTCAATGATAATATGGCATTGGGGAGCTGGTTGCTTTCTCTTCCAAAATAGAAAGGAAGAAGTAAATGGGTAAAATGAAGTATTTAAAATAAGAAAAGAAAATAGAATATGGAGAGAATGGAAGGAAAAAGAGATCGGAAGAAGCAGAAGTAGTCAAGTTTTTTATATTTAAAGTTATGTTTTATGTTTTTGTTTATGAACATACTAATATTGGTTTACGTAGTAAAAAAACACACCTGGCATTTGAGCAGTTTTATTGCAGTATTATTCATGTTTCTTGCAAGTATTTGAGACAAATACCTTGTCAAAAGGTTGATTGTCCAATGGAGACCAGTAATTTCCTTCGGCTCGGCTGTGGAAGGATTCCTATTTACAGATCAGTTTGAAAATTGTTACCCATTGCAAACTTGATGATATCCATATATATACACATTTAACTTATTTAATATCACAATGAAACACTCTGGGTTGAAATTGAATTTATTTGATATTGCAAAAAAAATGGAACTGTAACCATAGGAAATAATAAATCACATATCTACATTCCACATTACTTAGATATCAACCAAATTTTGTTACAGTTGTGAAATGAAGACAACGGTCTTTGATGTAATGATAGAAAATTGCATATATCTTGTAACCCTCTCTTGTAGCACTTAATTTGCATATATCCACTATTTAACTACCAATTCTCTGGTGTAGCAACAAAATAATTCTTCAATTGTTAGATTTTTTTCCAGATTCAGTGCTGGTTCAAAGTAGCTATGGTATAGTACCAATATTACATTTGTCAACTTAATAGTCTTGACAGTTTTATTCAGTACTGGTGTCTAATGTTTTTCTCTAGTTAATGAGGTTGTTCAATATACACTGTCTTCATAGAATTTAATTCAGGTCAACAATCTTTATACAGGTGTATATTACTGTCAAATAAATAATTAAATAAGAATAAGCATTCACTTAACTAATACTACAAATAAAAAAACATTCTTGTGACCTGTTATTTTTCAAAGCCGCTAATAAGTGGATGCCCAGCTGTCAGTTTCATGTCAAGCCTCCAGTGAGCGGGATGTTCATGCTCTAAAGACAAGAAATATTTGACAAATCTGGGTTTCTACGGCACTGGTGTTCCACTGATTTTATTTACGAAAGCAATGACTGGTGTGTATTACATGCCCCATGCGCAGACTTATTGGATTTTTTCTGGTCAATTAAACTGACTAAATCCGCCGAAACATGCAAAACAATCTCTGTTCTGTTCATACCCTGTGTGAAGAAGCTAATTGTAATATCTGTGAACTTAGCTTGCCTTTTAATTTTCAAGTGTGAATGCTCATAGTGAACTTCAATGCAATTTACTCTGTATTTCCCAAAGAATGTAGACTTTTATGGGTTCTTTATACTTTCTGGTTTTAGGTTTTTGAGAGTTATCTAGTCATAGCATAAATATAAACAACTCAGTCTAATGTGCTGTTCCTTAGTTTCCTACATATGTGTTAATCATTTTCAAATCCATATAATTTTATGTTAAAATGCATTAGCAAAGGAATGCAATGAAAAATTTTATTTCCCTGAATCTGTATTAGCATCAGTGATGATAAAACTTAGATTGTCAGTTAACTCGTCTCTAGAGTGTATACATTCATATCTCAAAAAATATTGAAACATTTTGAATTTGAACCAGTTTGTTAAATCTACACTATCCAGGATAACTTCATTTTGTGTCTCTCAAATATAAACCTCCTGTCAGTGACAAATGGCTATTTGCCCTCTAATAAAATATACCATTATGTTTTATTCAATTCACACAAAAGAATAGCTGAAAAATTGCACCACTGATAGCCAATAATTGTACTACTTGCACTACTGCCAGCAATGGAGAAATCCGCTCATAAGAAAAGCAGGTGGTGGGGCGTCATGCTAATAGCCAATGTGTGCCACAGTAATTAGCCATAGCATTTGCTAAAATTAACAATTAGCTAACGTGCAATTCAGTGTTCGCAGACTACAGTTTACTTCATCTAATCATTGTATTTTGGTCAGTATTGTTCTGCACAGTTAGCTATTTTTGTTCAGATATTTTCTGCACAGCTCCAAAGTTTAAGTAATATTTTCCCACATTCAACAGGCACTTTAAATCTAAAATATTGCTTTTGCAAAAATATGTTTATTAAAAGTAATTTCTGTATCATAAGTCCCTGACTTTTAGATAACTACAGAATATATACACAAATTACTCAGATTATTAAATATACTTTTTTTAAGTTTAACATGTTAATAATATATATTGAAGTGATTATTCATTAAAAATACATTTTTCTCACGGTGCTTCCTCATATTTTCCTGGAATGTATGTCATGAAATTACGCCATTGTCTAAAAAAAAGTGCTTGCTAATGCCACATTGCACTGACACCGTATGTGAAAAGCTAAGTTTGCAGTCCTGTGCTGGTCTTGTACAGGCCATAACCTGTGACTCTTGCTATTCTAACCCTTTTCAGTGATCTTCCTTTCAACATGCCATGGAATACACAGCTCACATCAGTGGGGAACTTTGGTAGCAAAGGGCCACCCACTTGCATATTATTCGTCTCTGCCCTGCAACATGACACAGGAACAAAGTAGACATTAACCGCTACATTAAACCCAGGAGGAAAGTAATCAGTAACCTGTTATTCCCTTAATAAAGGGAAACACATGCAGTGTGAAATACAGAAGACTAATCAATAGTATACTGGACAATGCAATGTGCCAAACAAATTGCAAATCAATTAGAATCCTTGTTTTCTTTGAAACTGTTCACTATATATAAAGCAATTACTTGTTCATTAAACCTAATTTAACAGCATGACTACCCTAGCAACAACTGGCAGCGTCTGGCTATCAAACTGCACAAGGAAAACGAGTGACAGTTTATTTCTTTCTGTTGTCAAGTTCCAACAAGAATGGGAAAACGAAGATAGGATGAGATGATTTTAAAACTGCTGTGCAAAGATCTTCAAATATTTTCAAAATTGTAGTCGCTTATACATAGTAAAAAAAACCTCTTGTGCTATCTTTCATTGCTTCAATAAAATGTTATTTCCTCTTTAAATAGTATTTTACTCACATTTGCCGTCACCAAAATTGAACTATTTAGTTAGCTGCTGATTCCATTTCACGTGACATAACTATGGCAGGATATAATAAAACTTCAATAGTAATTGGCATGAGCTTTTAGCATATATTAAGAACCCACAACAATTATTTCATTTGAGACTTGTAGCCAATATTTTCCCAAGCAAATCCTCCCAAATGCCACATTTCCTCGGGGCCCTAATGTGAATGAATGCAAAATCTCAGTGGGTAAGCTGAATTAAATATAACACATTTTCCATATTGGTTTTTGAACTATCGAGCACATCATCTAGATTAAAGTGTGTTTATTTTAAATTTAAATGTAGGCTCGTGGAAAGTGGGTAAAAATTCTGAAAAAGAGATTTTTATTATTTCATAAACTATCTACAGCAGACATTCGCGATAATGAAGATCATTCATCTAATTTAAGAGAGGAATTCTAAAAACAAAAATCCACGTCTTAGTCGAGGCACTGTGAGCTCATTCACAGATACTTTTGAAAAACTATAACATGAAAAGGATCCACTCCCTTTTGTTGTTAAGTCTTGCCAAAACATGAATAGAGAAATCCTTTTGTGAAGTCTGACTCGATGATTCTCATTCAACAGCTCTACAGAGAGTTTTATTAACATTGTAATTTGTATCAGCAAAACAGAAAGTGACAGTAAATTAACTATAGCGTTTATATTGAAGTAAAGCCATTTGTTTCAGCAGAATATTAAAGCAATTTTGTTTTCATCTTTTTTATTTTGAATACAAATACAAGCAATCTGCAGGCCATTCTTGCCTGTGTTTGCGGCCTGTAGACTAAGCATTCAGCTCCAGTTGCTATAGTACTTTCAAGAACCACTCTGTTCTTGCCATAAATTATCCTTAAGTGAAATAGCTCAAAGGGATATCTGGAGCAACTGTAGCAAATAATGAATTTCTAAGGCATCGTAGGAGCAAACACTTATCTTATTTACACTCTTCGCACACCAATTGCTCAGTGACCTTCCTTTTAGACTTAGATGAGTATAAGCCTGTGAATTTTTTCTTGCCTCTCACTTTTCGGCTTGCTGCATGTGGGGCACATGATCTAATAAACATTGGCAGTGCCAAATGGAATAATATAGAAGAGCTTATCTTCTTTTTAGTCCATGGTGTAAGAGACTCTTGTCACTCGTTAATATCTCCATCAAGAATGTGATCAACCATGCAATCAAGTAGGGAACAATTTGTTGACTAATTAAACTAACACAACAAGCACTCTAGCACCTACAAGTGACAAGTTTAACAGAAGCAAGTGGAAACTCTGAATTGAATCCTTTTTTTTAGAATATCATGCCAAATCTAATTCTGACTGAGTATCATTCAATTGTACTTGACTTCCACTATGTGGTGACATGCTTACAATAATTCATCATGTGTGACAATACCTTAATATCAAGGAAAGTTTAAAGGATTTATAAATAAAAGCATTTCATTCAAAAGGGAAATCCAATCATCACACAAGAGCTATATGAATTGGTTAGAGGACTAATGATTGCAGTTCATGTAATTCTGTAATTGTGAGTCAAATTAAAGCAGTGGTCAAACTGATAACATACTTCTCACTATTGTCAGAGTCTTGTTGTTTTAGCCATTTTTTGAAAAACTGGGTAGAAAATATACTCGTGTAATGTTTTGAATATTTTGCCACAAAAAAATTCACATCTTTTATTTGCTAGTGAACACTGTTTTCATTCTTTACTGGTAGTTGTTGTAGATTGTATAATTTTTGCATAAATATAATTTGTTTTGAAAATTGCAAATTTTCTGCAAAATATAAAACGTACATCTTAGATCTGTAATTTCAATTAAATTAAACAAACGACCATTTGAAGAAATTTTTGGCTACAGATTTTGTTCCAGTTTTCAACATCTAAGATACTTCAAGTCCCCATCTATCTCCAGAACATAACAATTTAACAGTCTATTGGGGATATTTGGGCTTGACAACATAAGGGTGCCTGGGTGTCTATTGGACCACCTGAGACATTAGAAACTTAAGCAGCCTTTTGTTTTTGAAATGTTTTGAGAACATGGACACTTGTTTTATACAAGCAGAGTGTAGACTCATAGATGTGTGTAAGTATGCATAGAGTTCTTTAATGGTAGCCAGACAATATAAAGGGTGCCAGCTAGTTGAGAGATCAGTACAAAAATATAACTGCAACCATAGAATTCATCAATCTTATAAAATACACATTTATGATACTTATTACTTTCACGCACACTTCCAAAAATTATAGAGAACAGTTTGTTACTGTTTTCAGTATTTGTCATTTTATGTGGCTCCAAGTATCATCTTGACTTGGAGCAAGTACACAACCGTCACTTTAGCATTGCTGGCATACGGCCCCCTTTTGCATTATAACATGCTGTATTTTGGCAGGAAATCAATAAAGTGAAAATCTGTTCTAATCATCCATACATTTACCATCACAATCAACAATCAAAGCCAAGACCTGCTTCTTTATCCACAGACTCCAGCCTCCCAATTTCCTGCTGTGAAAGGCAGAGTAAATTAGAACCCTCAGCTCCTGTTAGCTGGGCTTAATGGGCATGATTTGTGAACCATTAAATGAGGTTATGTAAATTGATCCTGAGTAGAATGCTAGCACACAGGTGACAGGTGCAGTAAATCAACTGATGAGTCCATAACAGATCTGCACAAATCAGAAATCTGTGACATTTAGGTCGAGGAGAAAAATTGCTGTCAACAAGGAAGTGATTTCTGCAGTCGTCCAGGCTTGGCAGCAATTATGCTCCTCTTCTTAATGGTTTAAAACTGTACAAATTGTAATGGAAGATAAACAAGTACTTTACCAGTTAATGATAACACTATAGAACTCAAATGTCTAAAGCAGTTAACTGTCACATTACCGACTTACAGATATTTTAAGAACTTTGCTGTAGTGATTGTGATAACCCTAAACACTTTATGTAAAGTATATCCTGTTATTCTTTACATGGCAAACTCCTTTAGGTCTGGCCTGGAGTGATTATTTTTAAAAGGGAAAAGTTTTCAAACTTAAAATATATTTTGCCGTCATCTTGTACAAAATATTTGATGGATTAAAATATTTTGTTGTGATTCCTATCAAGTGTTCACTGTCCCCTAATAGAAAACTATCTTTCCTTAAGATTATTTAAAGAATCGAGAACCTGACTTTTTTTCTTTTCTGTCACTGTTTCTGCTAATAGTTCAGTAAGGATTAAGATTATTTTCTTTCTTGTGTTGAAGGTAAACAATCAGAAATTTTTTGGAGTAGCGCGATTAAGAATCCAATGAGAAGAGGGTTTTAATGGGAGATTGAAAAGACCTCTCCTCCATCAATGTGCCCTTCAGTTTTTTTTAAACTTTTGATTAAGTTGGACAAACTGGTAGTTGTAGTGACTGATTGTGAACCTGAATTATAGAACTGGCTGTCAATCCAACTTGCTTCTTAGTTCCCAGCAGCACATTATTCTGTCAGCAGATAATGTCTCTTTTTGAAAAGGTCCAACAAGGCAATGAATTTTCTGATTGATTAAATAACTGATAAAATTGCCATTATTCCAGAAGAAAACTAGCACAAGGTTGACCTTCTCATATACTTAAGTCAAACTCCATGTGAACTTTCTCTTCTCTCATTCATCAGCAAAGTGATGAAAGAAGTTGACAACAGTACACCCGAGCATTGATTCTGTGTCTGGAGGCGGGAGTTACAAAGAACAGTACAGCACAGGAAACAGGCCCTTCGGCCCTCCAAGCCTGTGCCGCTCCTTGGTCCAACTAGACCAATCGTTTGTATCCCTCCATTCCCAGGCTGCTCATGTGACTATCCAGGTAAGTCTTAAACGATGTCAGCGTGCCTGCCTCCACCACCCTACTTGGCAGCGCATTCCAGGCCCCCACCACCCTCTGTGTAAAAAACGTCCCTCTGATGTCTGAGTTATACTTCGCTCCTCTCAGCTTGAGCCCGTGACCCCTCGTGATCGTCACCTCCGACCTGGGAAAAAGCTTCCCACTGTTTACCCTATCTATACCCTTCATAATCTTGTACACCTCTATTAGATCTCCCCTCATTCTCCGTCTTTCCAAGGAGAACAACCCCAGTCTACCCAATCTCTCCTCATAGCTAAGACCCTCCATACCAGGCAACATCCTGGTAAACCTTCTCTGCACTCTCTCCAATGCCTCCACGTCCTTCTGGTAGTGCGGCGACCAGAACTGGACGCAGTACTCCAAATGCGGCCTAACCAGCGTTCTATACAGCTGCATCATCAGACTCCAGCTTTTATACTCTATACCCCGTCCTATAAAGGCAAGCATACCATACGCCTTCTTCACCACCTTCTCCACCTGTGTTGCCACCTTCAAGGATTTGTGGACTTGCACACCTAGGTCCCTCTGTGTTTCTATACTCCTGATGACTCTGCCATTTATTGTATAACTCCTCCCTACATTATTCCTTCCAAAATGCATCACTTCGCATTTATCCGGATTAAACTCCATCTGCCACCTCTCCGCCCAATTTTCCAGCCTATCTATATCCTGCTGTATTGCCCGACAATGCTCTTCGCTATCCACAATTCCAGCCATCTTCGTGTCATCCGCAAACTTGCTGATTACACCAGTTACACCTTCTTCCAAATCATTTATATATACAATGGGTGATGAAAAGAAAGGTGCCAAGAAAGTCATGAACATGGCAGCAACCAAGAGAGGCAAGTAGAGAGCATTACTCAATCTATGAGGCGATCTTACCAAAAATATTCTAAGCCCCAAACAAGTGTGAAAACGGGAGAGTTTCAGCTCCGATTTTTCGGCAAGGTCACAAGCCTAATCTTATGCCACTCTGTGAAAAAAAAAGCTAAATCTGTTTCTCACCAGGAGAGGGAGGGGGTGGAGCCTGAGCTCACTGGAAAGCCGACAACTCACAGTAGAGGCATAATCGTGTATGTGCAGATCTCTCTGTTCTGTGCAACAACGCAGAGAGATCTGTCAGTCACCTTCCACCCTGGAAAACACCCCCCACCCAGCACCGGTCCTTTGCACCCCTCCACCCACCCCTGGCCAATCATCATACCCCCTAACCCCTGGCCCAGCCTGGTCAATTACTGCCCCCTTCCGGTCGATCACCGGTTACAGAGTGCGCAGCATTTCCCCCCGCCGATCCCAGTTGCAGAATGTGCAGTATCCCCCACTCATCTCCCCTTATGCTTCACCCCCACCCAGGCTGTCCCCTTCCCTATATGCCCCAACCCCTCAGGCCCTGCCCCTTTGGCACTGCCCGGTGCCTGGTGGACATTGCAAGTGTGCCTGGTAGGCAGTGCCATGGTGCCAGGTTGGCTGTGCCAGGCTGGCGCTGCCCCCTCTGCTGCCAACATCCTGGGAGGCCTCAATGGCCTCCAGTCCTACTGGAAAGGCCATGAAGACAAGCCCCTGTTGCTGGGGACCATATGTGATCCTCACTGATCTGGACTTTCACTGGCGAAGCTGCTAAGGATTTTTTCCCGGGCACACTAATAGTAGTAAATCTATATATGCCTGTTTGTGAACCCAACTCGTCACTCACCTGATGAAGGAACAGCGCTCCGAAAGCTCGTGCTACCAAATAAACCTGTTGGACTTTAACCTGGTGTTGTAAGACTTCTTACTGTGCCTACCCCAGTCCAACGCTGGCATCTCCACATCAATATTTAAATCAACATTACCACTGATTTAAATAGTGAAATCAGCCTCGGTCCTTTTTGGGAGTGAGGCTGATCTCGCCGGACATCCAGGCTTTGTAGGAAATCAGGCACAAACCCGATTTGTTGCCTATCCTGCGATCTTGCCAGCATACTCTGCCCATCAACTGGTGGGATGAGAAGGTAAGATCGCCCCCCTACCCCCCCCCCCTGCCCACAACCCCCCCCCCCCCCCCCACCACGTGTATATAAAGCGATGAAGCAAGTTCACCTCAACACTGACATCCCCTCCAAGGTCATGAGCATCAAGAACTCGTTCATCAACAACATCTTCGAGTGCATCTCACCTGGCCCATTACTACAAGCAGCAGACCGTCAGCTCTCAGGAGATCCAGATCACATTGTGTCTGCTGCTGCTCAGGGAACTGGCCAAGCAGGCCGCTTCGGAGGGGACAAAGACAGGGATGAAGTACAGCAGTCCCAAGTAAAACCTATCTCAATGTACTATAATGAAATGAGACTAATAAATGGAAGATAAAACAGGCTCTTATAAGAGTCATTCAAAATAAATATATAACCTGCTCACCTATTTTCAGGTTAGGTTCTGCTAAACCCACTTTGTCCCAGATCTCATCACTCTTTTGATTCGGATATTCACACGACTGAACGCCAATTTAGAGACGAGAGTAGCCACCCTCAACATCAAGGCAGCATTCATAGCACGAAGCAACACAAACAAAACTGTCAGTCGTGGCGGAGAATTAAAGGGGAAAGAATCTCCTGCTGGAGTCCTACCTGACACACACAGAAGATGGTTGTGATTAGCAGAAGCTAATCACAGCCCTAGAACATTGCAGCAGGAGTTTTTTAGGGCAGTGTGCACAAGTTAAACAACAACATAGTTAACCAGTGACTTCAATCGCCTTCCCTCCATTCTTAAAGTGGGATAGACAGAATAAAGGCTTGGCTGACGTAGAGGATAACATTCATGCCACATAATCGCCTTCCCAAACTTTTAGCACCAACACCATTGCTATATTCCCTCCCATCAACATCCCATTTGTTATTATTGACCAGAAACTTAACTAGCCAATAACAATAACTTACATTTATTAAGAATGGCAGATGGAGTTTAATTTAGATAAATGCGAGGTGATGCATTTTGGTAGATTGAACTAGGGCACGACTTACTCAGTTAATGGTAGGGCATTGGGGAGAGTTACAGAACAAAGAGATCTAGGGCTGCAGGTTCATAGCTCCTTGAAAGTGGTGTCACAGGTGGACAGAGTGGTGAAGAAGGCATTCAGCATGTTTGGTTTAATTGGTCAGAACAATGAATACAGGAGTTGGGGCATCTTGTTGAAGTTGTACAAGACATTGGTAAGACCACACTTGGGGTACTGTGTACAGTTCTGGTCACCCTATTATAGAAAGGATATTATTAAACTAGGGAGAGTGCAGAAGAGATTTACTAGGATGCTACTGGGACTTGATGGTTTCAGTTATAAGGAAAGGCTGGATCAACTGGGACTTTTTTCTCTGGAGCATAGAAGGCTGAGGGATGATCTTATAGAGGTCCATAAAATAATGAGGGGCATAAATCAGCTAGATAGTCAATATCTTTTCCCAAAGGTAGGGGAGTCTAAAACTAGAGGGCATAGGTTTAAGGTGAGAGGGGAGAGATACAAAAGTGTCCAGAGGGGCAATTCTTTCACACAGAGGGTGGTGAGTGTCTGGAACAAGTTGCCAGAGGTGGTAGTAGAAGCGGATACAATTTTGTCTTTTAAAAAGCATTTAGACAGTTACATGGGTAAGATGGGTATAGAGGGATATGGGCCAAATGCGGGCAATTGGGACTAGCTTAGGGGTTTAAAAAAAGGGCGGCATGGACAAGTTGGGCCGAAGGGCTTGTTTCCATGCTGTAAATCTCTATGACTCTATAAGCACCTTACCATAGAATCATTATAACACAGAAGGTCATTTGGCCCATTGAGTCTATGCTAGTTCTCTTACGAGCCTTTTAGCCAGTCCTACTCTGCTGATTTTTCCTCTTAACCCTGTAATTATTTTCTCAGTTACTTAACCAATTTACTTTGAATGCCATGATTGAATCTGCCTCCACTCTACTCGAGCAATATGAACCAGACCCTAATCCCGCTCTGTATAAAACGGTACTTTCTTATGTTGCCAATCACTTTAAATCTGTGCACTCTGTTTCTCAACCTTTCCACCAACAGGAACATTTTCTCTCTATATACTCAGTCTAGACTCCTCATGATTTTGAACACCTCTCTCAAATATCCTCTCAAACTCTCTACCTTCAGACCTCTGTTCCTGTATCCCCTATAACATTGTACCCTTTGGTTTATATTACCTCTACTTATTCTTCAGGGTGGCATGGTGGCATAGTGGTTAGCTTTGCTGCCTCACAGCACCAGGGACCCAGATTCAATTCCAGCTTCAGGTGACTGTGTGGAGTTTGCACATTCTCCCTTTGTCTGCAAGGGTTTCCTCTGGATGCTCCAGTTTCTTCCCACAGTCCAAAGATGTGCAGGTTAGATAGATTGGCCATGCTAAATTGTCCCTTAGTGTCAGGGGATTAGAGGGTAAATACATGTGGTTACAGGGATAGGGCGTGGGTGGGACTGTGGTCAGTGCAGACTTGGTGGGCTGAATGGCCTCCTTCTGCACTGTAGGGATTCTATGATTCCTAGCAAAATGTATTCCTTCACAATTCTCTGCATTAAATTTTATCCACCACATGTCTAGCCATTCCATTTGATGTCATCCTCACAGTTCACAATACTTCCAAGTTTTGTGCCATCTGCAAATTTTGTAAATTGCAACCTGTACACCCAAGTCTAAGTTAGTAATATATATCAAGAAAAGCCCTGTCCTGATATCAACCACCAGGGAACTCCACTGTATACTTACCTCCAGTACGATAAACAAATATGCACCATTTCTCTCTGTTTCCTGTCACTCAACTAACTTTTTATCCAGGCTGCTTTTTATTCCTTGGGTTTCATCTTTGATGGCAAACCTATTGTGTGACCCTTTTTTAAGCACCTGTTGAAAGTCACCTACATTACTTTCATCTAACCTCTCTGTTACTTCATGAAAAATGCTCAATCAAATTGGTTAAAGAATTAAATTTTTGATTTGATTTGATTTATTATTGTCACATGTATTAACATACAGTGAAAAGTATTGTTTCTTGCACGCTATACAGGCAAAACATACCATTCGTAGAGAAGGAAATGAGAGAGTGCAGAATGTAGTGTTACAGTCATAGCTAGGGTGTAGAGAAAGATCAACTTAATGCAAGGTAAGTCCATTCAAATGTCTGACAGCAGCAGGGAAGAAGCTGTTCTTGAGTTGGTTGGTACGTGACCTCAGACTTTTGTATCTTTTTCCCGAAGGAAGAAGGTGGAAGAGAGAATGTCCGGGGTGCGTGGGGTCGTTAATTATGCTGGCTGCTTTGCCAAGGCAGTGGGAAGTGTAGACAGAGTCAATGGATGGGAGGCTGGTTTGCGTGATGGATTGGGCTACATTCACGACCTTCTGTAGATCCTTGCGGTCTTGGGCAGAGTAAGAGCCATACCAAGCTGTGACACAACCAGAAAGAATGCTTTCTATGGTGTATCTGTAAAAGTTGGTGAGAGTTGTAGCTAACATGCCAAATTTCCTTAGTCTTCTGAGAAAGTAGAGGCGTTGGTGAGCTTCCTTAACTATAGTGTCGGCATGGGGGGACCAGGACAAGTTGTTGATGATCTGGACACCTAAAAACTTGAAGCTCTCACAAATCCAGGCTGGTTTTATGAATTAATCCCCACTTGTCCAGTTGACTCATAATTCTGTCCCAGAATATTATTTCTAAAAGTTTTTCCATCGCTGAATTTAAACTGACTGGTTTAAATTGCTGGCTTATCCGTATACCCTTTTTTGAACAAGGGTGTAAGGGGGTGGGGGGCGGGGGGGGGAGGTGCTAATGCATGGAATTCTCCAGTTCTCTGGCACTTGTATCTAAGGAGGATTGGAAAATTATGGTTGGTGTCTCTGCAATTTCCACCCCTATTTCCCTCAGCATCCTTGGTTGCATCCCATCAAGTCCTGATAACTTAACAAGTTTAATTACATCCAACCTTTCTAATTCCTCCCTTTTATCAATTTTTAGCCGATCCAATATATCATAGAATCATAGAATCTCCACAGTGCAGTAGGAGGCCATTTGGCCCATCGAGTCTGCACCGACAATTCCACCCAGGCTCTATTCCCATTACCCCACGTATTTATCCTGCTGGTCCCCTTCACACTAAGGGGCAATTTACCATGGTCAATCAACCTAAACCGCTAATCCCCCTAACCCATACATCTTGGAACACCAAGAGCAATTTAGTATGGCCAATCCACCTAACTTGCACACCTTTGGATTAAGATATCAATGGCCTTCTCATTCACTATGGCTCCAGTAGCATCTTCTGCCTGTGTAACGACAGATACAAAGTATTCCTTTAGCAACTCAGCCTTGCTCTCTGCCTCCATGCTCAGATCACCTTTATGGTCCCTAATCAGTGCCACTCCTCCTCTTACAACCCCTATTATTAAAATACATATATTTATATGTCTATGGCAGACTTCTGAATTCCTTTTTATGTTATCTCTCTACTGGGACTCTCTCTTTGCCTTTCTTGATTCCTTTTTTACTTCTCCTCTGAACATTCTGTATTAGATCTAGTGCTCGCTTGTATTATCAATCAGGCACCTGGCATATGGATCCTTTTTCTGCTTTATCTTATTCTCTATATCTTTCATCATCCAGGGGCCTCTAGCTTTGCTTACTCTACCTTTCCCCCCATTGGAATGTACCTCAACTGCACCTGAACCTCATCCTCCTTCAAGGCAGCCCATTGCTCTGTTACAGCTCAACCTGCCAATCATTGATCCCAATTTATCTGGGAAAGGCCCATTCTCACCCCATTGAAATTTATTCTTCTCCAAATAAGTATTTTTATTCCAGAATGCTCCTTGTATTTTCCATTGTTAATCTAAACCTTATGATATTATAATCATTGTTCCCTAAACTTTTTCCGACACTTCAGTCTTGTCATCCATCTCACTCCCCAGAACCCGCTCTTAAACACAGTACAGAAATGTTTTCCTTTTCTGCCCTTTACACTATTATGATCTCAGTTTAGATTAGAATATTAACATCCCCCATTGCCACAACTTTATGGCCAGAATTCTCTGGCCATGCACATCCCGCTACCGCTGCCAGCGAGAATGAAGAATTTGGTGCCTAGCCAAATCCCCATACACAGAGCGGGACTGGAGAATTCCAGCTGCAGGTGGGTTCAAGAGCCTATCGCTCTTGGGCCTCCCTAGAATTTGCCTGCAAATTTGCTCCTCTATACCTTTTCCAGTAATTGGTCTGTAGAGTGCTCCCAGTGGTGTAATGGTACCTCTATTGTTTCTTAACACTAAGCAAATAGATTTTGCTTTGATCCCTCAAGGATGTCCTCCCTCTCCAGTACTTTAATGTGCTCCTGAACCAATATTGCCACCCTTCCTCCTTTCTTTCCTTCCCTATCTCTTTTTACAACTTTGTATCCAGGAATATTTAGTACCTTGTCCTGCTTGTTTTAGAGCCAGGCCTCTGTTAACCCCACAACATCATATTCGCATGTGGTTATTTGTACCTGTAACTTGCCAATCTTATTTACCAGATTTAATGTGTTTATCATTTGTGCACTGAATTAAATCTTAGCGTAATCCCTCCAGTCCCGCTCTGTGTATGGGGATTTGGCTAGGCACCAAATTCTTCATTCTCGCTGGCAGCGGTAGCGGGATGTGCATGGCCAGAGAATTCTGGCCATAAAGTTGTGGCAATGGGGGATGTTAATATTCTAATCTAAACTGAGATCATAATAGTGTAAAGGGCAGAAAAGGAAAACATTTCTGTACTGTGTTTAAGAGCGGGTTCTGGGGAGTGAGATGGATGACAAGACTGAAGTGTCGGAAAAAGTTTAGGGAACAATGATTATAATATCATAAGGTTTAGATTAACAATAGAAAATACAAGGAGCATTCTGGAATAAAAATACTTATTTGGAGAAGAATAAATTTCAATGGGGTGAGAAGGTGGTGAATGGAGCAATTAATTTGGTGGGAGGCAAAAAATCTGTTTCCTGGCAGTGAATTTTATTGCCCATCGAGACTCGAGTCCCCAACTAGTAAACATTTGTTGTACCAGGATATTAGCTGTCAATTTAGCTGTATTACTTTGGGTAGGGAATGCTTCAACTATTTACTGAAAGTGTCAATTATTACTCGGATATATCTATATCCTCCCTGACATGGTAATAAAGGACCAACATAATCCACCTGCAAATTAGTCCATGGTTCTTCAACTTGTCTTGTCTGCCTCAATTAACCCTTACTTGCGTACCTATCAGGCTTATTTTGAGCACATATTAAATAATTATCCGCATAATACTTTATGTTCTTATCCGCATTAGACCACCAACTTAGTCCTTTAATTCAATCAGCAGTTGTTTCTGCTCCCTGCTGATCCTAAACATCATAACATTGAAAAATGATTTGATTGTGCTCTTGTGTTGAAACAACATATAGTCCATTCTTAAGAACAAGTCCATCCTGTAACTTATCTTTCCATTTGTCATAAGAGGCAAGGCTTGCTCCATCCTGTAACTGTTTTAAATCATCATCACTCTGCTGAGCCTGTTTGAGATTTTCGTGTTAACCTGACTAATAGTAACAGCATCTGTCTATTTACCCACTGGGGGTTGCCATGGTTCTCCCTCTTAAGCACCCTGTTTTGCCAATTCATCTGCTCGGGAACTCCCAACCGGAGAAGTTATATGATGAGCCTTAACCTTAATGATCCCATATTTCCATCCTTGGGCAGTTTGGAAAATATATTTCAGCAAAGGTAGAGGTTTTCCATCTGCTGAAACAAAACCTCTCGCTTCCCACAATGACAGGGAGTCAATCAAACTATTGCAGACATACATGCTGTCAGAATATATATCTGCTGGTGGTGGAAACTTAATAGTTTGACTAACCATATAAGCCACAGCTGCCAATTCAGTTGTTTGAGCACTCATCCTACTAGGTAATTTTAGAGCTAACTCAACAAGTGGTATTCCTCAGTGACCCTTCACATATATTCCACATTCTATCTTTCTATTGCCATCCTCCACCATAGAGGACCCATCAACAAAATATTTAAAGGCCATTTTGTGGCTTCCCTCTGTACAGGTATGTTCGATATATTTCCAGGTCAGCAGTCTTTAGGGGTCCCTGTTATTTTGGAACAAATGGTCCCTTAGTGCCACTCATGAAGCTCACCACTATTTAGATTGTCAGCTAAGAAAGTGGGCAATTTAGTCCATTTAACTGTAATATCTCAACCTTGAAGCATTAAAGTCCAATTTGCTATGTGAATTTGACTGACTGCAACATCATTAATTTGCCCATCTAACAACAATTGAATGGGAGTATGTTCTGTCAGTATGGTCAAAGGATTAAGCCCAATTATGTAGGAAAAATGCTGCACCACCCAGAAAATTACAAGAAGATGTGTTTCACACATTGTAAATCCTTACTCTACTGGGTCAGAAGCCTGGAGGTATATGTCACCGCTCCAAGTCTCCCATGATGTTCCTGTAGAAGCATTGCTGCAATAATTGAGTATGTCGCAGCGATCTGCAATGCAAAAGGGAGTTCTGGGCCTGGCACTTGCAGTGCTAAAGCCTTTTTTAATTCCAAAACAGCCCATGTGTGCTGCTCGGTCCACTGTCATGGAGCATTCTTCTTCAAAAGATCTGATAATGGGGAGGCTTTAGTAGCAAAACCATTAATATGATTTATACAATACCCCACTAATCCTAAAAAAAGATTGCAGCAAATTCATCTATTTTGGGAGGGACAACTCACATCTGATTCAATGTGCTTCTGTTCAATTTTGTGCTTCCTGTGTGTTACCACAGTTCCCAAATACACCACCTGAGACTTCATGGGGGCAATTCTCCCACCCCGCTGTGCTAATTTTCTAGCACAGTGTGGGAGGAGAATCTCGCGTCCGGGCAATCGTGGGATTCGCGCGTGCGTTCCCGCAGCGTGCGCATCTCCCAGCACCGGATATCTGCCATCGTTTGATTCGCACTGGAAAGGGGCGGGAACACCAGGTAAATACTTTGCATCTGATTTTAATATGATTTGCGGGTCCGGGACTGAATTCTCCAGGCCCGCTCGCGTTTCCCACCCTGCCAAGAGTATTTCACTCCGGCGGGGTTCAGATTAGCTCCCCACCCACTTTCGGGGAACTCGCGGTCTGACCCTGGTGGGTGAAGCGGAACAATCGGGACCCCCCAGGAGGTCAGGTGGTGGTGCCCCCGGGCATGGGCACCCTGACGGTGCCAGCCTGTGCCCCCTGGCATTGCCCAAGGGGCAAAATGCCCATGCCCAGGGGGCACCTTGACACTGCCCATCAGGCATGGGGCAGTGCCAAAGGGGTGGGATCTATTGGGGCGGGGCCTAGGGGGCGATCGGTGGGAGTGGGGGGTCCCACTGCCACTCTGCCATTGTGATCGATGTGGGCTGGAGGGAGGCCGGCGATCAGGCGGGCTAGGGAGGTTGTCAGCCGGAAGGGGCTCTGCGGATGGGGGTTCTGCCGGGTGGACTGCTTCCTGGGGGTGGGGGGGGGGGGGAAACGAGGCGGGGGGGGTGGTGTCTGCCAGGAGGGGGGGGATCGTCACTGTTGGGGGGAAAGGACTGGAGATCGGGATGGAGGGGGAGGGTTTGGGGCTGGCACGTGAATGGACGGATGGCCGCAATCGGGCCATGGGTTGGTTGGGGGGGCAGCAATTCACTGGTCAAAAAACAAATTACATCTTCTCATAAAATCGGAACCCAAAATGTGCTCTGTTGTTTTGGGAAGACATACTAATATAGCCGGATGATAACAAACTACCATCCCCACCCTAAACTCTATCACGTCCATTTCAAATTCTTCTTGTAAATGTCATGCAAACCCTCTCAAAATAATTTCCTTCGTCAATTTAAACCAATATCTCTGGATGTGTTGAAGGTAGTGTGGGAACCCCCTGTATTCCAAAGGAATTTGATGGCTTGGCCTCCCACCTCATTTTCTATCATGGGTCTCCCTACAGTATCCCATATAGCTTTACACACCCACACTGGGGAAGCTGGGCATAGTCAACTTGGGTAAAGAGAAGCAGTCTCCTCCACTTCCCTTTCTGGAGCCTGCTACACTGGTCCCTCTAGTGGCAAGGCTTGATATCCCTGTCCTGATTCCTGTCTCTCTAATGGAAAAGCTTGGTATCCTTGTCCCTATGGGTACTGGCTAGGCCCTCTATACTTCTGAGCTAAGTGACTCATTCTACCATAATTATAACACTACACTGTTGATCTAGT
Source organism: Mustelus asterias (assembly GCF_964213995.1). NCBI lineage: Eukaryota > Metazoa > Chordata > Chondrichthyes > Carcharhiniformes > Triakidae > Mustelus > Mustelus asterias. Next base: position 39,173,546 of record NC_135818.1, read on the forward strand.
GTCTTCTTGTGGCTGGCCTCTACCTCTGAAATTTTCACTCCATCTGACGAAGGGGCAGCGCTCTGAAAGCTTATGGTATTTGCTACCAAATAAACCTGTTGGACTTTAACCTGGTGTTGTGAGACTTCTTACTGTGCTCTACCTCTACCCGCAGGCGTTATATATGGAAGTGGAAAATCCCGAGAATTAACACTACCCCCTCTTCCTCTACCTCCTGCATTTCTCTACACTGGACCAAAATTTGGATCTTTGACAGGAACCAGTTTCCCACTCTTATTGGCTTTGCTCTTATCTCCCTCTTGGACATCCTTTTCCCAAGCTTGAGCCATTTGCCCTAATGCCCATGCTTCAGTATATGTAGTGTCTGTGGGATCAAAATTCTCACACACCTCTTTCCCCCTTCCGAAGCAGGTGCCCCTAAGGTTCTTGTCCAATTAGGAAGGCCATGCCCACTCAACGTTGTACATTCCATTTTCACAAAAACTTGAGTAAAATGGGTCCACAAACAACCAACATACGCTGTTGGATGTTCCTCCTTCCTCTGTCTACGTTTATTTAAACCTTCTACTGGATCCTCTCTGTTATAACCCACTGCAGTTAATATAACTGTTTTCATTTCTTATTCCCCTCCCCCTACGTTCTGGGGAGCAGATGAAGCAGAGTTAATCAAAGGGCTCAAACACATTAACATTAATTTTACCTCTTCCGTATCCTCCAGGCTGTGTAAAACCCTTTGTTGGTGGGTACTCTCAAAGAACATATGAACATATGAACAACAGCAGAGGGCTCAAAAATGATGATCTTTTTAGATCTTTCCACTAACTGTGCTGCTGTAAGCAGGGTTGTGTAGGTGACTGAATGCGAGTCATCCTCACCTTCCTTGTGAATAGTAGTCACAGGATTCATCAGACCAGGGACAGGTTCTGGGGGTGCTGAGGGGTTAAGTGCCTCTGGAAAGGGAGGTGCGGGTCCCCAGTCATCACCACATGCGGCATACTGACGGGCATCCACTTCTTGCTCCTCCCAATCCACTCTGCAATCATTGGGTCCCCCAGACTCAACAGTCCCAAATACAGACATCATCCCTCTTTGTATTGACAATTGAGTTGTTAATCTATCAATCTCCCACTGGCAACTGCAGTTTGCAAATTCGTGCACTTTTCATTCAGCTCGGTGACAACCCATTTGGCTGTGTCACGATCACTGTTAGCACGCTGTGCTTCCTGGTAAGGGATTAGGGGTTATAGGGATCAGGCGGGTAAGTGGAACTGATCCACTTCAGATCAGCCATGATCTTATTGAATGGCGGGACAGGCTCGAGGGGCTAGATGGCCTACTCCTGCTCTTATTTCTTATGTTCTTATGTTCTTATGGTAAGCTTTCTCATATTGTGTCTGAAACTGGCCCATATGCAATAAATTTATCTGACTCTTTTGTTCCCTTTCTATCATTTTTTCATGTAACTTCTCATTCTCCTCATGTACTTTCTCCTCCTGTTTCATATTTTCTAACTCATCTTTTAACTTTGCTTTCTCTGATTCCTTTCCTCATAACTCTGATTCCTTCCCTCGTAACTGCTCCAGACAAATAGCAATTGTTATAGCCTTACTAAGTTTGGAAGCGCACTTCCTTTAGACTTTATGTGCTTCTTTCCAACATCTTTGACCTGCGGATCCCTGACCCGGTACTAATTTACTACAATGCTCGACCCACTTGGGCCACTTCTTATTTAGATACTTTCTTAGTACCTCTTCATATTCTTCACAGTCTACCATTCTCTACACTTAAATCTTTAGGCTTCGCCTAAGGGTCATGGGGTAGAGGCAGTATAGAGGTCCTGTTTTTGTTAAATTCCTGCTCAGTCCCTCTAAGTTGAGTTGTATCAGAAATACGCTTTGCACCCCTCTGACACTCCAGGAGATGGGTCTTAGCCCTCCTCATGGTTTACTGTAGAGTTTACCCTCAGCCCCGCGATGAACCTAATTCCACTTCACAAATTCTGCCATTTGTTTGTCACACACAGCAAATATCCAGTTTATTTTCAATTACTGGTCAAATCCGCCTCTATTCCTGTTCAGCCACTTGAATCCTGGCCATCACATGGGGCTACTGCCCTCTTAATTCAGGCTCAGGCTGGATCTCCAAGAATATGTGAGGTCTTAGGCTTCAATTTTGGACAACTTCAATTACTTCATATCGCTGGCCAGATGGGAAGCCAAAATGCTATCCGGCTGGAAAACTTCAATCGTTTTCCAGATAGTTTCCCTTTGTGTGACAAACCAAAGTGCAGAGAGTTGACTCATCACTTGAACAAAATCTTTCTCTTTATTCAATAACTTAGATACCAATACTCAACACAAACTCACATTAGTTGCAACACTTACTTTAACTCATTTAACTTCAATCCCATTTAACTCGAGTTTAACTTTTACCTCTAACTTTAAGCTTTTGACTGAAAACAAATATTGCCCGCTTGAGCAGCCAGGCTTGCTCTCTGGTATGAATCTTCCTCGTGGTTTCTTTGTCATTCTTTGAAGATGTCTTCAGGACGCACGTCACGAAGGTGATTCTCGAGCTTCCACTGAGGACAAAGACTCAAGGCACATCCTTTATCCTAAAACTTCCTAGAATGTTCTCTCGCACTCAGCAAATGATACCACTGGAAACTGATCACAATGTTCGATTATAGCCAATAAGTTACTTACAAACAATTCTCCAATGTTTATACCAAGCTGCACCATCTCAGGAATAAGGCAGGAAAAATCGGTGCCAGGAAGTTGAGGAATCATCCAAAATACCATCCTATTTGGTCAACAGAGGAAGTGTCAGGTCACATAGAATCATAGAATCATAGAATCATACAGTGCAGAAGAGGCCCTTTGGCTCATTGAGTCCGCACTGACATATTAGAAACATCTGAACTCCCACCTAAAAGGACGGCATGGACAAGCTGGGCCGAAGGGCCGTCTCAATGCTGGAAACCTCCATGACTCTAATCACATCTGCCACCACTTGGCCCAGAGCCATGAATGTTATGATGTGCTAACTGCTCATCCAGATACTTCTTAAAGGATGTGAGACAACCCACCTCTACCACCCTCCCTGGCAGCGCATTCCAGACCGTCATCATCCTCTGGGTAAAAAAGCTTTTTCTCAACTCCCCGCTAAACCTCCTGCCCATCACCTTGAACCTGTGTCTCCTCATGACTGACCCTGCAACTAAGCGGAACAGCTGCTCCTTATCCACTCTGTCCATGTCTCTCATAATCATGTACACCTCGATTGGGATCTTGTACACCATCTCACAGAACAGGTCATGACTAGCTGTAACCTTCCTTACCAGGATCGGTGTTTAATTCAGCTTGACCAAAATTCCCAGCATGCTTGATTCTTGTTATCACTGTTGCCTTTACAGTTACTGTTGACCACCTGGCATACTGGCATTGCTCTTTATCCCTCTCCTCTCCCAGCCTTGCTCTATATCCCGCTTCGCTCTCGACCATGTTCTTTATTCCGTTCCGGGCCTTGCTCTTTATCCTGCTCCCGACCTCACTCTTTATCCCGCTCTGCTCCCAGCCTCACTCTTTATCCTGCTTCACTCCCAGCCTTACTCTTTATCCCGCTCCACTCTCTAGCAATTGTGTGAGACAAAGCTCCACTAAGTGTTCTATTCTAGGTTGTTGATGATGCAGGTTTATAGATTAATCAGCAAGGGCAGATAGCAGGGCTGGTTCTACAGCCCAGGAAAGCAATGGAGTTCTGGCATTGAGACAATGATCAATGAGATGCCTCATTCTTGAGTGAACTTTGCATAGTTCAGGTTGTCTCTGCTATCCTGTGTACATCTCTTCATAGCTCTGGCACCGATTAGTGGATCATTCGCATTCAGGGTCTCCTCCTCAGACTCACACAACTCATCCTCATCTGATGATGCAGGGATATTGAGTGAATGAGACCCATGAGTATTGTAACAGGTACACTGTGTTAAAAGGGCAGACAAAGAGGTGTAAACATGCTTATCCATGGTCCTCATCCAAAGAACTAATGATCAGTGAATACATTTAATCCTGGAATTGTCCAGTCCCAGAGATTCACCACCAACACAGACCTCCTCCCACTTCCATCTATATGCCTTGCATGCAAAGATACATTTAAAGTGACCACCCCGTACAAAATGGTGCATGTTACCTTCCAAACATGTTCCTGTACCTCTACCCTCTTGTAATCTTCACACTTGCCCCCATCACCCTTGACCACCAGTATAATCTTGCACCTTTCCTCTGTAACCCCATAATGTCCACCAATACCCTGGACACTATGATCATTGACCTGGACATGCCATCTCTCCCCATTGTGCCTACACTCATCACCATTGAGATGGACATTCTAACCTAGACTCTCCCATCATCATCCTTACTGTTTTCACCCGCTTCCGTTTCCTACCCTCAGAGAGCTTTGAATACCCACCACGATGCTGAACCTGCCCCCTTACTAAATCAACTTCCCTGTGATTGTGATTGTTTTCTCTGCCACCCTGTACCCTCAATTTGACCAAACCCTACCCGTAACAACCCCCACTGACAGTACCACCACATCCTGGACATCAGGCCCATCTCTCCTCTGCAGTTGTCTGTAGTCAAACCCCAACCTCCAATCTTGCACCACAGCATCCCCCCTGCCCTCACCCCACCCCCAGGCAAACAGTTTGATCCCTGATTTGCCCCTTCTGCTCCGGAGCATCCATCAAGCTGCCATTATCCTGCTCTCCTCCCTTGTACAGCAGAGTTCAACAATGAAAACGCTGACACAACGGCACAAAACCAACTGTTGCTCAGGAGCTTTAAACGTTTGTAAACCTAGTGATATGACATTCTTGTGCACCCACTGATTTTATCTTGAAGGTAATTGAAAAACTCTAATGAGTCTTCTTGGCATACAAATGTGAACCCAGTGCAGGAAGGCGTGAGACCCAGAACATCACAAACTACTGCATCACATCCCACCATGTCTGAGAGTTTGTTATATTTTTCATTGATTTATAACTAATAACTGAGTTCAGGATAAGAACTTCATTAAATGTATTAATCGAACATGGTGTGCAATCTTGAGTTAATCACTTCCCAGGCCAGTCAAAAAATATACCTAACTTTCACTGAAACTGATCGAGATTCTGAATGTTCAGGAAGACTTTGGTGTGCCAGAAATATAGGCCCCAATCTTCCAAGGTGTGGCAATCACTGTTGGATTGCCTTTGCATCTGGAAACTTTCCCAACCCTGTTCCTTCTCTGCACGTGTTTTCTGAATCTGACTGTGTGAGAAATGTGGAGTGCAACATCCCTCAGAAAATTCCATTGGATCATTGCAGAATTGGAGAAAGTCAAGGCTGTAATGTTTTAACTCTGTTAGGGGTTGTGGGTTTTAAACAAAAAGAAAAAGCTATAGTTTGTGCAATTAGGGTGTGATCTTACTGGCCATTCACACCATGCTCCCTCCCGCTGCTGCGAAGTCGGAGAATTTGGCACCCAGCCAAATCTCCGTTCACTACAGCAGGATGGGAAAATCCCACTGGTGTGAATGGCCGTAACATTCCAGCCTTAGGTTCAAACTAACAGTAAGAGATTTATTCTAGGAGCTTTTTCCTGTACAGAGTACAAACTGAAACTCAAACAGCTGGGGGAAATCCGGACATAATTTTCTTTTGTCATCCTTTTTACAATATTCACCACCTTAGCACATCATGTGGGCGGCACGGTAGCACAGTGGTTAGCACTGCTGCTTCACTGCTCCAGGGACCTGGGTTCGATTCCCGGCTTGGGTCACTGTCTGTGTGGAGTTTGCACATTCTCCTCGTGTTTGCGTGGGTTTCCTCCGGGTGCTCCCGTTTCCTCCCACAGTCCAAAGATGTGCGGGTTAGGTTGATTGGCCATGCTAAAATTGCCCCTTAGCGTCCTGAGATGCATAGGTTAGAGGGATTAGTGGGTAAAATATGTATGGATATGGGGGTAGGGCCTGGGTGGGATTGTGGTCGGTGCAGACTAAATGGGCCGAATGGCCTCTTTCTGTAATGTAGGGTTTCTATGATCAAACAAACAAGGAATTTTATGAACTTTGGTAGTTCTTTTTAATACATTAAGTGTGCAATAAAACTCAATTCAACACTGGTGTGAAACAAACCAATTTACACTGACATTATAGTTACAGCATAGATACACTGAGATCAAATGTCAGGCCCCATTTGACACTGGAATCAGTTTTTACATTGGTATCGACCTGGTTTACACTCCAAGTTTATTGCTGCTGCAGTTTCAGATCAGCAACATCAACATTAGCAAATCTCTATGGTGCGAATATACCAAAGATGGGTTTGAAAAGTTAAAGCCAGTTTGGATGACATTTGTCTTGATTTGTATCATGCTGTCTCATCAGCTTACACCTAAATAAACATTGACTTTTGACTTAAACCAATATTTTTGAAGGGCAGAAAGTTTGATCTTATTTACTGTATCATGTTTCTCTCTTACTAAAGTAAATATTTTACCTTGTAGAAACTTTTTATGGCTTGGGGCTTTTTCTTGCATTGATTAAGTTTCCTTAAATTTAGCTTTATAGTCTGATTTTAACACCTGCCTTGTGACAACAGTAGCTCTGTGCAATGTTAAAATATCAGCAGCATGGCATTTATTGGAGTCACACAGCACAGGGAGGGTGTCTTAATAGGCATGGTTTGAACAGTTTACGAGCTCCTCAAAGGTAAGATAAGCCTCAAAGGTTTTAGGTTTTCCAAGATACCTCTGTTATTTATTATTAATCTCATTTGTTTTCTTAATTTTTTATTACCCAACCAATAATAATCAGTTACATACAGAGTAAAAAAACACTCTCTACTTTGTTCCAGTAACATGCCATTAGGAGAATATCTTCTACTGCACAATTATGACACTTTCCTCAACTCTAATATTAGTCAATTGATATCACTGGAGGAAATTTGTGTTGTGTATCAGCGTGGATCAGTTGGTAGCACTTTTGAGTTAGAAGGGTTGAGTTTGAACCCCAGCCCAGAGTACGAATGCATCATCTGAGTTAACACTCCAGTGAAATACTGAGGGTGGAATTTTCCAGTCCCCCTGTGGCGTGTTTTCCAGCAGCAGAGGCAGCTCGCCATTGGCTGCCGGCAGGATCTTCTGCTCCCGCCGATGTCAACGCAGCTCACCCATCCCACCACAGGGGGTTGGGGGCGTCACCTTCAGCAGGACCGGAAGATTCTGCCAGTGGGAAGGGCTGGAAAATCCCACCCTGAGAGAGTCATACATTATGAGAAGGGCTGCCTTTTCGATGAAATGTTAAATTTAGGCCACTTTTGCCCATTTTGGTTGACGTCCTTTGGGACTAGTTAAAATGAATCAAACAAATAAGTTCATAGCTAGAGCTTAATTATAGAACATAGAACATAGAACATAGAACATTACAGCGCAGAACAGGCCCTTCGGCCCACGATGTTGCACCGACCAGTTACAAACAAAAAAAAAAAGTGACCCTCCAACCTAAACCAATTTCTTATCGTCCATGAATCTATCTACGGCTCTCTTAAACGCCCCCAAACTAGGCGCATTTACAACTGATGCTGGTAGGGCATTCCAATCCCTCACCACTCTCTGGGTAAAGAACCTACCCCTGACATCGGTCCTGTAACTACCCCCCCTCAATTTAAAGCCATGCCCCCTCGTGCTGGATTTCTCCATCAGAGGAAAAAGGCTATCACTATCCACCCTATCTAATCCTCTAATCATCTTATATGTTTCAATAAGATCCCCTCTTAGCCGCCGCCTTTCCAGCGAAAACAATCCCAACTCACTCAGCCTCTCCTCATAGGATCTCCCCTCCATACCAGGCAACATCCTGGTAAACCTCCTCTGCACCTTCTCCAAAGCCTCCACATCCTTCCTGTAATGTGGGGACCAGAACTGCACACAGTACTCCAAGTGCGGCCGCACCAGAGTTGTGTACAGTAGCAACATAACGCTACGACTCCTAAATTCAATCCCCCTACCAATAAACGCCAAGACACCATATGCCTTCTTAACAACCTTATCTACTTGATTCCCAACTTTCAGGGATCTATGTACACATACACCTAGATCCCTCTGCTCCTCCACACTATTCAAAGTCCTCCCGTTAGCCCTATACTCAACACATCTGTTATTCCTACCAAAGTGAATTACCTCACACTTCTCCGCATTAAACTCCATCCGCCACCTCTCGGCCCAACATTGCAACCTGTCTAAGTCTTCCTGCAAACTACGACACCCTGCCTCACTGTCTACCACACCACCGACTTTGGTGTCATCAGCAAATTTGCTAATCCACCCAATTATACCCTCATCCAGGTCATTAATAAATATTACAAACAGCAGTGGCCCCAAAACAGATCCCTGAGGTACACCACTTGTAACCGCACTCCATGATGAATATTTACTATCAACCACCACCCTCTGTTTCCTATCCGCTAGCCAATTCCTGATCCAATTTCCTAGATCACCCCCAATCCCATACATCTGCATTTTCTGCAGAAGCCTACCATGGTGAACCTTATCAAACGCCTTACTAAAATCCATATATATCACGTCCACTGCCTTGCCCCCATCCACCTCCTTGGTCACTTTCTCAAAAAACTCAATAAGGTTAGTAAGGCACGACCTACCTGCCACAAAACCATGCTGACTATCACCTATCAATTCATTACTCTCCAAATAACTATAAATCCTATCCCTTATAATTTTTTCCAACATCTTGCCGACAACAGAAGTGAGACTCACCGGTCTATAATTCCCGGGGAAGTCTCTGTTCCCCTTCTTAAATAATGGGACAACATTCGCTAACCTCCAATCTTCTGGTACTATACCAGAGGCCAACGACGACCTGAAGATCAGAGCCAGAGGCTCTGCAATCACTTCTCTTGCCTCCCAGAGAATCCTTGGATAAATCCCATCCGGACCAGGGGATTTATCTATTTTCAGACCCTCCAGAATATCATGCACATCCTCCTTATCAACTGTAATACTGTTAATTCTACTCCCCTGCAACCCAATTATAGCTATCAGCATGTCTGGACTATGGCATGGAGTTAGAAGACTGAAGTTATACTGTTGACTGGTTCACTGTGTCCTTTAGGGAAGGAAATCTGCCATCCCTATCTGGTCTGACTGACATGTGACTTCAGAGCCACTGCAAAGTGGTTGACTCTCAACTGCCCTCAGGCGTCTAGGGTTGAGCAATAAATGCTGACCAGCCAGTGACGCCCATGTCCCACAAATGAATAACAAAAAAAGACTGTACATTTCTGTGGGTTGCACTGAGGTCAGCAACAACGCTTACAAGCCTGCTCCATGAATAACTTTTAGTATTCGAAAAGATGGGGCATGTGGAAGGTTATCAACTGGAACTGTTAACTCTTCCCACAGGTGCTGCCAGATCTGCTGAGTATTTTCAGCCTCTTCTGTTTTTATTAGGGGTCGATGTCCCTGTTTTCTCATAACATTAAAAATGTCCACAAATACATTTCTAAAATAAGTTGCTCAAACAAGAAATCTAATATTTCAAATGTAAACTCCAAAAAATAGAACACATATTCTTATAAGATGAAAAGGGCATGGTTCAAAGTATAAGGCTCTGTGGATAAATAACCACAAATTAAACTGAAAGTTCAAAGGGAAGCACAAGATAAAGTTAGGAACAGCAATAACAAAGATAATCATAAGGAATATAAAAGTGTAGTGGGGATTTGAATGAAGATTAAAGGTCTAAAAGTGAATATGTAAAAAGGGTAGCAAGTAATATAAAATGAAATAGTAAGAACCTTTAAATACATATGCAATGTAAAATGCAGAGGCACAGTGGTTAGCACTGCTGCCTCATAGCTCCAAGGGCCTGGGTTCAATTCTGGCCTCGGTGACTGTGGAATTTATATGCTCTCCCTGCCTTTGTGTAGGTTTCCTCTGGGTGCTCGGGTTTTCTCCCACAGTCAAAAGATGTGCAAGTTAGGTGGATTGGCCATGCTAAATTGTCCCTTGGTGTCCCAAGATGTGTAGGTTAGGGGGATTAGCAGGGTAAATATGTGAGATTACGGGATAGGGCCTGGGTGAGATGTTCTGTCGGACAGTCGGTGCAGACTCGAGAAAAATTATACCAAGAGATTGGAAAGTAACGCGTGTCAGACACTTGTTTAAGTGTGGAGACAAGGATAAACTAGTTAGTCCAAAGACAATTGTGGATAAATTATTCAAACAGATACAAAGAGTGGAATTTTCCTAAAGTGACTAAGACTGGAGTTTTCCAGCCATTCATGCCCTGCCACCGCTACCAATGAGAAGGGAGAATTTGGCGCTCAGCCAAAACTCCATCAATAGCAGTGGATCCAGAGAATTCCAGCTGGGGGTGAGGTCGGAAAACCCGGCCCTAAGTATCGTCTTGGGTAAGAAAACTGGTGTGAGTCACGTCAGCGGGTCCGGCGCAAATCAGATCGCAATTTTCCTAGTCATTTTTTGGGAGAGTGGTGAGTTCTACACCAGTTTTGAGAGGGGCGAGGCCTAAACAGGCCAGTAAGCCCAGCTTCACAGAGATCAGGCAGCATTTTAAAGGGCACCCTGATTTCAAAGTGAAATTGAAGATCCCCCTGCCTATTGGAGCAGAGTGAGTGAATCTGGGCCAATCATAGCAAAGATTATGGATCTGGGAGCTGGCTGTCCCTCAGTTGGGGCCTGGGAGTTGGAGAGTAAAGTGGCATTCATCATTCTGCTCTGTATATAGTTGGTCTCACAATGAATTACTTTGTTTAGTTTTCACCTGCTGAGTTGTTGTTGTACCTTGCAGCTATTACATTTGGCGATGAGGTAAAGCAGGACTCCTGGTGTTGAATTTCTCTAGAAAAACCTGTGCAGCAAGTTGCAAGTGACCCAGCATGCCCCTCATCATGAAATTAGAACCATTTGACCCAGAGGCTGAATAGTGGGTGCAGTATATTGAGAGGCTGCATTATTTCTTCACAGTAAATGAAATCGCAGGGAGGATAAACAGTAAATCATTTTGTTTTCAGCATGCAGCCCAGATTATAAGTTTAACATCTCAGAGGCTCTAGATATGGAATCCTTTAACCAGTTTGTATTAAGTGGTTAAGGGCCATTATCACCCCACACCATCTGTCATCCTGCAGTGTTATAAATTTAATTCTGCTATCAGGGACCCCGGGAGACAATTGCTGTATTCATGACGAGGCTAAGGCAATTAGCAGAAGAGTGCGAATTTGGGTCATCAATGAGTGATATGCTGCGAGGCAGATTAGTTTGCGGTGTGAATAACTTAAATACTCAAAATAAGTTGCTAGAGGCTGAAACTTCCTTAACTAAAGCCAGGAAATAGCTCAGAGAACTGAGGGTGCTGAGAGAGTTACAGTGTGGATTTCGCTGGTCATTTATGGGCACTATTTTTTGAATTATCGTTGATGTGCACTCCAAGTGGCTTGATATCCACAAAATGAAATCAATAACATCATCAGCAATGGTCGAGAAGCTTCAACAAACCATCATTTGAGCCTGAAATTTTAGTCTGTGATAATGGGACTGCTTTTACGGGGGGAGATATTTCAGCAATTTATGCATACTAACAGAATACAGCATGTTTGTACTGTGCCCTACACCCAGCCTCGAATGGCTAAGCAAAGAGACCTGTTCCGACCTTCAAGTAAGCAATGAAAAATCAGCTGTCCATACCTTTGTAACTAAAGCTTGCTAATTCTTCCTTACATATAGAACGACACCACACACAATTATGGGTATTACCCCTGCAGGGCTACAGATGGGAAGTTGCTCTGGATGAGGCTTGACAAGTTCCCGAATTTAGAGTCATAGAGGTTTACAGCATGGAAACAGGCCCTTCGGCCCAACTTGTCCATACCGCCCTTTTCTTTTTAAACCCCGAAACTAGTCCCAATTGCCCGCATTTGGCCCATATCCCTCTATATCCATCTTACCCATGTAACTGTCTAAATGCTTTTTAAAAGACAAAATTGTACCCACCTCTACTACGACCTCTGGCAGCTTGTTCCAGACACTCACCACCTTCTATGTGAAAAAATTGCCCCTCTGGACCCTTTTGTATTTTTTCCCTCTCACTTTAAACCGATGCCCTCTAGTTTTAGACTCCCCTACCTTTGGGAAAAGATATTGACTATCCAGCTGATCTGTGCCCCTCATTATTTTATAGACCTCTATAAGATCACTCCTCAGCCTTCTACAGGTCCAATACAGATAGGAAATATACAGTAAATGGCAGAACCCTTAAGAGTATTGATAGGCAAAGGGATCTGAATGTACAGGTACACAGGTCACTGAAAGTGGCAATGCAGGTGGAGAAGGTAGTCAAGAAGGCATACGGCATGCTTGCCTTCATCGGCCAGGGTATTCATATTGCAGCTTATAGAACCTTAGTTAGGCCGCACTTGGAATAGAGTGTTCAATTCTGTTCGCCACACTACCAGAAGGATGTGGAGGCTTTGGAGAGGGTACAGAAAAGATTTACCAGGATGTTGCCTGGTATGGAGGGCATTAGCTATGAGGAGAGGTTGGAGAAACTTGGTTTGTTCTCACTGGAGCGACGGAGGTTGAGGGGAGACCTGATAGAAGTCTACAAGATTATGAGAGGCATGAACAGAGTAGGTAGTCAGAAGCTTTTCTCAGGGCAGAAGAGTCAATTACTAGGGGGCATAGGTTTAAGGTGCGAGGGGCAAGGTTTGAAGGAGATGTATGAGGCAGATTTTTTATACAGAGAGTAATGGATGCCTGGAACTCGTTACTGGGGAGGTATTGGAAGTGGATACAATAGTGACTTTTAAGGGGCGTCTTGACAAGTACATGAATAGGATGGGAATAGAGGGATATGGTCCCCGGAAGGGTAGGGGGTTTTAGTTAAGTCAGACAGCATGGTCGGTGCAGGCTTGGAGGGCCGAAGGGCCTGTTCCTGTGCTGTAATTTTTTTGTTCTTTGTTCACTCCAGAGAAAAAAGTCCCAGTCTATCAGCCTCTCCTTATAACTCAAACCATCAAGTCCCGGTAGTATCCTAGTAAATCTTTTCTGCACTCTTTCTAGTTTAATGATATCCTTGAGGGTGAGGGTGGAGGCAAAACATGGTGCACAAAGGAAGTATCATGATTCTGTTAAAGTGATATATTCTTTGAGGTGAATAATTTAGTACACACCCGGAACTTTAATGTCAGTCCAGAATGGGTCCCTGGGAAGATCCAGGAAGGGAAAACAGGCCCTGTGTCATACCTGGTTGACCTACAAGGGAGAAAATCAAGAAACACATAGATCACATAAGGAAGAGAGAAACTAGGACAGTAGGCTCTTACTGCAATACCTACCAGCGTTCCTCCAATGGTGCAATTTCAATGGGACCAGTCACTCCAGAGGAAGGGCCCTGTGTTTTTCCAGTGGGAACTGGAGAGAATATTTGCACTAATGCACTTTCTGACGCTGAAGACCACTTAACTGCTGTTTAAGACATCACTACCTCCACTGAGGAAGAACCTGCCAAAGAGCTGAGGCGTTCTCAGAGAATCCGGAAGTCCCCTGATAGACTGACCTTATGAGAGACTGTACTGTTTTACCTCCTTTTATATTGCCTATTGTTGTAAATAGTTATCCGTTTGCAAACAGAGTTATTAACGAACTTAAAGGGGGAGGGATATGGTAGCATGACCCCTTTAAGTGGCGAATGATTGTGGGCCATGTGGCATGGTGGGCCTATTGCAGCAGAGTGTGTGAACCTGGGCCAATCGCGGCAGAGAGCATGGGTCCGAGTGTGGGTTATCCCTCAGTTGGAGCTTGGGAGTTGGAGAGTAAAGTTGTATTCATCATTCTGCTCTGTATATAGTTTTTCTCGCAATGAATGACTTTGTTTAGTTTTCACCTGCCAATTTGTTGTTGTGCCTTGTGGCTATGACACCATCCACTATGGGATCTAGCCCAGTCCACACTAGAGGCTTGTGCATGAAACGTGGATGTTACTTTGGACCCGAAATGACAATCATACTGCCAAAAATACATGTGCTATGCAACCAAATTTTGTAGCCTTGGAAACCAAAATCAAAGTAGAAAACTTTTAAATGTGCATGGATTAATCTAGAACAGCCAGAATGGATCTGTTAAAGTCAAGTCACGTTTAATATATTTATGAAACCTTTTGAAGAAGTGACTGTTTGGGCAACTAAAGGGAACACAGTACATATGGATATATATGTACTTTCAGAAGGTACTCATCTGGTGTCACAAAAGAAGCTTGTCAGAAAATTCAAATGAATGGTACGAGAGGAAACTGCAGTATGAATACCAAGTTGATTGATGGACAGGAAATAAAGTTAGGGTTACTTAGACTGGATAAAGATTGGAAATTATATAAGACAAGGTCAGTGTTGGGTCCACTCTTATTCCATATTATAGAGCTGATTTGGGTGTAGGGAATACAAATGCAACTGAAAACATTAGAGAAGGTTTGAGAAAGAAATGAGAAATGTTAGAGGCACCAGATGTTCTTTAAAAAATGCTGGGAAAGTATAGGCAAAGGTAGAGAACTGGCAGATGTAATTTAAGGTGAATGAATGTTTGCCTTGATACATTCATGTTGAAAATAAATGAAGAATGAAATATGTAGCTATTGAAGGATGAACCGAAGATCAAGGGGTGAAAATACATAATTCCCTCAAAGTGTAATTGCAGGTAAAAGGGACAAAGATGTTAAAAAATAATAGCATAGAGTACAAGAGTAAAGAAATAATGGTGCAGTTATATAAAATACTGATTAAAACACAGAGTGCTGTGTACAATTCTGGCCTCCAATTTTAGAAAGGACATTAAAGCCATTTTGAACATACGATTTTGATTCACCAGCATGATTGCAGAGGTGGAAAACTATGAAGAGAGACTTAAGATACCGGGGGATATATCTCCACTGGAGCACAGAAGGCCAAGTGAAAATGTAAATGGAGGTTTTCAAAATTCTAGTAGACTAATGAGGAAAGATCATTTCCACAATTGAGGAGTTAGTGTCAAAGGGGTCATTAGTTTAAAATGATCACAAATGGACTGAGATGTGCAGTTAAGAAATATTTCTTTGTACAGCAGGTTGCTTTGTAACAGGAAGCAATTGAGACAAAAATCATTGCATCTTCTAAGGGAAAATTAGACAAATATTTGAAGGCAAAGAAGATTCTGGTTCATGGGAAGAGGTCAGTGAGGATCATTTTGTGTTGCTTTTTCAAAGAGCTGACACAGATACGATGGGCTGAATAGCCTTATTCTCTGCAGTAAGTATCTATAGTTCACATCACTTTGCTTTACTCCAATTTATTTGCTACTTCTGCTTCTGCAGATCCAAAACAGTTTAGAATTTATTTGAAAATGGCAGAATGACTACAATCTCAAGGTTAGAGTATTTTAGTAAAAATATGATACAACTTAAGCAATTATAGAAGTTTCTTCAGAGCATTGTGAAATATCTTTGACCTATATGGCAAAGCCTGTCAATGAGATAAGTGCGCTTCAAATGTTAAAAACTTCCTTATTGTACGGAAATATTTTAAAAATTGATTTAAAAACAAAATTAACACACATCACAGCAATTCCTAATTCTCCTGAATACTCTATTAAGCTTTGCGTTCTATGTTTTCAAGTCAAAACTCCAAATGCATTACATCATGAGAACATTATGCCACTACAATGTTAGACTGCAGCTATGGAATAATGTTTTGAATCTCTTTGATGTCTGCTTTTATTTCTGAATTGTGTGCATTTCACTCCAATATATCAAATAATATCTTTAAGGTTAAGTGCTGGCCTGTAATTTGATATTAAGCTATTTTATTAAGCATGGTTACTGATCAATTTGCTGCACAACTCTACTGATTAAGGATTGCAACAGATGATAATGTGCATTTGCAAGAATTGGTGCCATTAAGAAGCTTTTATAGCCAAGCTTTCTCCTGCACTATCCAGTCCTGTTGGTCACTGTGTAACCTCTGATGCATTGCTCATGTGGTGTTGTCAGGTTATATGGTCATAGCAATGAGTAGCATCATGAGTGAGCCAGTTCCAGCCCTCGTTTGACATCAGTCTCAGTACATATTCTCACCGAGATCATTAGATAGAAATTATAGGCAAAATCTTCTGCTCTGTCAGTGGTGAGCAAGGAAGTTGGAGTGATTCCCACTGAACAATGTAATGGCTGAACATGCGTGATCTTGTATTGTTCACTTCATCATTTATGCATCAGTGTGGCATACAGTGAGCCCTGTGGCAGGGTGGGCAGGAGGTCACCCACTCTGCCGTTCCCTCATGGGGTGGAAGGTTGGGCCAGCATATTTAAAGGGTACTCAGACAACCGTTCACTCACTGTATTGCAGGGAGTCCAGATTTCTTTGAACAAACACGTCTAAGAGAAAAAATCAATGTGTGGCCCCACAGTTCAGAGTTTCCTCCCTAAAATCTTTTCTCCAAAAAGTCCAGGAGAGGTGGGAGGTGCTGTTTCCATGGAATGGAATGTGGCCTATGTGATGATGGTGGCCTGGGAGGAGGTTGCCGGGGTGGTTAGCACCCCTGGGATCCAAAAAGGATATGCCCTACTGTTTAGGAAATGGATGAATGGGGTGGCATGGTGGCACTGTGGTTAGCACAGATGCCTGACAGTGCCAGGGACCCAGGTTCAATTCCGGCCTTGGGTCACTGTCTGTGTGGAGTTTGCATATTCTCCCCATGTCTGTGTGGGTTTCCTCTGGATGCTCCAGTTTTCTCTCACACTCCAAAGATGTGCAGGCTAGGTTGATTAGCCATGCTAAATTGTTCCTTAGTGTCAGGGAGGATTAGCAACATAAATACGTGGGGTTATGGGGATATAGCTTGGGTGGGATTGTTGTCGGTACAGGTTGTATGTGTTGAATGGCCTCCTTCTGCACTGTAGGCATTCTATGTTTCTATGATTCTATGAATGATCTGCTGCACTCCACCAGACAAAGTGCACCATCTACTCACTGCAAACTCACACTATCATGACAACATCAGGCAGAGTAAAGGTTAGAGTGCAATGGGATGTCACACATGACCAGCACTGAATGTGTGCCAGCCTCTTTAAGCTCTCAATCTCACATCAGTCACTGGACAAATAGCTTCCTAACCACTTGCTGGGGAAGGCTCAGCTGTGGCAATAGGCTTGAATGCTCCTGAACTGCTCATTCATTCACTCACCAACCTTACAATAAGTCCTTCTGTCTCTCTGCAGGATGAGACAGCCAGTAACAAATGTGAGCAGTTGAAGACCAGAAGGGGTACATTCATCTGTTTAGCACCGGTGAGGAGCAGGCTCCTGAGGTTGCTGGCGAGGAGTGAAACTGTCCTGGTGTGGAAGGTGAGATAGATTCCCAGGAACCAAATGAGAATTAATCTGGCATGCAGCTCCAATATGTCTGCATATGAGTGATCTTTAATGTACAAGCTTACTTAGTCAATCACTAAATCTCCCATTTCTCTATTCCAAGTACTAGCAAAAAATGGGGGAGGACATCCAGAAAAGCGCACAGTAGCCCCCAGCCTATTTCTGAGGTGGAAACCTCAGTATCCTCGAGGAATCTCCATCATGGTATTTATCTGCACCCTCAACCAGCGCCAATACATGCAACTCCATGGGTCCTAGTTCTAGAGTTAGCTCAGGGGTCACAATCCAGTGAGCACATCATTGACACAAGTCCATTGTTGGTGGAGATAGTGACAGCTGAGGTCTCTGACACTCAGAGGACCGCTAGAGACCAGGCCCTTGATGGGCCTGAATCAGATGATGGATATCTGGACTTAGCCATAAGCGACTTCTTGGAGATGCAGAGACAGACAGGAGAACATCAGGCAGAGACCCTTCACAGACTGGACTGAAGGCTGGAAGAGTCTGCCCCCTTTCTGCCTGCTGTCATGACTCTAGCATGTAAGCACATGGTTGTCTCCTTGAAAAGGGTGGCACACACCTTGGAGACCCTGGTTCAGCAGAATACAGTTTCTGCTCACTGTGTACTGAGACCTGCACTGCTTCATTCTAGGCAGAGACGCAGTGCAGAGGTGCCTAGGTGAGAGGGGGATGGTGCACCTCAGCTGCCTTCTAGTTGGTCCTCAGCCACTCACAGGGTGGAGGAGCAGAAACTAATTCCACCAAGTTACCTTGGTGGAATTAACCCTGGTGCTCCGAGGATGCCCTATCGCTCTACTGCCTCTCTGTCAGTGACCCCATTGCCCCCATCAGATCAGGCTGAGGAAGGTGCACTTGATCAGGAGACACCAAGCAGGATGGCTCCTTCAGGCCTTGGCATACCGGGAATGGCAAGTGACAGGAAGGTTGGGATCATGCTGGCCTGCGTTTACGGGGCACTCAATCTGGTCCAATCCAGTTCCCTCACCTCTATGGAGGGTCTTAGCTATGAGGAGAGATTGGGTAAACTGGGGTTGTTCTCGCTGGAAAGACGGAGAATGAGGGGAGATCTAATAGAGGTGTACAAGATTATGAAGGGGATAGAAAGGGTGAACGGTGGGAAGCTTTTTCCCAGATCAGAAGTGACGTTCACGAGGGGTCACGGGCTCAAGGTGAGAGGGGCGAAGTATAACTCAGATATTGGAGGGACGTTTTTTACACAGAGGGTGGTGGGGGCCTGGAATGTGCTGCCAAGTAGGGTGGTGGAGGCAGGCACGCTGACATCGTTTAAGACTTACCTGGATAGTCACATGAGCAACCTGGGAATGGAGGGATACAAACGATTGGTCTAGTTGGACCAAGGAGCGGCACAGGCTTGGAGGCCGAAAGGCCTGTTTCCTGTGCTGTACTGTTCTTTGTTCTTTGTTCTTTGTTCTACCCTTACCCTTTCCCCTCCCTCCCAGAACAATGATAGCGTCCCTCTTGTCCTCATTTTTCACCCCGCTATATTCAAAGGATCACCCTCTGCTATTTCTGGCAACTCCAGCATGACGCCAGCACAAAACATATCTTCCCCTCACTCACCCACCCCCCTCCCCCATCCCTCCACCCACCGTCATCATTCCGCAGGGACTGCTCCCTCCTTGACACCCTGGCACATCCCTCAATCGCCCCCAGCTCTTCATACCCTTCCCAAGGCACCTATCCATACAATCACAGAAGGTGATTTGCCCCTTTACCTTCTCCCTCCTCACTGTCCAAGGCCCAAACATGCCTTTCAGGTGATGCAACATTTCACTTTCACCTCCATCAATTTGATTACTATATTTGCTGCTCCCAATGCAGTCTCCTCTACATTGGGGACACTAAATGTAGACTGGGTGACCGTTTTGCAGCACACCTTCACTCAGTCCGCAAGCTGACCCCAACCTTCCTGTCATTTGCCGTTTCAATTCACCATCTTGCTCTCATGCCCACATGTCCATCCTTGGCCTGCTGCAATGTTCCAATGAAACCCAACGCAACCTGGAGGAACAATATCTGATATTGTGATTAGGCACAACCTTCTGGACTCACCTTTGAGTTCAACAACTTTAGACTGTACGCTTTTTCCTCTGTCTTGTCCTCTTTTTTGTTTTTGCTATTTGTCCCAGTACAAACAACTTCCACCCTCCAGCCCTGTTCCCCATAGGGCCATCTGTTGCTTATTCTTTACCTTTGCTTTCACTGAGAAGTGACCCTTGTTCTCCTATTAACACATTCTGCTATCTTACCTATATGGCACCATCAACACCTGCTTTAATCCTTAACATTACTATTAATACTCCATTTGTCTTATCTTCATGACATTTTTGTCAATCTTTCCTTAGCTTCGACCTATCCCTGACATTCTATTCTTCTCCAACTATATAATACATTACATTTCCATGCCCATTTAACTCTAAAGAAGAATCATATAGACTCAAAACATTAACTCTGTTTCTCTCTCCACAGATGATGCTGGACCTGCTGAGTTTATCCAGCATTTTCTGTTTTTAATCTCATAATAGTAGGGGTGATGAATGGAGCTGATCACTGAGAACACTGTTTATACACTGATATGTTAAAGACACAGGGGTCTGCTACATCAGCTACTGTTGGTCTTAAAGACACTTCATTTTAAGGGATTGGTTCCCTCACATCATATCATTATGTAATGCATACACTTATAATGGAAAAAATGTCTACCTCTCACATGCCCTTAATAACAACCTTCTCTCCCTCCGAAGGAAACATTGGTTTACAACTAATGCTACATATATATAACAGAGAGGTGAACGAGTGGTAAAAGTCCTGAGGCTACATGCTGAAAAGGTGTTGTCAATCATCAGCAGGCAATCCTATAGGAGAGAACAAGGTTGGAAGTGTGATGGCAATATCAGATTGGGGAAAGCTGAGAAATGTTCAACCACAGCGCCTTGAATCAATGTGATTCAAAATCAGGAGAGATCACCCATTTTACACTCTTGTGCAAAGTCAAAATCTATTTATAAGTAAGATCTCCTTGTTAGCAGACTCTGATGAACATGTAGGAACACAAAACAAAGTGTTATCTTCTGTAATGCATTACACCAGGAGACTCCAGTTTAGCCTGTTCAATATCTTCATCCTCCTGCTGTACATAGTATAATAAGGGAATTCCCAATGCAGAGCACCAATTGAGCAGAGCTGAGTTAAATTAGCAGCAGATTTAGCTGACTCAGCCTCCAAAGACTGAAAGAATGTGAAGGCAAAGTATCGCAGCCTTCAGTAGCAGCACAAAATGTGCTTTCCACCTCAGGACACCGCCTGCTGCTTTTACTTTCACTTATATGGTGAGAGAGAACACCAAAAGCCTTTCCATGGCTTCACTGACAGCTACACGTGGCTGCTCCTGTGGGAGTGAGGTCTTTGTAACTACATTGAAGCCACTAGCTAGGTTTTCACACAAACTGTGGAAATTTATGGAAATAGTAGTGCCAAGAACCTGCTGGAAAGCACTCTGAGCTTCCGTCAAGACTGTCAGAGCTGTCACCAAAGACACCATTAACAAGGGACCCTCTGCAGCATTAGTCGAGTCTGGCAGATACCTCCTTGGCTGCATTGTCAGAAAGATATGTGCAATGACCCCATCTAAATTGGTAATGGATTCCTCCACAATCTGTGCATGGTGCAACAGCTCCCTAGAGTGCCTTTTAATGCACCCAGTGATTGCGGGTTAACATTGATCAATTTAGTTTAAAAGGCTGTAGCAGAGTTTGGACTCAAGCTTGCCCTCTGGACTGGTGTATACTATACCATCCTTTCCCCTTTGTATTGTTAGCTTCAAATATACCAGGATGTGGAAAGTCTTTTGATGGGTTTGATTGTATAAAGATTGTTTTAAATCCATGGGACTGAATGGGTCAGATGCGCACACTCAGCGCACCCAGAAGCAGGTGAAATACCCGTTTCCAGCTGTAGTCGACCCCAGAATGTGATTTCACACTAGCTGGCTAGTTAACAGGCAACCAGTGTGAAATACGCACTGGGAAAGAGTCAGTGCTCCCAGACAGGGCGTGAAGACAACAGGCACCGAGAAGAGGGAGGAGGTCAGTTGACACTTCTAATGGACTCCTTCAGGGAGCACATTCAAAACACAAACCTCAGTTCCCAGTCACGTGTTAATTTTATTTGAGCCCTGACATTCAACCACCCTAGATTGAGGTTGCTGCTAAAATGTAAAGACTGCCTGACCAATCAGCCCACCCACTGACTGACAGGCCATGTAAATTGTATTCAAATGAGCTTTTAATGGGCTAAATTGCTTGCTTGACTGTCGGTGGGCATACTTCTAACTCTCGCGCATGCCTGCCAACCAAAATAATGTGCAAGTGTGGAATGATGTCAGGACACATGCACAACATCTTCTGGTGTGATTTCACATGCTTCTGGGTTGGGCTCACACCTATCCGAGCAACAAAAAGTAAATAAGTTAAAGTTTTAAGGGATACAGTAGGTCAATCTTTGATGATGAAAGATGAACAGCTATATAGTTTATAAGGAGTAGTGCCAGAAAAGGTGATAATATGTGGAATTCAAGGTGAGAAGAGTAGTGTTTCATTATATAAGGTAATGTTGGAGAGTCCGGTGAAAAGCGGTGAAGTGGTGGTAGGAGTAATAGAGAAATGATTTTGTCCAGAGTTACAGTTTATCTTGGGTAACAATATAGCTGGATCACAGGTGGGAGTGATGTTTACTGTGGTTGAAAAGCCAGTGGAAAATCAAACAACTGAGATGTTAAAGGAAGCATATCCTTGGATTTTTCCTGATTTTGTGGTAACAAGGTCACAAAGCCACTGGTTAAGACAAGAGGAGAAATCAAAGAGTGAAGATAAAGATGTTGAAGTTCAATGATCAGAAATCATTTTTGATCAGATGGTTGAGAAAGGAGAACAGGTGGAGGACAAAGTTCATATTTTTAGCTCAGAAAAGTTGGCAGAATTACAACAGAAAGATGTAGAGATGAAACCGCTGTATCAGAAAGTATACACAGAAGAAGAATTTGAGTGCATATCGTAATGTTATTACCTTAAAAATTATGTCTTAATGAGGAAATGGAGACCTTTACATATTCGGGTGAATAAAAAATGGACAGAAGTTCATAAAGTTGTGTTACCGATGGGTTATAGAAAGGAGATGTTGCGAGGTAGCACATGAAGCACCAGTAGAAGGTCATTTGGGAGTTAAGAAAACTCAAGCTAAAATACAAAACGTTTCTGTTGGCCTGGACTGCATAAAGATGTGGTTGAATTTTGTCAAACATGTCACAGTGATAGGAAAATGTCAAGCGGTAATAAAACCAGCACCCTTAATATCCATTCTGACATTTGAGGAACCTTTTACAAGGGTCTAAATTGATCTGTAGGACCATTCCCTAAAGCAAAAATTGAGAATCAATATTTATTGACCATAATAGATGTGACTACTAGATTTCCGGAGGCCATTCCATTACGCAATATTACAGCTAAAAGGATTGTAGAGGAGTTACTTATTATTTTACTAAATATGGACTCTCCACAGAAATACAGTGAGATCAAAGATCAAATTTTACATCAAAGTTATTCAAGGGGGTTATGGATAGCTTAGGAGTAAAACAGTTTAAACCAACTGCATACCATCCAGAATCGCAGACAGCATGAGAAATGGTGGCATCAAACTTTAAAGACCTATTGAAGGCCTATAGTCAAGATTATCTGGAGGATTGGGATAAAGGAATTTTGTTTGTACTTTTTGTAATCAGGGATGCACCTAATTAATCAACTAAATTCAGTCCATTTGAATTGACTTGTGTCATGAGGTCAGAGGACAACTTAAGTTGATCAAAGAGAAATTGGTGAGTCAGCGTTCAGAGACTATATTATTAGACTATGTGTCAAATTTTAGGGAGAGATTAAATCGAGCAGATGAGTTTCTACAGAGCATTTAAAAGTGGCACAGCAAAACAATCTTTATACAATCCAATCCATTGTGACCTACCAAAGAAGTGTAGCAGATTTAAGTGGATCACGGAGTATCAGCAGGCATTTGACAGCCTGAAAGCTGTGTTAACCACTGCCCCTGTGTTGGCCACACCAAATTATGTGAAACCATTCAAGGTGGTCATTAATGCAAGTGATGTGGGTGTCAGCAGGTGATTGTGGTCGGTGCAGACTCGATGGGCCGAATGGCCTCTTTCTGTACTGTAGGGTTTCTATGATTTCTCTATGAGTACTGTACTATTACAAGAAGATGACAACAGGATAGAATGGCCTATTGGGTATTTTTCCAAAAAGCAAAAGTGATCATCGGAAGAAATATTCAACCATTGAGAAAGAGATCTTGAGTTTGGTGCTGGCGTTCCAACATTTTAACATCTATGTTGCCAGTAATTCATTTGAGATGATTGTGTACACTGATCATAATCCATTGACCTTTTTGGAGAAATTTAAGAATAAAAAGCAAGACTGTTTAGATGGAGTTTATTATTACAACCATTTAATTTGAAAATTATACATGTGGCAGGAAGAGAGAATGTGATTGCGGAAGGGTTATCACAAATTTGATGAAAGAAGAAGCAATGTTCAATAGGACTGAAGTGGACTAAACTACTATAATGTTTGCACGTTTAGATTTAATAAAATGTCTGTGTGTGTATATATTTATATATATATATATAGTAGAGTACTAATAGTGTGGAACCAGAGGTTTTGAAAAAAGAAGCCATCTTTGCATATTAATGGTTCACTTCTTTCTTAAGGGGGAGGTGTGATGATACTGTGCCTTTAAGAAATTTATTTTAGTCATGTTTCTGTGCAGGATCTGTTTTAGCAGTTTTTTTGTATTATTGGTGTGGTTCTGTCTATAACCAGCATCCTGTATTGTTATTACAACAGCATAATTGCTTCTAATTGCTGGAATGTTTGTTTTAATCTGGACTAATTCTCTTCTGTTGTTTTTAGTGGTTTCCCCTGAGGTTTTGCAGAGTGGGACCTGATTAACTTGATTGACAAGTAAAATCATGTGACTGGGTGGAGCTAGGCTTACATAGAGAATTCAAGTTTAGTTGCTGTTTGGATGCTGCTTGGAGTTTTTGGAGAGCAGTGCCTCTCTTTTCCCCTCTCTGAAGTTGGAGACTGGAATCTGCCAAAAATAAGTCTATTTCTCTGAGAAGTTGCTGGTTGGAAGCTGCAGAGAAAGATAGCCCTTTCTGTCTCTGAAGTCTGGAGACTGGGAGCTGCCAGAGACTCAGTTTACTTCTCTGAAGTTCTGCTCATTGAGGGTATACCCCTCTCTGGAAACTGCTAGCTGGGTCTCTATCCAGAGGTATTAAAAGGCTGGAAATCTAGCATATCTGCTTTTGATGCTAATTGGTTCCAAAGAAGGGATTTATGCCTATGGGAGATACTGCTAAATTGGAACAATAGAGATAGTTAGCTGTTAAGAATCATACTTTGTCATGTTTAAAGATTTTAATTGGTAAATGATTTGCTAATTCTTTTTGTTATATTCTAACTATATTCTTAAATAAAG
The DNA here is from genome assembly GCF_964213995.1 of Mustelus asterias. NCBI lineage: Eukaryota > Metazoa > Chordata > Chondrichthyes > Carcharhiniformes > Triakidae > Mustelus > Mustelus asterias. The sequence goes on from NC_135818.1 coordinate 39,198,606, forward strand.
TTTGTTTTGATAAAAGCTTCCTAAGTGGTCAATTGCATCATACCTGGAGCAATACATCTTATGCTCACTCTAATGCCAAAATCAAATGTAAAAGTCTAGGCTAACTGCAAAATATACCTTGGAGTTTCTGATCTGGTCTCTAACAGCAGAAAATGCATTTATTTTCATATCCCTATGAAGAGAAACAGCAAAGCAAACCACAGTGTGTTGGATTTAAACAGAATGCTATACTTACTCATTATTTCATTTGATGCAAATTAAATGTTGGGTGCTGGAGCTATCAACGTACATGAGAAGAACACATCAACATTGACGGCTGCACTTTGTATACTTTGCTGAACGGAAATTGGGATGACTTCAACCAGGCTAATAAGGTTGGCTTACTAGAGTATGAACTACCTGATGAGTCTTAATGTCCTCCGTGCCCTTTTCCACTGCGCGGAGGCATTTTCTGTACGGGCTGCTGCTGCACACCTTTCATTACCGCGTCCTCGCCTGTCGCCCGGATACACCTTGGCGGGCCTTGTTGCTGCCGGGCGGCGGAGGTCCCCAGTGGAGGTCCCTCTACGGAGGGATCTCCCCCAATTATCTTGGGGACCTGGGGTGGAGGGTGCTGCACGCAGCAGTGCCGTACAACCGTAGGTTTTTCCGGTTCACGGGCTCCCAAGACTGCCCTTTCTGTGGCCTTGTGGAGTCCGTGGACCATGTCTACGTTCTGTGTTTTAGGCTACACACCCTTTTTGGTTTCCTGAAACACCATTTACTGATGTTTTGTTTGCACTTCAGTCCCACGCTCCTGATCTACGGGCACCTGGTGCGGAGAGGGGCGGGTCGGGATGGCGACCTCCTCATGAACCTGCTCCTGGGCTGGCGAGACGCGCCATCAATAGGTCCAGGCAGCGGGCGATCGACGGGGCCGTCCATCCCGACTGTCTGCCCCTCTACCGCGGCTACATTCGCGGCCAGGTGTCTCTGGAGAGGGAGCATGCGGTGTCCACGGGCGCGGTTGACGCCTTCCGCGACCGCTGGGTGCCGCAGGGCTGGGGTGTATTATCGACCCCGATAATCACCTTTTGGTTTGACGTTTTAAGTTTCCTTTCGACTTTGATTTTGGTTCGGGCTGTTCCCCCCTTCCTTTTGGGGAGCCGCCCCTTTTACTTTGTCCCTAAGTTAATTTGAGTTCGTTTACTTGATTGGTGTCGAAAGAAATACCTAATGAGTCTTAATTAATGTTTAAATCAGGGAGCCTCATGCTCCCTATTTAAAGCAGGTGTGTCAGACTCCCAGCCTGCATTCAACAGGGAACAACTGGAGAGCTGACTGTGTACAGATGTATGGTGTAAATAAAGTAACTTGGTGGCGGGAGCTTTGCCTCCGTGGAGTTATGACAGAAATGTTTTTTAAAAATTGTCACTCATGATGTTTTTGGAGATCAGTGAGTAAATTGCATGCTCTATCAGCGAAGGAAGGGTAATGTGGCTGCAAGTAGTTATGACAGCAAAAGTAAAAAAAGGCTGAATGCAAAGTAACCATGGATTTAAAACAATCTTTATACAATCCGACCCATTGACAAACTTTCCAAATCCTAGTACATTTGGAGCTAATAATAAGAGGTGCTGCAGCAAACAATGCAATAAGAGGTGTTGCTCTTCAGGTGCTAACCCAGTTTTTATGAGGCATGGAGGCCTTAGGTCCATTATGTGTCCAAAGCACATATGCACCAAAATGACTGGAAAGCTTTGAAGCACTTGAGCCTGTACAAAGACAGTGCACCAGGCTGATTACAGCCTACAATTTTAAGTTAATGAGAGGTACTCCCCCATAATGCAAACAGGAGGCTTTAGCAGGATCCAATAGGCTTAGCGGCTCCATAAAACTGAGGCTTGTTCCTTTTAGTTGGGTCTTTGTTGTTAAAGGTACATTACTGCTATTAATGTTATCTCTTAGCAACTGATTATTTGTGCACTGTTTTAGTCTTGTTGCACAAAGGAAGCTACTGAATCCTGTTGGAGCCTTTCTGATAGCTACTTAAAGCTGTACTGCCTCTTTTGTGAGTGACTGTTTATACAGCTGTTGTTAGAGAGGTTTTTTTTAGCACACAGCTATGTGAATTCCTATGGGCAAACCTTTCTATTCTTTGGCTCTGTAGGATTGCCAACTCTGCTTGGAACTATTCCTGGAGGTTGGGTCACATGACATTGCTGCAGTCTGCAAACGTTACTGCATTTATATAATGCCGTGACAACTGTGCTTTGCTGAGAGCTCAATCACAACTATTCAAGGCTATAGCTGCAACCTTTATCATGGCACAGAAATGGGCAAAGGGAGATTCGATGTGGGATTAACCCATGCCCATTGCTTCCAAAACAAACTTTGTGCTACCTTGCAATTTAAATGATTGCAGCGTGTAGCCAGTGTTAAATGTTCTATTGAGTGGCTGCAGTGTGAGCAGACGGTGCAAGCTTGTGAGGGACTAGTATCACTTTAAAGCTAGCCTGCACTTCTTGCAAGGAAGTGTATGATGGTCAAACATATACTGAAAGCTCTGAAAGTGATTTTGACAATTGGAGCATTCAATAATGACACATCATGGCTGGGAATGGATTCCAACATTTTTCAATGTGGGATTGGAGGTGGAGAGATGGACACATGCTATCTATCCACAGGGGACGCAGAGGCTCTACAGACAGACTTAGTGAAGGCAGTGAGACCACATAGCCAAGGTGATTCATGCCAGCTGCCTAGGCCTGAGGACATGGATGCAATGCTACAAAAAGTTCAATGACCTCAGATGAGTCATCAATGTTAGTGAATGTATCTTAAAACTCTACATCCCAAAAACTGCATTATTAACCTCACATATCATTCAATGCACCACACACTCATTTACCGCACCTTCTTGCAATCATGAATTATATCTAATATTCACAGCTTCAACTCACCCTGACACTTAGAACTACAGTACACCTCACACCCACATAGAAATCATAGAAATCATAGAAACCCTACAGTGCAGAAGGAGGCCATTCGGCCCATCGAGTCTGCACCGACCACAATCCCACCCAGGCCCTACCCCCACATATTTACCCGCTAATCCCTCTAACCTACACATCCCAGGACTCGAAGGGGCAATTTTTAACCTGGCCAATCAACCTAACCCGCACATCTTTGGACTGTGGGAGGAAACCGGAGCACCCGGAGGAAACCCACACAGACACGAGGAGAATGCACCCGGAGGAAACCCACACATCTCGGAGCTTACATATGCTATTAGCTATTCGATCATAGAATCATAGAATCCTACAGTACAGAAGAAGGCCATTTGCCCATACAGTCTGCACCGACCACAATCCCATCCGGGCCCCATCCCCATAGCCTCACGTATTTGCCCTGCTAATCCCTCTAACCTACGCATCCCGGGTCACTAAGGGGCAATTTAGCATCGCCAATTTAGCATCGCCAATTTAGCATCACCAATCCACCCAAGCCGCACATCTTTGGACTGTAGGAGGAAACAGGAGCACCCAGAGGAAACCCACGCAGACACGGGGAGAACATGCAGACTCCGCATAGACAGTGACCCAAACCAGGAATCGAACCCGAGTCCCTGGCACTGAGGCAGCAGTGCTAACCACTGTGCCACCGCGCTGCCCAGCAGCACAGTGTTGTGGCCAGTTGATAACACTCATGCCTTTGAGTTTTATGGTTATGGGTTCAAGTTGCACTTGACAAACCTGAGTACAAAAATCTAGACTGACAATATTGGGGGAATGCTGCACTCCTAGAGGTGGCTGTCTTTTGAATGAGCTAATCTGAGGCGCTGCCTCCTCTCTCATGTACCTGAAAGATCCATTGTATTATTTTGAAGAAGAGCAGGGAAGTTATCTTCATGTCCTAAGAATTAGCATCACATTAATAGATTACATGTCACAATGCTGTCTGTGGTAGCTTACTGCGAGCAAATTGGCTGCTCTGTTTCCTGCCAAAGAAACATCAACAACACTTCAAAAGTGTTTAATTGACATTAAAGCATTTTAGGACACCCAGAAGCTGTGAAAGGCACTATCTAAATGCGAATCATTTTTATGACAGCCACATCACCCAAACACATTCACTGACACACTTCCCTCTCTCTTGAAGGACAAGGCAGCACACAACTAGAGACAGCAGGAGCCAACCAGGGGGGCGATTCTCCCAGCCCACTGTGCTGCTCTAGCAGTCTAGCGGACCAGGAGACATAAATCCAGGCCGTGTAGTGGGCTTCCCGCTGGGTGCCATGGCCTCCATGCATTTCCGGCTGCCGGATTTCCAGCGTCATCAGCTCCATGTCAGAAATCAGTATGGAGCAGAATAAATTATGCCAATGATCATTTAAATATCATTAGTGGACCTGGCACTGAAGTCTCCAGGCCCACTATCGTCTCCCCCCATCCCCCCACCAGGGGTGATTCACTCCAGTGGGCTTTACATCAGCTCAGGACTAGCGGGGAATGGCGGCCCGACCCCGCTCGAGAGAAAGGTGGACCATGGAGGCCCCCCAGGTCGGGGATAAGGGCGTTGCCCCCTGGGCATTGCCAACCTAGCCCCTGGCACTGCCCAAGGGCAAAGTGGCACCGCCCACTGGGCATCAGGCAGTGCGAAGGGTGCGGGGCCAAAGCAGTGCAGGGCCTATAGGGGGCGGGATGTCTGGGAGGGTAGATCGGTGGGGGTGGAGGGTCCCACTGCCACTCTGCACTGGGATCAGTAATAGAGGGAGGGAGGCCAGTGATTGGGGATGGCCATTGGGGTGGGGGGTTGGGACACCAGGGGGAGGGTCTGGAATGCTGTGGAGGGGGGGGGTGGGCGGGTCGGGGCTGTTGGTGGGGGGGGGGATCGAGGCCGGTCGGGGACAGCAGTTGGGGCTGGCCCGGACAAGTTTGGGAGGCCAGGAATCGGGCTGTGGGAGAATCGGTGGGGCAGCATTGCAAGGTTGCCCTGTTGGCCAGCGATTGAGCTGGCCAGCGATTGGGAGGCTGGCAGTGTGGGCTACTGCATATGCGCCGATCTCGGCACTGACAGATCGGTGCACGCAAAGTGGCGTGTTCAGCACCATGCTGTCAGTCTCTCCAGCAGGAATAATTCTAATTTTTAATGTGATTGGTGCTAGGGCACTCTGTGATGCATAGAGTGTGGGAGATTCATTTGGGCTGGCCATCGGGTTGGCGGGTGGAGGGGGTCTGGAATGCGGGGGCGTGGGGGGATGGGTTGGGGCTGTTGGTGGGGGTGGGGGGGGAGATCAAGGTGGGCTGGGGTTGGGATTCAGCTTGGACCAGACATCCAGCAGGATTCATTCTAGTTTTTACGCAAATTCAGCACTTAGAATTGTTTTTGGGAGAATCCCACCGCAGCAGTGGGCAGGCATAGCTACATGTCCCTACCTCAGTGGAGGAGCTGGTGCCCACCATCATTGGAGTACCAGTGCTGGGGATGAAACTATCCAAAATGATAGTATTCTTAAACCTAAACTTCCTTCTCCCATCCCTCTTCCCCCTCATTCCACCACCTGTCCTGATTTATGAGGTGCAAAGAGTGTAAAAATACTTCATGCTTTCTTCTCTGCTGCTCATGATAACCTTACCCTTGAGCTTTTCTCCTTTCAGATATCCAAGATCTACAACCTACAGGTACTGGTGAGAAAGCAGGAAGACAATGATGAAGGAGGAACACCATCAAATGCAGCCAGTGGCTCAGAAACCCGTAGTTTCTGGTGGTAGGAGGCATCCATTCTTCTTGAGAAATCCAGCATGTCATTTCTGGATTAAATATCACGGCTAGGATCCTCCCAGCACACTGCACTGCTTAAGCAGTGGATCAGAAGCGAGGTTCGCGACTGGCGTTATGTCAGTCACGAGTCTCCCAAGTGCTGTTTTTAGCACAATCAGCTTTGCGCCAATATCTGGAAATCGGCGCGAAGCTGATTAACATATGGAAATCTACATTTCCAGATGATTAGCGGGTCCAGTACGGTATCCTCCGGGCCAGCTAGTGTCTCTCCCGCCCGCCAGGAGTGGTTCCCACCAATTCCCCACTAATGGGTAACAGGGGTCCTTACCCCGCTGGTGGTGACAGAGGCCTTTGAGACCCCGGAAGGTTGGGCGCAATGGGGAAGGTGCCCCTTGGGCAGTGCTTGCCTGGCAACCAAGGACTGCCCAAGGGGCAAACTGGCACTGCTTATCAGGCACCTTGGCACTGCCCACTGGGCACCAGCCAGTGCCAAGGGGGTGGGGTCACAGGGGGCAGGGCATACTGGGGGGAGCGGCGATCAGTGGGGATGGAGGGGACCTGCTGTCACTCTGCATTTGGAGTGTTGGAAGAGGGAGGGAGGAGGACTATCGGGCTAGGTCATCGGGTTGGAGGGGGGATTTGGCCTGGTCATGGGGCTGGTCAGAGAGGGTGGGGTAGGAGATTGGGGCTAGCTGGTCGGGCAGTGGGGGACATCGGGGCTGACCTGAGAAGGTCCGGTAGGCCAGCGATGGGGGGGGGGGGGGGTCGGTGGGAGCGGGAAGGCTGGCGATCAGAGAGGATTGCGGGGCTGCCAGCAATCTAGTGCAAGATCCCTTGGGGATCAGCGGGAGGCCGGCGATGCAGGGGCCAGTGCGTATGTGCTGATCTCTGCACTGACAGATCGGCGCATGTGCAGTGGCCCGCTCAATGCTATGCTGCAGGTCTCTTGGGCGTGAATAAGCCCCGTCCTCTACTTACCAGAGGGAATCACGCTAAGGCATTCTGCAATGCACAGAGTGTCAGAGATTCATTCTGGTAAGTACACCCAAAAAACGGGCAGGAAATACTCTTGTTTTTCTGCCTTGTTTTAGAAGAAACCCGGCCCATCTGTTGTGGTTGTAAAAGCCAACTCATGTATGGCAGACTCTTCTGCAGCAGGCACAATGAATACTGTTGGCCCGAGCTCTTCCACCCGGGCTCTTTTTTACCACCATCTAGATGTTTCTTTGGTCCTCTGATTTTTCCACAACCTACTTGACTGCTTGGCATATTGCACTCCAGTCGGCAGCAAGGACTTCCCTTACACGAACTTTCCATACACGGTCAACTTGAGGTCTTACTTGCCAGTGTCCTTGTATCGCATGCATGGGCGATTGTTGGGGCTAAAAGGATATTCGGACACAGTGTTCACCAGTGATGGATTCTTTATTGCATTCTTATCGATAAGGAGAGGAGAGCTGAAGAATTCCTAAGGTTTCTTCAGTCTGCCCTGCTCAATTGTGTACATGATGTGGAGATTCCGGCGTTGGACAGGGGTAAACATAGTAAGAAGTTTCACAACACCATGTTAAAGTCCAACAGGTTTATTTGGTAGCAAAAAACAATTGTGTACAGTCAGCTTTTTTTTATAGGGCACAACTTCTAGTAAAGATAATTGTTTCTAGTCATGCAACCGGTAAAGTATTTACATATGATACAAAGAGGTAGGCCCAAGACAATGTCATAATCTTTAGTGGTGAATGGATGGAATGTCCGTTCAGACAATGGTCATTTAATCATGTCTTAATCACAGTTTCAATGCTGATAGCAAGGACATGCAGCTGTATCCTGTTGATAGATATAGTGAAACATCCCTTTTGTCTGCACTGACTATTTCAGGTATATGCAGAGACAGCCAATCTACAATGAGGGTGCTGCTAACTTTCCTGGCCCCCAGCTGATCTCAGTTGTCCTCTCCCACATGTTTGGTCTTATGCTCACCATAGCTGCATTCCCAAAGACATCCTCTATAATTCATTTGGTGCATATGATCCAGCCAATGGAATCACTGCTAGCTTAAGGGGATAAACAAGCTGAGGATCCCAGCATGCTGGTGTACTTCATATTTGGTACTCTGCCTGTCAGTAGATACCTAATATTCACCGAAGGCAGTGCAGATGGAAGCCACTTTTCCTGGCTTGCACAAGTTATCCAAGTTTCATTACTCTAAAGGAGGCTGGTGAGAACACCAAAACAGAAATGCTGGAAACTCTCAGCAGGTCTGACGTGAAATGTTAGCTGTTCTCTCTCCACAGATGTTGCTGGACCTACTGAGTTTTCTAGCATTTTCTGTTTTTGCTTCAGTTTCCGGCATCCACAGTAATTTGAGTTAATCTTGGTGAGGACACAAACCTGGTACAAACAAAGGTTTGTATTTTTGGTGAGTTCACTGCTGGCCCACATTCGCCTCTGAAACTTTGATACGACAGCTGCAGTCTTGGCAATCCTGATGCTGATTTTGACATCAAGGGACAGGTTGCTGATGATTGTTGATCTGTATGTGAAACTGTCACTGACCTCCTGACTGAGGTTGTCAATGTTGATGGGTCTTCCTGATGTGGATTGTCAGTCCAAACTCCTCGCAGGCCTGAGAGACCTGATCTACAAGATACTGCAAGTAAATTCCATTATGGATTGTCAGCCCGGCAACATTAGCAAACAGCAAAATACACTTTGATCTTGGCGTGCAGTCTTGCCAAGTTGACCAGCTTGCAGTCAACTCTGGTATGCGGGTGGACACCCTAACCTGGGTGGTCGAAAATGTACAATAGTAACATGGAGGAAAATATGCCAAAATGAGTTGGTGTCAAGATACAACTGAGCTTTACCCTACGACTGATCTTCATCCATGCTTTTAATGTCACTCCATTGTAACTGACGGAACTGTGCATGATACTGATTCTTTGCATACTTTAGAAGATAGGTCCTAACAGATTTGAGAGTTCAAAACCAAGAGTTACAGGAGTAAGCATTGAGAGCATACTCAAGTGCTTCAGTCAACTAACAAAAAGCGTTTACTACTAATTTGCATGCAAACACATCCAATACACTGTTGGTCAAGCAACAAGCACACAGAAATATGGAGTCATGAGGACCTTATCTACAAGCCACCCATGACTGGTTAGGAGTGTATTAGTTGCAGGCCACAGTGATTGACTAGATCACCTTTCTCTCTCTCTTGACGACAGTAACAAAATTTATTTTACAGTTAAAATTTGGTTACTGCAGTTGAGAGAGAGAGAGAAAGGTGATCTGGTCAATCACTGGACTTTAATCAGCTCTCATTCTATCAAGACAATGGAACTGTTAACCAGCCAGATATTCATCAAACATACAAAAAACGCCTGTAGAGAATGAAATAATCACATCCCTTGTTGATTTCTATCTTGAAATGTGTCAAAAGTTTCAGAGATGAAAAGATCAAAAATGGGATTATTTGCAACAATCGCCAGGATTTTATGACCTCGCTCAGGCGAGGCTCATAATATCCCACCCGAGGCCAATGGAGAATTCCATTCTGCAAGCCTCATCTGCCCTGATTATGGGGCGGGTAAGGTGGTAAAATTCTGGCCAATGACTGCAAGACATGCTAACTGAATTCCTTTCTGGGAATATACAGACATGGGGCGCGAATTTCCGGCTGCGTTCACCCCAAGACAGGAAAATCCCGCCGGAGGTCAACAGACCTTTGCATAGTCTGTCTCCTGCCCGCTATGATTCCCATGGCGGGCGGTACGGGAAAATTCAACCTATGGGTTTTAAAAACTTGTTCTGCCAAGCAGAATCGGGGGGAGGAGGAGGATAAAGAAACGAGATAGTTATGAGAAAACACTACAGGAAGAGAGCAGTAAATATATATATCCATGTATTCCTATAGCTAAGAGTGTCTTCAACACATTGCAAAGCTGAACCAAGTCAACTCCAATCAACTTTAATTGGCCGCAACATTCAATGGTTTCTGTCTCAAAGACAAGTAAAGGACTTAATTGTATATTCCTTTAACTTTTTATTGGATTCTAACTTTCTTACTTCTGATACCTGTGTGTGTCATCACATTTAACTGAAGCAAAAGTAAACATAGGTAACAAATATCACTGGCAGAATTTAAACATCAGATATGTGTTATGGATATGTGTGGGGGTCACAGGGTAGTTGTCATGGGGGACTTTAACTTTCCAAATATTGATTGGAACCTTTGTAGGTCAAATAGTTTGGATGGGGCAGTTTTTGTGCAGTGTGTGCGGGAGGGTTTCCTGACACAATATGTGGATGGGCCGACTAGAGGTGAGGCCACATTGGATTTGGTACTGGGAAATGAACCGGGCCAAGTGTTAGATTTGGTTGTGGGAGAGCAATTTGGAGATAGTGACCACATTCGGTGTCTTTTGTTATTGCAATGGAGAGGGATAGGGCCGTACGGCAGGGCAAGGTTTACAATTGGGGGAGGGGTAATTATGATGCGATTAGGCAAGAATTAGGGGGCATAAGTTGGGAACAGAAACTGTCAGAGAAAGGAACTAATGAAAAGTGGAACTTTTTCAAGGAACAAATACTGGATGTCCTTGATAGGTATGTTCCTGTCAGGCAGGGAGGAAATGGCCGAGTGAGGGAACCATGGTTCACAAAAGAGGTGGAATGTCTTGTGAAAAGGAAGAGGGAAGCTTATGTAGGGATGAGGAAACAAGGTTCAGATGGCTCGATTGAGGGTTACAAGTTAGCAAGGAATGAGCTGAAAAAGGGGCTTAGGAGAGCTAGGAGGGGACATGAGAAGTCCTTGGCGGGTCGGATCAAGGAAAACCCCAAGGCTTTTTACTCTTATGTGAGGAATAAAAGAATGACCAGGGTGAGGTTAGGGCCGGTCAAGGACAGTAGTGGGAACTTGTGTATGGAGTCAATAGAGATAGGCGAGGTGATGAATGAATACTTTTCTTCAGTGTTCACCAAGGAGAGGGGCCATGTTTTTGAGGAAGAGAAGGTGTTACAGGCTAATAGGCTGGAGGAAATAGATGTTCGGAGGGAGGATGTCTTGGCAGTTTTGAATAAACTGAAGGTCGATAAGTCCCCTGGGCCTGATGAAATGTATCCTAGGATTCTGTGGGAGGCAAGGGATGAGATTGCAGAGCCTTTGGCGTTGATCTTTGGGTCCTCACTGTCCACGGGGATGGTGCCAGAGGACTGGAGAATGGCGAATGTTGTTCCTCTGTTTAAGAAAGGGAATAGAAATGACCCTGGTAATTATAGACCGGTTAGTCTTACTTCGGTGGTTGGTAAATTGATGGAAAGGGTCCTTAGGGATGGGATTTACGACCATTTAGAAAGATGCGGATTAATCCGAGATAGTCAGCACGGATTCGTGAAGGGCAAGTCGTGCCTCACAAATTTGATAGAATTTTTTGAGGAGGTAACTAAGTGTGTTGATGAAGGTAGGGCAGTTGATGTCATATACATGGATTTTAGTAAGGCGTTTGATAAGGTCCCCCATGGTCGGCTTATGATGAAAGTGAGGAGGTGTGGGATAGAGGGAAAGTTGGCCGATTGGATAGGTAACTGGCTGTCTGACCGAAGACAGAGGGTGGTGGTCGATAGAAAATTTTCGGATTGGAGGCAGGTTGCTAGTGGTGTGCCGCAGGGATCAGTGCTTGGTCCTCTGCTCTTTGTGATTTTTATTAATGACTTAGAGGAGGGGGCTGAAGGGTGGATCAGTAAATTTGCTGATGACACCAAGATTGGTGGAGTAGTGGATGAGGTGGAGGGCTGTTGGCTGCAAAGAGACATAGATAGGATGCAAAGCTGGGCTGAAAAATGGCAAATGGAGTTTAACCCTGATAAATGTGAGGTGATTCATTTTGGTAGGACAAATTTAAATGTGGATTACAGGGTCAAAGGTAGGGTTCTGAAGACTGTGGAGGAACAGAGAGATCTTGGGGTCCATATCCACAGATCTCTAAAGGTTGCCAGTCAAGTGGATAGAGCTGTGAAGAAGGCCTATAGTGTGTTAGCTTTTATTAACAGGGGGTTGGAGTTTAAGAGCCGTGGGGTTATGCTGCAACTGTACAGGACCTTGGTGAGACCACATTTGGAATATTGTGTGCAGTTCTGGTCACCTCACTATAAGAAGGATGTGGAAGCGCTGGAAAGAGTGCAGAGGAGATTTACCAGGATGCTGCCTGGTTTGGAGGGTAGGTCATATGAGGAAAGGTTGAGGGAGCTAGGGCTGTTCTCTCTGGAGCGGAGGAGGCTGAGGGGAGACTTAATAGAGGTGTATAAAATGATGAAGGGGATAGATAGAGTGAACGTTCAAAGACTATTTCCTCGGGTGGATGGAGCTATTACAAGGGGACATAACTATAGGGTTCGTGGTGGGAGATACAGGACGGATATCAGAGGTAGGTTCTTTACGCAGAGAGTGGTTGGGGTGTGGAATGGACTGCCTGCAGTGATAGTGGAGTCAGACACTTTAGAAACATTTAAGCGGTTATTGGATAGGCACATGGAGCACACCAGGATGATAGGGAGTGGGATAGCTTGATCTTGGTTTCAGATAAAGCTCGGCACAACATCGTGGGCCGAAGGGCCTGTTCTGTGCTGTACTGTTCTATGTTCTATGTTCTATAACTCCTAAAACCTGCCTTTTCTCTCACATCCTTTCTTTAATTTTGAGTAGAACCTCAATAATTACATGGTTTTGGTCATAATCCATTCATTGTCAACAATGATAGTTAAGGTGTATTATAGTTTTCTTTAGAAACATCTTGATCAGTTTGTATTTCTATTTTGTGCTAGGCCACAGTCTCCTTTCCTGTAGATTCTGAGAGAGCATGTTTATATATACTATATACCACACTATTGCTGTGATTTTAACGCCCATTTCCTTTTGTGACACAGACTTCTGTTCTTATTACTGCCAGAAGTTTACCATTCAGCTTCAGCTAAAAAATGGGCTCTGTGATGTCCTTGTGAGAATAAAAACATACTGGTTTCTTTACATCACTTTTATCCTTCACACCATAATTTATCTTGACTGGAACATCTTCACCTTCTTTATCATGCTGGACTTTTTTCTGTTCTTCCAGTTTCCCTGTGTGTTTACAACTACCTTAGAAACCCTTTGGTCTCCCAGATGTGACCTAATTATTATTGGGATGCTATTTCAAAATTTTTCAATGATCACTAGTTCCCTCACATTCTCAAATGTTTCATTCGGTCTTTTCTTTATGCTCCAAAACTTCCACAGAAATGCTTCAGAGACAAACTCAAAAGCTTTAGCCACCTCATAATCTGAAGATTATTCTTCTGAAAGGCTAGAATAAACATCCATAGCCTTCCCAACAAAAGCAATTTGAAAAATGAGAGTCCATGGCTGCGATCTTGCTGGCTCGCTGCGCCGGTCGATCGGTGTGACAAGCTGGTAAGATTGTGTGCAAGTTCAGAAATGGGCGCAAAGCCGATTTGCATATTAATATCATGATTTACATGCCATTAATGTGTCCTGCACAGCTGTTTACGGCCTCACAAACGTTTACCATCTCGTCGGCGAGATCTCACGCCAACCAGAATCACTGCTGGTCTCCATCAGTGGCGAGCAGGCATGATGGCTACGCTGGGGGGGGATTGGAGGCCATTGATGCCCCCAGGTGGTTGGTGGCATGGCCGGATAGTGCCCATTGGACAGTGCCCACCTGGCAGTGCCCATGTTGCACCATGGCAGTGCCCAGTTGGACACCATAAGTGTGCCACGGCAGTGCCAGGGGCTGTGGCCTAAGTGGGGATGGGGCTTGAGTGGGTGTGGGGCCTGAATAGGGGGTGGGGCTATGACTGGGGTTGCGCACAATGATGGGACGCTTTTGTAGGAAGGGCTCTGCATGGGGGGTCTGCAAGGGGGCACTCTGCAAGGGGGGGGGGGGATTTGCAGGGTGCAGGGCGATATGCAGGGGGTCTCTATAAGGGGGATGGCAGGGGGGCTATGCAAGGGGGGCTATGCAGAGTGGCTATATGGGGGGCTGTGTTGGAGGCATATGCAAGGGAGGTGCAGGGAGGCTATGCAAGGGGGCAACATGCATAGAGGATCCAGCAGTGAACTCATCGAGATGGTCTTTTGCTCCTACTTTTTCTTTTCCCCCTTTTACCAATTCAATCTTTCGCAATCCCTTTCTTTTTCTATTTCAAGCTGTTTCATTTGCAATTCTTTTCTATTCTAATTCAATGGAACAGTTATCTTGATTAACTTCTTGTTCTAATCCCAGATCCTGTGCAATTACCTCAATCATTTCTACTTTCTTAGTCCCAGCATTTAACTCTAACTTTAAGTCTTCTCCTAATGTAATTAACCTAGCCTTGGTTAACTGTTGCAAGTCACTCAGGGATAAGTCATCCCTCTCCAGAAAAGTGCTTTTCAATCAATATTATAAAATTCACTATAGAAATCTTATAAACTGTAACCTCAGCAAGTATGCACACTTTAATTTGTCTATGGATTTGAAATCCCACAAGAGCCCCCAATTTATGTATGATCCTTGGCCAGACCCTGAGTTGTTGGTGAGATCCGGGACCAATAATGGGCAAAATTCTCTGGCCTCCCCTCAGGACCGTTCTCAGCGATGGAAGGCAGCATGCAGTTCGCTGGTGGTGGGATTCTCTGGTCCCATTGTTGTCGCTGGGAAACCCATGGCAGTGGGTGGGACCAGAGAATCCTGCTGATGTGAATGACCAGAGAATTCTGGCCAATATTTTGGTTTAGGTAAACAATGTTTCCTTCAGACACAATCTTATTAAATTGTTTTATTAAAGTACTCAATCTCTTATGAAACAAATCTTTCATTCAAGAGCTTATTCCCTTATGAAAACAAACAGAATTCACAGTCCAACTGCAAATTGTATGTAACCACTTGGAGATGTTGATCAAACTATGAGATGGAAGACATCCTACTGCGATAATGAAAGGTTGTGAAATAAATCATGCAGTAATCGGGTTGCCCTTGGGCTTATGTCAACAGAGTGAAATAGCAAGCAATGTCTTTTTATTAAACACTCCAGATATGTATTTTCAAACATTTAAAGGCCAGGAGTTTTAAATTCCTTGACAGCTTGTGTTGTGAAGTTGCATATGTAAGGTTAAAAATGTGGTGTTTGACAAATGTAAGTAGTGAAAAGAAATGCTAAGACAGAAAAGAAAGAAGAAATCATATAGCATTGTCTCTTTAAAAAGCAGGTGTCTTTATGCATGGATTTTAAATTGCAGAGTGCAGGCTTCAGAAGGAGGTTTTTTCAACATAATCAAAACAGGCTTTTGAATTGGACCAATGAGTTTAAAGCAAGCACGCAGAGACACAGAACCAATGGAATTCAAATATGAGGGTGGTTGACAGCCTCAAACCACTCAGATCGCAGGAATACTGTGAGGTAATTCCAGGTATATAAACCTGGACAAGGAGGGATAACGATCAGAGTATGCTTGCCACCTCTTGAGTCGGAAGGAGGGAAGGCGAGGCTCTCATGTAAATCCTGCAGTTTCATATATGTCTTCATAAAATCACTGTTATATTTTCCATGCACATATTTTATTTTTTATAAATCAGTGTAAAATGTCTAAATAGAACACACATAAGTATGACTAGTACGTTTTTTAAATCATAGTTTTAAACAAATCATTTTTCAGTCCAAAACAACATTACATTAATTCACTAAATCCTTGTATTTGTTCATCAGTTTTTATTCTCATATGTTTGTTTTCAGACGGAACTCAATTATATCAATATATGCTTGTTAAGACCATATAACAAAGACACAATATTATCTTCCTACCAAAGTAATTAATGCTTCTCTGATCAGATAATTGCATGAAAATAGCATTTGGATTCACAATAGACTCTCTAATTGGATCTTAAATCTGCTAACATAGTGGGGCAAACATTCTCTTTCTGCCCTTCAAAGATTTCCTGCTGTGCATGGCATGTTCTGTAAGCAGAACCTCATAGCAGCAGAAACTCTTCCCTTCGACTGGAAAAACCAATTTACTGCACTGCTAAATTTACCAAGAAAAGGCATCCCCTGCAGCCCCGATACCCCCCCCCCCCCCCCCCCCGCAACACACACACTATATATACCTGTGATAAGGAAGGACTGTAGAGAAAGAGATAATCAGCCATGGATATCTAAGGAAATAAAGGAGAGTATCAAATTGAAAAAAAATGCATACAGTGGCAAAGATTAGTGGGAAACTTGAGGATTGGGAAATCTTTAAAGGTCAACAGAAAGCCACAAAAAAAGCTATAAAGAAAAATAAGATGGATTATGAGAGTAAACTAGCTCAGAATATAAAAACAGATAGCAAACGTTTCTACAAATATATAAAATGAAAAAGAGTGACTAAAGTAAACATTGGTCCTTTCAAGGATGAGAAGGGAGATGTAATAATTGGAAATGAGAAAATGGCTGAGGCATTGAACAGGTATTTTGTGTCGGTCTTCACAGTGAAAGACACAAATAACATGCCAAAAATTGATGACAGGAAGGCTATGGCAGGTGAGGACCTAGAAACTATCATTATCACAAAAGAGGCAGTGTTGGGCAAGCTAATAGGGCTAAAGGTAGACAAGTCTCCTGGCCCTGATGGAATGCATCCCAGGGTACTAAAAGAGATGGCGGGGGAAATGAAAAAATGCACTAGTGGTAATTTACCAAAATTCGCTGGACTCTGGGGTGGTTCCCGCAGATTGGAAAACAGCAAATGTGGCACCAAAGTTTGAAAAAGGAGGTAGACAAAAGGTAGGTAACTATAGGCCGGTTAGCTTAACTTCTGTAGTGGGGAAAATACTTGAATCTATCATCAAGAAAGAAATAGCGAGACATCTGGATATAAATTGTCCCATTGGTAAGACGCAGCATGGGTTCATGAAAGGCAGGTCATGTTTGACTAATTTTGTGGAATTCTTTGAGAACATTACATGCGCAGTGGACAATGGGGAACCTGTGGATGTGGTGTATTTGGATTTCCAGAAGGCATTTGACAAGGTGCTGCACCAAAGGCTGCTGCATAAGATAAAGGTGCACAGTGTTACGGGTAATGTATTAGCATGAATAGAGGATTAGGTAATTAACAGAAAGCAAAGAATGGGGGTAAATGGATGCTTTTCTGGTTGGCGATCAGTGACTAGTGGTGTGCCTCAGGGATCAGTGTTGGGACCGCAATTGTTTATGATTTACATCGATGATTTGGAGTTGGGACCAAGTGTAGTGTGTCAAAATTCACAGATGACACTGAGATGAGTGGCAGAGCAAAGTGTGCAGAGGATGCTGAAAGTCTGCAAAGGGATATTGATAGTCTAAGTGAGTGGGCGAGGGTCTGGCAGATGGAGTACAATGTTGGTAAATGTGAGGTCATCCATTTTGGTAGGAATAACAGCAAAATGGACTATTAAAAAATTGCAGCATGCTGCTGTGCAGAGGGACCTGGGAGTCCTTGTGCAAGAATCACAAGGAGTTGGTTTGCAGATGCAGCAGCTAACTAAGAAGGCAAATTGAATTTTGTCCTTCATTGCTAGAGGGATGGAGTTTAAAAACAGCGAAGTTATGTTGCAGCTGTATAAAGATGCTGGTGAGGCCACATCTGGAGTACTGTGTACAATTTTGGTCTCCTTACTTGAGGAAGGATATACTGGCACTGGAGGGTGTGCAGAGGAGACTCACTAGGTTGATTCTGGAGTTGAGAGGGTTGGTTTATGAGGACAGACTGAGTAGACTGGAGCTATACTCATTGGAATTCAGAAGAATGTGGGGAGATCTTATAGAAACATATAAGATTATGAAGGGAATAGATAAGATAGAAGCAGGGAAGTTGTTTCCACTGGCGGGTGAAACTAGAACTCGGGGGCATGGCCTTAAAATAAGGGGGAACAGATTTAGGACTGAGTTGAGGAGGAAATTCTTCTCACAAAGGATTGTGAATCTGCGGAATTCCCTGCCCAGTGAAGCAGTTTGAGGCTACCTCATTGAATGTTTTTAAGGCAAGGCTGGATAAGTTTTTGAACAGTAAAGGAATTAAGGGTTATGGTGAGTGGATGGGTAAGTAGAGCTGAATCCACAAAAAGATCAGCCATGATCTTATTGAATGGTGGAGCAGGCTCGAGAGGCCAGATGGCCTACTCCTGCTCCTAGTTCTTATGTTCTTAAAAACAAGCTCACTAATTGTAGGATACTGTGAATAAATGGAGAAGTAAAAGAAAAATTGAATCTAAAGAAAACAACTCAGAAGAAGTATTCAGAGTCTAAGGGGGCGATTTTACCATTTTGATTCTAAGTGCTGAATCTGGGCTTAATTGAGATCTGACTGCTAACCTGTTCTCAGGCGCACTTAGCCTGAAAAAAAAATCACAGTCTGAATTGCGCTGTGGGCGGAGCTTATCGCGCCCGAAACACTGCTGCTCCGATTGGAGCCTTCAATTGCACATGCGCAGTTAAAACAAATTGAAAAGTGCTTCCCTGCCACATCGCGCCCGGGCCGGTTAATGGTCTCCCGGGCTCCCACAGACATTGCCCCACCCCCACAACATTACAGACTCACTTATCCCCCCACCCCACCGCCACCCCTCACTCATCTCAGGCAGAGTGGCAGCGGACCTTCCCCCTTCCCCCTCACTCATCTCAGACAGAGGGGCACGGAACACCACCCCCCCCTCCCTCTCCACTGATCTCAGGCAAAGTGATCCACCCTGCCCCCTCCACCCTACAGATATCAGGCAGAGTGAGTCATCCTCACCCCGGATCCTCCTGCAATTCCTCTAGACTCCAATGGCTGTGTGACACCTCCCTCTCTCTCCCCTGTCCCCAATCATTGAGGCACTCATCCACCAACCAACACCCCCCTGCCCACTCCAGCAGCACACCTGCAAGTGCTCACTTGCCTTCCCCTCAATGCTAACAAGCAAACTGCATGGAACTTGCTGGAATGCTCTACCAAACTGCCTGCAGCTGATCTGCCCTAACGAGGGGCAGCTCCATCAAAAACTCAAGAATGGACAGGCAGTGCAGGAAAAAGTGAGCGCACGGCCAGCTCCCCGACTTTCTGAGGGCGACCTCGGGAGGCTGCTGGATGCAGCAGAGGCGAGGCGGGACACCCTCTTCCTCCCTGAAGGACACAGACCCAGGGGGGCTAATGGAAATATGGCCTGGGAGGAAGTCACCGCCTCGGTCAGTGCCAGGGCAGTGGCCCCCCCGAACCGCGAAGTAGTGCCGGAAGAAACTCAATGACCTCATCTGTGCAGCAAGGGTGAGTGCTGAACCCCATTTTGCATCTTCCCCCAATCCTCCCATCCCCCTCATCCTGAATGCTTCCAGCTCCTGACCCCCAGGCACCTCCTTCCTTTCCCCCCAATGAGCCCCGCTGTGTTTGCCCTCTAAGGGCCACCACCTGATACTCTGCAGGAGTCACGCCACCACTTATTTCATGGTTCCTTCTGTCTCCACAGAAGAAGACCGAGCACAACACCCATGGGAGGGCAGGGGGTGGTGAGCCAGACCTCTGGGTCCTCACCCCCTTTGAGGAGCGGGCGCTGGAGCTTTCCAGAGAAGGGGAGATGCGGGCTGTCAGTGACAGCATGGTCGGGCTGCCGTCCAGACGTGAGCACCTGTCATTCATCCACTCACTTTGAGGCAACTTCTCGGGGGCACGAGTTTCGGGTGCGAGGGGCAAGGTATAAAGGAGATGTACGAGGTATGTTTATTTGCACAGAGAGGGTAGTGGGTCCCTGGAACTCACTGCCAGGGGGGGTCGTAGATGCAGAGGCATCTTTATAGCTATGTGAATGGGATGGGAATAGAGGCATTTGTCTACCAGAAGGGTAGGGGCTAACAAATCAGATAGGCAGCCTGGTCGCTACAGGTTTGGAGGGCCGAAGGGCTAGTTCATGTGATATTATTTTCTTGATGCTTTGTTCTATGTTCAATGGAGACATGCGAATCATGTGTTTGGCATTCTGGATTCCTCTCCCTCCCTTGCACTTAACCTTGTGTCCTGTGCTGCAGGGACAGAACCAAACACCCCGGGGCCTTCTGGACCACAGGCCTCGGCTACAGCTCCCACCATCCTGATCACGACAACTCGGACGAGTCCTCAGAGGATATGGGTGAAGGGACCTCCGAGGGTGGCACTGTTTATCCGTCAGCTTCCACCTCACAACTCACCATCCCCGATACTGACATGTGAGTGGGTCCAGTTAGTGTTGAGGCTTCTGGGTCACTCTCTGGTGAGCACAGCACATCTGCTGATGTACACTGGGTGGAGGAGGGAACATCCGAGGCCTCTGGCAAGCAGGGGCCTGCCGGAGATGAGGACTCAGCTGGCCCCAGGCTACATGCTGGGCCTCTGAGATCACTTCTCCCTCAGCTGCTGGAGATGCAGCACCAGAGCCAGGGAATGCAGGAGGGGCTGATAGCCGCACTGGACTGACTGCGAGGCTGTTGGGAGGAGTCCCAAAGCTTTCAGGTGGACCAGCCATTGCCTGTCTTGTGTGCTTCCCAGGCCAACACTGCAAGGGCGGTGTCTGCAGTGGAAAGCCTGGGGCAGGGGATCCTCACCATGGGTGGCAGGCTCCAAGCGATGAACGAGTCACAGCAGGCCACAGCTGAGGGACTGAACAGGCTTCTCAAGATTCTGCAGCCCATGGCTGAGAGGCTCGAGAGCTTGCAAGAGATCCAGCGGGACAGCACTGAGACACAGCGGGCTGTGGCAGCAGCCCTTGAGAACGTGGCCCAGTCTCAGATGGCCATGGCTGAGGGCTTGCAGAGTGTGGCCTCTGTCTCAGAAGGCACTTGCTGCGGCCATTGAGAGATGGCCCCCGACTCAAGTGGCCATCGCAGAGGGGTCGACCACCATGGGTAGGACACAGGTGGTCCTCCAGGATTGGCAGTGCCAGGTGATGCTGGACCTTCTGGGGCTCACTGCAGAAGTACCACTGTCCCATGGAGTGACCCAGGGGCCAACAGGGACCCCAAGGAAGGGGGAAGGGCTCGAGCTCATGCCGGGGCCTTCTAGCCAGGAGACTGTGGCTGTGGCAACACCTTCTGACTCCCCCCTTCCTGACACCAGGGCATCTCAGGGGCAGCAGAATGAAGAGGGTGTCATGGAAACATCCCAGACACTTGGAAGCAGGCCAGAGCCCTCAAGGTCCAGGGCCTCCAGAGAACGCCTGCCACACGCATCACAGGCCACGGGGTGAGGTAGGCAGCTGGCCCCCTCCACCTCCGATGTACATTCTGGGGAGTCACTGAGACGTAGTGGTAGGCCACGTAAGTTAGGAAGTTGTAGTCGCACTGCGATGGCACGGGTGATGGGCTGCACTAGTTAGAAAGAAATGTAAGCATCTTAATGTTTTCTGTTCACAACTTTTTATGTTACAACGGCTTATCTAAACACCTTTATTGTAAATAAATGTTTTTTCAACACTCACCTGCGACTAATCTGTCTCGATTATGATTCCTGTTCCATTGATGATCACCCGACGGATGCCTCGTGCTGATGTCAGTTGGGGAGGCCCCTCAATGCTGTGTCCCTGAGAAAAGGAAGTCATTGGTTTTGCAGACCCCACGAGCTATTCCCACCCACCCCAGGGCCCTGTATGGGGGTTTCAGATCCCTTACCCACTACACAGACGTGGGCCCAAGTACCAGCGTGCATGTGGAGCTCAGGTAGGAGTCAGACTAGTTTGCACCAGGGCTTCATCATAATGGTGCTTAGCGTGTCATCATCATCCTCCTGCCTGCCAAAAAACTCACGAACACAGAGTACCCAGGCCCACCACTCTGGTGTGACAATGTGCACGATATATAGAAGGCATTGGCAGGAGGTGGGGGAAATGGAACCCACAGACACCATCCCCTAGCAACTGAAATGCCTCCCTTGCTGCCCTCACATGCCTCATTTGAACTGTCAGCCCTCACAGCCTGGCTGGTTTTCCAAGGCATGCTCTTCCTCCTCCTCCTGCTGATCATCCTCCCCAGTGACGGCCGGCTGGTCATCATCCACGTCCTCTTCCTCCTCCAAGACGTCACCTCGCTGCAGAGCCAGATTGTGCAAGGCACAGCACACCACCACAATGCGGGAGGAGATCAGGGGCCTGTACTGATCGGTCCAGGCACCAGAATCGCATCTTGAGGAGCCCAATCCACCTCTCCACTATCGTGCGGGTGGCTACATGGGCCTCATTATAGCGGGTCTCCGCCTCAGACACAGACATCATCAGCCATGCCCGAAGTGGGTTACCATATCACCCAGGAGCCACCCCCGCAGCCTGGGCTCCTCCTCGAATGCCGCCGGGATGTCCAAGCTCCTGACGATGAGCTGCCTGGATGTCTGGCACAGACGTGCATGATGGTCATGTTATGATCGCACACTAGCTGAACATTCAGGGAGTGGGAACCCCTTCCTATTAACAAATCTTTGTGGATTCTGTAGGGGGGCCTTGAGGGCGACGTGTCTGGAGTCGATCACCCCCTGCATGTTTGGCATCCCCGCAATGGCAGTGAATCCTGCAGCCCAGGCTTCCTGATGGGCCTAGTCCAGATTAAAATTTGATGAACTGCCCAGCCCGGGCATACAGGGCTTCAGTGACCTGCCTCACACAGGTGTGCACAGAAGATTGGGAGATGCCACAGACATCTCTGCTAGGGATCTGGAAAGAACCAATCAGATAGAAGTTCAGAGCAGCCATCAATTTGACAGCCACTGAAAGTGGGTGCCCCCCCCCGCCCAACCCCCCCTGTCTCTAGGTGCCAGGTCCTGCAACAGGTTGCACAGGTGTTGCATTGTATCCTTTCGGAGTCGGAGACGTCGGCAGCACACAGTGTCCGACATCTGCTCAAAGGACACTCGTGCACGGAACTGCCAGGGTCTCTGCTTCCTCCTTCTCCTACGCGCCCCCCTCTGGGTGAGTGGCAGACATCTCCTGCCTCTGGTGGTCGTCTCCCTCTGGTCCTGCAAGTAGTAAGGCCCAGGCCTCCAGTGCCCGCAACTCCTCCAGCTCCTCCTCAGCTCCAGCAGCAACCAAAAGAACAGCAAGATCGATTGGTTGCATTGCAAAAGCCATCTCATCACTCTGAAGGGAGGGGTTGGGGGGGAGGGGGGGGGGCGGAACAAATCTGTAGGTTATGCAATGCTGCTTACCCCTAGCACATCCACAATCACAGCCCCCCCAATTCCCCCAGCCACATGCTCCTCACAATCACAGCCCCCTGCCCCCAATTCCCCCAGCCACACACTCCACAATCACAGCCCCCTGCCCCCAATTCCCCCAGCCACACTCTCCACAATCACAGCCCCCCCCGCCCCCCCGCCTCCCCAATTCATCCAGCCACATGCTCCCCACAATCACAGCTCCTTGCAAAATTGAGAGGCTGTAGCAGTGCAATTTGCAAGGGCTTTGTGCACATCCTTCAGCTGGAAGTGAGCTGAGTGAGCTAGGACCCAGCAGCACTGCAAGACCCGAAGTCAGTGCTGAGACCCGAATCCATGCTGCAAGACAAACATCGGAGACTCTGCAGCCCCCCACCCCCCCACACACTCACAGAGCCGCCACCGACCCGAGACAGAAAATGGCCGCACCAACAGGACACCTGTGAGTAGCAGAGAGCCATCAGACGCCATGCACTTACCTCCTCACTAACCCTCACTGATGAAGTGCCCGAGTCGGACTTATATTGAGCATGTCTGTTTCATGTCAATTTGGGATTGGCGAACGCGGTGATAAATGGGGAAGTGCTGATAAAGTTGGGCGGGCAGCCCATTAATTCAATTTAATTGCATGCAAATGCATTTAAATTACCGTTGTGCTTGTTTCAGGCGTGGTGCCAATCGCGGCCATTTTCGGGCCTTGATAAAGGGGGAATCGACGCGGACATGGATGTGGATCGCACTATTCGCCTCAAGCCCGACTTTATCAAGTTTTTGTGCCCGAAAATGGGTGCAACGCAATGATAAAATCGCCCCCTAAAGGTGAGGAAAGCATAGTTGCAGAAAGGGGAGAGTGAGATGGTTATTCAGGTGGGTACGAGGAATAAGGGGTAATAGGAGAGGCACTGGTTCTGGCCAAGAGATGCAATGTACTTGCTACCTGTGAGAATTATGTTGCCGTGTGTGGGCTGACAGCTAGGATGTTAACCACGGATTAGGAGACGGTCCAAAGCAGTGGAAGGCAGGGTCAAAAGATTCTAGTTATTAAGTGGGGGTAGATAGATAGCTTTCTCTGCAGTTGCAACCCAACATCCAGAAGGCTGTGTTGCATATCCGGCGAAAAGCTAAAGGCTACCTTGAAAAAACTAGGGAGGAACTTGGAAAGGGAGGGGGAATAACTTGTTGTTGAGGTTGATGTTGAGACCAATGAGATAGGGAAGAAAAGTGATGAGATACTGTTAAGGGAAGTTATGAAATAAAATTAAAAAGATAGGATTGTCCAACTGATAATCTTGTGATTACTATCTGAGTCACATACTAATTGGCATAGAGGTATGCAGATTAGGAAGGAGAATATGTGTGGCTGAAAGACTGGTGTTGGAAGGGGTAATTCTATTTCCTGACACACTGGCACCTGTACAGGTACAGGCAGGAGCTGTGCCACTGCGATAGACTTCATTTGAACTGGAGTGGAACCTGTGCCCTAGCTGTAGACTGTGTGGTCACGTGGACACTGCGATGAATAGGCTTCTTAAGGGGCTACGTGTTGGAAGTACAGGAGTTCTCCATGTATTGATTTTATTTATTATTCTTGTCACATGTATTAGTATCCAATGAAAAGTATTGTTTCTCGTACGCTATGCAGACAAAGCATGCCGTACATAGAGAAGGGAAGGAGAGAGCACAGAATGTAGTGTTACAGTCATAGCTAGGCAGAAATACAGCATGTAAGAGCTGATCAGAGTACTTAATAAACTGTTGCTGTTCTAAGTCCTTGGTCGCCAGTCATTGGAACCCAGCACTTCTACATGTTCTCAGGAGTTGGCAGTATGACACAGGGAGTTCGCTGCATCGACTCACTGGAATTCGATGAAAACATTACGATCAACTGGGCAAAATTGGAAAAGGAGTGGTGCATTGACAACAGTGCCATTCTATTAGGCAAATTTAAGAAGGCAACAGCATACACTTTACTAAATCTAACAGGCCCCGAGGCTGTCAAGAAACTTGAATCTTTTGTCTTCCAAATGGAGGAGGAGAAAGAGGGAATGTGTGTTTGGCACAGTTACTGACGAGCTCACCAGGGATCACACCGTGTGAGGGGTCCACAGTGATCTTGTCCACAAGCAGATTCTTCACAAGAAAGATGTAACATTGCAATCAGCCATCAGCATCTCTGTGCTGAATGAGCAAAAAACAGCCAAGGAGTTAAGGCAGGAAACAGAAGTTTTCACAATACAGCACATGCTCTGCCCCAATAGTGGTGGCCATGATCCTCAGAACAGAACTGCATGTTTGGCATTTGGTAAATGCTGCAATAAATGTGGCAAGTGGAATTATTTTGCAAAATGCTGCCGATCTAAACCACAACAGCTTTCCTATACCACCAGCCACATTGCAACCGATCATTCCTCCAAGGTTTAGCGCACAAACAAATAAAATAATTGGTGCTCAGTCAGAGCAACAAAACCACTGAGCCTCCAACAACACACTACTGTAAAAGTGTTGACCCATCACTGAGAAGGGTGAGATTGCTTTAAGTTTATTTATTAGTGTCACAAGTAGGCTTACATTAACACTGCAATGAAGTTACTGTGAAAAGCCTCTATTTTCACCAATGGAGAACTTTCCCCAATTCCCAATTACTCCAGTTTTACTGGGACTGCTTTTTCCACACATGGTCCAATGCTGCCTTGCTGTCAACGGCAATCACACTCAGCTCACCTTTACGAACAAAAAAATGTGAATTCTATTTAGACCAATGTTATAATGAGATCAGAAACTGAATGGCCTTGGCGGAACCCAAACTGCACGTTGGTGGGCATGATGTTTGTGGATAAATGCCATCTGATGGCACAGTCCTAACAGCTTCCATCACTATCCTGATGATTAACATTAGACTGATGGTGCAGTGACTGACCAGATTGGATTTGTCCTGCATTTTGTGAAAAGGCCATACCTGAGCAACTTTCCATTTAGTCGTGTAGATGCCAGTGTTGTAGCTGCACTAGAAAAGCTTGCCTAGAGATGTAGCTTCTTCTGGAATGCAAGTCTTCAGTATGATGGCTGAGATGTTGCTGGGATGAGAATGGAACAGGGATGAATAAACTAACAAAAAATTCCTGACGACAAAATAAACAATACGAAATATTAAAAATCGCCATCAATGGAGCTCAGTTTGTATGCATGAACAAATTAGAAAGTTTTTTCTATTCATTCCTGGAATGTGAGCATAGTTGACAAGGTCAACATTTATTCTCCATCTTTAAATGCCCTTGAGAAGGTGGTGGTGAGCCATTGCTTGAACTGCTATGCTCCATGCGATGCAGGTATTCCCCACAGGCCTGTTAAGGAAGGAATTCCAAGATTTTGACCCAGCGATAATGAAGGAAGGCCAATATAATTTTCGGTCAGGTTGGTGACTTGGAGGGACAAGTGCCAGTGGTGATGTTTCCTTACGCCTGGACATACATGGAAACACATACAGTTGCAGGACTGCCAATGGATAAGCATCCTCAACGCAGACCAATGGTCATGAGGATAGAAATGTCACTGACCATCTCCCAAGAGCCCAGCAGTTTACGAAAGGCGGAATCCAGGATGGAAGTTAATGTCCCTTCCGAATCCATAGCGGCTGTTCTGACGTGGTGTCACTGGTAGTGACAAGAAAGATTTGGTTCGTGGGAATCATAGTGACTTTTTTCTAACAGGACTAAGGTAAGCCTGATCCCCAGTGGGCAGTTAAAGATCTACAGCAATCTGCTTAATTCCTTTTGCTGGATATGGTATCATGCATTAACTTTGTAGCTTTGCTTTCTCCTGTTCTAATGCTGTTCTTTGTTTTACTAAATAGACAATGTATCACATGATGTGATGATGGATAAACAGCTTCAGACAATGCAAACAACTGAGTTGACCAGCTATTTCTCTTTGTTGGTGTGATTTTTCCATGCTTGGTTGGCATCAAGGTATGGTCGTATCATATAAGATCAGCTCTTATCCTCTGTATACTAAACCATTGCTCACAGTTGTGGTCTACATGGAGGTAGTTACAATATTGTCCTCATGGAGTTGTAAAAGAGACATCAATAAATCCAGTAGGGAATTCAGGAAAAACCGCTTTATGTAGGGAATGGTTAGAATGTGAACTTGTGACCACAAGCAGCAGTTGAGGAGATTAGCATGGAAGCATTTAAAAGGGGAGACAGAAGGGAGAAAGGAATAAGTTCATACGTTCATAAGATATAGGAGCGGAATAAAGTCTGCTCTGCCATTCAATAGGAGGATATGTTGATGGGGCTAGTTGAAGACTGCTGGAAGGTGGCCTTAATGGAGCATAAGCAACAGCATTGGATCTGTTGAGCTGAATGGTTTGTTTCTGTGCTGTTAATAGCATTATATTTTAATTGAAGAGCCGTGAGTTGTTCTGGCCAATATTCTCCTTCAACCAACATCAGCAAAATTAATTAACTGAGCATTTACCTGATTTACTCTTTGTGGAATCTAACTGAATGCTAATTGAATGATGCATTTGCCTAGATATCAGCACTTCAGAAAATAGGTAATTGTCAATCACACTTTGAACATCCTGAGGAAGTGAAAAGTGTGATATAAATGGAAGTTCATTCTTTCTTTGTCATGAAATCATTTTTTTTTTGCCTCCATGTGCTTTGTAAGCTAGCACCTGTGGAGATTAAACATTCAGGGCACAGGATGTTCCAATACTTGTTATAATTGATCCTGCCCAGTAACATGGAAAGGAACCTGTTTGAGTGCTTTGATATGCCACCCAGATCAGTTCAAGGTCAGTGATGAACAATTCAAGAGTCAGTCAGTTTTAGTCAGGGAGTTGGGAGCAGGAAAAGAAACTCCACACTGCTGTTAGCTTGAAGGTGCTGGGTTGGTAGGCTTCAGGTAGTGAGGGCTTGGGAGAAGCCCTGGAGAGCTGAAAAGGCAGCAGATGTCAGTGACTTTGTGCTGCAGACCACTCGGGCAAAAGCAACCCTTTAGAGCAGCGGTGTTTTGCTCGACATGGCTGAAGAGCTGGAGTTTGTGTCTGTGACTTGGTGCTTTAATGCAGACTCAGGAATCCAGGAGAATGCAGTATTGGGAGATGAGATTGAAACTCTAGGAGGTGAGCAGTTATTGAGACAGTCAGAGCGACATTTGGGGTAGAATTTTAAGGTTGGCATGTGATCGGCACTTGCCATCCTGAGACTCAGTGTCTAACATGCAGCAGCTGACTCTCGAAACCCCAGTGCTGATTGGCAATGAGTGGGAGTTCAGTCCACCCAAGAGAGTTGTCAGCCAATCAGATTAGCCGACAGCTCTTAAACCTGGCCAGACACAGCCTGCAGTGGCCAGAAGCAGTACTGCAGTGCTCTGCCTGGGACTAAGTCCCAGGACCTTTGAAAAGGAAGTCCCAGGGGTGGGAGGGTGAGGGACACCTGGGGGATCGGGAGGGGGTGATGGCAGTTTGGGGGTTAGGCCGAAGAGAGAAGGTGTTCTGGAACTCCAGTGTCCCGAGGGGAAAGGCGTCCCTACTCTGCAGGGGCTTTCAGAGTGAAGCACCCTCCGCCATCCTGCCCAAGATAGGGAAAAGTTTAAATGTCACTTTCCCACCCTACCTGCAACGCCAACCTAAAAATTAAGGGGCATTTAAGGGCTTTAATAGGTGAATGGACGGGTTTCACACTCAAGTTTCTGCCGGCCAATCATTAAATTGTGTCTGAGTTTGGGCAGGTAGGCCTCCAGGGGGGGAAATCCCTTCTATTCAATTTTATGCTCCCAACCTGATGTTAATTCTTCATGTTAAGAGCATAAGTTAGGCATTGCAAATTGTTTTACTTTTCCCACTTTGTATAGGAAAGTTTATTTTGTTTGATCAAAAACCATGAAATCTTATGACTTTATTCTCTTAGCAATTACCTCAGATCTAAAACTTTGTCTACTTTAAACAAAGCATTATGGCCCCTCGTCAGATCATAACATAAATTTGGATATCTGCTTCAGGATAAAACAAATTTTCCATCGAAAGATGTAATGGTGCTTTTCTCAACTGTTCCCTTGGCCAAAGCATTCCATACTCGAATAACTATTTTAAAAAATCTCATTGTGTCTTTCTTCGTTCTCTTAATGATAATTTTAAATGGATGCAGTAGCAATCAGAGTGGGAGGAGAGTGAGATTGATGGGTATAAAGAGTTAGGTGGGAGCAGATGGACCTTGTTTGAAACAAAATTTAAATAAAATGTGAATCACAGGAAAGCAGGTAATTTTTTTTTAAATTTCCCTACACGAGGGCATTGGTTTAAATTAGGAGGCAGAAAATTAAACATTTCTATCAGAGTGAGTTTTAATAGCAAGTGAATTAATAAGAGACAAAAACAGAAAATGCTGGAAAATCTCAGCAGGTCTGACAGTATCTGTGGGGAGAGAATAGAGCCAACGTTTCAAGTCTAGATGACCTCTTCGTTAGAGCAGAGAGAATCAGCAGAGACTTATACTATTGGGGGTGGAAGGGGGCGGGGGGTGGAGGGGGGTGGGGGGGAAGGCGGTGGAATGGAACAAAGGGAATATAAATGAGGATACAGAAGGCTAAGAAGGAGCTAAAAGTGTCCATTAAGTGATCAGAATGCGTGAATGGCAGAACAGAGGTACAGATGATTAAGGGACTGCCTGTCTGGGGATTATGGCAGTTGCCCTGAAGGGGGCAAGCAGGAGAGCTGGAATGGAGAAGTGGAAAAATAGAAGTAAGAAAGGATGATAAAATGGATGAATGAGATGAAACAAAATGAAATAAAATAAATGGAAATGGGGTGAAGATGGAGGGGAGAGTTCGTGCTCTGAAGTTGTTGAACTGAACATACAGTCCAGAAGGCTGTAAAGTGCCCAACTGGAAGATGAGGTGCTGTTCCTCCAGTTTGTGCTGGGGTTCACGCGAACATTGCAAAAGGCCAAGGACGGACATGTGGACAGGGGAGCAAGGTGGTGTATTGAAGTGGCAAGTGACAGGAAGGTCTGGATCCTGCTTGCGGACAGACCGAAGGTGTTCTGCAAAGCGGTCACCCAGTCTGCGTTTGGTCTCTCCAATGTAGAGTAGACCGCATTGGGAGCAGCGAATGCAATAGACCAGATTGAAGCAGGTGCATGTGAAGCGCTGCTTCACCTGAAAGGGATGTTTCGGAACAAGGACAGTGAGCAGGGAGAAGGTAAAGGGGCAGGTGTTGCACCTTCCACAATTGCATGGGCAGGGGGTGAGGGAGGGGTCGGCCCAGGTGTCCCGGAGAGAACAGTCCCTGAGAGCAGTGGCCCGGGGGATGGGTTGGACACGGTTGAGAGTCCTGTCAACCACATTGGGTGAAAAGCCACGATTTGAGCAAGAAGACGACATATCGGCAGCGCTATTTTGGAAAGTGGTATCATTAGAACAGATGCGACGGAGGAGAAGGAACTGAGAGAATGAGATGGAGTCCTCACAGGATGTGGGGTGTGAAGAGCTGTAGTCAAGGTAGTTGTGGGAGTCAGTGGGCTTGTAACGGATACTAGTGGACAGTTTATCACCAGAAATGGAGACAGAGAAGTCAAGGAAGGGAAGAGAAGTGTCAGAGAGGAGGAACTGGAGGAACAGCACCTTATCTTCCGATAGGGCGCTTAACAGCCTTCTGGACTGAACATTGAGTTCAACAACATTTGAGCGTGAACTCTCTCATCCACCTTCACCCCATTTCCATTTATTTTATTTCATTTTGTCTCATCTCATTCATCCATTTTATCATCCTTCTTTCTCACTTCCATTTTTCCACTTCTCCATTCCAGCTTTCTTTCTTGTAATAAGTCTCCGGGGGCAGAAGTCCCTTCACCAAAATTCCTTTATGTACAATTCCAACAGCAATAAGCAGAGTGTTATCAGTCAGCTGTCTACCTTCGGGAGTGCCAGAGGAACTGACACTCCTGATTAAATACAAGGAAAGGACTCTCTGATTGGCCCATCAATTGACTCCTTAATCAGGGAGTTCATATTTCAATAGGCCAACCTCAATGGCCTGATTGAATTCATTGCACTTCAACCAACCCCACCCCCACCCCACCCCACACCTTTTCAGGGCAACTGCCATAAATCACACGCAGTCTCTTAA
The DNA here is from genome assembly GCF_964213995.1 of Mustelus asterias. Lineage (NCBI taxonomy): Eukaryota > Metazoa > Chordata > Chondrichthyes > Carcharhiniformes > Triakidae > Mustelus > Mustelus asterias. The sequence continues at coordinate 39,229,706 of NC_135818.1, forward strand.
CCATCTGTACCTCTGTTCTGCCATTCACGCATTCTGATCACTTAATAGACACTTTTAGCATCTTCTCAACCTCCTGTATCCTTATTTATATTCCCTTTGTCCCATTCCACAGCCCTCCTCCCACCACCCTCATATTATAAATCTCTACTAATTCTCTCTGCTCTCAGCTCTGATGAAGGGTCATCTAAACTTGAAATATTGGCTTATTCTACCCCCATAGATGCTGGAGGCATTTATTCTACAGGGCCGGGCTGCACCTAAAATGCCAGTTTGGAGAGGGGGGGGAACAGAGCCTAAACCCGCTAAGAGGCTGGCAGAACAATGCTCAGGGTGCCATTGCGCATGCACTGTATCTCCCAATATTATGGAAAATTGGTTGACACCCCCACCACCAAATCCCCCGCTCCCCCCAAACATTGCCACCTGATAGGTGACACTGACTCCCAATTGCTGGCCCTGACCTCCACCAGTCCCACCACTAGCCCCCACCCCCTGATGCAGAGTCCCCCCTTCTCTCCCCTCTTACTCCCCTGGTCTGGCTCTGCCCCCATCTGGCCCACCCCGGTGAGACCCTGCCCCCTCAGGCCTCACCCCTTTGGCACTGCCTGAGTCCTGGGCTGGCCGTGCCAAAGCTGACTGCCCAAGGATCACTGCCCCCCTACCTCTTGGGTGGAGGAGGGCCTCAATGGCGGACCAGTTGTGATCCCTGCTGGCGTGAACCTCCACCGTCGAGATCGGAAAGCCAAATGAGCCCGGACAATAGCGTCCAGAGCTCACTAAACAGATTTAAATGAGGTACCGAATATTTAATTCAGCCTTGCGCTGTTCCCCAACACGAGGCTGATCACGTCACAAAAAGTGACCCGGAAAGATCGTGACCTGATGGGCACCAGGCATGAATCCAATTTTTTTGAGTCCCGCCTAAATTTCCTGCCCCACTACGCTGGTGGAGTAGCGAAGTGGAGTGGGAAAATCGGGCCCATATTTCCTCATGGCAATCTGCACCTGTAAATCACCAATACTTTATACCACATTCATGTGTATTTACATACATGCACAGTAACCCTGATTTAGACTTTACTACTTTCTCCCTTATTCTGACTGCACCTATTAACTTACTATTCCTTACTCTAGTCCTATCTTTCTCTCCCTGTATTCTGTGCACCTGGGTATTCCTCTCTGATATTATCTCCTGATTCCCACACACTTGCCAAGTTGGTTTCTAAAACTATAATTTTTTCATCCCTGGTATCATTGAGGTCAATGGAAAAGAAAGTCAGACAGAGTGGAAAACGAACTGTTGACTTACTATTAACCCCTTGTATTAATGTGACAAAAATGGCCTTAAAACAGGGTCAATAGTCTTTCCTCCTATTAAGTTAGTGACACAACTGACAGGATTTTAAAAGTGGCATTTTGAAACTAAATTTGAACCAATCAATTTCATTATTTTGGCTTGACTAAAATTTCCCGGAAACCAATTAGAAAACTGTGACAGTTTTGTTTACATATTGTATGCATTTAAAGTGTAAAGTGTGCTGCAGTATTTGAATATTTTTTAGATAATTTGACTCTGAAATGTCTTCAGATGGAGTGTGGACAAAGAAATGAAATATGTTGACCTACATTCTCTTTGCTTATTCACAATTTCTATCAGTGCAGACATGCAGCTGACGCTATTTTCTTCCCTCTTGTAGCACGAACCAGCATTTGTTACTATTCACAGCTCGCCAATTCAGCCCCCTGCTTGTACCTTGTGTCAGCACTGACCACTTAGTCACATTATCAACAAGACATTTAAAAATACTGGTGTAACTCGAAGAAGTGAGATTTGCTGTCCTTCCAACATGCTTAAGAACTTTGCTCACTCCATTAGATGGGATGCATCTTTCTCTGTATAGTTTACATTTCTCCATATTATTTAAATCAAAAGGCTGGATGTTTCATGTTTGTCATAGTCCTGTTCCAAAGTCATTTTTATCATAAAGCTCTAGTATAGAATTGCACAAGTGGTGAAGGAGCCTTCATACTTCTTACTTATGAACCAAGATAGAATAGCATGCTGCCAAGGAACATCGCCATTTTCCATCCTTTAATATGCAAATTGTGCTTTGTCTGCAATTGACAATAGTCATCATATATTTTACAGTTTCAAGTTTAACCATTTTGTAAATCTTTCCCTTAGACTCCTCAGGTGATAGAAATTATTTCCCAATCCAAAGTTCTGCTAATGTCACTGTAGACATTCATTAGAAAATACGTGGGAACCATCTGAGTTATTTTCTCCTTTTCCTTGGTCCTCTGCCACTCTTGCCTGATGAAATACTTCGGGCTAAATTTTACCATGTTGTCTGAGTCATTTTGGGTCATAAATCTGCTCAAGGTGGCAGTGTGCCTCCTGACTGAATTGAGGCGGCCACTTGGTAGGTTGCCTCCATGTTTGCCATCCAATTTGGGATGACAAGTGAATTATTCTGGAGGTTGGAGCTACATGGCCCACTTCTGGAGAGACCAGCAGCCCCTCATTGTGTGACCAGTTGTTGAGGCTCGAGCAGCAGGGAGCTGTCCTCGGTGTCAGAACCATGGCAATTGGAGACATCTGCCTCCACGAAATCCAGGTGGCAAGGCTGTGACATGAGAAGACAGCAGCTCTGCCATTTTCTTCTGGAAACATTTAGAGCTCCTTCAGCTGTAATAGATACTCAACCTCCCGATATCTGGCTGCCTCCCCTAACTTGTCCAAGTGTTGACTCTGGAGGTGTCAGCGTGACACCAGCAAAATTGTCATGTGGTGTGAAGGCTGTCGATAGTCATTTAACTACCTAAAATGGTACTCTGACACAGGTGGGTGGCTTCTCAGCAGTGAACACAGACGGCCCCTGGGAAAAGCAGCCAGCATTGGGAGCCTGTCAGCAAACTGACCTGGAGCATTATTTTAAGAATTTGCTTGCTCCCTTCCTGCCTTCATACCTATCTCCAAGAGCCCGGGAAAATTCAATCCTTAATTTCTTATGACAGCATGGCCATTATTCGCTTCACTCCGGACAACAATGGTATACTTAAATCATCTTACCAGATTTATTTTTTTATTTGTTCATGGGGTGTAGCATCTCTGGCTGGGCCAGCATTTATTGCCCAACCCTAAGGGCATTTAAGAGTCAACCACATTGCTGTGGGTCTGAAGTAACATGTAGGCCAGGCCAGGTAAGGACGACAGATTTCCTTCCCTAAAGGACATCAGTGAACCAGATGGGTTTTTATGACAATCGACAATGGTTTCATGGTCATCATTAGACTTCTAATTCCAGATTTTATTGAATTCAAATTTCACCATTTGCCATAGTGGGATTCAAATCCAGGTCCCCAGAGCATTGCCAGATGGTTTTGTGTTTTGTAGTCAAACGAGCAAAAGTCTTTTAGTGCCATATTTATACATTCTATTAACATAGTTGTTTATGAATTAGTCACATTGTTAACAGTCAGCATCATCATTTTATAATGAGTGCATTTCTAACAGCTTAAATCAAACTAGAACTATTCATCATAATCTGGAAAATATTGATAAAAATTAAAATCATCAAAAAGAAAATGAAATGACTTCAGTCTCTGTTTAACTTACAAGGGAGATTCAAAAGACACTTAAAATAATTGGAATCATGTTGATGGTCACCACATAGTTTGCGTACAACAGACCAAGTTTAAGTAAAAAGCTAACTTGCAAAAATATAGAGAATATTCAGTGTCGGGAAAAGTTTATTGTGACATGTGAATATTCTGGTAAATAGCATGGATGGTTATGGCCATAATTCTCGGATCTCACTCGCGGATGGCTTTCTCCAGTCCCGCTGCAGTGACTGGAGATTTGGCTGAGCACCAAATTCTGTGTTCTCGCTGGCAGGGCATCGGAGAATTCCAGCTTTCATCTGCCATCTTCTACTACAAAGTGATGAAATATACAAAATTATGCCCCGGCTTGTCATGCTTTCAGATCAATCGCACGGGTGTAAGTGCTCAATAGGAAATAATGGGGGGAAATTGACTTGCACTGTAAAAGTATATGTTATCCTCAGCTGCAGGCCAACGTTTGGCTGTGGCCTCATTTAAATGCTGTTGCTGTATAATGGGTGCACTACTGTAACTTGGCAGTCAGTAAGGTGAGAATTTGACTGGTTCCTATCCTGAGCCCGCTGGCGAGTTGTGTTTGGGGTGGTGAAGGCAATTGGGGAATGGGGGCAGCACAAGTGAATTGGCAACAGGAGAAGCACTTCTACTTTTCCTTGACCCTCAAAGTTAAACAGTTGGCATATCCTAGACCTCTGTTTAAAATGAACTAGCCAGGGCATGTTTGACACATGTTCAATGCACTTGTACCTGAATATTTCATTTGTGGTTTTACAACCAGAATAGGATTCCGATTTGCCTATTTATGTAGCCATTCTCCTGTTTCCGGCAGGTGGGCTTCACACCACTAACACGGCTTCCTGCATATGGCATCAAGTCGGCCTTGGGCATCAATGAAGTGGCTAAGGCACCCACCCTATTTTCTACTGCTGGCTGCCCATTCTTCAGGAACCCAGCCGGTGGTATGAGTTAAATTCATCCCAATGCTGCTAAGTAAGTAAATTCAAAACATGCAGACATAAGATTTGGGTAGTAAATTCCCATTGACTATAGTAACCATCCTGTTAAATCCTTTTGCTTTAAAAACAGGCTTTTTTTTGCAATTGTGTAAAATTAGATAACAGAATCACTATGCTATAATTATCAGTATAAGTTTATCCTAATTATAGTTTTTTTTTGCACTCATCATTCTACTCTATCAAATGTAAGCTACTAAAATTGCTTGAATAGCCAAAGGAAAGTTTCCCACAGTCACTGGCTACAGAAAACACCATTGTCTTTCCTCAGCTTGATGGACAACATTTTTATAAATGGTAACCTGTCTGTCAAAGGCACCCTTACTGAAAAGGCAAGAAAGAGAACAGAATGGATTCTGCCAATATCTGACAAAGCATGTTAACACATAATCAGGCATTCATTAGCCGAGCAGCTGCCTATGGGACCTGCAATAACACAGGTGCCTTTAGCCATTTCCTATTCATACATAAAAGCCAAAAAAGCACGATACCTGAAAAAGGAACAGTTTATTATGACCTGTCAAACTTCCATATTCTAGACCTGATGCATACATGGGATCTGAGAAGCAAAAGGTAATGAACACAGCTCAAGTATTGTTTCATGCAAAAAAGTGAACAAATATTCCCAATAATTGGCTGAAAGACATTGGCTTCCAAATACAAAAGGCAAAGAAAGCTGCTTTTCAGTTATAATGCCGTTAACTCTTTGAGGAGTGCAGTGGCATTAGTGGACAAATTCACAAACGTAATAAGATGTTTTAATTTCTTTCCAGAATAATGTGGATTACGGATTTTTTTGTTGGTTCTGTGCATTTTTCCCACTGATTTCAATGGAATGAAAATCAGGCAAGTTGCATAATGGACGGGCGATCCATTCTGCCAGGTTACCACCCAGATGGCAAAGTTGAAAATGACCCCCACTGTGTTTGCATTGCATTCAAGCAGTGAAGAGTGTGGATGGGGGTCTTGGTATCCTCAAGCTGTATCGTGGCATACACTAAAGGCAGCTCATCAGGTGAGGCAAGTGTGACATTGCCTCACCTAGACCTCTGTATATACATGGGAAAGTGGGGAGTTAATATTGGTGTTGACAACTGATGTGCAGAACAGCATTTTATACTGCACATTAATTTATAATTAGCAGAATCTGAGCCGCAGTATTGGATAATGACCAGTGGGATGCAGTTGGGATTTTGTTGTCAGAATCTAGTGGAAGGATTCTACAGGAAGACCCCAATGCCATGGTAACATGCTGGCTTTGTGAGGCATGTATAGCTGTGCCTCACCTTTCAAAAAGGCCACCAGTAGCCCTGTATTCGCTGTGATTCCCTCAACAGCACGTCAATCCAGCATGCACAGGATCTTGTGGTGTTCCTTACAAAGCTTTCCTGGACGAAGTAAACCTTGACACCAGATTACATTAAAGCTCTTTCCTGATGTAAATAATAAATGCTACATAGTCTTTGCAATGTATGCCAAGTCCTTTTTCTTACACAGTACAGATATTTGTTTTACCAAGTGACTGGCTCGGAAATTTGGTGGTTCTTCCAAAAGATACTCTTCTAACTCTTCAGGCATTATCCAATAATTTTAGTAATCATTTTACTAGCATGCTCATGAAGCTAATTTGTCTGTAATTTTCACATTTTCTTTGCGACCATGATTTTATTTTTTAGTAACTAATTCATTACCTGTGATATTGCTCTAAGTGGAGTGCTCAGGTGCAACAGCAGCAAAAACAATTTGCATTGATGTAGTAGATTTAATAGAAACATGGAAAGCTTTATGCACAGAAAGAAGTCATTTGGCACATTGTGTCTGTGTTATCTATAAAAGAGTGATCCGGATTAATCTCTGTTTACAGCTCCTGGTCCGTAGACAGGATCTACAGTTATTTAGAGATGCAAGGACTGATGAGGGACAGTCAGCATGGCTTTGTGAGTGGAAAATCATGTCTCATAAATTTGATTGAGTTTTTTGAAGGGGTAACCAAGAAGGTAGATGAGGGCAGTGCAGTTGATGTTGTCTACATGGACCTTAGCAAGGCCTATGACAAGGTATCGCATAGTAGGTCGTTGCATAAGGTTAAATCTCACGGGATCCAGGGTGAGATTATCTAAATAGATACAAAATTGGCTTCTTGACAGAAGCCAGAGGGTGGTTGCAGAGAGTTGTTTTTCAAACTGGAGGCCTGTGACCCGCGGTGTCCCTCAGGGATCAGTGCTGCGTCCACTGTTATTTGTCATTTATATTAATGATTTGGGTGAGAATATAGAAGGCATGGTTAGTAAGTTTGCAGATAACACCAAGATTGGTCATATAGTGGACAGTGAAGAAAGTTATCTCCAATTGCAACGGGATCTTGATCGATTGGGCCAGTGGGCTGATGAATGGCAGATGGAGTTTAATTTAGACAAATGCGAGGTGATGCATTTTGGTAGATTGAACCAGGGCAGGACTTACTCAGTTAATGGTAGGGCATTGGGGAGAGTTACAGAACAAAGAGATCTAGGGGTACATGTACATAACTCCTTGAAAGTGGAGTCACAGGTGGACAGAGTGGTGAAGAAGGCATTCGGCATGCTTGGTTTCATCGGTCAGAACATTGAATACAGGAGTTGGGACGTCTTGTTGAAGCTGTACAAGACATTGGTAAGGCCACACTTGGAGTAGTGTGTGCAGTTCTGGTCACCCTATTATAGAAAGGATATTATTAAACTAGAAAGAGCGCAGAAAAGATTTACTAGGATGCTACTGGGACTTGGTGGTTTGAGTTATAAGGAGAGGCTGGATAGACTGGGACTTTTTGCTCTGGAGAGTAGGAGGCTGAGGGGTGATCTTATAGAGGTCTATAAAATAATGAGGGGCACAGATCAGCTAGTCAATATCTTTCCCCAAAGGTAGGGGAGTCTAAAACTAGAGGGCATAGGTTTAAGGTGCGAGGGGAGAGATACAGAAGTGTCCAGAGGGGCAATTCTTTCACACAGAGAGTGGTGAGTGTCTGGAAGAAGCTGCCAGAGGTAGTAATAGAGGCGGGGACAATTTTATCTTTAAAAAGCATTTAGATAGTTACATGGATAAGATGGGTATAGAGGGATATGGGCCAAATGGGATTAGTTTAGGGGTTTAAAAAAAAGGCGGCATTGACAAATTGGGCCAAAGGGCCTGTTTCCATGCTGTAAATCTCTATGATTCTATGATCTGTAGATTACGGAATCTCAAGTGCATATCCAAGTGTTTCTCAATGTGATGAGGGTTTCTGCATCTACCAACCTTTCAGGTTCTTCTGACCTACTCTGTCTAGATTCCTCATAATTTTGTGCACCTCAATTAAATCTCCCCTCAGCATCCTCTGTTCAAAAGAAACAAACCATAACTATCCAACCTTTCCTCGTTGCAAAGTTCTCGATTCCTGGCCACATTCTTATAAATCTCCTCTTTATTTTTTTAAATTAATTCGTGGGACATGGGTTTTGATGGCTGGCCAGCATTTATTGCCCATCCCCAGCTGCCCGAGAGCAGTTGAGAGTCAACCACATTGCTGTGGCTCTGGACTCACATGTAGGCCAGACCAGCTAAGGACGCCAGATTTCCTTCCCAAAGGACATTAATGAATCGGATGGGTTTTTCTGACAATCGACAATGGTTTCAGAGGGCCCGATTTTACCATCAAATTGCGCCCTTTTTAGGGTGCGAAAAAATGGTAAAGTCGGGTGTGAGGCGAGTAGCGTGATCCGCGCCTGCCTCCGCGGCAGCTCCCACTTTACCCAAGGCCCAAAAATGGCCACGATCAGGATCGCATGCATGTATTTAAATTGACTTAATGGGCTGCATGCCCAGCTTTACCAGCACTTCCCCCTTTACCACTGCATTTGCCCATCCGGAATTGGCACATAACAGACACGCTCCATAAAAGTCCGATTCGGGTGCTTTAGTTAGTGAGGAGGTAAGTGCCAAGCGTCCGACGGCTCTCTACTTGAGATCGGTGGGGGTGGGGGTGCGGGGTGGAGGCGCTGCCACTCTGCTTGAGATCGTTGGGGGTGGGGGGGCGAAAAAGGAGGGTCCGTTGCCACTCTGCCTGAGATCAGTGAGGGGGGAAGGGGGGTCCGCTGCCACTCTGCCTGAGATCAGTGGGTGGGAAGGGGGGGTCCGCTGCCACTCTGCCTGAGGTCAGTGGGGAGAAAGGGGCGCTCTGCTGCCACTCTGCCTGAGAGCAGTGGGGGGGAAGGGGGGGTCCGCTGCCACTCTGCCTGAGAGCAGTGGGGGGGAAGGGGGGGTCCGCTGCCACTCTGCCTGAAATCGGTGGAGGGGAGGGGTGGAGGGGCCTGTGATCGGTCTGGATGGCGGGGGTGGGGGGATAAGGGGGTCAGTAGTGTTGGGGTGTGGGTCAATGTCTGTGGGGGCCAGGGGGAGACATTATCCAGCCTGGGAGGGATGTGGCAGGGGAACCGCATTCTATAATTTTTTTTGTGCATGTGCAGTTGGATCAGACCTGCAGGATTTCGGGCATGTTAAGCCCTGCCCACTGGCTTCTGCAGGGAGATTCGGAAATGCTGATATTTTTGCAGGCAGAGTGCGTATGCGGGCGCCTGAGAACGGGTCTAAAAGTCGGATCTGAGACACTCCCAGATTCAAGTCTGCTCAGCACTTAGAATCAAAATGGTAAAATAGGACCCATAGTCACCAGGAGATTCTTAATTCCAGATATTTTTTGTTGAACTCAAATTCCATCATATACTGTGGCGGGATTTGAACCCGGGTCCCCAGAACATTAACTGAGTTTCTGGGTTAATAGTCTAGCAATAATACCAGTAGGCCATCATCTCCCTCAATACCTCTATACCTCTCTTTGTACCCTCTCTCGTATAATCACATCTTTCCTGTAATGCAGTGACCAGAACAATATGCAAGTGTGTCATCTCTGTTCTCACTCATGTTTTATACAAATCTAGCATAACTCCCCTGTTCTTGTGGTCTGGGCCTTGACCAATAAAGGAACCCCTCCTCTATGCCTTTTTTACCACCTTATCATCCTGTCCTGAAACCTTTAGGGATCTATGGACATGGACTCCTTTACACGTCCCATAATCCTGCTGTTATTTCCTTGTTTTGTTTGTTTCCCCAAGCGTGTTATCTTTCACTTCTCTGAGTTGAATTTCATTTGCTATTCTTCTGCCCAAGTGACCAACCCATTCATTTCTTTCTGCAGTTTGCAGCTTTCTCCCTCATTACCAATCACATGACCAATTTCATATCATCCACAAACTACATAATAATGCCCCCTACCTTTAAATCTAAATCATTAGTATTTACCCCAATCATCAAGGGAGCTAGTATTGAGTCCTGAGAAACTCCAATGGAAACAGCCGTCCAGTAAGAAAACCACCTTACTTCCTTCCATTGAGCCAGTTCTGGATCCGACTTGTCACTTTCTCTTGGTTCATATGAATTTTTATTTTTTGACCAGTCTGCCATGTGGGATCTTGCCAAAAGCCTTCAAAAATCCATGTACACTGCATCAAACCCTTATTGATCATCCTTGTTACTCTTTCAAAAAAATCCAAACAAGTCTGACAAGCATGATCTTCACTTCACGGATCTACGCTGACCATTTTTAATTCTTCCATACCTCCTTGAATGACAATTTATACTGTCTCAGATTTTCTTTCCAATGATTCGCCTACCATTGAGGTTAAGCTGATTAACCTGTAATTGCTCGTCATATCCTTCATTCCTTTTTAAACAATGATATAATGCTAGCCGTCCTCTTCTCCTCTGGCACCCTTACCTGTAGCTAGGGAGGGTTGGAAGATGAAGATTAGAGCTTCTCTTATTTCTTCCCTTGCTTCCCTGAGGAGCTTGGGATACATAGAACATAGAACAGTACAGCACAGAACAGGCCCTTCGGCCCACGATGTTGTGCCGAGCTTTATCTGAAACCAAGATCAAGCTATCCCACTCCCTATCATCCTGGTGTGCTCCATGTGCCCATACATATCATCACAAGTTTTCATCTGAGCTTGGTGACTTATCCACTTTCAACAATGTGAAACACTTTAATATTTTCCCCCTCACTATGTTTATTTCATCCAATATTTTACATTCCCTCTCTGTAAATACAATGTTTGCTTCATTCCTCTCTTTCGTGGAAACAGATGCAAAGTATTTATTTTGAAGTATGCCCATGTCTTCCACCTCTACACACAAATTATATTTTTGTTCTCCAACTGTCCCTACTCTTTCTTTAATTATCATTCTGGTCTTTATGCATTTGTAAAATTAATTTAGATTGTCTTTAATTGCACTTGTTTTCATACCCACTCTTTGCTTTCCTAATTTTCTCTTTAACTTCACCCCTGCACTTTCTTGAGCAAGAATGACTCAATGCTTTTCAGGAGCATGATCAGACAAACACTGGCACTGAACCAAAGATGAAGATATTAGAAGGGGTGATTAAAAGTTTGGTAAAAGAAGTGGGTTTTAAAGGCAGCTTCAAAAGATGAGGGGAGAATGGAAAGAAAGGCATATGCGAGGGTGATTACAGAGAATAGGTGATAAGGGTAATTTTTCCGTGATTGGAAGTGGGTAGTGGCAGGGTTCAGTTCTGGGCTCACTTTTACTCACTGTGTATGTCAATCACATGGACATAGATATAGAGGGAGTGATGGGGAAATTTTCAGATGGTACCAAAATAGGAGGTATAGCTCATTCTTTAGGAAGAAGAGTGAACTGGAAAGTGATAGTGATAACATTGTAGAATTAACTAAAATGGCAGCAGAATTTCAATGTCAATAAGTTTTAGGTGAAATATTTTGTTAAAAAAAAGCAGAAATAACGGGGGCAATTCTCCCAACAATGCTGTCTTGGCGAGAAAACTGGTGTAAATCACGACTGTTTTTTCAGCTCAACTTCAGACTTGAATCTCCCACACTCTGTGCAATGCAGAGGTCATAATCGCGAATCTCATTAAAAGCTCAGGGGCGGGGCCTATTCATGCCAGAGTCTGACAGTCATGCGCAGAGGCCCCGAACTGTCAGCCTGCAGTTTGCTGGTCAGCCCGGGACCCCGGCAGTGCTGCCCCTTCACCGCCGCCCCCCCACACCCACCTCCCTCCTCTCCCCACCCTCCCCCAACGGCCCGGCTGCGGCCTGCACAAGTATTCCCGGTCCTCTGTCCTGGAGCGCCCCGATCTCCAGCAGCCCCCCACTCCCTCTCCCCCCGCCCCCTCCCCCTCCCCCGGCAGAACCACCGTCCCCCGGGAGGCAGACCACCCCCGCCCCCCCCACCCCAGCCCGCCCCGATCGCTGGCCTCGCTCCAGCCCCCCAGCCCCAACCAATCCCAATGCAGAGTGGCAGCGGGACCCCCACCGATCGCCCCCTAGGCCTGCCCACTTGCCCGGCCCCTTGTCCCCTAGGCCCTGCCCGTAGGCCCCGTCCCCCTTGGCATTGCCTGATGTCCGGTGGGTAGTGCCAAGGTGCCCCTGAGCATGGGCACTTTGCCCCTTGCGGCATTAAAAATTAAAAAAACTTTTTACAAGATATGGCATATGGTTCACTACCACTTTCTCCTGGGCAGCTAGGCCAGCATTTATTGCCCTTCCTAGCTGCCCATGAGAAAGTGATGGTGAACCACCTTCTTGAACTACTGCAGTCCCTGTGGTGTAGGTACACCCACATGTTGTTAGGAAGGGAGTTCCAGAGTTTTGATCCAGCGACAGTGAAGGAACAGCAATATTTTTCCAAGTCAGGATGGTGTGTGAATTGGAGGGGAACTTGCAGGTGGTGGCGTTCCCATGCATCTGCTGCCCTTGTCCCTTTAGGTGGTGGAGGTCATGGTTTGGGAAGATGCAGTCAAAGGAGTCTTGATGAGTTTCTGTAGTACATCTTGTATATGGTACATACCGCTGCCACTATACATCAGTGGTAGAGAGAGTGAATCTTTCAGGTGGTGGATGGGGTGCCAGTCAAGCGGACTGCTTTGTCGTGGATGGTGTAGAGTTTCTTGAGTTTTGTGGGAGCCGTATTCATCCAGCAAAGTGGAGAGTATTCCATCATAAAACAGACGTATGCTTTGTGGGTGATGAACAGACTTTGAGGAGTCAGGAGTTGTTACTCTTCACAGTTACTCCAAAATCAAACCTGCATCCTTTCAGTTGTTATGCTTGTGGCACACATTTCACCAATGCAAAATTAGTTGGCTTGGATCAGATAACAGGAGAGCCTCTGAATAAACACCATCCACTTAGATATACTCGGTGTGCAGACTGTTCAGCAAGTAATCAGCAGCCAACACCAGACATACCAAACCCTGTGATGATGGAGACAGGTAGAGGTTTTCACTCATAAACCTGCACACAGTCAGCATCAAGGTGATGGTCACTGTCCATAGATTGGGGCAAACGTGGAGCTTGTATCCTCCTGAGGTGACAGAGCAGATTCTTTCAGAATCAGCTTTGCTCTCCCCAATCCAGGCAATGGGTAAATAGGAACCTTAAACACTTGCTGCTCTCCCTGATTTGATTTGATTTGATTTATTATTGTCACATGTATTAACATACAGTGAAAAGTATTGTTTCTTGCGCTCTATACAGACAAAACATACCGTTCATAGAGAAGAGAGTGCAGAAGAGAGTGCAGAATGTAATGTTACAGTCGACTTCAGGAAGCGTAAAGGAGAACATGCCCCTCTCTACATCAATGGGGACGAAGTAGAAAGGGTCGAGAGCTTCAAGCTTTTAGGTGTCCAGATCACTAGCAACCTGTCCTGGTCCCCCCCCATGCCGACACTATAGTTAAGAAAGCCCACCAATGCCTCTACTTTCTCAGAAGACTAAGGAAAGTTGGCAAGTCAACTACGACTCTCACCAACTTTTACAAATGCACCATAGAAAGGATCTAGAGAAAGGTGGAGGAAGATCAACTTAATGCAAGGTAAATCCAGTCAAAAGTCTGACAGCAGCAAGGAAGAAGCTGCTCTTGAGTCAGTTAGTACATGACCTCAGACTTTTGTATCTTTTTCCCAAAGGAAGAAGGTGGAAGAGAGAATGTTCGGGGTGCATGGGGTCCTTAATTATGCTGGCTGCTTTGCCGAGGCAGCGGGAAGTGTAGACAGATTCAATGGGTGGGAGGCTGGTTTGCGTGATGGATTGGGCTACATTCACAACCTTTTGTGGTTCCTTGCGGTCTTGGGCAGAGCAGGAGCCATACCAAGCTGTGATACAACCAGAAAGAATGCTTTCTATGGTGCATCTGTAAAAGTTGGTGAGAGTCATAGCTGACATGCCAAATTTCCTTAGTCTTCTGAGAAAGTAGAGGCATTGGTGGGCTTTCTTAACTATAGTGTCGGCATGGAGGGACCAGGACAGGTTGTTGGTGATCTGGACACCTAAAAGCTTGAAGTTCTCAACCCTTTCTACTTCGTCCCCATTGATGTAGATAGGGGCATGTTCTCCTTTATGCTTCCTGAATTCAATGACAATCTCCTTTGTTTTGTTGACATTGGGGGAGAGATTATTGTTGCCGCACCAGTTCACCAGATTCTCTATCTCATTCCTGTACTCTGTCTCGTCATTGTTTGCGATCTGACCCACGACTGTGGTGTCGTCAGCAAACTTGAAAATTGAATTGGAGGGAAATTTGGCCGCACAGTCATAGGCGTATAAGGAATATAGTAGGGGGCTAAGGATACAGCCTTGTAGGGCACCGGTGTTGAGGATGATCGTGGAGGAGGTGTTGTTGCCTATCCTTACTGATTGTGGTCTGTGAGTTAGGAAGTTCAGGATCCAGTCACAGAGGGAGGTGCCGAGGCCCAGGCCACAGAGTTTGGAGATGCGTTTCGTGGGAATAATAGTGTTGAAGGCTGAGCTGTAGTCAATAAATAGGAGTCTGACATAGTGTCCTTGTTATCTAGGTGTTCCAGGGTTGAGTGCAGGGCCATGGAAATGACGTCTGCTGTGGATCTGTTGCGACGGTAGGCCAACTGTAGTGGATCCAGGTCGTCCGAGAGGCTGGAATTGATTTGTGCCATGACTAACCTTTCGAAGCACTTCATAATGATGGATGTCAGAGCCACCGGATGATAGTCATTAAGGCACGCTGCTTCGTTTTTCTTAGGTATCGGGATGATGGTCATCTTCTTGAATCAGTTAGGGACCTCAGATTGTTGTAAAGAGAGGCTGAAGATGTCTGTGAATACTCCCGCCAGCTGATCCATGCAGGATCTGAGTGCACGTCCGGGTACCTCATCCAGGCCAGTTGCTTTCTGTTGGTTGACCTTCAAGAAGGCTGCTCTGGCATCTGCAGTGGTGATCCCAGATACAGGTTCATCCAGGGCTTCCAGGGTGGAGGGCATGCTCTCGCTGACCTCTTGCTCAAAACAGGTATAGAATGCATTGAGCTCATCAGGGAGGGGTGCGTTGGAGCTGGCGATTTTACATGCCTTCATCTTGTAGCCTGTTATGTCTTGCAGACCTTGCCATATTCGGCAGGGGTCGGTGTGGTTAGCTTGGGACTCTCGCTTGGTCCGGTATTGTCTTTTGGCATCTTTGATGGATTTCCTTAGATTGTATCTGGCTTCCCTGTATAGGTCAGTGTCGCCTAACTTGAGAGCCCTCAGACCTGGACTTCAGCAAGCAGTGGATATCCCTGTTCATTCATGGTTTCCGGTGGGGGAGCACACGGATTTGCTTCTTTGGCACACAGTCTTCTACACGCTTACTAATAAAGTCATTTACTGCAGTGGTGTACTTGTTCAGGCTGATCACAGAGATTTTAAATACTGACCAGTCCACCTACCCCAAGTAGCCCCGTAGATCATCGATTCCTCAGACCAACATTGCACGACTCTCTTTGATGGATTCTCCCACTTCAGTTTTTGCTTGTAAGCTGGGAGCAGGAGCACAACCTTGTGGTCTGATTTGCCAAAGTGTGGGCTGGTGATAGAGCGGTGGGCATGTTTGATATTTGTGTAGCAGTGGTCCAGGATGTTTGGGCCTCGGGTGGAGCAGGAGACGTGTTGATGGTAACTTGGTAGTACACACCTGCACCTGCCAGGTTACCACTACAAAATGTAAAGAATAAGATTGCTAGTTATTGTATGAAATCCATGGAATGTCAGAACACTTCAAAGCTAATGCCTCCATCTATCTCCTCAACACTGACTTCATATGCACCATTTGCTGTTGGTCATGCAAATTAAGACTTGGCCTAATGTTAGACATGAGATGATATCAACCCCCTATTGATTGCATTTGTCTTGTTGGAGATGGCCATTGCCTAGCATTTGTGTGGCGCAAATATTACTTGCCACTTATCAACCCAAGACTGACTGCTGCCCAGGTCTTGCTGCATATGAGCACAGACTGCTTCGGTACCTGAGGAGTGGCGGATGGTACTGAACATTGTGCAATTATCAGTGAATATCCCCTTCTAACCTTATGATGAATGGGGATTCATTAATCAAGATTAAATAACAAGATTAATTAATCCTGTTGCGAACAACTGAGGGGGTTGAATAAAAAAGGGGAGGCAGTTCATCCCTCCTATAACAATTGGTGGGGTATCTGATCTGGAATCATAACAAATTGAGGGGACCTTGTCCATGACCGATTGTAACAGGTCTTGGGAAACAAAGTTAGACAAGTGGATGAAGTGGCAGTGGGTGACCATTTTGGAGATACTGACCATAATATGATTAGATTTAGCATAATTATGGAAAAGAATAAAAGTAGAACAGGAGCAAAAATTCTAAATTGGGGAAAGACAAATTTTACGAAGCTGAGGGGTGATTGGATGAAAGTGGACTGTTTTTAGCTACTTGAAGGGAAATCAGTGGCAGACCAATGGGGGGCATTCAAAAGCAAGATTGTACGGACACAGTTTAGGTATATCTCCACAAAGAAAGGTAATGATTGACTGATGTTTTAGCTAATGGAAAGCAGTTTCCAGTGACGTTCCAGCTCTGCTCTTTGTGGTATAGATTAATGATTTGGGGTTAAATGTGGGAGGCATGATTGGGAAATTTGCAGATGACATAAAAATCAACCACGTGGTTGATAGTAAAGAGGATAGCCGTTGTCTTCAGAATGATTTCAAAGGTTTGATTGAGTGGGCAGGAAAGCAGCAAATGGAATTCAATCTGGAAAAGAGTGAGGTAATACATTTGGGGAGGGCAAATAAAGCAAGGGAATACACAATAAATTGGAGGATTTAGAGTGAGGTAGAAGAAGTGAGAGACTTGGAGTGCTCCATGCCCACAGGTCCCTGAAGGTGTCAGTTCAGGTGGCTAAGCTGGCTCCTTTATTGCATGAGGTATTGAATACAAAAACATGGGTGTAATGCTGGAACTGTTTAAAATGCTGGTTAGCCCACACAGAGTTTTGCATTCAATTCTGGTCGTCACATTACAAGAAGGATATAATTGCTTTGGCGAGAGTACAGAAGGGATTTACAAGAATGTTGCCAGGGATGGAAATTCAGAGCTATGAGGAGAGATTAGGTTCACTAGGGTTGTTTTTTTCCTTAGACGAGAGGACACTGAGTGGCGATTGATTGAGGTGCAAAAAATTATGATGGGCCTAGATAGAGTAGGTAAAGAAGACTTATTTTCCCCAAAGGAGAGGTCAATTACCTGACTTAATGTGATTGGCAGATGGATTAGTGGGGACATTCGGAAAAAGGGTGGTAGGTGTCTGGAATTTGTGGCCCAGATGGTGGGTGACACAGAAATCTTTAACTCATTCAAAAGGTACCTGGATCTAGGCCTGAAGTGCTGTAACCTATAAGGCTACAGACTGGGTGCTGTAAAATGGGATTAGAATAGACAGCTAGCTTTTGTTTCAACTGGTGCAGACACAATGGGCTGAATAGCCTCCTTTTCTATGGTTCTACGGTTTTTGCTGAGCTGACTTAAAAGGTAGAATCAGGTGAGAGATGCAATCGGGTGTAGTGAATCAAAATAGAACTTATTAAGTAAGAATGCTAAATATACTTAACAAAAGACAGTGAAGACAGCAAGGGTATTCTTCCACCACCCCCCCAAATGAGAGTCTGGATTCACTCAGATGCTGACAGAACAGGCAGAGTCTTTAGTCAGATTTTGCGGCCCTGTAGTGGGATTAACTGCAGGGAACATGGCAGACCACCCAAAAGTCCAGTAACTTTCAAAAGAACCAGAGGATCCTGGTGATGGGCGGCGCCAGAAAATCCCAGATTTTGTATTTGCCCTGATTCGATCTTGAGCCCTATATCACATGAGTTGTCATCATAAGAATGATGGTATGTCTTGAAACCTTTCATATTTAATCTCAATTCTGAGTCTTTGTGCTGAATTAGGTTCAACTCACATTAACTCAATTGGCTAAAAGTGAGGTCACTCTTCCCTCCACACATTCAAGGCTCAAGTCATATAGCCAGTAATTGACAGACAAATATCCATTTTTTGTTATCTCACTCGAGACTGGAATTACACCTCGCAGTTAACAAATTATTATTATTCTTAATTGACTGTCTCTCTCTTGTGAGGACTATTGTCTTCCATGAGTCTGAAGATGGCTGATGAGGCTGATACGAAATCTGCAGACCTTATGGCACATAGAGCATTTGTGGGATGCCTGGTTGTGTGTTATCAGTTTGGGTTCTTTCCTCCACTGTTGCTTTTCCTCTTCTTAGGACCTTGTCCTTGTTGGTTCCCAAAATGCTGGAATCCTTTCTGCAGACATTGCCACCATCTGGTTCGATCCAAGGCGATGGTCTCCCAGTTGGATGTCAGTATTGCATTTCGTCATATTGACTTTCAGTACATCCCTGACTCACTGCTTCCGTCCTCCACTGGTACGTCTATCCTGTCTGAGCTGGGAGAAGACATGATTCGGGAGCCTAGTATCTGATATATTTGACCAGCCCAATGAGCTAAGGGAGGATGGTAGTCTCAATGCTTTTGTGACTGCATGTGAGAGGACATTGATGTTGGTGGATCTGTTTTCCCAATTAATATACAAAATTTTCCACTGGCATGACTCCATTACTTTGAGGTGCCTCCTATACATTATCCAGGTTTCAGCCCTGTACACTCTGAAAGGGATCACAACTGCATGGTAGACCATGAACTTAGTTTCAGTTTTGATGTTGTGATCTTCAAACACTCGCTTCCTCAGGTGGTCAAAGGCTGCACCAGCAGATTTCAGTTGATGCTGAATGTCTTTGTCAATGTCAACCTTCTGTAAAGATAATATCCAAGGCATTGGAAGTGTTGCACATTTTCCATGCCCTCATCATGAATCCTAATCAAAGGGACTCGGTTATGTACATTTGGATTTGCTGATGAAGAACTTTAGTCATCTGAATGTTGAGTATAAATCCCATATTCTCGTATGCTTCAGTAAATACATTGATGATTCTCTGGAGATCTGTTTCTGAAACAGCACTTAGCATCACCAGCGTACTGGAGCTCAATGACTGATGTCAGGTGGTCTTAGAGTTTGGAGACATCATTGATTAAATAGCGTACCATCTATTTGATAAATAAATTGCACTTCAGCAGGGAGTCTGTCTCTAGCTAGCCAGAGCATGGCAGTGAGGAAATAAAAGAGTTGGAATGATGACAAAACCTTATTTTACTCTTTGCTTAACCTCAAACTGTTATGGATCTGTTATTAAGGATCACTGCTCTCATGTCATCATGAAGCAAGTGAAGGATGGTAATGAATTTTGGAGGACATCCAATCTTCCAGAATTTTCCAGAGTGCCTCACAATTTACAGAGTCAATGGCCTTTGTCAAGTCAAAGAACACTATGAGGAGAGGTTGGTGTCATTTGCTACATTTTCCTTGTCGCTGGTGAGTTGTAAAAATCATATCGGTTGTGTCTCTTCATGGCGTAAACACACATTGAAATTTGGGGAGCAGCTCTTCAGAAAATGTAATAATTCGATCCAGAAGGATTCATGGAATGATATTTCCTGTAATGGAAAGCAGAAAGATGCCTATGTGATTTCCACAGTTAGATTTCACCTCTTTCTTAAAGATTGTCATGTTGGTGTTAAGATAATTCGGGACTTGTTCTTCCTTCCAGATAAGAGCGTGGACATGTAATGTTCGTTCCTCTCCTCCATGCTTTAAGATTTCAGTGGGGATACACTCACCTCCTGTCACTTTGTTCTTTATTTGTGTGATGGCTTTCATCACCTCCATAGATGGTAGCAGAGTACCAAGCTCATCTCTAACTGGGTGTTGTGGGATTGAGTTGAAAGCACTCTTGTCAATATTGATTCTCAATTGAAAAGGTCTTCAGAATGCTCCCACCAATGGGCTTTGACAGCATCCTTTTCTTAAGCAGATCGCTTCAGAAGAGCTGGTCCTTGAGTTCATAGTCCATAAATGTGGCAATGAAGAAGCCACGGATTTCATTCATTTTAGTAAGATGTTGAATTACCGTTGCCTTATATACCCACCAAATATTCTTCATGCCATGGACTTACCTTTGTACCTCATCCTTCGCTTGTTGATAAGTCAGTTTCTTCTGAACTGAGTTTGTGTCATATTGCCAGGCAGAAATACTTGCGCTTACAATCAATCAGATTCATTGATATCCTGATCATTTTCATCAAATCAATCCTGATGTTGCCGGACAGAAAATCTGAGTGTATTTTTGGAGGCATTGATGATATTGGATTTACAGACATCCCAAGCACTATGGACATTCTTCTTCTGTTCTTTATTGAAGTTTGAAAGTTTTTCCCTAAGGCATTGTTGGAATTGGTTTCTATTGATTGAGTCCTTCAGAGCTTTGACATTGAAATTTGTGGACGTTGCTGCTGCTTTAACTGCCTTTTGGGAGCCAGTTTGATAGGCATAATTGAACAAATAAGTTGGTGATCAGTCCAGCAGTTGTCAGCCCGCCATTGCTCTGGTGGTGTGAACATCTTTGCGATTCTGGGCACAGATGATGGTGTAATAAATCAGGTGTCAGTTTTTGAACTGTGGGTGTTGCCATGATGTTTTGTACTTGTTCTTCTGGTGGAACAGAGTATTAGCCCATGTTCTGCACATTTGGTAAAGAGAAGAATTCTGTTGGAGTTGACATTTCCAATTCCTTCCCTGGTAATAGTTCCATTCCAAAGACTGAAATCGCTTCCAACTCAGGACTCAAGTAACATAGGTAAAGTTGCCATAGTTCCTGACCATTGCATCTCCCCTTTGAGGGGGAGAGCTGACATGGGTTCGAACTAGGAAATAAAAGGAAGTAAGTTTTGCTGCAGTTGCACAAAGCCTGGTTAGGAGTACTACTTTAGGAGTAGAATGTGCAGCTCTATGCACATCACCCTAAAAAGACATTGGAAGAAATATAGCACAGATTCACCAGAATGCTATCAGGATCCCAAGAGTTAGTTAGATATGGGCAAAGATCACATAAACTGGACTTGTATTCCCTGGAATATAGAATGTTAAGGGAAGATTGTATTAAGGTTTTTTTATGATTTTGAAAGGAATCATGAGGCTGATCAGCCAGTATCTAACCGGATGGCAGAAAGGACTTGAGGGGCCACTTGTGCATGTTTATTCCTATCATTCATTTTGGGTTCTAATATTTTGTACGATGAAATAAAGTGCCAAAACAGATTTTTTCTATGATTGGATCACATCAGGCCACCTTGGAAAATAAAATCTATATCCTCAACATTTGGATCTCCCTTCACGAATGTTAATTTAAGATCCTACTTCAGACTGTGCCAATTCAGCTTAGGTCTGAGCTGGTTGGTTGACCGGCAGCAGCAGGGGCACTGGCAGAATGGAAAAGGTGAGAGCATGTGTACACTACAGAGCCAGTGCAGTGCCATGGGACAACGTCCAGGGACAGTCCACTGGGAGAGGGTTCTTAGTGGTCATAGTATTCCATTAGAGCACATATTGCTATAAGAGCATGCAAGCCTCTTGGAGTACTGGTATGCACAGCCAAGATGGCAGCAGTCTGAGCCTGCATGTCCCAAGCTGGGTTTGCATAGCAACAGGTAGAGATTTCATGGTCTGAATTTCCATTGCAGATGTTCGGTAACATTTGCCTGTGCTGCAATGGAAGCTGAGATGTCAGCCTTCAGATGCTAAGGGAGTGTAATGAAGGGAGTTTGGAATGGGGTTGGAGGAGATTGGGAAAGGGGCTTCTGAGTATGTCTGTTGGGGGAGAGGATTTGGACAGAGGCTTCTCTTGCATGTTGCGAAGCAGTGTGGAACATCTGGGGAGCAGCGTGGAGCTTCAAGGGATGCAGCATGCACAGCACCAATAAGGTTCAGGAGACCGGCTGCATTTTACATGTGGAATGTTGTAAGGGACCTGGTTTTGTCGTCATGCAAGTCTTTCATTGAGTTGAGGACTTTCAATCCTCACCCCCAGGTCCCCAGCATAGCAATGCTTACCCCCCACACCCCTAGTCTCTGGTTCAACCGGCAGCAACCCCCTGACTCAACTCATCAGTTCCTCCCTCAAAGCCTGCCTTATTTTCTTTCCTCAGAGCTTGTAACAAAGGCAACTTACAAATTGTTGGGGATTTTAATTCTCATATTGACTGGACAAGTAGCATTTGCACCACACAAGTACCAGGCAATGACCGTCTCCAACAAAAGAGAATCTAACCATCGCCCCATGACATTCACTGGCTTTACCATCGCTGAATCTCCCACTGTCAACATCCAGGGGTTATCATTGACAGAAACTGAATTGGGCTAGCCAAAGAAATACTGTGACTACAAGAGTAGGTCAGAGGATAAGACTCCTGCAGTGAATAACTCACCTCCTGACCCCTCTCCCCCACCCCTCCCAGAGCCTATAAACCATCTATGAGGCACAAGTAGGAGTGTAGTGGAATACTCTCTAATTGCCTGAATGAGTGTAGCTCCAACAACACTCAAGGAGCTCGACACCATCCAAGACAAAGCAGCCCGCATGATTACTACCCCTTCCACAAACATTCAATCCCTCCATCACCGGTGGACAGTGGCAGCCATATGTATCATCTACACGATGTGCCACAGGAACTCACTCCTTAGACCACTACCATCTAGAAGGACAAGAGCAGCAGATACCTGGGACACCACCACCTGGAGGTTTGCCTCCAAGTCACTCACCATCCTCATTTGGAAATGTATCGCCGATCCTTCACTGTCGCTAGGTCAAAATCCTGGAATTCCCTTCCTAAAATCACTGTGATTGTACCTACACCTCAAGGACCGCAGCGGTTCAGGAAGGCAGTACACCCTCACCTTCTCAAGGGTAATAAGGGGTGTGCAATAAATGTTGGTCTAGGCAGCAATACCAAAGTACCAATATCCCTCAAATGATTTTTTAAAAATTCCCTTCCCAGCTCATTCTGTATCTCCACCTATAGGACTCTGCTTAAAACCCACCTCTTTGACAGAGTCTTTTTACCTCCTGTCCTAATATTTCTTGATGTGGAGATGCCGGCGTTGGACTGGGGTAAACACAGTAAGAAGTTTAACAACACCAGGTTAAAGTCCAACAGGTTTATTTGGTAGCAAAAGCCACACAAGCTTTCGGAGCTCTTAGCCCCTTCTTCAGGTGAGTGGGAATTCTGTTCACAAACAGAGCTTATAAAGACACAGACTCAATTTACATGAATAATGGTTGGAATGCGAATACTTACAACTAATCAAGTCTTTAAGAAACAAAACAATGGGAGTGGAGAGAGCATCAAGACAGGCTAAAAAGATGTGTATTGTCTCCAGACAAGACAGCCAGTGAAACTTTGCAGGTCCACGCAACTGTGGGAGTTACAAATAGTGTGACATGAACCCAATATCCCGGTTGAGGCCGTCCTCGTGTGTGCGGAACTTGGCTATCAGTTTCTGCTCAGCGACTCTGCGCTGTCGTGTGTCGCGAAGGCCGCCTTGGAGAACGCTTACCCGAATATCAGAGGCCGAATGCCCGTGACCGCTGAAGTGCTCCCCAACAGGAAGAGAACAGTCTTGCCTGGTGATTGTCGAGCGGTGTTCATTCATCCGTTGTCGCAGCGTCTGCATAGTTTCCCCAATGTACCATGCCTCGGGACATCCTTTCTTGCAGCGTATCAGGTAGACAACGTTGGCCGAATTGCAAGAGTATGTACCGTGTACCTGGTGGATGGTGTTCTCACGTGAGATGATGGCATCTGTGTCGATGAGGTAACCTCTGCAAGACGTGCCGGATCATCGACACAGATGCCATCATCTCACGTGAGAACACCATCCACCAGGTACACGGTACATACTCTTGCAATTCGGCCAACGTTGTCTACCTGATACGCTGCAAGAAAGGATGTCCCGAGGCATGGTACATTGGGGAAACTATGCAGACGCTGCGACAACGGATGAATGAACACCGCTCGACAATCACCAGGCAAGACTGTTCTCTTCCTGTTGGGGAGCACTTCAGCGGTCACGGGCATTCGGCCTCTGATATTCGGGTAAGCGTTCTCCAAGGCGGCCTTCGCGACACACGACAGCGCAGAGTCGCTGAGCAGAAACTGATAGCCAAGTTCCGCACACACGAGGACGGCCTCAACTGGGATATTGGGTTCATGTCACACTATTTGTAACTCCCACAGTTGCGTGGACCTGCAGAGTTTCACTGGCTGTCTTGTCTGGAGACAATACACATCTTTTTAGCCTGTCTTGATGCTCTCTCCACTCCCATTGTTTTGTTTCTTAAAGACTTGATTAGTTGTAAGTATTCGCATTCCAACCATTATTCATGTAAATTGAGTCTGTGTCTTTATAAGCTCTGTTTGTGAACAGAATTCCCACTCACCTGAAGAAGGGGCGAAGAGCTCCGAAAGCTTGTGTGGCTTTTGCTACCAAATAAACCTGTTGGACTTTAACCTGGTGTTGTTAAACTTCTTACTAATATTTCTTTCCATGGATAGCTGTCTGATTAAAAACCAATCAAAAGTTTTGGGGATATTTTGTTGCATAAATGCAAATTGTTGGTGGAGGAGGGCAATATGTTGGAATAGAAACAGGAAATGCTGCAAACACTCAGCAGGTCAGGAAGCATCTGCAGAGAAAGATGCAGTTTCAGCTTGGTGATCTTTCCTGAGAAGAGAATTAGGTGTAAATTTGTTAAATGTTGAACTGAAATAACTAAAGTTATAATAATACTTATTGAAGAGAACGTACCCGATGTTGGAAACGGGGGAAAAGTGAGTTTTTTGTAGAGAGATGCCCACAGAAGGAGGATAATGTTTCTCTGAGGCAGAGCCAGTGGGAGCTGCCGCCTGGGTGTCATGGCGACGGCGGAGCCCGGAGCAGGCCTAGACCAGGGAGAAATGATCCAGAGCCTGCGCACCCTTCTCACCGCACTCACCCGGTTTCAGCAGCAGGTCTGTCACTGAATTCCGCTTCATTTGATTTGAAAAGTTCCCTTTCTCTTTCTAATATCGGAGCGTGCGGGCCGGGGCTGGAGCCTGGGCCTGGAGTGGAGGGCGGCCCCGGGTTCAGTGGCTGCCCGGGTTGAGGCGCTGGTTTATCGAGCAGCAGCTGCCGGGCTCCTGGGCTTTCAGCATTTGTGCTTTCAACCGCCGGCTGCCAAATACCCAGAGTTAATTTTCGGCAGCTCCAGCACAGAGGATCTGACTTTTTACCTGAAAGGCGGTGTTACCCGTGGGCCGTCAGTCTGGATTAGCGGTTTTAAAATATTTTAAATGTATAATCTTAAAAACAGAAAGCGCTGGAAACAGGCCAGGCAGTTTCTTCGGAAAGGGAAGCAGTGTTGGTGTTTCAGGTGGATAAATAAACAAAATGTGCTTTACAGTAGATTACTGTCCAAAGATGTGCGGGTTAGGTTGATTGGCTGTGCTAAAAATTGCCCTTGGTGTCCTCAGATGCGTAGGTTAGAGGGATTAGTGGGTAAATATGTAGGGATATGGGGGTACGGCCTGTGGGGATTGTGGTCGGTGCAGACTCGATGGGCCAAATGGCCTCTTTCTGTGCTGTAGGGTTTCTATGATTCTCATACCTGTAGAATTGTTGTGGGTCCCTTAAATCATCGACATCAGAGACTTCAAGGCGGTTTATTCCTGAGCCCAACAGCCACCTACTACACAAAAACAGAAAACGCTGGAAAATCTCAGCAGGTGTGGAGGGAGGACCAAGCTAATGTTTCAAGTCTGGATGACTCTCCTTCATCTTCGAAGAGCTATTGATCATCATCTTCGAAGAGTCATCCAGATTTGAAACGTTAGCTCGGTTCTTTCTCCACATCTGCTGAGATTTTCCAGCATTTGTTTTTGTTTCAGATTCCAGCATCTACAGAACTTGCTTTTAGCCAAATACAGCACTTATGTTCGGTCCAAGCCACCCAGGGATAACGCCCGTGCTCCCACCACATGGCCTCTTTTGTCGTTGAGTTCTCACGTGACCACTCAGTCCACATCTTCACTGTTTAATTGGGACAACCAGTGGTGTGAGATGTAACTGTGCGCGGGTGTGAGGTGTAACAGTGTGCGCCACCAAGTACAGACTATTGTGTAACATGTAATTAAACAAACTGACAATGGATAACTATTTACCAATATATATTGAGGTACAGATTAGGCTGTAGCAACTAGTGCACAGCCCATCATGTCTCCTCCTCCTCGCCCCATTTTTCTGTCAGAAGGAAAACTGAAATTCAAAGATCAGTTCTAGGCTAAGTGGTAATATAATCCTGCAATCTTGTGTTTGGTATGCTCGCCAGTGTGATTCCACTGGTTGGTGGTGCTTCTGTGTTCTTCTGTGATCTTGGTCCTGGGGGCAAAACATCATTGCGCTGATGAGGGCAGACCCTGTCATGGTAGATTTCACAGGCTGAGGAGCGCAGTCTGTGCAATCCCATATACATGCTCGTGTTATGCTCAAAGTCCCATGTATGTGTGAAGTTGCAAAATTCAGTGGAGCTGAATTGGCGAGTGTTGTCTGTCCTGAATCTCTGTGGGATGCTGCATATCTCTTTAGTGTCTCTTAAGCTTGATGGTTACTGTTTTACTCATCATGTTTGGCAGGTAGCCAAGTTCAAACCACCTGGAATATGAATCGACTAAAACTAAATGTTGTTTACCATTCCACTCAGATGCCAGCTGCTGTGAATGACCATATGAGGTTCAGGACCTCGTGTAAATACAGCAGTTCCTTTGCTTGATGCAGCCTGAGAGCTTTGTACAATGTGCACCTCATAGAAATCCTACAGTACAGAAAGAGGCCATTCGGCCCATCGAGTCTGCACCGACCACAATCCCACCCAGGCCCTACCCCATATCCCTACATATTTTACCCGCTAATCCCTCTAATCTAGGCATCCCAGGACACTATGGGGCAATTTTAGCATGGCCAATCAATCTAACCTGCACATCTTTGGACTGTGGGAGGAAACCGGAGCACCCGGAGGAAACCCACGCAGACATGAGGAGAATGTGCAAACTCCACACAGACAGTGACCCAAGCCAGGAATCGAACCCAGGTCTCTGGAGCTGTGAAGCAGCAGTGCTAACCACTGTGCTACCGTGCCACCTGGGGATTTCCCTTTCCATAACTGCACACTGGTTGTTTCTTGGCCCTGTATCCAGTACCTTCCAGCCTGGGATGCTCTTTGTGTAATACCTCTGGAGGGCAGTAAGGGCTTCATAGCGCCAGGGATCGATTCCCAGCTTGGCTCACTGTCTGTGCGGAGTTCGCATGTTCTCCCCATGTTTGCGTGGGTTTCCTCCGGGTACTCTGGTTTCCTCCCACAGTCCGAAAGACGTGCTGGGCATGCTAAATTCTCCCTCAGTGTACCCGAACAGGTGCCGGAGTGTGTCGACCAGGGGATTCTCACAGTAACTTCATTGCAGTTTTAATGTAAACCTACTTGTGACACTAATGATTAATAAATAAGTATTAGTCCATCCTGTATGGTTAGTTCACCTCTGATAGCGAAGAATGTGAGGAAGCTCCAGTGGGCATTTTGGCTAGCTCCTCATGATGACGATGCGCAGTTGCCTGCATGTGTGATGTCCGCTTGTGAGGCCTGCTTGATTTCCTGAATTTGATGAGAGGACAACATCTCTATTGTCATAACGTCCACATCTTCCTCATGACCACGGTGGGTAAGAAGGCTCTGGAGAGAGCATAAGCCAAGTACAGCTTCTTGCCATATTTATGGACGGTGCTGAGGTAGTAGCGTTGCAACTTTAGTGTCATGTGTTGTAGTCATGCAGACACAATTTAGAGAGATTTCTTTCAGATCATTATGAGTGTGGTTAGCATTGCTGCCTCACAGCGCCAGGGACCCAGTTCAATTCCGGTCTCGGATCACTGTCTGTGTGGACTTTGCACATTCTCTGTGTGGGTTTCCTCCGGGTGCTGGGGTTTTCTCCCACAGTCAAAAGATGTGTGAGTTAGGTTGATTGGCCATGCTAAATTGACCCTAGTGTCAGGGGAATAGCAGGGTAAATATGTGGGGTTAGGGGAATAGGGCCTGGGTTGGATTGTGGTTGGTGCAGACTCGATGGGCCGAATGACCTGTGTAGGGATTCTGTGATTCTATGAGTGGCTGGTGATCGGTTTCAACAGTTGCAGGACAACCATATATGAAATCATGAAACTTCTGACAGGCAAAGACTAAAGCAAGATGTTCCTTTTTGATCTGACCATATGGAGTCTCAGTGTTAGTGAGGGAACTTGAAGCAAAGGCTATTAGTCTGTCATTCTGGATGCAGAGTGTGCCAAGTCCGTGCTAGGAGGCATCTGCTAATGTACGTATAGATGCTCGAACATCAAAGTATTGTAATACTGGTGGGGTTGAGTGTCTTTTTGAATTTGTTGAAGGCTGCTGTGTGGTTGGTGCTCTTGCCAGCACCATTCAACATCCTGGTGGAGAATTTGACAAAGAGTTTCAGTGACCTCACTGGTCACACAGGATAAACTTAGAAAGATAATTTTTCATACCATGAAAGCGCTATAGAGTGTGCTTGTGTACATGAATGGACATCTGTCATGTAGCCTTGTCTGGATCGGACTTTACACCATTGACTGAGTGAAAGGCTCACACAAGGAACCTGGCTGACCCTGAATCTGCATTTTGCATGGTTAAGCTTTAATTGGATGGTCCTGCTCCTGTCAAGGACAAGTCAAATACGTTTCAGCATTGTGGCAGGGGCGGAAACCTGAATAGAGGCATTCTAACATGGAATTCTGGGAAAGTTGGGAACAAATTTGGGAGGTGACAATGCATTCAAGGACTATGATGAGGAAAGGGAGATTGGAGATGGCATGGTGGGGACTGGGGTTGTTTTTTTGATTGGAAGTTTGACGGAAGATGTAAAGGAAGGAAGAACAAATGAAGATAGAGAATCGTTAACATAGGAGTTACAGGAGTAAGTTGGTGGGTCAACAGTTTAGTGAGAATAGAATCGAGGGAGCAGGGGCTGAGTTTCATGGACAAAGGTGAGCTCAGAGAGGTCATGAGACAAGATAGGAGAGAAACTTGAAAAAAATGTAAGTTCAGAGCTAGGGCAGGGGGAATCTTATTAGAATTTTGGCCAGGTCGGCAAATGGTAGAGAGAGCTGATCAAGGGTCTCGATCTTAATGACAAAAGATCAATGAGATCCTCGCACTTGTTGTGATCATGGAGGGGACAGTGAAGACGGATTTAAAAAGATGGTTTGCAGTAGACTAAAGAGCTGAGGATTATCTTTGCATTTCTAGATGATCCTCGAATAGTAATCAGTTTTGGCATACAAGAGCACGACCTGAAAATGTTTTAAATGGTCTCGCTAGATCTGGCAGGGGGTGGTGAAACCAGTAGTCCACCACTTGCTTGAGAATGAGAAGTTTAAAATTGAGGCATTCTAGGACCAGAAACCTCGATAGGTAAACAAGTATGCAGCGATGTGTAAATGAGAATCGGTGTAATTTTGGCCGAGAGCAACAGAGATTGTAAGCTAATGTTTACGTTGGTTAGTTGTGGCAGTCAATAAATGTGAAAGATACTGTATAACTGCAAGCTCTTTTACTGTGTCCCAATAATACCATGAACTTGTGTAGAGTTGGAAGATAGTCTTGTAAGATTCTCAGAGGTAGGTGACGGAAAAAAGCTGTGTCCCACTTGGATCTTAGTTCTGTTCTCTTCACTGTATAATTCTAACAAAACAGACATTGCTAGCAATTTAAAAGTAAGAAACAGATTCAGGGAGCTAAATTTGATACCCCCCAAAACTATGCATGGGGATTGTGATGCGCTATCAATCTGTGTCCATTGACTGCAATATAGGTAGCACGTGAACTATGCACTGTTTGTTATTTGAGTGATTTCCAGGTCTAGCCAGCACCAAATGCACTGTTATTGGGCTAAGTGCATGAGCAAGGGGGCATCGTGTGTGGCTAGCACCATTTAAATCTGGCCTGTACAGCTTAAATCTAATTACATCTCTTAAAGAGGAGGTGCATTATGGCTGACAATCCTTTAGGAGCTGAATCTGACTTGGAAAAGATTGAAGAATGGCACAAGTAGAATGTGAGAAAATGGTATCCAATATTTTCAGGTACTGTACTGGAGGTCTCGGGCTGGTGCAAAGGAAGAAAAATGACCTGTATCCACAGAGACCAGGAAACCCTCTAGACATACTTTCAGAAGCGAAGTGCTGTAAGTCTTTCAGCAACCTCACACAAATGGCCTTGCCTCACCTCTGGAATTCAGCTTTTTGTTTGGACCAAGGCTATAATGAGGTCTGGAGCTAAGTGGCTTGGCAGAACCCAAACTGAACATCAATGAGCAGGTTATTGTTCGGTAGCACTCTCAACAACACCTTCCATTGTTTTGCTGATGACTGAGAGTGGACTGATGGTTAGTACCTGGCTAAATTGGATTTGTCCTGCCTTTGTGGACAGGACTTACCAAGGCAATTTTCCACTTTATTGTGTAGATACCAGTGTTGCAGCAGTATTGGAGCAGCTTGGATAAGGGTACATCTAGTTCTGGAATACAACAGTTTGGTACTATTGTAAGGATGTTGCAAGGACCCAGAACCTTTTCTGGATCTAGTGAGTGAGTTGCTTCTTGATATAATGAGGAGTGCATCAAGTTGGTTGAAAATGGCATTTGTGATGCTAAAGATCACAGGAGAAGGTTGAGATGGATCATCCACTCAACACTTCTGGTTGAAGATGCTTGCTAATGTTTAAGTCTTGTCTTTTGCACTGATGTGCTGGCCTTGGGCATCATTTGAGGATAGGGATATTTGTGGAGATAACTCCTGCTGTTATTTGTTTAGTTGTCACCCATTATTCATGACTTCGGTTGTGGACTCTCATTAGCTCAGTCTATAGCCTGCTTCTTCTGCTGTATAGCAGATTTGCAGCCCTGTGTTACAGCTTCACCAGGTTGACACTTCACATTTTGTTATGCCTGATGTTGCTCTTCGCTTACTCTTATTTGCCACCAGAGTTATAGATGGTGGAAGGGTTCAGAGGAGTCTGACGTGAATCACCTGCCACAGAATACCGAACTCTGAAATGCTGTTGTAGCCGCTATATTTATATGGCTTTATTTTCTGGTCAGTTGTAACTCTCGGAATGTTGATGGTGTTGGGGAGTGGTGGAGGGAGGTGGCATTCAACATTGTTAATACTATGGAATGGCATGAGGAGGTGGCTAGATTCTCTCTTGGGAATCGTTAACATTTCAAAGAAATCTGAACTTGCAGCAATTAGCAAACAGAATCATGCCACAAAATTTCATATTTTTAAATAAAACAAGCTTTATTGTAGATAAAAAGAAATTAAACAAAGCAAGCACCACTAAAGACTTATGCTATGAACCCAATTCTACCTTTTACTTCACTCCAAGAGCTCCCTTATCATACACAATCTTGAAGGTTCATGTACTTTTCCTGGGACCGGCCCAAGTTATGCCAAAGTCTTCTGGAATTTACTTTAATTCTCCTCAGTAATCCAGCTTTCTCCAAGGTACAAGATTCTATGGGGATCCTTCCATTAGGTTTGGCTAAGGAACTCTCCAATTTTCCTTAAAAACCTTGCAACTGTGGACTGTTCAGCTTCTTGTCCTAACTTTGGACATAGGTAGACTATTTATTCCCAGTTTGCTCTCTCAGCTTTTGTAACTATTCAAGCTGACTGTTTTCTGTAACCAAGCTCTCTTTAAATCTCTTCCTTCAGCTTTGAATGAGGAAAATCTTACAGTTTCTTATCCTCAAAAATTCCAAACTGAGCTTGAATCCCTACCTGGATTTCACACAGTCAACAATAACATTATTATTTTTTCTGCTTAAATACAGACACGACTAACATTCATTTCCTTTGACTCTCCCCACTCAGTGCTGCAGTATGCATTGGGCCAAATCTGCAACTGCCTCTGTCCATTCCAAAACTGAACTGTTTGATTCTGTCAGCAAACACACAGATAAATTAAATAAAAGAACCTTCTAACTAACACTCCACCTTGAATCACTATCTATATGACAATGTGGCACATTTTGGGATGCTTCAAACAGAAATGCAGTTGAATTATTCTATCTTATACAAAGCTCTGATTCTGTACCCCCATAAATAATTTATATTTTTCTATATCTTTATATAGTTTATATAATTTATATTTTTCTATATCTTCTGGCTCCATTACAAGCTTAGAGATGGATGGATCATGCATTGTTCAAGTTTCTTCCATGATCAAATCTGACCTTATAAGATAAACACAAGTTTGATTTTAACTGTAAACTCCAAGCTTGTTTGAATTGCATTTACGTCAGGATTATCAGTTTCGCAGTGGGACGTCCCCATTTTCCTACAGTTAAAACTTTAATTCCTAAAACTGGAAGTTATATTCTAAAACATATGATGGAACAGATTTTCACAACACAAGCCTCACACCCACCTCTCACAGTCCACACAGTTTTCAACTATGACAGCCACATCAGCCAAAGAAAGTGCACAACACTCACTGAAACATGTCTCTCTTTCTGCCTCTCTCGCTCGCTTGTTTTCTGCATCTCTGCCTCTCTTACTCTCTTTCTGTGTTTCTATCTCTCTATCTTTCTGTCTGTGTCTCTCCTTCTGTCTTGCAGGACACATTGACATACAATTGGAGGCAGTATGAACTAATCAGAAAGAGACAGGTTTGTCAGCATATCCTAACTCCCATAACCCCTCTTTCCTCCACTATAATCTTACCCTTTCAGATACACAGAAGTACAACCTTGCCAAGCAGTGCAGAGACAGCATGAGGATACAGCATATTCACTTAATTTTACACTTGCAGCTCATGAGAATGTGATGGAAGGCAGGGCTAAAGGTTTTTTTCCTATTCTTTTATGGGATGTGAGCATGCTCCAATGACAGTGAAAGACCAGCGATTATAATTTTAATCAAGATGGTGAGTGACTTGGAGGAGAACCTCCAGACGATAATGTACCAGGGTATCTGCTGCTCTTGTCCTTCTAGATGGTGAAAGTTGTAGGTTTGGAAGATGCTGTCAAAGGAGGCTTGGCGAGTTGCTGCAGTGCATACATTGTATGCACTGCTGCTACTGTGTACCAGTGGCCAAGGGAGTAAATATTTAAGTTGATGATCAAATAAGCTGCTTTGACCTGGAGACTGTCAAGTTTCTTGAGTGTTGCGGGAGCTAAACTCATTGCACTTCTGGCTTGTGCCATGTACATGATGGATGGGCTTTGGAGATTCAAGAGATGAGTTATCTGCTTCAGAGTTCCCAGCCTCTGACCTCCAGTAATGGACACAATATTTATATGGCTGGTCAGTGATAACCCCCAGGAAGAATGCTGATGGCTATGCACAGTGCAATGCTTGTTACATAGGTTAGCTTGCTAGAGAGCCTGGGTTTTCAAGGAGCATGGAGGAGACCTGCATCACCTTGGCTAAAGGTTTGGAGCCATTGTTTGCAGCCTGGAGCTGGTGGCCAAGTCTATCAGTGCACTTGTGGGCCCAGCCATGATGCAGCTCATGTTTGCTGGCATCTCTACTCCCATTGCAGCACAAGCAGCTACCAAAATTGCAACCTCTAAACTGGGCAAGGATGGCATTGCCAGTGGCTGTGAAGATGACTGTGGTGATGAATTTTTATGTATCTGGTTCTTCCCAGGCTGGAGCTGAAGATATTTGTAACATCTTGCTGTTTCCTGTGAACTCTTGCATAAGATGCTCTCTATTCATTGAGAGCCATTCTCTTTAGTCAAAGGGAAACAGTCAAAAGAAGCATATGGCCAGCTTTTCTCAGATTTAATAGGCTCCCCCAAAGTGCAGGATGCCACTGACCATGTACGTATCTCTTTGTAGGTAATGCACACCAACTCTGCCCCAAATTGCAACTGCAAAGGATTCCACTCCCTCCATACAAAGCTGATGTGTCACCATCTGCAAAGACTCATGCAGGGCAATGCCTAATAGTAGTCATGAAGCCTTCATTCTGCAGCAACCCACTGACATCGGCCATCACAGCAGGTGATGCTTTAGCATACGTATGCTAATGCCCTCATCAATATGATATCTGGTGTGACATGGCACAAAGTTGTGCATGCCATTTTGGATAACAATGTGAGCTGTAGTGCCCAAATAACGGCAGTATTCACCTGAATTTTGTGTCGCCTGTCTCTTATTAACCAATTGCATCATGTAAAACCGAAGTTATGTCTGAAGGATTAAGGGCTCAATCGGGAAAGATGTGGCATCTAGAATACGGCACGGTAGCACAGTGGTTAGCACTGCTGCTTCACAGCTCCAGGGTCCCGGGTTCGATTCCCGGCTCGGGTCACTGTCTGTGTGGAGTTTGCACATTCTCCTCGTGTCTGCGTGGGTTTCCTCCGGGTGCTCCGGTTTCCTCCCACAGTCCAAAGATGTGCGGGTTAGGTTGATTGGCCAGGTTAAAAATTGTCCCTGAGATGTGTAGTTAGAGGGATTAGCGGGTAAATATGTGGAGGTAGGGCCTGGGTGGGATTGTGGTCGGTGCAGACTCGATGGGCCTAATGGCCTCCTTCTGCACTGTAGGGTTTCTATGATTTCTATGATTCTATGATAACATGGTATCTAGGAGTGGGATTTTCCGGTCCTTCCCACCAATAGGATCTTCGGGCCCCATCGAAGTCAATGGACTTTTGGCTGGCTCGCCACACTGGGGCTGGAAAATCCCGGCCCAGAAATTGGGAACATTTAATTGGGCTTGTTCCTGCTATTAGTAGGGAAAGAGATAGCGTTGCAGGTTGTCACCTTGTGTGGAGTGATAAGAGCTATCCGATGGATTCAGTAATAATATTATTCTGCCATTGCATTTAAGCTGCCAGCAGTGCAGAATTAAGGAATATATTTAAAATATGCATATATAATATCTCAAAATGGACTGGTGTTATATCAAAACATGCACACCACATGAGCCTAATCTACCATTGATACTGCCACAAGTAAGTCATTTACAAAGAAATATTAATGTTCACGAGTATCCTAGTGTTTGTAATATTCCCTAGTGTAGGGCCTGTAATAAAGTCATTGAGTATATGGATAACTAATCGCAGTACCAATAACATTGCTATCTGCAGAAAAGGAACGGGGGAAAATTGTTGAAATTTTGTGGAATGCTGCAGCAAAAGCAATTTAAGGGGTGGAAGATGCAAAAGTAATGGTTGAGTCCTATCTGGAAATTCTGTACAATACCTTGGGTCCAGACAATTGTAGCAGCATCAGCATTTATAGTGCTATCAGTGCTGGCAAATTGAAATGTGCAATGACTTTGATCATTTGAATATGTAGAGCAATGTGTTGATGTCAATTAAATCTGCTCTCATTAGCTAGCTCGATTTACATGACTTATAAGTCAGTTGCAATTTGATGTTGGAAACAGTGATTTTAATGTTTTATGATTTTTTTCTTGAAGCTGAATATTG
Source organism: Mustelus asterias (assembly GCF_964213995.1). NCBI lineage: Eukaryota > Metazoa > Chordata > Chondrichthyes > Carcharhiniformes > Triakidae > Mustelus > Mustelus asterias. The sequence continues at coordinate 39,265,247 of NC_135818.1, forward strand.
GAGATGATGTTCTAAACATTACTATTGATCTATGCAAGCTTCAGAGTCCGCCAGCACACCTTAACCCAGAACTCCTTAACAGCTTGCTCCAACAGCATATACTCGATTTGCAGGTAAGTGTAAATATTTTTATTTTAAGATGTGTTTTCTATATTTTATATATGGATAGCTAGATGCAATTAAATTAAGTTAAATTTAACAGTGCAGGTTACATCACTAAACCACAATAATATAGCTCAAGAAATTTACTATTGACAGATACCTGGAAATAAATAGATGGGCAGTACTCATGTATAGTGTATGACACAGGCCAGAGCATGGGGTGGTTGTTGATGATGGAATGGTCATAGGGCCCCATCTGACGTACAGCTGGAGTGGTATTGCTAATGATGGACAGAAGCAAAATGTAAAATCTGAGGGTGAGTGCAGAGACCTTCCTGGGTTGAGGCTGGAAGCAGAGGTTTGTGACATCAGCAGCCATTATATAATTACTCATCAAAGTGGTGCATTGCAAGCTGTTCTGTCTTCATCTGTTCACCATCCTGAACAGATAATCATTGAATGAAAGCCTGAGATTTGGAAGAAAATTTTCTGGCAGATGTTATTTAAAGGTAAACAGACGCTGCTGAAGTTTTGCTTCTTCTACTGATCAATAGCAAATGGTGTCAGTTGAACATTTTATTTCGAGTTGTGCTGTTCAGCGACTTGTGCCTCTGGAGTTCTTGGTAACTGCTGGTCTGACTATCATGTGCACAAACCCATTCAAGGCAGTTGTCTAATGAATGTTTTCTGGGGGAATGTTGAGAAGAGCAGTGTCTCTTGGGAGTTACATTGACTCCAAGATGATACACTAGCTACAGATGTATGGAACAGTGCTGGCAGATTTTGTATTCCTGCCCCAAGCCTTTTGGATCTGCACTATTGCAAGGCATTGTTAAAGATTTAAACAGCTAATCTGGCTCACTGGAGGAGAAAACCCATTACCAGGATTGGGATTTTTCTCACACTGCTCCAAATAAGCCTGAGAAAAACAGTGTCCCTTGGGTAGGGAGATTTGGCTATAGAAGATGATGGATTAGCCATTGGAAAGTATGTAGGGTAATGAGGATAGGGCGGGGGAGAATACCTGGGTAAGATACTCAGTCAGAGACTCAGTGCAGACTTGATAGGCCGAATGGCCTCTTCTGCACTGTAGGGATTCAATGATTCTAAGCAGTAGAAAGCATATTGGTGATTTGAGCTGTGAAGTAGTTCTAGTTCTGGCTGCTTAAACAGAATTCTTTGAGCTTTGGCACAACCACTTACACATAAGCTTTAATTTTGGGTCATTCGGATGTATCCTTGTAGGGCAAGAACGTGTACAGCGCCGATTGAGCAACAGAAATTCGATACATTTCTCAGCTTATTATAAAGTGATGAAATTCTGACATGCTAAGACATCCCAGCTGAACAAACAGCTTTAAATTTAGCTGCTGAAATTTAAACTGTAACTGATTTTCATTAATTGCATTACAACTGCTCAGTTCAAATAGTTTAGTAATATTTTATTGTTAGTGTGTTTCAGACAAGTTGAAATTATCAATGAAAAATGACACATCTGGGACCAGAATTACAGGAGAGACGACTCTGCCTACAAAACCTGATAATTATTCAAATTCACCAAATACTGATGGTCATAAGCAAATTTCAAATCAAACAATTGGCCTAAAATCAAAAATGTCCCTAAGTGATGCACAAAACAAGCCCGAAGGACAAGATCAACCTACCATCCAAACTGAAACAGAACTGGTTCAGATCAAGGCAAGCAGAGATGAAGTAAGAGTTAACTACATTTTCCACAAAGTCCAGTGGTATATTGTGGAGATTGTTTGTTTGTTTTATTTTACCTGAATAGGTGAAACTGTTTTCCATTATTTGTGTCTCAGATTGAAAGAAGAATTTTAGCATTTATGGAGAGAAAACAGGCAGAGATCAATGAAAACAACATCCGTGAATTCTGTAACGTTATTAATTGTAATCAAGGTTAGTTTCAAATTAATGAAAGCTACTTTGATGTTACACTTTTTGAAACACTCACACAGAAATGCCATAATAGATTAAATGCTAACTTGTGTGGATAGATTAGTCTGTTTGCTTGATTCTTCTTTACCATGCAGTTGGTCCTAATTTAAATTAGAAGATTATGCTTTTGAGTCAACTTTTCTACCTATTTCATTTACTTTGAAAAGTATTTTTTGCCATTTTGGCTTTTTATGCTTGATCTCAGTCAAACAAATCTGTGTTTAACCAGATAACAGCTGTGCTAGAACAGATGCCGTCTTCACGCCACACCCCGGTTTCAAAAGTCATATAAAAGGTACACCGATTTTATATTTTATAGTGCTACTTTATTTTTTTCCAATAACCCATTGAAGCTGAAGATTTATGTTAGTTCATCCATCAGCATAAGAAAGTTGAAATGTAATTTTGGTTTGATATAAATGTATATGCACTTAAAAAGACTCTGGGCTTTGTTGAACTTTATGACTACCTCTGTATATTTCATCATTGCAGTTGAAATTTTGAGGTCTTCACTCCAAAACTTATTTTTAAAAGTAGCAGATTTTGTTGCAGTTTTGTAATTGTTATTGTATTTTGAGTACAGCTGTCACCATTGACTTCTCCCTTGTATGTAATAGGTTGACTAGAACAATGTGGTAAAATATAAAGTTAGCATTTGTTTGTCACTTCTGAGTGTACTTGTGTAGAATTGCATAGAATATGTAGCACAGTGATGGGCTACTGACCCATGCTGGTGTTTATGCTCCAGAGGGGTCTCCTCCCACAATCATAGAATAGAATCAAAGAATCCCTACAGTGCAGAATGTACCTAACCTGCACATCTTTGGACTGTGGGAGGAAACCGGGGCACCTGGAAGAAACCCACACAGAAAGAACATGCAAACTCCACACTGACAGTCACCCAAGGCTGGGATCGAACCAGGCTACCTGGCGCTGTGAGGCAGAAGTGCTAACTGTGCCACCATGTCGCATGCCTATCTTCATCTAACTCTGCCAGCATAACCTGCTATTCCTACTCCCCTCATGTTTATGCAGATTTTCCTTCAATACATCAATGGTAGTTGCTTTGACTATTCCTTGTGGAAGTGTGTTCCACTTTCTAAGCACTCTTGAGTAAAGAGATTTCTTCTGAATTCCCTATTAGATTTATTAATGACTAAATAATATTTATGATCCTTAATTTTGGACTTCCTCGTTATTGGAAGCAACTTCTCCATGTCTACCCAATCAAAGCCTTTCATAATCCTTACAATCCCCAATCAAGTTACTCTCAGCCTTTTCTAGAGAAAAGAGCCCCATTTAGAGAAGATTTGAGAAGTAAGTTGCAGAGCCCAGAGTCACACTCATTAACATAAGATTTGGATGAAGAACTGGAGGAGGCAAACTGGAACATCACAATCTTGAAATATGCCTTTAGCATTCAAAATCCAAATTAGCTTGTATTTGCATTATCCAAAAAAACTAAGTCATTATGTTTTAACCATTTCCAATAACTTTGGCTTCAGAACTTGGAGCCTGAGCATCTTAACAATTAAGTTCCGTAATGCCTAAGCTCCAGGGCAGTGTATCTGGGGGTACACTAAAGATGCGTTGGAGAACCAGCCCTGGAAGCTCCCTGGTAAAGATTGTCCAGCAATTGTCTGGGAAGTTCAAACTTTCAATGGGCAATTACTCTGCAGTATAACCATTCGAAAATGCAGCTTCAATTGCAAATTTTGGATGGTTCCGACAGTTACAGCAATAGTTACCCAGAGGCAGTTAGAAGTATTAATACCACTTCTACTTTCTGGGTAACTATTACAATGAATGCCATAAGAAGGGTTTGTGAGGGGGGGGCAGGGGGGGGCATTGCTTTCTTGCCAGCAGTTGAGCTGTCCTTGACTGTAGGCCCCGGAAGTGTGCTACACTACACAGATCTGACCCAGCCTGAATCGGAAGGTTGGATGAGATCGGAGCAGCTGGATTTCAAGGTAAGTAATTACAAGTGGAGTGGCAATCCGATTCAATTGCTGCTCCACCGGAAGTTACGGGATATCTCCAGTAATTGTATCTTCTTCTGAAGGCAGTGTGCTCTAAATCGCACACAATACTCCAAATATATTCTATTCAGCAATCTGTACAAAATCAACTCATCAGAGATGTCCTTCTGATGCACCTAAATACTTTATTAAGCTGATAATAGCTTCAGGTTGAATTCCAATTGATTTGTGAGACAGGACTTCTTCTTAAATCCTCTATATTACTTTGTACTTGAATACACTTCTATAAATTATTTGCTCTTCAGTTGTGGGCAATGCTGGCAAGTCTTTATTTGTTGCATACTCTAGTTGCCAGTAACAGTTGCTTTCCACTTAGTGACCTGTTAGACTACTTCAGAAAATGTCGAGTTAAATTTACATTGTGGAACTGGAGCCCACATGTAAGCCAACTTGCGTAAGAGTGGCAGGCTTCCTTCCCAGACAACTTGGTTCTTTTCATTTGTTGCTAGTCCATAATTTTACCAGATGTATTAAATCAGAGTTGGGGGTAAAGTGTTAGCGTGGATTGAGGACTGGCTATCTAACAGGAAGCAGAGAGTTGGAATAAATGGGTGCTTTTCTGGTTGGCAGTTGGTGACTAGTGCGTGCCGCAGGGATCGGTGCTGGGGCCTCAACTATTTACCATATACATAGACGATCTAGAGGAGGGGACCGAGTGTAGGGTAACAAAATTTGCGGATGACACAAAGATGAGTGGGAAAGCAAATTGCGTGGAGAATGCGGAAAGTCTGCAGAGAGATTCGGATAGGCTAAGTGAGTGAGCGAGGATCTGGCAGATGGAGTATAATGTTGACAAGTGTGAGGGTATCCACTTTGGAAAGAATAATAGTAAAATGGACTATTATTTAAATGGTGAAAAATTACAACATGCTACTGTGCAGAGGGACCTGGGGGTCCTTGTGCATGAATCGCAAAAACTCAGTTTGCAGGTGCAGCAGGTGATCAAGAAGGCAAATGGAATGTTGGCCTTTATCGCGAAGGGGATGGAGTATAAAAGCAGGGAGGTCTTGCTGCAATTATACAAGGTACTGATGAGGCCGCAACTAGAGTACTGTGTGCAATTTTGGTCCCCTTATTTGCGAAAGGATATATTGGTCTTGGAGGGAGTACAGAGAAGGTTCACCAGGTTGATACTGGAGATGAGGGGGTTAGCTTATGAGGAAAGATTGAGTAGATTGGGCCTGTACTCGTTGGAGTTTAGAAGGCTGAGGGGAGAACTTATAGAGACATATAAGATAATGAAGGGGCTAGACAGGGAAGAGGCAGAGAGATTCTTTCCACTTAGAAAGGAAACAAGAACTAGAGGACACAGCCTCAACATAAGGGGGAGTCAGTTTAGAACAGAGTTGAGGAGGAACTTTTTCTCTCAGAGGGTAGTGAATCTCTGGAATTCTCTGTCCATTGAAGCAGTGGAGGCTACCTCGTTAAATATGTTTAAGTCACAGGTAGATAGATTTCTGATCAATAAGGGAATTAAGGGTTATGGGGAGCAGGCGGGTAAGTGGAACTAAACCACTATCAGATCAGCCATGATCTTATTGAATGGCGGGGCAGGCTCGAGGAGCTAGATGGCCTACTCCTGCTCCTATTTCTTATGTTCTTAAATTTATTTCCAGAAATTATCATGTTGAGTTTCTAATGCACGACAGGGTTGCTAGCTTCATACCATAACCAACAGATGACTGTGTATTCAGAGAATCCTTTTAATTGCAGTCTGGCACTTCCTTCACTGATCATTAGATTAGCACGTGCTTTTATTTGAATATCAGAATTAGACAATTATTTTCAGTAATAGAGATTCCAAACAACTAATGACCAGACCTTTTTGCTTATTCCTTCCCTCATTTCTTTTTGGGGTATATCCTATTTGGTCCAATGACATTATAGATAGTAAAACAAATAGCATCTTAAAAGTTGCAGTGAGGCCACTGAATTAATTATGCGTTATTTTTCCTTGATGGCCTGTAGGCGCATAACTTAAAAATGAGCAATAGCTGTGCTTCTGACAATACAGAAAGAACATCAGTTCACAAATAATGATGTAATATTGCAGTCTAAGGATGATTACGGTTGAGTTTTGAATGCATTTTGAAGTGCTCCTTGCAGATTATTTAAGTGCTTGTTGCATTGTGAAACTCACCCTTTTATAGTAATAGAGAAAAGCAAGTCCTATACACCTTACTTAAATTTTCCAAAACCATTTTTCTTGCAGTTTCAAGAGTTGTGAATACATATGGGCCTCAAACAAGGACGGAAGGTGCAGTGACATCTCTGCAGAAACCCGAAACTACGACACAAAATTGTGGTAACCCTGCTATTGAAGAGAGGCTTCAAAATATGGAAAGCCACCTGAAGTTTCCAACAGGTATAGATTCCCTTTCGAATAGCATAGTCGGTGTACCTACACCATATGCACGGCAACAGTTCACAAAGGTGTCTCACCAGCATCTTCTCGAGCAATTGGGGATGGGCATTATATACTGGCCTAGCCAGCGATATTCACATCAAATGATTCGTGTTAGAATCAATTCCAGCTTCTAAAAATATGTTTGATTGACAATAGTTCTACCCTGCAACATATTTTATTTCAAATAATTTAATATTGTCTTGTATGCATTGTAACTATACTAGCAAAAAGTATATGTTTTAGTTGAGCATTCTTTAAAGCCTTTCAGAGAGAGAGAGAGAGTCTCCAGGCTTCTGCCTATAACCAGCTGCGGTCTGCAACTGCCCTTCTTAATGTGAAAATGAAACTACTTTTTCTGCTAAAAGCCTAGCTCCTCCCATTTCTAGTATCACCTAACTCTGTCCCTGTATACCTAACTCACCTTATTACTTTAATCAAAATATCACCCCATTAAGCCTTCTGCTAAATAATGACTCACTTGACTAAAATGAGTAATTATCCTGCTTTCTCAGCATCTGCTGCATTCCCACCAGACAAACTGACATCTTGTAACAAAACACTGAATCTTAAAGCAGTCCCTCAAACATAAAATATATTAATAGCACAGTATCATCACAATTCAAACATAATTAGACAAAGATTAACACAACTTGAAAATAAAATTTCCTGTCTTGATAAGTCAGAGATATGTGTGTTTCATTTCCCACATTGTAATCAGAACTGTGCACCACTTTCTCTCTTCAGCTTCCCCTGCAGTAAAATCGCACGTGTTTTTCACACATGCCACTGGCACTTAAAATTTAATTATAATCTAGTGGGAAAGATTCTTATTAGTGAAACCCGCCATCAGCTGACAATGCTGCATCTATTATTCGGCCTATTAAAGAGCCTCCTGTTGAAACAGGAAGGCTGGGCATCACGACCAGGACTCTGCACTGATTGAGTGTAGGAAAGTAAGTTACTGAACAATCTGACGTATCTCAGTGACTATTTCCCGGGACATCCTCAAGACGTCTCTGGCATTGCAACTCTGGTATCTGAAGGTTTATTCTTGTCCTCTGGATCTGTTGATGCCTCATTGCCTGTTTTTGCCAATGCCTCCCCTGCATCTCTGCGTCCAGACCAGCCTCTCCCTCTGGTGCTGTCTGCTGTTGGCCTTGCAATCTGTTTAGGTTACCTCAATGAAGGGGTTAGTCGTTTCTCTTCACAAATAATCATACGTTTCTAAGAAAGCTGGGATGTATGGTTAGTTTCAGCATGCTTTGTTATGGGTAACCAAAGTCTCAGCGAGCCTCTTTGATTGTTTATTGGGTGGGCATTGCCAAGTTTCTCCTGAAACTAACTCAAGGTTTTTCTTTGCCCTTCCACCTTCTCCAGTAATAGTAGTTTGTGGAAGATGATGCAGCTGACTTCACCCTCTAATTAATAGGGTAAACATCATAAAACAGATCTTTTCTTCCCATTCTTTTCATTTCATTAGACACAGGGACTTGCCCAATAACTGCAGTTTGTTCGATTTTTCTTCCAGCATAGGGTATGTAAGCCTGATGCTGTAGCTAAGACTGTCCATGGGCCATTCAGTGATATGTCTCAATCCCTGGTCAAGGAACACCTTTGGCAACTTATACTGAAGAATTTTGTTCAGCTGGCTGGTTTGGCTGCTTAGCTGCATCTTTGTGGCTTCCCATAATACTGTGGCCGAAGATTTTTAAGTATGTCTTTTCTTGCGAGGCAGGGTGATTTTGAGTATATGGCTGAAATGTTGATTTTAAACAGGGCATCTGACTTTTCCATGACTGGCACTTTGAAGCAAATCCTCCCATTTTGTTGCAATGCAAAATACTGCAAATGCTGGAAATCTGAAATAACGGAAAATGCTGGCTAAAGTAAATTGGCAGGTTAGGTTAAGGGATCGGTCAATAGAGATGCCGTGGCAAACATTTAAGGGAATTTTTCCCAAATTACAGAATAGATACATTCCAACGAGTAATTAAAAAGTCCAAGGGACTTGGAGCCACCTTCCATGATTAACCAGAAAAGTTGAAGATAGTACCAAACTTAAAGAAAAAGCATATCATTGTGTAAAGACAGGTGGAAGATCAGAACATTGCACAGAATATAAGGTAAGAGTTTTAACAACACCAGGTTAAAGTCCAACAGGTTTATTTGGTAGCAAATACCATAAGCTTTCGGAGCGTTGCTCCTTCGTCAGATGGAGTGGAAATGTGCTCTCAAACAGTGCACAAAGACACAAAATCAAGTTACAGAATACTGATTAGAATGCGAATCCCTACAGCCAGCCAGGTCTTAAAGATACAGACAATGTATCTTTAAGACCTGCCTGGCTGTAGGGATTCGCATTCTAATCAGTATTCTGTAACTGGATTTTGTGTCTCTGTGCACTGTTTGAGAGCACATTTCCACTCCATCTGACGAAGGAGCAGCGCTCCGAAAGCTTATGGTATTTGCTACCAAATAAACCTGTTGGACTTTAACCTGGTGTTGTTAAAACTCTTACTGTGTTCACCCCAGTCCAACGCCGGCATCTCCACATCAGAATATAAGGAACAGCAAAGGAGGACTAAGAGATTAATAAAAGAGGGAAAAATTAGAGTATGAGAGAAATATGGCCAGAAATATAAAAACAGAAAGTAAGAGTTTCTATAAATATTTTTAAAAGAAAAGAGTTAACAAACTGAGCATTGGTCCTAGAGAAAGTGAGTCTGAAGAATTGATAATGGAAAACAAGGAGACAGTGAATCAAACAGGTATTTTGCATCAGTCTTCACTATAAAGGATACAAGTGACATCCCAAAAGCAGCTATGAATCAGGAAATGGAAGGAAGGGTAGAACTCAGAAAAATTACAATCACCAGAGAAGTGCTATCTGGCAAATTATTGGAGTTGCGAGCTGACAAGAGCTCGGATCCTGATAGACTTCTCCCTAGGGTCTTAAAAGAAGTGGCTAATGAGATAGACACATTGGCTTTAATTTTATGAAACTTCCTAGATTTGGGGAAGGTCTCATTGGATTGGAAATAGCAAATGCAATTCCAATATTCAAAAGGGAAGAGAGACAGAAAGTGGGAAACTGCAGGCCAGTTAGCTTAACATCTGTCAGAGGGAATGTTTTGGAAGCTATTATTAAAGAAGCTGTAGCACGACACTTGGATAAGTTCAAGGTAATCAGGCAGAGTTAACATGGTTTGTGAAAGAGGAATCATATTTACCAACTTATTGGAGTTCTTTGAGGAAGTAACACATGCTGCGGATAAAGAGGAACCAGTGGATGTACTTAGATTTCCAGAAGGCATTTGATAAAGTGCCATGTCAAAAGTTACTGTGGAAAATAAAAGCTCATGGTATAGAGGGTAACATATGGGCATGGATTGAAGATTGACTGGCTAACAGGAAACAGAAAGTAGGCATAAATGAGGCCTGTTCAGGTTGGCAAGATGTACCGTGCTGTGTCGCAGGGATCAGTGCTGGGGCCTCAACTATAATATGCAAAATGCTGAGGATGCTGGAATCTGAAACAATCATAAAATGCTGGAAAAATTCAGCAGGTCTGGCAACATCTGTCGGGAGAGGGAACAGATATAGCATTTTGAGTCCATTTGGCTTTTCATCAGAACTGAGCGAGAGGGAAAATTTGTTAGATGCTTTACTGTAGCTGGAAGGGATTGCAACAAAAGTGTAGCAAACCTAAGAACAAGAGATAGTTGACCAGGTTTGTGGAGCGAGTAAGGAGTGGTTTTTGCATTGAAACAAACATCTGTGGGATATTAAAAAAAGGGGTTAAGATGGAGGAGAAAGGTCACAGCACCTGGTCATTTATCTCTTATTCTTACATTTGCTAAATTTTTGTTGCAATTTCTGCCAACTAAAGTATAATATCTAAAAGATTTTCCCTCTCTGAAGAGCCATATGGACTTGAAATGTTGGCTGGCATTCTCCCAAAAAAAATTCTAAGGATGGAATTCGTGGGAAAACTGGAGTAATTCGTGTTGTTTTTTTCAGTGGGAGTTCACACTAGAATCTCCCACACTGCATTGCGGAGGTCACCAGCATGAATATCATTAAATTTCAGGGGGCGGGGCCTATTCACGCTGGAGAGGCTGAAATCAGCACACTGAGCCGGCCACTGCGTAGTGGCCCCAAAACTGTCAACTTCCCTGTTTGCTGGCCAGCTCGATCACTGGCCAGCCTGGGACCCCGCAGTGCTGTCCCCCGTCCATCCACAGGTCTGTTCCGAAACCTCTCCGCCGAGATCGCTGGCTTCCCTGCTTCTCCCACAGATCCCTATGCAAGGTAGCAGCAGGACCCCCCATCGATCGCCCATAGACCCTGCCCACAAATAGTCCCCACCCCCTTGGCACTGCCCCATGCTCATTGGGCAGTGCCAAGGTGCCCCTTGGGCAGTGCAGGTGGCACAGGCTGGCACTGCCAGAGTGCCCATGCCCAGAGAGCACCGATTGCCCCCCCCCCCCCTTCACTCCAACATGGTCAGGCCACTAGTTCCCTGAAAGTGGAGAGCTAGTCTGAATCCTGCTGGAGTGAAACACTCTGGCAAGGTGGGAGACGCTAGTGTGCCCGGACAATTCAGTCCCAGGTCCGCTAATAGTATTTAAATATTATGGAAAATACCATTTAAGTGTTAGTCCCGTCTCCCAGCCGATTTCCGGCACCTCACATACACCACTGGAAATCCGGGCCTGGGAGACACAAGCACGACGCAAATGCTCGTGGGAATCTTGCAAATTGGCTGACACACGGTTCTCCTGGCCCGTTGCACCAAGCAATTAGCGCGTGGGATGGGAAAATCACCCCCATTAACTCTGTTCTCTCTCCCTACAGATGTTACCAAACTGATAAGTTATCCAGCATTCTCTGTTTGTTTCTAGGATCTCAACTGTTAATTTATATAAATGACTTGGATGAAGAGATAGATCATAGAAATAATAGAAGAATCATAGAAACCCTACGACACAGAAAGAGGCCATTCGGCCCATCGAGTCTGCACCGACCACAATCCCACCCAGGCCCTATCCCCATATCCCTATATATTTACCCACTAATCCCTCTAACCTACGCATCTCAGGACACTAAGGGCAATTTTAGCATGGCCAATCAACCTAACCTGCACATCTTTGGACTGTGGGAGGAAACCGGAGCACCCGGAGAAAACCCACGCAGACACGAGGAGAATGTGCAAACTCCACACAGACAGTGACCCAAGCCGGGAATTGAACCCAGGTCCCTGGAGCTGTGAAGCAAGATAGGACGGTTAAGATAGGATGGTTGCCAAATTTGCTGATGATACAAAGATAGGTAGGAATGTAAGTTGTAAAGAGTGTATAAGGAGACTACAAGAGGCTGCAGAAAAGTTAAGTGAGTGGGCAAAGATCTGGCAAATGGAGTAAAATGTAGGAAAATGTAAAATTGGCCATTTTGACAGGAAGAATAAAGAGAAGCATATTATCTAAATGGTGAGAGATTGCAGAGCTCTGAGATGCAGAGGGATCTGGGTATCGTGCATGAATCACAAAGCGCAAGGATGCAGGTACATCAAGTAAATAGGAAAGTTAATAGAATGTTATAATTAATTGTGAATGGAATTGAATGCAGGGGTAGGGATGTTATGCTTCAGTTGTACAGAGCACTGATGGGAGTCCTAGTCCAGGATTCTCTAAAGGTAAACTTGCAGGTTGAGTCCGTAATTAAGAAAGCAAATGTAATGTTGTCATTTATCTCAAGAGGCTTGGAATACAAAAGCAGGGATGTACTTCTGAGGCTTTATAAAGCACTGGTTAGGCCCCATTTGGAGTACTGTGAGCAATTTTGGGCCCCACACCTCAGGAAGGACATACTGGCACTGGAGCGGGTCCAGCGGAGATTCACACGGATGATCCCAGGAATGGTAGGCCTGACATACGATGAACGTCTGAGGATCGTGGGATTATATTCATTGGAGTTTAGGAGGTTGAGGGGAGATCTGATAGAAACTTACAAGATAATGAACGGCTTAGATAGGATGGACGTAGGGAAGTTGTTTCCATTAACAGGGGAGACTAGGACGCGGGGGCACAGCCTTAGAATAAAAGGGAGTCACTTTAGAACAGTGATGAGGAGAAATTTCTTCAGCCAGAGAGTGGTGGGTCTGTGGAATTCATTGCCACAGAGGGCTGTGGAGGCCGAGACGTTGAGCGTCTTCAAGACAGAAATTGATAAATTCTTGATTTCTCGAGGAATTAAGGGCTATGGGGAGAGAGCGGGTAAATGGAGTTGAAATCAACCATGATTGAATGGTGGAGTGGACTCGATGGGCCGAATGGCCTTACTTCCGCTCCTATGTCTTATGGTCTTATGGACCATATCTGGGGAATTGTGTACAGTATCAGTCACCTTATTTAAGGAAAGATGTAAGTGCGTTGGAAGCAGTTCCGTGAAGGTTTACCAGACTAACACCTGGAATGGGCAGGTTGTCCTCTTTCCCACACCAGCCTTATCATAGAAATCATAGAAACCCTACAGTGCAGAAGGAGGCCATTCGGCCCATCGAGTCTGCACCGACCACAATCCCACCCAGGCCCTACCCCCACATATTTACCCGCTAATCCCTCCAACCTACGCATCTCAGGACTCTAAGGGGCAATTTTTAACCTGGCCAATCAACCTAACCCGCACATCTTTGGACTGTGGGAGGAAACCGGAGCACCCGGAGGAAACCCACGCAGACACGAGGAGAATGTGCAAACTCCACACAGACAGTGACCCGAGCCGGGAATCGAACCCAGGACCCTGGAGCTGTGAAGCAGCAGTGCTAACCACTGTGCTACCGTGCCGCCCCTGTATAGCCATGTGTTAATTTTCCTGATCTGTCTGCTCCTACCCCAATTTGGTCATTACTTGGGCAATAATCCAGAGATTATTATCTTTGAGATCCTGCTTTCTAATTTAGAGTAAAAGGTTTAACAACACCAGGTTAAAGTCCAACAAGTTTATTTGGTAGCAAAAGCCACACAAGCTTTCGAGGCTCTAAGCCCCTTCTTCAGGTGAGTGGGAATTCTGTTCACAAACAGAACTTATAAAGACAATGAGTGAACAGAATTCCCACTCACCTGAAGAAGGGGCTTAGAGCCTCGAAAGCTTGTGTGGCTTTTGCTACCAAATAAACCTGTTGGACTTTAACCTGGTGTTGTTAAACCTTTTACTGTGTTTACCCCAGTCCAACGCCGGCATCTCCACATTCTAATTTAGAGCCCAACTCTGATGCACTCTCAGCAGGATCTTCTCCCTGGCTATGATGTTTATTCCAATATGGAGCAAGGCAACTAGATATAGTCCCTCCCTTTCTTTTCCAGCCACCATGAAATATCCCTGACACCTGGTAGGCAACACACCCTTCGGGATTCTCATTCTAGACTGCAGAGAATGCTCTCTGTCCCCAAATCTAACTTAGTAGTTGCTCTGCACTAATAATGTTAAGAATTGGTGCTCGCCATGATGCTGTTCCATGAGTTAAGCTTTGAATACGATCATTGGTGCAAACTTGAAAGATTGTGTGAAGCATTTTTTGAAGAAATATTGCTTTTTGTATTCCTTAAGTACCTATTAATCAATGGAAAATCATCTCTTTTGTGTACATTATGTATAGGTGGTCCAGTTCCAATTGACATTTATCAAAGAATTAAGAGGCTAGAGGATAGAATTCTTCACTTGGAAGGCCTTTCTCCAGAATATTTTCAACATGTGGTAGGTTTATTAATCTTATTGCCTAAGGTAACATATTCTTAAATCCAATTGTAAGCTATAGAATTTTGCAGCAGTGAAAGACGTGGGGTTCATGACACCTGTGCAGGCTTTTTGAAAGAGCTATCCACTTAGTTCCATTTCCTTGGTTTTTCTCAGTTCTCTTTTTTAAAAGAAAATATGAATTCTTCTGAAAATTACAAAGCTTCCCTTTCAAAGGTTCTTGTGGATTTTGCTTCCACCATTATTTCTGTCACAGTGCCCTATATCCTAATAAAGGAGAAGAAAATCTAACCTCTCCCTTCGCTGCTTGGTCACAATCTTAAATTTCTAGGAACATAGGACGTAAGCGAAGGAGTAGGCCATTCAGCCCTTTGAAACTTCCTCACCATTTGATAAGATCATAGTTGATCTGCACATCCCCCCACCAGCCTCTAATGCAATTATTTCCTTTTTTTTCCAAATAAGGAGATCAAACTTACACAGTGCTGTAGATGGGCTTTCACCAAGGCCCTGTAAAACTTCCATATGTTTATTTTCCATTCCACTTGCAAGTGGAAGGTTAGTGTATATTACCTTCCTAATCACTTGCTGTGTCTACATGTCAACTTTTTATGATTCATGCACCAGGTCACCCAGATCTAGCTGTACCAAGTTCTGCAATCTCTCTCCATTTAAACAGTAAACTACTTTCCTATTCTGCTTGTCAAAGTGGACAAATTCACAATTTCCCACATTACAGCTCCAGGGACCTGGGTTCGATTCCCGGCTTGGGTCACTGTCTGTGTGGAGTTTGCACATTCTCCTCGTGTCTGCGTGGGTTTCCTCCAGGTGCTCCGGTTTCCTCCCACAGTCCAAAGATGTGTGGGTTAGGTGGATTGGCCATGCTAAAAAAAAAAATTGCTCATCCAAGTCATTGATATAAATTTTACATAGTTGAGACCCCAGCACTAGTTACAGCTTGCCAGCCCCAAAAAAACCCACTTATTCCTATATTTTAATACATTTTTATTTGTATTTGTTCCATCTTTCCAAAATTAAAGCAGGTAAAATATAGATGAACGTGAAAAGTGCTTCATTTTGGATATCTCTAAAGTTGATAAAGTCTGTTTTGCAATAACAAAAGTTTGTTTTTTTCCCCATAAACACCTGACAATGGCTAACCGCTGATCCTCCTCTCCTCCCACCTTCCCCAAACATGATATACCTTAGGACATTGTCCCGTATTTATTTTAACAGTACAACAGTGACATTTCAAAAGTACTTCCTTTGTTCTATTAAAATAAATTTTCAGATGCGTTATGCCGCTCACATTAGGATATTACTTCCTTGTGAAACCACAAACATCAGATACATTAATCTAAGTAGCCATTTGTTGCTACGCTGAGGCAGTTCTTGGTATTTTTAATGCAATAAATAGTAGCATGTCAAGTTAGACTGAAAGGAAGCAAGATTTCCTGCAGATTTCTCACAGTGAGGTCACAATTTTAGCCAAACCCATAATAACGGAGAAGGTAATAAACCAGACTCGTCACTGCAAGCAAATGTAACAACCCTCCCAACCATTAGTACACTAAAGTATTAATGGGACCCTGACAAAGGCACCTAACTGATCACTTGACAAGAGTATGCTTGAAAAAAATCTTCATTGGGTCAGTAATTAAAATAATTCGAGCGCATAAACAAAATTCTGCAGAATGCTGGAAATCTGAAATAAATATAGAAAATGCTGCAAAGGTCACAGACGTTTCTCAGAATTTGAGGTTTGTTCAGAAAAAGCAAAATATAAGACTTTTGAAGAAATACAAACCTTTTTAAAATCTCAACCTTTCAACTACATTTAATGCATGTTCTTGTTTCTATCATATAACGAGTATACACTCGTATACATAGTATTAAAACTGCAATATTGGTTTGAACATCTGGGAAATCTCCCTGCTCTTCCTCAAAACGGTGGTCATTCAGCTTGGCCCGAGTCTGAATTTCACGGCTGGAGAGGGATGTGTGTAATCCACCCCAAAAAGACTTTTAAAATCAATTTTTTACTCAAAGCTTGTACTGAAGAACTATGAGGTTACTTCACCCTGCATCCCACACTAACCTAGGATGCTCATCATGTGGACCTGGTATCGTTTCTGTTTTGAGGACTGCCAACCCTTAAAGTACTGCCTCTTTACCTATTTTTTCCCTATCCAACTTCACTACATTCTTCCTTTAATGTTAGATTGGTATTGCCTTCTTTTCTGATGATATATAGAAAATACTCATTTTGTCTCAGCCATGCAACCCTGTTCCAAAAGCAGATCACAGAATTGTTATGGTGCAGCAAGAGGCCATTCAGCCCATCATGTCTGCACCAGCTCTCTGAATGAATATTATGACTTGGTGCCATTCTCCTGTCTTTTCCCTGTACCCTTTCCAAAGATGTGGGGTTAGGTGCATTGGCCATTCCAAATTGCCCCTTAGTGTCCCAGAATGCATAGGTTAGAGGGATTAGCAGGGTAAATATGCAGGGTTACGGTGATAGGACCTTGGTGGGTGTGTTGTCGGTGCAGACTCAATGGGTCGAATGGCCTCCTTCTGCACTGTCGAGTTTCTATTATTTCAATGTTTGAATGCCTTCATTGAACCGGCCTCCACCACAGTTCCAGACGGTGTATTCCAGCTCCAAACCACTCGCCCCTCATTCATACAGTGCATTGCTCCTTTTACAAATCATTTTAAATCTGCCCCTTTGTTCTTGATCCTTTTATGAGCGGAAACTGTTTCTCCCTATCTATTCTATCCAGCACCCCTTGTGATTTTAAACAACTTTATCAAATCTCCTTTCCAAGGCAAACAATCTCAACTGCACGTTGGCACAGTGTTTAGCACTGCTGCCCCACAGCGCCTGGGACCCGGGTTCAATTCTGGCCTTGAGCCACTGTCTGTGTGGAGTCTGCACATTCTCCCCATGTCTGCATAGGTTTCCCCCGCGTGCTCCGGTTTCCTCCCACAGTCCAAAGATGTGCCGGTTAGGTTGATTGACCATGCTAAATTGCCCCTTAGTGTTACGGGAATTAGTGTGGTAAATATGTGGAGTTATGGGGATAGGGCATGGGTGGAATTGTTGTCGGTGCAGGCTCGATGGGCGAATGGCTTCCTTCTGCACCATAAGGATTCTATGGTTCTGCAATCTGTCTTAATAACAGAACTTTCTCATCCCTGGAATCATATCTGTAAACCTGTTCCGCACTCTCTCCAATGCATTCACATCCTTCCTAAAATACAGAGTCCAATACGCTTAACTGAGGTCTAAGATCTTTTTGGCCTCTAGGCAGACCTTCCTTTGACTATCTTTTACTATCCTTGTGTATATAAAAGACTTTTGGGTCCCTTTTATGTTAGCCATTAGTATATTTTCATAGGTTCTCATTTTCCTCCTAATCTCTTTTGTTTCAATCTCCTCTGTACTTTCTACATTCAGTTTGGTTTTGACTGCATTATGAACCCTATGTTTGTCATAAGTATTCTTTTTCCCATGTTAACCTATGATATCTTGAGTTCAAAAGAAAGCTCTAGCTTTGGACATCGTTCCTTTTCTCCTTCATGGGAATGTGTCTATTCTGTATCTGAGCCAACCTCCTATTGTTCAATTACTGTTTTGCCTACCAATGTTTGATTCTAGTACCTCTGGTAGGATCCCTTTTCAACTCAACAAAGTTAGCCCTTGTCCAGTTAAAAACCTTCATGCTTGATTTTTCCTTGTCCTTTTAAATTATTATTCTAAACAGTGATATTATGATCACTGTTCCCCAAATGCTCTGCCATTGAAACATGTTCTATCTAATTTTAATAAAAACATTTTATTTCTAATATAAGGGGATATGGGGAACAGGTGAGAAGGTGGATTTGAGACCAGGGAGAGGTCAGCCATGATCTGATTGAATGGCGAAGCAGGCACGAAGGGCTGAATTTGCCTGCTTCTGCTCCTAATTTCTATGTTTCCATGTAATTCCGAGAACTGGATTCAGCCCTGCTTCCATCCTCATTGAGCTGGAGACATATTATAGAACATAGAACAGTACAGCACAGTACAGGCCCTTCGGCCCACGATGTTGTGCCGAGCTTTGTCCGAAACCAAGATCAAGCTATCCCACTCCCTATCATTCTGGTGTGCTCCATGTGCCTGTCCAATAACCGCTTGAAAGTTCCTAAAGTGTCCGACTCCACTATCAAAGCAGGCAGTCTATTCCACACCCCAACCACTCTCTGAGTAAAGAACCTTCCTCGGACATCCTTCCTGTATCTCCCACCATGAACCTTATAGTTATGCCCCCTAGTAATAGTTACATCTACCCGAGGAAATAGTCTCTGAACGTCCACTCTATCTATCCCCCTCATCATCTTATAAACCTCTATTAAGTCGCCTCTCATCCTCCTCTGCTCTAAAGAGAAAAGCCCTAGCTCCCTCAACCTTTCCTCATAAGACCTACCCTCCAAACCAGGCAGCATCCTGGTAAATCTCCTTTGCACTCTTTCCATTGCTTCCACGTCCTTCTTATAGTGAGGTGACCAGAACTGCACACAATATTCCAAATGTGGTCTCACCAAGGTCCTGTACAGTTGCAGCATAACCCCACGGCTCTTAAACTCCAACCCCCTGTTCATAAACGCTAACACACCATAGGCCGCCTTCACGGCTCTATCCACTTGAGTGGCAACCTTCAGAGATCTGTGGATATGAACCCTAAGATCTCTCTGTTCCTCCACATTCCTCAGAACCCTCCCATTGACCCTGTAATCCGCATTCAAATTTGCCCTACCAAAATGAATCACCTCGCACTTATCAGGGTTAAACTCCATCTGCCATTTTTCAGCCCAGCTCTGCGTCCTATCAATGTCTCTTTGCAGTTTACAACAGCCCTCCACCTCATCCACTACTCCACCAATCTTGATGTCATCAGCAAATTTACTGATCCACCCTTCAGCCCCCTCCTCCAAGTCATTGATAAAAATCACAAATAGCAGAGGACCCAACACTGATCCCTGTGGTACACCGCTGGTAACTGGTCTCCAGTCTGAAAATTTTCCATCCACCACCACCCTCTGCCTTCTATGAGATAGCCAGTTACTTATCCAATCAGCCAAATCTCCCTCTATCCCACACCTCCTTACTTTCTTCATGAGCCGACCATGGGGAACCTTATCAAACGCCTTACTAAAATCCATGTATATGACATCAACTGCTCTATCTTCATCTACATACCTAGTTACCTCCTCAAAGAATTCAATCAAATTTGTGAGGCAAGATTTACCCTTCACGAATCCATGTTGACTATCCCGGATTAAGCCTCATCTTTCCAAATGGTCATAAATCCTATCCCTCAGGACCTTTTCCATTAACTTACCGACCACCGAAGTAAGATGAACTGGGCTATAATTACCAGGGTCATTCCTATTTCCTTTCTTGAACAGAGGAACAACATTCGCCACTCTCCAGTCCTCTGGCACTATCCCCGTGGACAGTGATGACCCAAAGATCAAAGCCAAAGGCTCTGCAATCTCATCCCTTGCCTCCCAAAGAATCCTAAGATATATCCCATCTGGCCCAGGGGACTTATCGACCCTCAGATTTTTCAAAATTGCTAATACATCTTCCCTCAGAACATCTACCTCCTCCAGTCTATCAGCCTGTATCACACTCTCATCCTCAAAAACATGGCCCCTCTCCTTGGTGAACACTGAAGAAAAGTATTCATTCATCGCCTCTCCTATCTCTTCTGACTCCATGCACAAGTTCCCATTACTGTCCTTGACCGGCCCTAACGTCACCCTGGTCATTCTTTTACTTCTCACATAAGAGTAAAAAGCCTTGGGGTTTTCCTTGATCCGACCCGCCAAGGACTTCTCATGCCCCCTCCTAGCTCTCCTAAGCCCTTTTTTTTTTTAGCTCATTCCTTGCTACCTTGTAACCCTCAAGCGACCCAATTTAACTTTGTTTTCTCATCCTTACATACGCTTCCCTTTTCCTCTTGACAAGACGTTCAACCTCTTTTGTGAACCATGGTTCCCTCACTCGTCCATTTCCTCCCTGCCTGACAGGGACATACCTATCAAGGACACGCAGTATTTGTTCCTTGAACAAGCTCCACTTTTCATTTGTGCCTTTCCCTGACAGTTTCTGTTCCCATCTTATGCTCCCTAATTCCCGCCTAATCGCATCATAATTACCCCTCCCCCAATTATAAACCTTGTCCTGCCGTACGGCCCTATCCCTCTCCATTGCAATAGTGAAAGACAGCGAATTGTGGTCACTATCGCCAAAGTGCTCTCCCACAAACAAATCTAACACTTGGCCCGGTTCATTACCCAGTACCAAATCCAAAGTAGCCCCACCTCTTGTCGGCCTATCCACATATTGTGTCAGGAAACCCTCCTGCACACACTGTACAAAAACTGCCCCATCCGAATTATTCAACCTATAAAGGTTCCAATCAATATTTGGAAAGTTAAAGTCACCCATGACAACTACCCTGTGACCTCCACACCTATCCATAATCTGCTTTGCAATTTCTTCCTCCATATGTCTATTACTATTTGGGGGCCTATAGAAAACTCCTAACAACGTGACCGCTGCTTTCCTATTTCTAACTTCAGCCCATATTACCTCAGTAGGCAGATCCCCTTCGAACTGCCTTTCTGCAGCCATTAAACTATCCTTGATTAACAATGCTACTCCTCCACCTCTTTTACCACCTTCCCTACTCTTACTGAAACATCTATACCCCGGAACTTCCAACAACAATTCCTGTCCCTGTTCTAACCATGTCTTTGTAATGGCCACAACATCGTAGTCCCAAATACCAATCCACGCTCCAAGTTTACCTACCTTATTCCGGATGCTCCTTGCATTGAAGTAGACACACTTCAACTCACCTTCCTGTCTGCCAGTACACTCCTGCGACCTTGATTCCCTCCTCAGTACCTCACTACACTCAACACTGGCTTCTGGACTACAGCTCGTTTCCCCATCCCCCTGACAAATTAGTTTAAACCCCCCCCCCCCCGAAGAGCCGTAGCAAATTTCCCTCCCAGGATGTTGGTGCCCCTCTGGTTCAGGTGCAACCCGTCCTGTTTGTACAGGTCCCACCTTCCCCAGAATGTGCTCCAATTATCCATGTAACTGAAACCCTCCCTCTTACACCATCCCTGCAGCCACGTGTTTATCTGCACTCTTTCCCTGTTCCTCAACTCGCTCGCACGTGGCACTGGCAACAAATCAGAGATGACGACGTGGTTTGTCTTGACTCTCAGCTTCCACCCGAGCTCCCTAAGTTCCTGTTTTAAATCCCCGTCCCTTCTCTTACCTATGTCGTTGGTACCAATGTGTACCACGACTTGTGACTGTTCCCCCTCCCCCTTAAGGATCCTGAAAACACGGTCCGAGACGTCACGGACCCTGGCATCCGGGAGGCAACATACCATCCGTGAGTCTCTTTCGCTGCCACAGAACCTCCTATCTATCGAGTCCCCAATAACTATTGCTCTCCTGCTCTCCCCCCCCCCCCCCCCCCCCCCTCCCTTCTGAGCCACAGGGACAGACTCCATGCTGGAGATCCGGTCATCGCGGCCCACCACTGGTAGGTCGCCCCCTCAGGAGTATCCAAAGCTTGTTGCTGTGGGGAACGACCACAGGGGATCCTTATACTGACTGCTTCTTCCCAGCCCCTCTCACCGTTGCCCATCTATCTTCATTCTTCGGAGTAACTACATCCCCGAAGTTTCTATCTATGGCCATCTCTGCCTCCCGAATGATCCGAAGTTCATCCGGCTCCCACTCCAGTTCCCTAATGCGGTTTTTGAGGAGCTGGAGTTGGGTGCACTTCCCACAGGTGAAATCAGCAGGGACACTAAGGGCGTCCCTCACCTCAAACATTCTGCAGGAGGAACATTGCACTGCCTTCCCTGACATCCCTCTAGATAACTTGCGGAAACGAAAGAGTGAAAAAAAAATTCTCTCACTCCGGGTCTTTTTTTTAGGTTAGAGGAGGAGGAGGGTGGGAGACTCTACAGGTGTAATGTCTCGGGTTTCCTCCCCGTTCAAATTTATTGGGCAAAAACACGGCCCACTTCTGGTTTCCTGTTTCCTGTTGTACTAGAAAAAAAACTCCAACCAAAAGTAGTGTAACAATCAAAGTCTCGTACCTTCAGCTCTTCTCACTCGAATCGCTCCCTCTCCGCTTGCTCCGGTGGAACAATGAATATTGATCAAGGAAGTTATTTTTTATATATTTCAGAAACTCCCACATCTTTTTGCCCTATATTAAATATTGAAAAAACCACATAGTTACTCCAAGACCAGGAGAAAATTAAGCAAGCATTTTGGTCAGTTCTATTGTGCTTCCTGATTTACAAATGGTGGCTTGAAAAATAAATTGATAACTTAAGATTAGTTTAGTGATGGTTGCTGGTTGCTTTTTCCCCAGCCACCTAATGAATGAGAAGGTTTTGACCAGCTTGGATATTCCATTAATTGGTTATTTGAGCCGGTCACAGTCTTTTCACCCTGCATGCACTTTAAATATCATGCTACAAATATGCACTCCATGAAAGACATTTAATTATATTCATTTTATACAAATATAATTTTAGTAGGGATTTTTAGAATTGAGAAACCCTCTTTATGTATAACGCGGATGGACAATATCCTGATATATATTAATTTTACTGATAAGTTGTGTTTTTTTTAAGGATTGAAAAATGCTTTTGCTGGAATGGCACTAAGTCACGATGCTCATTTGGAGAGCCGGTGAAGACTCAGTGGACCAAATGGCCTACTTCTGTTCCATAACGATTCTGTGATTGCATAACATTTCCCTTTTTTTTATGGAGCTAAGAACGTTAGCTGCTAAAGTGTTGAATTGTTGTGCTTCAGATTTTGCAACGTCTTCATAGTTAATTCCAGGTGATCACAAACTAAAAGTTTGCATGTTTTCTTAAGTGAAATAGAACTTAAAGCAGAAAACCTTTTCTTCTTCAGAGTTTTCCAAGCAAAAGGCGTAAAGTTCAGGAAACAATGCAGGTATTTTACTTTTTGCTTCCATATTATTTTATACAATAGAGTCTAAAGATGTACTTGGTCATCTGATTATATTTACAGTACTTCTAGATTGGGGTGGCAGGGAGATCTCTGTCAGTTTCTCTTTTCTCCATCCCCTTCCTCTTCAGTTTCTGAACAAACAAATAGGGACAAAAATCTGGGGCCCTTGTTTTTGACGGGATAGATAAGTACATATTTATCTTAAGCCCCAGTCTGCAAAATCTGGAAAACAGAAACCCAACGATCAGCAAAAGTCTTATTCTCACATGCTGCCTTTATTTTTGGTATGTGTGGGTGCCTAATAAAGAATAATTCACTATAAAATGAACAAATTAATTGCTAACGCAGAGGTACCTGTGGCTTGTACACAGTCATGTCAGAAAAACATTTTTAAAGTTTAAAATAAGTTAATTACAATTTGCCGATTAAAAGCAGCTCACTGTTTTCTTCCCTCTTTTCAATCATTACAATTCACAGTGAAGCAGTTGAAAAATTCGGTCCTTAGGTTTGAATATGCACACTTCGAGCTCTGCATTCCCCATTTTCATAAATGCCGTCAAGCTGAAAGTATGGTTTCCTTTTATATTACGATGAAAGTAGAGCAAACGCTGCAATCTTCAGTGACCACAAAAGTGAAATTAATCCTGTCTTACTCCTGTCTTTTTAACTTATTTAATGTTTTTCTTTACCTTCCCTTCTCCCACATCATCTCATTCTCATTTTTTTGCTGGAGGTCAGCAAAAAGAACTGAGTGAATGAACAGCATTTTCCACTTCACCACTGTCAAATGAATATACAAACAGGAGTAGGCCACTCGACCCCTCAAACCTTCTCCGTCATTCAATAAAATCATGGCTGACCTGATTGTAACCTCAACTTCACATTCCTGCCTATCCCTGATAACCTTTCACCCCCTTGCTTATCGAGAATCAATCTGTCTTTTGAGGAAGCAAGTTTCAAAGATTCTTAACCCTCTGAGAGAAAAAAGTTCTTCTCATCTCTGTCTTAGTGAGCGATCCTTATTTTTAAACAATGACCTCTCGTTCTAGATTTTCCCACAGAGGAAACATTCCCTCCACATCCACTTTCTCAGCATCCCTCAAGATCTTATTAGTTTCAATCGAGTTGCCTGGTTCTGGTTCTGGTCACCTCACTATAAGAAGGATGTGGAAGCGCTGCAAAGAGTGCAGAGGAGATTTACCAGGATGCTGCCTGGTTTGGAGGATAGGTCTTATGAGGAAAGGTTGAGGGAGCTAGGGCTATTCTCTCTGGAGCGGAGGAGGCTGAGGGGAGACTTAATAGAGGTTTATAAAATGATGAAGGGGATAGATAGAGTGAACGTTCAAAGACTATTTCCTCGGGTGGATGGAGCTATTACAAGGGGGCATAACTATAGGGTTCGTGGTGGGAGATATAGGAAGGATATCAGAGGTAGGTTCTTTACGCAGAGAGTGGTTGGGGTGTGGAATGGACTGCCTGCAGTGATAGTGGAGTCAGACACTTTAGGAACATTTAAGCGGTTATTGGATAGGCACATGGAGCACACCAGGATGATAGGGAGTGGGATAGCTTGATCTAGGTTTCAGATAAAGCTCAGCACAACATCGTGGGCCGAAGGGCCTGTTCTGTGCTGTACTGTTCTATGTTCTATGCCTCCTTACTGTTCTAAACTCCAGTGGATACAAGCCTAATCTGTCCAACCTTTCCTCATAAGACAATCCACCATTTCATGTATTAGTCTAGTAAACTTTCTGAACTGCTGCCAATGTATTGATGTCCCTTAAATAAGGAGACCAATACTTACACAGTACTCCAGATGTGGTCTTAACTGTAACTCAAGCATAACTCTCTACTTTTGCATTCAATTCCCTTTTCAATAAACAAAAACATTCTATTAGCTTTCCATTTACTTGCTGTATGTGCATGCTAACCTTTGATGATTCATGCACGAGGGCACTCCGATCCCTCTGTAGCCCAGAACTCTCAATCTTTCACGATTTAGATAATATGTTTGTCTTTTATTCTTCCTGCCAAAACGGACATATTTGCATTTTCCCACATTATACACCAATGCAAGATCTTTGCCCACTTACCCTATCTATATCCATTTGTAGCCTCCTTGTATCCTTTTCACAATTTACTTTCCTCTGTATTTTTGTGTCGTCAGCAAATTTAACAACCACACCGTCTGTCCCTTCATCCAAGTCATTTAGTTGAGGCCCCACCACTGATCCCTGTGGCACACGACATATTACATATTACCAAACAGCAAATGACTCATTTATGCTGATTGTTTCTAATCTTTTATCCATGCTAATGTTAGCCACTGCACCTTGAGCTTTCATTTTCCGCAATAACCTTTGAGGTGACACCTTGTCAAATGTCTTCTGAACATTCAACATTCAACAGTTCCTCTTTATTCATAGCACATGCAATTCCTTCAAAAAAAACTCCAATAAATTGGTTAAACATGATTTTCCTTGAGCAAAACTATGTTGAACTCCAAGTATCTTGCTATAACCTCTTAGTTGCTAACATTTTCTGCACAATAGTTGTTAAGATAACTGGCTTGTAGTTTCTTGTTTTCTGTCTCCCTCCTTTTTTGAGTAAAGAAGTTGCATTTGCTATTTTCCAATCTAATGGAACCTTCCCCGAATATAGGGAATTTTGGAAAATTAAAACCAATTTCATCAACCATTTCACCAGCCAATTCTTTTAACATCTGAGGATGAAGTCCATTAGGACCCAGAGAGTTGTCAGCCAATTTGCTCAGCACCACTTCTCTGGTATTTTGTAGTTTTCTTCAGTTCATGCTACCCTTCCATTTCCTGATTTATAGCCTTTTCAGGGATGTTACTTGTGTCCTCTATAGTGAAGACCGATGCAAAATACATGCTTTATTCATCTGCCATCTCCTTATTTTCCATTATTAATTCACCAGACTCTCTTCCTAAGAACAAAGAAAATTGCAGCACAGGAGCAGGCCCTTCGGCCCTCCAAGCCTGACCGACCATGCTGCCTGACTGAACTAAAATCCCCTATCCTTCCAGGGACCGTATCCCTCTATTCCCATCCTATTCATATATTTGTCAAGGTGCCCCTTAAAAGTCACTATCGCACCTGCTTCCACTACCTCCCCCTGCAGCGAGTTGCAGACACCCACCACCCTCTGTGTAAAATAATTGCCTCGTACATCTCCTTTAAACCTTGCCCCTCGCACCTTAAACCTATGCCCCCTAGTAATTGACTCTTCCATCCTGGGAAAAAGCTTCTGACTATCCGCTCTGTCCATGCCCCTCATAATCTTGTAGACTTCTATTAGGTCGCCCCTCAACCTCTGTTCCATTGAGAACAAACCAAGTTTCTCCAACCTTTCCTCATAGCTAATGCCTTCCATACCAGGCAACATCCTAGTAAATCTTTTCTGTACCCTCTCCAAAGCCTCCACATCCTTCTGGTAGTGTGGCGACCAGAATTGAACACTATATTCCAAGTGCAGCCTAACTAAGGTTCTATAAAGCTGCAACATGACTTGCCAATTTGTAAACTCAGTGTCCCGGCCGATGAAGGCAAGCATGCTGTATGCCTTCTCGACTACCTTCTCCACTGCGTTGCCACTTTCAGTAACCTGTGTACCTGTACACCCAGATCCCTCTGCTTATCAATACTCTTAAGGGCTCTGCCATTTACTATATATTTCTTACCTGTATTAGACCTTCCAAAATGCATTACCTCATGTTTTGTCCGGATTAAACTCCATCTGCCATCTCTCCGGTTAAGTCTCCAACCGGTCTATATCCTGCTGTATCCTCTGATGGCCCTCATCACTATCTGCAAATCCACCAACCTTTGTGTCGT
Organism: Mustelus asterias; assembly: GCF_964213995.1. Classification (NCBI taxonomy): domain Eukaryota; kingdom Metazoa; phylum Chordata; class Chondrichthyes; order Carcharhiniformes; family Triakidae; genus Mustelus; species Mustelus asterias. The sequence goes on from NC_135818.1 coordinate 39,292,446, forward strand.
CTGAAAACTTACTAATCAAACCAGTTACATTTTCCTCCAAATCATTTATATATAAAGCAAAGGTCCCAGCACTGATCCCTGAGGAACGCCACTTGTCACAGCCTTCCATTCAGAAACACACCCTTCCACTGCTACCCTCTGTCTTCTATGATCGAGCCAGTTTTGTATCCACCTTGCCAGCTCACCTCTGATCCCATGCGATTTCACCTTCTGAACGAGTCTGCCATGAAAGACCTTGTCAAAGGCCTTACTGAAGTCCATGTAGACAACATCCACTGCCCTACCCTCATCAATCACCTTCATCACTTCCTCAAAAAACTCAATCAAGTTAGTGAGGCACGGCCTCCCCTTCACAAAACCATGTTGCATCTCGCTAATACGTTCACTTATTTCCAAGTGGGAGTAAATTCTGTCTCGAAGAATCCTCTCCAATAATTTCCCTACCACTGATGTCAGGCTCATCGGCCTGTAATTAGCTGGATTATTCTTGCTACCCTTCTTAAACAAAGGAACAACATTGGCTATTCTCCAATCCTCTGGGACCACCCTGTAGCCAGTGAGGATACAGAGATTTCTCTCAAGGCCCCAGCAACTTCCTCCCTTGCTTCTTTCAGTGTTCTGGGGTATATTCCATCAGGCCCTGGGGACTTGTCTACCTTGATGTTTCTCAAAAACCCCAATACCACCTCCTTTTTGATCTCAACATGACTCAAACTATCTACACACCCTTTCCCAGACTCATCATCCACCAAGTCCTTTTTTTTTATAGAAACCCTACAGTGCAGAAAGAGGCCATTCGGCCCATCGAGTCTGCACCGTCCACAATCCCACCCAGGCCCTACCCCCATATCCGTACATATTTTACCCACTAATCCCTCTAACCTACGCATCTCAGGACACTAAGGGGCAATTTTATTTTTTAGCACGGCCAATCAACCTAACCTGCACATCTTTGGACTGTGGGAGGAAACCGGAGCACCCGGAGGAAACCCACGCAGACACGAGGAGAATGTGCAAACTCCACACAGACAGTGACCCAAGCCGGGAATCGAACCCAGGTCCCTGGAGCTGTGAAGCAGCAGTGCTAACCACTGTGCTACCGTGCCGCCTTTGGTGAATACTGACGCAAAGTACTCATTTAATACCTTGCCCATTTCCTCTGGCTCCATGTATAGATGTCCTCCCCTGTCCTTGAATGGGCCAACCCTCTCCCTGGCTACCCTCTTGCTCTTTATATATGTATAAAAAGCCTTGGGATTTTCCTTAATCCGGCTGGCCAATGGCTTTTCATGACCCCATTTAGCCCTCCTTACTCCTTGCTTAAGTTTCTTTCTCTTTTCCTTGTATTCCACACTTGCTTTGTGTGTTCCCAGCCTCCTAGCTTTGACAAATGCTTCCTTTTTCTCTTTGACTAGGCTCACAATATCTCTCATTATCCAAAGTTCCCAAAACTTGCCATACTTATCTTTCATCCTCACAGGAATGTGCTGGTCCTGAATCCCTATCAACTTGCACTTGAAAGCCTCCCACATGCCAGATGTGGATTTGCCCTCAAACATCTGCCCCCAATCTACATTCTTCAGTTCCTGCCTAATATTGTTGTAATTAACCTTCCCCCGATTTAGCACCTTAACTTGAGGACTGCAATTATCTTTATCCATTAGTACCTTAAAGCTTACTGAGTTGTGGTCACTGTTCCCAAACTGCTCCCCTACTGAAGCATCGACCACCTGGCCGAGCTCATTCCTCAATAACAGGTCCAGTATGGCCCCTTCCTTAGTTGGACTATCTACATACTGCTTCAAGAAGCCATTCTGGATGCTCTTTACAAACTCTGTCCCATCCACGCCCCTAGCACTAAGTGAGTCCCAGTCAATATAGGGGAAGTTAAAATCTCCCACCACAACAACCCTGCTACTTTTGCACCTTGCCAAAATCTGCCTACATATCTATCCTCTATCTCCCGCTGGCTGTTGGGCGGCCTATAGTAAACGCGGTGACTACACCCTTCCTATTCCTGAGCTCTATCCATATTGCCTCGCAGTATGAGCCCTCTGAGGTGTCCTCCCACAGTACAGCTGTGATATTCTCCTTAACCAGTAGTGCAACTCCCCCACCCCTTTTACAACCCCCTCTGTCTCACTTGAACCAACACTCCATTTGTTAACTTTTTAAAAATCTCGATCAATATTCTTGGGGCCCGATTTTACCATCAAGTTGCGCCTGTTTTCGGGCACGGAAAACCTGGTAAAATCAGGCGTGAGGTGAGTAGCGTGATCCGCCCCTACCTCCGCGCCGGTTCGCCCTTTACCAAGGCCCAAAAATGGATGCAATCGGGACCACACCCGAAACGTGCGCGACAGCCATTTAAATGTATTTGCATGCATTTAAATTGACTTAATGGGCTGCACACCCAACTTTACCAGGACTTCCCCCTTCACCACCGCGTTTGCCAATCCGGAATAGGCGCAAAACAGGCATGCTCCATAAAAGTCCGATTTGGGCGCTCCATCAGTGATAGGGAGAAGGTAAGTGCCTTGCGTCCGACGGCTCTCAGCTGCTATTTTCTTTCTCGGGTTGGTGGCGACTCTGCAAGTGCATGGGGGAGTGGGAGGCTGTGGTTCAGCAGGGTCTCCGATGTCCAATTTGCAGCACGGACCCGGGTCTCAGCACTGACCTCAGGTTTTGTGGTGCTGCTGTTTTCTCGTGCACTCAGCTCACTTCCAACTGAAAGATGTGCACAAAGCCCTTGCAAATTACACTGCTGCAGCCTCTCGACTTTTTAAGGAGCTTTTACGGATTTTGGGGAGCAAATGACTGGGGGAATTGGGGGATATGGACAGTAACTACTGATGTGCGAGGGGCAAGCAGCGCTCCTTAACCTCCATGTGTTCCTCTCCATCTCCAACCCCCCCCCTCCCTCTCCCCTTCAGAGTGACGAGATGGCTTTTGCGATGCAACCGATCGATCTTGCTGTTCTTTTGGTTGCTGCTGGAGCTGAGGAGGAGCTGGAGGAAGAATTGTGGGCACAAGAGGCCCAGGCCTTACCACTTGCAGGAGTAGAGGGAGACGACCACCAGTGGCAGGAGGTGGCAGCCATTCACCCAGAGGGGGGGCGCGCAGGAGAAGGAGGGAGCAGAGACCCCTGCAGTTCCATGCACGAGTGTCAGTTGAACAGATGTCGGACACTGTGTCACCGACGTCTCCGCCTCCGAAAGGAGACAGTGCAACACCTGTGCCACCTGTTGCAGCTACAGGCGAGGAGGGGCACCCACTCTCGGTGACTGTCAAATTGACGACTGACTCCTTCCAGATCCCTAGTGGAGATGTATGTGGCATTTCCCAGTCAGCTGTGTCAGGCGGGTCACAGAAGTGCTGTGTGCCCGGGCTGGGCAGTACATCAAATTTAACCTGGACCAAGCCCATCAGGAAGCCCGGGCTGTAGGGTTCACAGCCATTGCGGGGATGCCTAACATACTGGGGGCCATCGACTACACCCACATCGCCCTCAAGGTCCCCATGCAGAATCCACAAAGATTCATCAACAGAAAAGGGTTCCACTTCTTGAATATTCAACTAGTGTGTGACCATAATATGAACATTATGCCCACCTGCGCAAGACACCCAGGGAGTGTGCACGTCAGCCTCATTGTCAGGAGCTCTGACATCCAGGAGGCATTTGAGGAGAAGCCCAGGCTGCGGGGATGGCTCGTGGATGATATGAGTTACCCGCTTCGGACCTGGCTGGTGACGCCTGTGCAGAGGCCTGTGACTGAGGCGGAGACCCGCTATAATGAGGCCCATGTAGCCACCCGCACGATAGTGGAGAGGTGCACTGGGCTCCTTAAGATGAGATTTCAGTGCCTGGACTGCTCTGGTGGGGCCCGCCAATACAGCCCTGTGATCTCTTCCCACATTGTGATCGTGCGTTGTGCCTTGCACAACCTGGCTCTGCAGAGAGATTATCTATTGGAGGAGGAGGAGGATGTGAAGACTGACCAGCCGGGCATTGCTGGGGAGGAGGAGGAGCACGCCTTGGAACACCATCCAGGAGCTGGAGGGCTGGCAGCTCAAATGAGGCATGCAACGGCGGCTGGGGAGGCCCTGATCACCAGGTGATTCAGTCGCTAGGGGTTTGTGTCTGTGGGTTCCATCCCCCCTCCCCACCCAAAATTCCTTCTATCTGCTGTAACATTGTCACACCAGAGTGGTGGGCCTGGGTACGCTGTGTTAGCAAGTTTTTTGGGCAGGCAGGAGGTGATGATGACACGCTAAGCACCATTATGATGATGCCCTGGTGCAAACTCCTGCTGATTCCTTCCTGAGCTCCGCATGCATGCCGGCGCCTGAGCCCACGTCTGTGTAGTGGGTAAGGGATCTGAAACTCGCACACAGGGTGGGTGGGGTGGGGGATGGGAAGGAGTCGCTCGTGGTTTCTGGGGAACCAATGGCTTCCTTTTCTCAGTGACACAGCATTGAGGGGCCTCCCCAACTGACATCAACATCTGGCGATCATCAATGGAAGAGGATTTCTATTCGAGACAAATTAGTCACAAGTGAGTGGTGAAACAATATTTAATAATTGCAATAAATAATAAGTTCGAACATAACTTGTGAACGGAAAATGTTAAGGTACTTTAATATCTATCTAACCAGTGCAGCCCTTTATCTGTGCCATCTCAGTGCAACTACAACTTCCTAACCTTACGTGGCCTACCACTATGTCTCAGTGACTCCCCAGAATGTACAACGGAGGTGGAGGGGGCCAGCTGCCTACCTCATCTCATTGCCTCTGATGCGCGTGGCGGGCATCCTCTGGAGGCCCTGGACCTTGAAAGCCTTGGCCGGCTTCCAGATGTCTGGGACGTTTCCAAGACATCCTCTTCATCCCGCTGCCCTTGAGATGCCCCGGTGTCAGCAAGGGGGGAGTCAGGAGGTGTAGCCACAGCCACGGTCCCCTGGGTCACTTGTTGTTTCTGCAGTGAGCTCCAGAAGTTCCGGCATCACCTGGCACTGCCAGTCCTGGAGGACCACCTGTGTCCTACCCAAGGTGGTCGAGCCTCTGCGATGGCCACCTGAGTCGGGGGGCACCTGTCAATGGCCGCAGCAAGTGCCCTCTGAGACTGGGCCATGCTCTGCAGCCCCTCAACCAAGACCCTCTGCAACTGCACCAAGTTCTCATAGGCTGCAGCCATAGCCCGCTGTGTCTCAGCGCTGTCCTGCTGGATCTCTTGCAAGATCTTGAGCCTCTCAACCATGGGCCACGGAATCTTGAAAAGTCTGTTCAGTCCCTCAGCTGTGGCCAGTTGTGACTCGCTTGCAGCCTGCCACTCATGGTGAGGATCTCCTGCCCCAGGCTTTCCACTGCAGAAGCCTCCCTTGCAGTGTTGGCCTGGAAAGCACGCAAAACAGGCAATAGCTTGTCCGCCTGAAAGCTTTGGGACTTCTCCCAACAGCCTTGCAGTCGTTCCAATGTAGCCGTCAGCCCCTTCTGCATTCCCTGGCTCTGTTGCTGCATCTCCAGCAGCTGAGGGAGAACTGATCTCAGAGGCCCAGCATGTAGCCTGGGGCCAGCTGATTCCTCGCCTCCAGCAGGCCCCTGCGTACCAGAGGTCTCGGACGTTCCCTCCTCCACTCGATGTACATCAGCAGCTGTGTTGTGCTCCCCAGAGAGTGATCCAGAAGCCCCATCACTAACTGGACCCACCGACATGTCAGTATTTGGGATGGTGAGTTGTGAGGTGGAAGCTGACGCCAAAACGGTGCCACTTTTGGTAGTCTTTTCAGCCATATCCTCCCAGGACTCGTCCGAGCTGTCCTGAACAGGTTGGGTGGGAGCTGCAGCAAGGGCCTGTAGTCCAAAAGGCCCTGGGGCATCCGGTTCTGCCCCTGCAGCACAGGGTTAAGTGCAGGGGGGCGGGGGGGGGGAGAGGAATCCGGGATGCAAAACACGTGATTCACATTTCTCCATTGAACATAGAACAAAACACAAAGAAAATTACATCACAGGAACAGGCCCTTCGCCCCTCCAAGCCTGTAGCGACCAGGCTGCCAATCTGATTTGTAACTCCCTACCCTTCCGGGGACCATATGCCTCTATTCCTATCCCATTCATGTAGCTGTAAAGCCCCCCCATTCACGGTCACTATCGTATCGTGACCTCCCACGACAGCGAGTTCCAGGCACCCACTAGCCTCTCTGTGCAAATAAACATGCCTTGTACATCTCTTTTAAACTTTGCCCCTCGTACCTAAAACTTATACCCCCGAGAAGTCGCCTCAAAGTGAGTGGAGGAATGACAGGTGCTGTCGTTATGATCGGTCTTCTCCTGTGGAGACGGAAGGAGCCATGAAAGAAATGATGGCGTGACTACTGCAGAGTATTAGGTGTGACCCTTAGAGGGCAAGTGCAGTGGGACTCTTGGGGAGGATAGGAAGGAGGTGCTTGGGAGTCAGGTGCTGGGGATGGGACGATCTGTGGAAGATGGGGTAAAGCTGCCCGGGAAGGTCATTGACCTTTTTCTGGCACTCCTTCCCGGTTCGGGGGGCCAGTGCCCTGGCACTGACCGAGGCGGCAACTGCCTCCCAGGCTACATTGCCATCAGAACCCCTGGGTCTACGTCCTTCTGGGGGAGGAGAGTGTCCTGCCTTGCCTCTGCTGCATCTAGTAGCCTGTCCGATTCGTCCTCAGAAAAACGGGGGGGGGGGGGGTGCTGGTTGTGTGCACATTGTCCTGTACTGCCTGCCTGTCCATCCTTGAGTTTTTAATGGGGCTGCCCCTCGTTGGGGCAGATCAGCTGCAGGCAGTTTGGCAGAGCATTCCAGCAAATAACATGGAGTTTGTTTGTTAGCATTGAGGGGAAGGCAAGTGAGCACTTGCAGGAGTGCTGATGGGGGGGTGCAGGGGGGATGGTGGGTGGTGGTGGATCAGTGCCTCAATGATTGGGGACAGGGGAGAGAGAGGGAGGTATCACACAGCCATCGGAGTCCGGTGGAGATGGGGGCCTTGTGCGGGAGGGTCTGTGCTGGTGAGGGGGATCACTCTGCCTGATATTTGGTGGGAGGGGGGATCTCTCTGCCTGAGATCAGTGGGGTGAAGGGGGGTCCATTGCCACTCTGCCTGAGATCAGTAGGGGGAGGAGGGGGGTCTGCTGCCGCTCTGCCTAAGATCGGTGGGGGGAAGGAGGGAGGGGGCCCACGATCAATCTGGGGGTGGGGGGATAAGGGGGTCAGTAATGTTGTGGGGTTGGGGCAATATCTGTGGGGGCCAGGGGGAGACATTATCCGACCTGGGATGGATGTGGCAGGGGAGTATTATTCTATCTTTTTTTTTCTACACATGCGAAGTTGGAGGCGCCGATCGGAGCTGCAGGGTTTTGGACGCATTAAGCCCCGCCCACAGGCTTGTGCAGCGCGATTCGGAATCGTTGATATTTTTTCAGGCAGAGTGCGTATTGGGGGCGCCTGAGAGCGGGTCTAAAAGTCGGATCTGAAACACTCCCAGTTTCAAGTCCGCCCAGCACTTAGAATCAAAATGGTAAAATAGGGCCCTTACTATCTATTTTTATATTTCTAGCTAGCTTTCTTCTCGTACTCCCTCTTTATTAATCTTTTAGTCTTTTTGTTTCTCTTATATTCTGTCCAATTTTCTGACTTGCCACCCATCTTTGTGCAATTATATGCTTTTTCTTTAAGTTTGATAATATCTTTAACTTTTTAGTTAACCACAGCCTTCTTCTTAGAATTTTTCTTTCTCATTGGAATGTATCTATTCTGTGTGTTCTGAAAAATATCTTTAATTTTCAGTTACTGCATCTCTCTTGACCGATCTCTTAACCGAATCTGCCAATTTGCTTTAGCTTGCTCTGCTTTCATGCCCTCATCATTGCCCTTGTTTAACTTTAAAATACTTGTCTTGGACCCATTCTTCTCTACCTCAAACTGAATGTACAATTTAATGATATTATGATCACTGCTACCTACGGGTGCCTTCACTGTGAGATCATTAATTAATATCTTGTTACACAATAACAGGCCTAATAACCTGTTCTCTCTAGTTGGCTTCAAAACATGCTGTTCTAAGAAACTATCTATAAAACATTCCATGAACTCCTCTTTTTGGCTATCTTTGCCCATTTGATTTTTCCAGTCTATATGTAGACTATGGGCCTGATTTTACCATTTTGAGTCTAAGTGCCGAATCTGGGCGTCAAATAGATCCGCGCCTGGAATCCTCTTTCCAGCGCGCCCATACGTGTTTTGCTGGCTCCGGTCCAATTCGCGCTGTGGGCGGGGCTTAGCGCTGGCGGACCAATTGGAGCTCTGAGCTGCGCATGCGCAGTTCGAAAAAAATCTGAGCGCGCCTGGGCGCGAAAGAAAAAAAGCAGAAAGCGGAGAGAGCGGCTCTCTGACGATCATCCTCTGGTCGGGGGGGCGGGGAGGGTGGGGTGGGAGGAGGAGGGGGTGGGGTGGGAGGAGGAAGGGGTGCGGGACCCAGATCATCCTCTGGTCGACGGGGGGGGGGGGGGGGGAGGGTTCCACTGCCAGTCTGCGGCCGATCCCTCCTCCCGGAGTGGACGTGCGGCCATGCCATCCCACAAAACCTTCAGGATGAAGCGATTCCTCGCTAAGAAGATGAAGCAGAACCGGCCGATTCCACAGTAGGTCCGCATGAAAACCGGCTACAAGATCAGTACAAGTCCAAGAGGAGACACTGGAGAAGGACCAAGCTGGGCCTGTAAAGGGATACATCATCACTGGTACACTACCAGCCACAGATTACTCTTCCCTGCAGGGGCAAGAGAGCGGGAGAGATGGCTGTAGCTGGTAGTGTACCAGTGATGGTGTATCCCTTTACAGGCCCAGCTTGGTCCTTCTCCAGACTTGTACTGATCTTGTAGCCGGTTTTCATGCGGATCCACTGTGGAATCGGCCGGTTCTGCTTCATCTTCTTAGGAATCGCTTCATCCTGAAGGTTTTGTGGGATGGCAGGGCCGCACGTCCACTCCGGCAGGAGGGATTCGTTCCTCCGGTGGGGAGGAGGGGTCGCCCGCAGAGTGGTGGCGGATCCCCCTGCCCCCTCCCTCCCCACTGATCGGCCACAGACTGGCAGCGGAACCCCCCCCGACTAGAGGTTGATCTGGGTCCCACCCCCCACCCCCCCCCCCCCCGACCAGAGGATGATCTGGGTCCCCCCGCCCTCACCCAACCAGAGGATGACCTGGGGCAGAGAGCCGTTGGAGGCTCTGACCCCGCTCTTCGGAAGCTGCAGCGACGACTTCAGACTTTTATTTTACAGCGCGGATGCGGAACGGGCCAGAAGACGGTAAAGTGGGATTTGGCGGTACGGTTGGGGGCGCAGTTCATTAAGTCGATTTAAATGCATGCTAATGCATTTAAATCGTCGGGCCGCCCGATTCGGGCACGGGCCGGACCCGCGCCCGAATCGGGTGTCGGAAAAGCCACGATCTGCTCGGAATCGGGTGCAGATCGCGGTATCGGCCCGGCGCCCAACTTTACCGCGATTCCGCGCCCAAAAACGAGCGTGAAGTTTTGGTAAAATCGGGCCCTATATGTTAGTCTGTCAGCACTGGATCATCCAGACCTTCTGGTAGATATGACAATTTTTTTCTGTTCCCTCCTGCCCGTTTTGTAATATATCCACAAAATGTATCCTTTTTGTTCATCACGTATCAGTGGGAATGTTTTTTAACATGATGTGGTGTCACTATAACTGACACTATAACAATACTAACCTTGCTTATTATATTAAGTGCATATAACTTGCCATAATTTTCAGAAGAGCAGTAAGTGACAGGTAAAATTTGGTTTGTCAGAGTTGTGGAACAAAATAATCTGGACTATCCAATTAAAATAAGCCAAGTGATTTATAGCATAAATGTCCTCACATGTTGCTGTATCAAGTTAGATTTGGTACCTAGCTGCCAAAGCAAGTACTTGGGAGTTCAAATTATGTAAAGAGGCCGGTAAACATGGCTGCTGTTATTTTTCCATTGAGATACTTGAGTTGCATCATACTGCTTCTAAAGGCAAAGCATTACAAGTTATTTATTCCAGTGTATTACTAATTTAAATACTTCAAATTATTTGTGTTTCAGGGCTACAGTCTGATAGAAATTGATGAGAAGATTAGTGCACTGAAGGCAGTGCTGCTGCAGAAAGCAAATGACCAGACTCCTCCAATGGAAGCTGATAAGATGTCTATGTGAGGGCAATTTTTACTGAGCCTCGAGACTTGAGTTTAAAACCAGCCAAATTAGTCAATTTTTTTTCTTACATTTTTCAGAAAATGAAAACCTGCTGGAGTGGTGTCAGTAACACGGTCTTTAATACTTCAGATCCAGGCATTCAGATACTGCTTTCTGAAGTACATAATCTGGGTTGAGACTGTCAGTTTGGCTAAAATGAAGTTGTTTCCTAATACTAACTGTCAGAAATATGGGGAAAACTTTGTTTTTAAATACAGCAGCCATTACTATTTAACAGTTGTCAGAGCAGTGCACTCTTAGTAAACCTTTGTATCCCAAAGAAATCTGTACTGTAATAGCATCTGTATTAAATGCATTTTGTACAAAATATTGGTATTTGGCACTAAGTTGCTTTAATGTTAAAAACATCAAATGCTGACCAAACAGATGTCTTGAGTAAAACATATGCTAGGTGTTCAGTGTTCATGTAACTATTGTGTGTTAATTACATATGTGCAACATTGGTACAATAAAAGTTTTGATACTATATGCACTGATTTTTAAATTTGCTTTGTAAATAATCCTGTTTTGCCGCACCAGCTCCTGAAGGTATAAAATGTCGCCATTGAGAAATGCTTAACATTGACAGCCTAGATAAGAAATTGTGACCTCTCTTTGCATATACAGATGCAAATCCTTGTTCCTAGTCTACTAACAGAAGTGCTAGTAACCTCCACTCCTGACCCTGCTGCAATATTGGGATTACAGAAGATTACCTTGTTAGAATATTCCCATCATATGGGCATCCTGGGAACTAGTCAGAGTGTAGAGATGGAAGTGGGGGTGTTGGAAAACTTGCACTGGCCAGATATTAATGTTCCTGCCAATGGCATTGGTGCCAACCTTGGGCTGATTCTTTTTATAACCCTCAATAAGGATGGGGAGAGAAAAACCCACCATTAACAATGCTTGCCAGGTAGAGTTCAGGTGCCAGATCAACATGGTTGTATTTTGCACAAGACACAAGTGAGGAAACAAGACTTCTAATTTTTATGTAGGTGTATATATCTTGGCCCTATTTTCTCTGTGCTATCTTGGTTTGCATAAGTAAGTACATTTAACTGTATATAAATATATTTATCAAAATGACTTATACCTGAATGCTTAGCTAGGATGGGTGGGAGGAGAGGGGCAAGCATAGGCATGTTTTGAGTACAATACATTTGAAAACTAAGTAGCTGATAATCATAATGGTGTCTCTGATGTAACCACTAAAAAATACAAAACTAAAAGTTATTGAACAAACATAAATTGTTGCTTTTAAATTTCTACAATCATGTTTTCAAGTGAATATCTGACTACCTGTTCTTTTTTGAGAAGCTTGAATCTTGGGTTTCTGAGCTCCCTTGATGGCTGAGGCTTTCCAGAACTAGCACTGTCAGCTCAAAGGATGTCCTAACATAGTATACTGTAACTCAGAGTGTGCAGCAACATTCCAGAAAGAAAATTCTCAGCATTCACTGAGGATGCCTCTATTACTGGGCCTAATAAACATAATCACAGATTGGAGCGAGAAGGAGGGATTTTTTTTTAAATGTTAGAAAGTAAAAGTGGGCATTCACAATATTCTAGGGTCGTATGGTTATAAGTCCTTCCTTTTCCTCCTTTGTAACCAGATGAAGCATGAACTCCACATTTAAGGTGACATTCCTAAAAATGTAGTTTATCAAATACAAAATGCTGCATGTATGATAAATGAAATATTGCATTTTGAAATTGTTTCATCATTTTTGTAAATATTTTACATGGGTATACCAGATTCAATTATTTTATGTTCATCTTCAAATTTAAAGTAGAAATTCAGGACTTGATAGGTGTTCTAAATGTTGCGACTGGGATGGGAGGAGTGTTCAGTTTCTCTCGCCCCATTACACAGGTCGCACCATAAGTGTAAATGTTTAAATCACCCACCAGAATGGCCAATTGGTTACACTCACTACCGCCAGACCCAGAATAAAAGGGATTTTAGTCAGGTTTTTTTTACAATAAACTCAGAATAATTGATTATAAAGCAAACCTTTTTTAAAAGCAAGTTGCAAAACTGGTTCACATACAATTTGTAAGCCAAATGTTTACCCCTTTTAAAATCTCAACATACATTCACACAAAACCAAGGACAAGCCAAATGAAGTCCCTGCAGAGGTTGGGCGTATAAAAAAGGATGAAGTCAAAAAGGCCTTGATGCTGTCGATTTGGTGTTCCTGCATGCAAAGAGAGAGTGCTGGTCATGGTAGTTGTCGAGAAACTCTTCAAAGAATCTTCAGTGAAACGCTGCCTTTGTTAGTCCTATGGGAGAGTGTCAGTATGGGTCTTCACAATATTTACCCAGAAATTAGAAGAGGTTTTAATTCTTCTAACTTTTTATGAGCAACTATTAGTGTAATTCTGGCAGAACTATCTGAAGTTTGCGATTTAAATTGCATTTTTTGGATTGTTCACAGCGCAGGGCAATTGCCCAGAGGAAGTTTGCACTTCTGGGTAATTGCCATGCAAATGCTTGCTTTTGAAGTTCCAAGAGGGATTCCACTGTGCATCTCTGGGTTATCCCCTCAGTCCAATGCTGGAAAGCTCAGAAGTCATGGACCATTATTTGCTTTCTTAATTTGTTGCTGTACCTACTTAATTTTCTGTGATTCGTATCCATGGATAGTCAGGTCCCTGCAGCTTACTTTCATCGTCCTTGCTGCTTACTTTCCCTTTTAACATTGCATCGTCAGTAAACTTAGATGAATGATCCAAGTGCAACATATACAAGTAATTGATCTAAACTGAATGGCTGAGGCCAAAGTGCTGATCCTTGCAGTAGCCTGCTAGCTACAGCCTGCCAATCCAAAAATAATCCATTTGTTCCTGCTTTCTGATTTCTTTCCTTTAAATGATCTTCAATCTGTGCTAATGTATTATCCCTAATCGCATGAGCCCTAATTTTGTATACTGACCTGTGTTTCACCTTATTGAATGCTTTTTGAATATGCAAATACACTGCATGTATATGACTCCCCTTAACATTTTTAGAACCTTAAAAATTTGATCTGTTAAGCACAATTTCCCTTTTGCAAATCCGGGTCAACTCTGCCTCAGCATTATAATTTTCTCAGAATCCATTATCCACATATACACTAATGGCACCATGCTCCAGATACCCACCATCCTTTGCAACCGCCCCTCCATAATTAAATTGTCTGATTGCTTGTCTAACATCCAATGCCAGATGAAAAAAATTTGGGAAGACCAAAGATATTTTGATATATAACATTGGTAGATTTTTAAAATAACTTACTTTAAAGTAAACTAAAAGTTAATGCTTAATTTAGAATTTTTATTAAGTACTTGGTTAAAGTAATTTTGTATTTGTAATAGACAATGATAGGTTTTGTCCTTTTGAGGGGCGGCACAGTGGTTAGCGCCAGGGACCTGGGTTCGATTCCCGGCTTGGGTCACTGTGTGGAGTTTGCACTACCTCTTTGTGTCTGCATGGGTTTCCTCCGGGTGCTCCGGTTTCCTCTCTCAGTCCAAAGATGTGTGGGTTAGGTGGATTGGCCATGCTAAATTGCCCTAGTATCAGGGGGACTAACTAGGGTAAATGTATGGGGTTATGGGGATAGGGCCTGGGTGGGATTGTGGTCGATGCAGACTCGATGGGCCAAATAGCCTCCTTCTGCACTGTAGGATTCTATGATTCGATGAACTGATCTTGTTTGCAAGACCATGAGAACGATATAGGTCATAGAAAAGTGAATTGGCCCCTCCTATCTGTGCTGACTCCTTGTTTGAGCAATATACCACCCTTCTATTTCATTATAACTTTGAATATTCCTCCATTTGTTTACATCTATATTTTTCCTTAACAATTGCCATTATGCCTGCCTCCTGGCAGTCTCGCTTGTGGGGTTAGTGTCACATAAATGGGGATGATTGCTTCACTTTCCCAATTCCCTGCATTGAAAGTCTCCTAACAAGCCATGCCTTTTCCTTCCCTGCCTGCTGCTTCCCTACCTTTCTTCAGGCCTTACCGCTTCCTCAAGCTCTATTTCTGGACCTGTATCATCGGTAATAGGGAATTGGATCTGATGTTGCAAAATTATAGGTTTTTAAAAATATCCATTGAATATCATTATTGTATATAATGTGTGTGTCTGGTTCTCCAGCATGATGCAACCAGAAATAACTGAAAATGATTTTTTTAAAAACTATATCGCCCCATTTATTAGTCTCATTGGTGTTTACAAATCAGTTCCTTAATTTTTTTTATATTTAAACACTTTTGAAAGTTGGCTGCTGATGGCTTTTGCCTAAAGTAAAATCTCTTGAGTTAAAGCATTTCTTTGAAGGGCGACTAATGGTCACAACTGGGGAAAGCTCATTCATGCGCTCTGGGGCATAGTCAGTTCTTTGCCTGGGGCTGACTTCCAAGCACAGTAAGAAGTCGCACAACATCAGGTTAAAGTCCAACAGGTTTATTTGGTAGCAAATACCATAAGCTTTCGGAGCGCTGCCCCTTTGAAGGGGCAGCGCTCCGAAAGCTTATGGTATTTGCTACCAAATAAACCTGTTGGACTTTAACCTGGTGTTGTGAGACTTCTTACTGTGCTTACCCCAGTCCAACGCCGGCATCTCCACATCCTGACTTCCAAGGCCAGGATTTTCCACCTCCAGTTACAGTGGGTGTCATAGCGGGCTGGAGCAGAAAATATCAGGAAGGCTAAAAATCAGTTTTACATTGTTGTAAACTAGTTTGCGATTGTCCACTCCAACCAACAAAGGTGGGCTGTATTCCCTACTGTGACACGTCAGGACCGTCATTTTAATACATTTGCATCTCATCATAAGCCCTGCTTATGGAATCGACCCCATCCAGACACGTCAGTGTGCAATTAGAACGACATGTTTCACATTGGTACATCAGCAAAGTGTGCTCGGTGACTTATACTTCGCTCATAACTTTGAGGTTAATTCACCCACCTTGCAGTGATTGTAGTATTCAGCTCCAGGCTTCTCAAGCAACACCACATCACTTTCAGCGGGGTCTCATAGGCAAGTCTTTACCTACCAGACCTACAATAATGCAGGGGTGACTTTCTAGGGGCTGCAGGGTAGGGCTGTACTGGGGAAGGGGAAGTCGGGTCAGTGAGGGAGAGAAACCTGAATGTTAAGTTCCTCTGGGATGATGGGAGTGGTTCCATACTCTCACAGGGAGGGTCTAAGCTGGCAGTGAGAGTTCTCCACTATCATTTTCATTTTCCAACCTGCGCAAGCTGTAATACAAAATTAAAATGAGGTGTCGCACTGCTGATGAAAGCTGTGTGCAGGCAGATTGGAGGGCAGCTGCATGCACTCGGGGCGGCGGGGGGGGAGGGGATTGGATTAGAGAGGCGCCCAACTGAACTGTGCATTCTCAAAACTTTGATACGCATTCAGCACTGGCCATGTACTTTCTGACGTGGGAACAAAGCTCCTGAATGCACATTCACTGACGAGTCATTGACAGAAAGAGGATCTTTGGCCACAGATGCTGACTCTTTTCTATTTCTCATTGATACTGCAGAGAGGAGGCCATCACCAAGATGGAACCTGGATTTATCACTGCCTGAGCCATTGCGTAAAGGCAGGAGAGGAGAAGGAGAAGATTGTGATCGAGGTACCTGGTTCGTCAAAGAGAGGGACAAAATCCTCAAGACCAAGGGTCAGCAGGGTCTCCCCAGGACATGGGATGAGGTTTTCACACAGACGTCATGCGTAGGTGGCTTGCAAGGGTTTACAGAATTTGCATTACTTATCTGTAGATGAGTAAGAACCAGTGTCGCCGGAGGTTCTGCGTTTACAGGGATCCACATTTGCTGCATTCTCCTGGAATTGGTACCTCGCGGGCTGGGAGGGCACCCATTGCTAGTGGCTGTAAAAGCAATGGCGGAGTGCATCCATTGCCAGTGATGGCTGGCCAGGATATTATTTGGCTGCTCTGAACTTCCAAGCCGGTGGTTCTTTCTAGGGCTCCATTGAGGATCTCTGCAGGATCTCTCAAATAAAAATACATTCATGAGGTTACAAACACCCTTTCTGGCAAGGCCACAACTACGTCAATGTTGGCAGAGATTATGCAAGCCAGGACATCAGGGCACTGGGCTTTGCTGAGATTGTCTGATTCTTACAGGTGCAGGGATCCATTGACTGCATTCATGTGACTATGAATGCTCCATTGCAACACCCATTGCAATACACAAACTGGAGAAGCTACCATTTGCTCAATGTACAGCTGGTCTGCGACCACAAGGAACTGATGGTGCAGGTTTGTATCTGCTACCCAGGAAACACCAATGATTCAGGCTCACACTGGCCTAATCCTTTGAAGGATGGGGAAGATTCAGGAACATGTGCCTTTGCTGAGTTGAGGTGCTAAATGGAGGTGGGTGTCCCGGCATACCTTCTCTCAGAAGGTACCGCCTCTTCAGCTTCTCAGTTGCAAGAGTATCCTACAGGAGCTGTTGCATTTTCCTCCATTGGTTCACAGCTGTATTCCTTCAATATGACAAGGCTCCGCAACGAGATCTATCTCAAGCAATGGAACAACACATTTCATCTAATACTGATGGTGAATGAGATATTTCACACCTGGGACAAGGCAGCCTAGGACGTTCCACTGCTGTGAATCCATTTAGCGATGATTCAGTTGCATGTGGCGAATTCTTCCAAATCGCACTGACATCTGGCACTCTCAGTGATTTTGGTCTGTACTTACCCTCGGCTTAATATGGATGTGGACCACCTGAGCATGATGACGTCAAACACCTGCCTGCCAGCTATTAAAATGCCTTTTCATTAATTGTGCCCTCATGGCCTTTGCCAAGCCCACAGTGCTCAGACATCACAAGGCCCTCAAGGGCACATGTCATTGTTAATAAAGAGCACATTTCATCTTCAGTACATCCTTGTGCCTATCCCATTTCTCCCCTCCACATTGCCTAAAGCAATGATGTGCACTTCCAGAACATTGTCAAAGGCTCAAATGCTCTATTGCCCACCAGAAATCACCAGCTGGAATTAGCGTCAGTGACCTAGGTGAGTGTTCAGGTGAGGGGAAGCATAGCGCTGATTCGCTACTGCATGACAAGAGCCTTGTTCCCACAATAGACAACACGACAGGTTGAGAGACACATATGTTGGACATTTGCGCACCAGGAAAATAACATGGCCGAGCTCCGTCACCTTGAGATGGCAAAGTGCTCCCACTTATTGCTGAGTTTAGCAGATGTAAACTCTGAAAATGGAAACGTGGTTTGGCTGATAGCAACACACACAAGCTCTGAGTATGGGCTCAGACTAGGAAGATCCTGCCATGAGACACAGAGCACACAGAGTTGCATGACATATGGGCCTTCCACATGTGTGAACATATCTCTCCTTGTACACTGCACCTCCACCTTTCACGAATGCAGACAAGGTTGGAGAACACCTCTGCCTCAAACTTTACAGCCAAGAATACACATGGTATGAGCCGGCACAGCATGTGAACAAGGTTCATTCCACAAGCACGCTTAAGATTAAAGTCAAGACATCACCAATGTCGAGAACGATCTGGAAAAGGGCCACACACTGTGGTGATATGGAAGCATACTACATAGATGACTAGCCCATGATAATGACATCTGTGATATGTGAGGGGAGGAACCATGGTATCAAACCTGATTGACAACAACACAGCTCATCATAAAAAGGAGGTATACACAAGAGGGGATGTGAAATGGATGCGATTCTATTTATATTTGTGGACACAAAATACATGTTGTGACCTGCCATGCTACACTGTGCTCCTAAATCTTTCCTAACCTGACTGCCATGTCTTGCTGTTCCCTGACATACACAGCAGAGATGGAGGTAGCCTGCTGACTGCTACACCGTGTTGTTTGTGATGACCTTGGCAGCTGTCCTCTGGAGGGCCAAGACCTGGAGGCTGGCTTTGTGTGTCTTGCTGTAGGACAGCTCTACTCTTCTATGCCTGTGGAGCTGAAGGTAATGGGCACAGGAAGAGAGGACTTGATTAGCCGGAGTCCCAGAGTCACCTGGATGGATGACCCTGGGGTGTCCAGCTGCTGGTCCTCCTCCCTATAGAAGACCCTGGCTGACTCGTTGAACCATAGAATCCTTACAGTGCAGAAGGAGGATATTTGACCCATTGTGTCTGCACTGACTCACCAAAAGAGCATCTTACCCATTTTTTAAAACCAGCATAAAATATAATGATGGCTTGATTTGCATTGGGCACAATGTGCATTCAATTCCTCAATCTTTTATACTGGTTTAGCCAATTTCAGGTGAATGGCAGAAACTCTATCCCATGATCTATGTGAATGTTGCATCATTCAAAAGCAGCATTCCATGTTAATGCCCAATTTTAACTCTTGCAGATGGATTATTAACATAAGAAAATGTACGTTATAGCTGAAATCCTGTCCATTCTTGCTGCTGAATCACTCGCATCTGTCCCACTTTTGTGACTGTCTAATTGATTTCTGGGGTATCATCCATTGTACATATTATCTATTGCTGCCTACACAGCATTTACACTAGCTATTCAGCTAATTTCATCAAGGCCAAATAAAATATAGCGTGATATGGAACATCCTACTGCTGGAATAGTAGCAGAAAATCTCATTGGATTAGAGGGGGGCAATAAAAAAAGGTCAATGTAGCGACAGTCCTAGTGGAGTAAACGATTATTACTTATAATTCAATACAAATTTGAATTTGCAGGGATTGTAGTAGCCTTTTTTCACCTTTACTAAAATGATCCTTATTCCCTCTATAATTACTAACATCATTTTACATACTGTAATTTTTGGAAATACGTAGTTCAAGTTATGTTCATGTTGGAAGGACAGGTTCAAATGTAAATGCTGACAAATATGCAGAATTATTAAAAATCCTTCTGGGAAAAGATGCATTACAGATGTACTTAAACACATTTATCTGCACCGATTTACTTGAGAGCTGCTCTTGGTTTAGCATTTATCCAACTAGTGTTTACTTTCTGCAACCTCAAAATATTGTGTTAGAGAAACAAATGAAACGTCTAATGCTGATAATTGATTTTAGTGACCAGAATGTTGACATGCAGTGTTGTGGCTCGCTGCATATGGGCCTGGTACTTTTCTGTTTCTCTGATCATGACATTTAATGTGCTTGCGCATGTTTGTCCCATCTCAGTGAAGCTTTTGCCCTACAGGATAAACCTTGGTCATCTAATATAAAGAGGAGGAGGAGTATTTGCAAATCAAATAATTACTGGGGTCGGTGTCCGACAGTTCATTGACATTCAAGTAAGATGCTATTTTTTTTTGCTGTCGCGCGGTGCCCAGAATTCATCAACTGTATTTAAATCAAACCCATATCCAAAATGGACTCAGGTCCACACAAACAAATTGTTGCTCCATTCATTTTTCACTTGATTTGGGTGCCAGTCAAATCTCTTGGCATTTGGTTCCCTGGTGGTCAAAGTAATAAAACACAAGGGGCGGAATTTTCCCATCTGGCCCACCCGCTCACCACAGGAATCGTAGCCAGCTTGGGCGGACCATGCAAAGTTCTGTTGACCTCGGACAAGAATTTCCAGTCTTGGGGCAAGTGCAGCCGGAAAATCCCGCCCAAGTTCATGATGACCATCAAGCACGGCTTGTTATAAGCATGATGCATACACAGGAATGGGTTGATTGCATGGTAGTGATATAGTGGCTGGAGGAGAGACAATCAGATCATATTAATATCCCTCAATTGAGTTTCCAAAATATTTTGAAATTATAGACAAATAGAACTTTTATATAGACCAAAATATAGATCTTCCCCGACAGAAACATTTAGGGTCCGATTCTTTCGTTTTTAAACTAAGTGCTCCTGCCTGTGGGAAAGCGGGAGTGATTCATGCTGTCACTGCAGTGGTGTTCATTAGGTACCCTCCCTATTCAAATAGGCTAGCCCGGCCCCCACACAAAACACACGGATTCTCCGACTCCAGCGGTGTCTGATTTGCCGGAGTCGGGAATCACCTCAATGAGCAACAAGCAGGAACAGTTTAAAAGCGCTCCCTGCACACCCCATGGTCACATCACCAAGGAAGATGGCCGGAAGGAGACCAGCTCCATGCTTCCTGGATGTGGACGTTGACCAGATGTTGGATGCCATCGAGGAAAGGAGGGACACCCTGTTCCTAGGGGTAGGCAGAAGACTACCTGCTAATGTGGCAGAAGCCTGGGGGGCGGTGGCTGAGGCTGTCAGCAGCAGCAGTCTGACCTGGAGGATAGCCATTCAGTGCAGGAAGAAATTAACCACCTCCTTAGAGCTGCAAGAGCGAGTATCCACATGTCCTCTCCTGGCATCATTCCTGCTCCTAACTGCAACCATGTTACAATAAGCACTTCCAGCCTTCAACCAGCTGGCCTACCAGCATCTCCCCCTGAACACCTCATTTCCCCCCCACCCCCATGACCTCCGTCAATCTCACCCCCTTCCCCCAACACCCATCATGATCCCTCACAGGCTTGCCCCATATCCCACAAATGACACTGATGTTAAGCCCCAAAACCCACTTGGTCACCCTCTCAAAATCTCCTTTTTCTCTCCCCAAAGGGTAAGACAGCCCATAACAGGAAGAGGAGAGGGAAGATGGGCAGGGGTGTATCCATGCTGAGGATCTTTACTCCCCTTTTGAAGAAAGGGCCCCAGAAATCTCAGGGGAGGTCCCAGAACAGACAGCTGCAGACTGTGAGGTCGGGACGTCCAGAGCAAGTGAGAGTCTGAAGCATCTTTATCCAGATGACATACTACTTGTGATTCTAACATTCTCCACACCATTGTGATTCCCAAAAACTAACCCATGTCCTCTCTCTTCCAGGATCACCATCCAATGAGGCCAGGCCATCTGGGGTTGTCACCCCTAGCCACCCCCTCAGAACTGCCCAGACTACAGCTCTGGGGATAACAATGAATTCTCGGCACTGCCATCACCTGCACCATCCAACAGCACGGATATACTCCCCTCGGTGGGAAATATTAGCGGTCAGGCTTCTGGGGTATTTTCTGGTGAGCACCACACAGCTGGAGGGGGAAGAGTCCACCAGGCTATTGTAGCAGGAGATGGTGCCAGCAATGTGTACAACCCAGGCCAACACTGCAAGGGTGGCAGCTGCAGTGGAGAGCCTTGGACAAGAGGTCCGAGCATTGACTGACAGACAATGTCCAAGACCTGGCTCACCCTGTCCTGTCCATTGCTGAGGGCCAAGACGGAATGTCCAGCATTCTTACGGGCGTGTCAAAGGCCCCGGTGGACAATGCAGAAGCGCTTAAAAGCTTGGCCCAGTCACATCGGACCATGGCTGAGGGGAATGGCCACATTGCCCAGACTATGGAGGGCCTCGAGGACTGACAATGAGGCATGTAGATTTCACTCCAGCTGTCCTCTGTCCCACTGGGGACCCTGAGGGAGGAGGAAGCACTGGATTACAACCCTAGGCTTTCAACCAGGGAGCTCCTGTCATAGAGTCATAGAGGTTTACAGAATGAAAAAGGCCCTTTGGCCCAACTTGTCCATGCTACCCCTTTTTTTTTAACCCCCTAAGCTAGTCCCAATTGCCTGCATTTGGTCCATATCCCTCTATACCCATCTTACCCATGTAACTGTCTAAATGCTTTTTAAAAGATAAAATTGTACCCACCTCTACTACTACCCCTGGTAGCTTGTTCCAGACACTCACCACCCTCTGTGGAAAAAATTGTCCCTCTGGACTCTTTTGTATCTCTCCCCTCTCACCTATGCCCTCTAGTTTTAGACTCCCCTACCTTTGGGAAAAGATATTGACCATCTAGCTGATCTATGCTCCTCATTATTTTATAGACCGTTATAAGATCACCCCTCGGCCTTCTACCCTCCAGAGAAAAAAAAGTCCCAGTCTATTAAGCTTCTCCTTGTAACTCAAACCATTAAGTCCTAGTAAATCTCTTCTGCACTCTTTCTAGTTTAATAATATCCTTTCTATAATAGTGACCAGAATTGTACACAGTATTCCAAGTGTGGCCTTACCAATGTCTTGTACAACTTCAGCAAGACGTCCCAGCTCCTGTATTCAATGTTCTGACCAATGAAACCAAGCATGCTGAATGCCTTCTTCACCGCTCTGTCCACCTGTGACTCCACTTTCAAAGAGCAATGAACCTGTACCTCTCGATCTTTGTTCTGTAACTCTCCCCAGCGCCCTACCATTAACTGAGTAAGTCTTGCCCTGGTTCAATCTACCAAAATGCATCACCTCACATTTATCTAAATTAAACTCCATCTGCCATTCGTCAGCCCACTAGCCCAATTGATCAAGATCCCGCTGCAATCCGAGATAACCTTCTTCACTGTCCACTATGTCACCAATCTTGGTGTCATCTGCAAACTTACTAACCATGCCGCCTATATTCTCATCCAAATCATTAATATAAATGACAAATAACAGTGGACCCAGCACCGATCCCTGAGGCACACTGCTTGTCACAGGTCTCCAGTTTGAAAAACAACCCTCTACAACCACCCTCTGGCTTCTGACATCAAGATATGGAGATGCTGGCATTGGACTGGGGTAAACACAGTAAGAAGTCTCACAACACCAGGTTAAAGTCCAACAAGTTTATTTGGTAGCAAAAGCCACTAGCTTTCAGAGCGCTGCCCCTTCATCAGGTGAGTGGGAGTTCTGTTCACAAACAGGGCATATAAA
Source organism: Mustelus asterias (assembly GCF_964213995.1). Lineage (NCBI taxonomy): Eukaryota > Metazoa > Chordata > Chondrichthyes > Carcharhiniformes > Triakidae > Mustelus > Mustelus asterias. The sequence continues at coordinate 39,315,456 of NC_135818.1, forward strand.
GACACAAACTCAATTTACAAAATAATGATTGGAATGCGAGTCTTTACAGGTAACCAAGTCTTAAAGGTACAGACAATGTGCAGGTACAGACATTGTCTGTACCTTTAAGACTTGATTACCTGTCAAGACTCGCATTCCAATCATTATTTTGTAAATTGAGTTTGTGTCTTTATATGCCCTGTTTGAGAATAGAACTCCCACTCACCTGACAAAGGGGCAGCGCTCCGAAAGCTAGTGGCTTTTGCTACCAAATAAACTTGCTGGACTTTAACCTGGTGTTGTGAGACTTCTTACTGTTCTGACATCAAGCCAGTTTTGTATCCATTTAGCTACCTCACCCTGGATCCCGTGAGAATTAACCTTGTGCAACAACCTACCATGCAGTACTTGTCAAAAGCCTTGCTAAAGTCTATGTAGACAACATCAACTGCGCTGCCCTCATCTACATTCTTCGTTACCCCTTCAAGAAACTCAATCAAATTTGTGAGACATGATTTTCCCCTCTCAAAGCCATGCTGACTGTCCTTAATCAGTCTGTCTAAATGCCTGCAGATTGGGTTAGCTGCAACACTTCAAAGAGGCAATGGAAGTGGTCAGACAAGGCCTCTGTGACCCACGGGAGCCCCACGAGGTCACCCCCTTCCATCCAAATCAAACCTCAGTTGCCCCCATTGAGTTGGACATGCCCGCCCCAAGCAAGATAGAAACGTTTAAAAATGAACACTTGCCAAACTATGCCCACATGACTTCTGGTAGCGAGGGTGGGTGAATATCACATGGCCACTGCATCTGGGGTCAGTCCCGCTAATGACATTTAAATGAAGGTATTTGCATTTTTATCAGCTTGCCGCCCGCTCTGGGCAGGAACCTGATCAGGGCTAGCAGGTCGGATGGATCCCAAGAGCCATCAGGTTAGGCAGAAATCCTGATTTTCCAGCTGATGCCCCATTCACTGGGGCATCAGGAATCCATCTGAAGCGGTCGGAGAATCACCCCCTTAAGGTCCAGGCAAAATGTGGATGGAAACTGTGATAACCCCCATGAGGTCCATGGGGAATCATTTACTAATCTCCCTGTGGGGCTCATTGAGTATGAGTTCCCCTAGTAACAGGCAATGGACTGCCCAGCCAGAATTCATTACCTGAGCCTTTTATAAGGCAGGCCCAGGGCTGGGCCTGCTGAACTGTAGTCCTAGGCAGGGACTAGTGTGTGTACACCATGGCAGTGGTTTTACTTTTCATTCTGTAATAAACTATGTCCTTTTCCAGTCGGGCTTCTTGAGTTATTACAATAAAAATGTATGACCGTACATTGTGTTCCTTGCAGAATTTCTTTAACCTCATAGGGTATAATCTTAAAGTTTTATTGTACACCATATTTAGAATATATCCAGGCGTGTAAAGTAGTGTAGGAAACAGATGAAGATGTTTTAGAAAATGAGTGTAGATGGACCAGTCTAAGAAAATACCAACCATGGGTCAGATGGTGGACCTCCCACCTTTAAAGGTTGTGGGTCAAGGTCTCTGGAGACTTGAGTACAAAATCTAGATGGACACTTCAGTTCAGTACTGACAGTGTGCTGCACTGTTGTAAGTGCTGTCTTTTTGTTGAGAAATTAAACCAAAATCCCATCTGTCCACTAAGATGTCAAAGACACCTTGCATTATTTGAAAGATCAGTGGTGTTTTCCCTGGTGTCCAATGTTTATCCCGCGACCAAAATCATTAATGCAGGTTATCTGCTCATTAATTCATTGCTGGTTGTGGTACATTGGCTGTCATTTCTTCTATAATACAGTAGGGACATTTCAGATTTTTTTTTTTTGTTTATAATACCCAATTCAATCCAATCAAAGTCTCAGCAAGTGAGACATTCCAGATCCAATCTGACAAGACAGGCTTCTCATTTCCTACCTTGGGCCTGATCTACATGATCCAAGCTGATTGGAGTAGGCATTGCACCTTCTCCAAGGCTTGATCTCATTTGCATCTTAGCCAAAAGGCCGAGATGCCATTTTAAAAAATTGCTTCAAATGAAGCCTCAATGTAACCTCATGACTTCAAACAAGTGCAGGATGTCGATACCACACTTGATCTTAGCCAAAAGGCCGAGGGACATTTCAGATGTATCTGAACACTTGTGAAGCACTCTGAAATGTGAAGTTCATGAAAGGTGCTGTTTTACTTTTTTTAAAATGGAGATTGAGACATGAATGTAACAGTTGCAGCATGCCAGTTTATTGGTAAAGTAGCTATGAGTAATTAACAGATAAACCCTTATTGTGAGCTCACCCTTGAGAATTGATTGGATACAAAATAGAGAAGCAATCTTGCAGAAGAATTTTTAAAGTATCCATTTTATCAAAATCAAATCAATATAAAAGATTTCATCTGTATATAAAATAAATTTATACAAACATATTCTGGAGTGAGAAAAGGTGACTGTCGTTGATCTTCAGAGAGATCGCTGTACCAATAGACTTTACTCTTTTGCACATGAGGAGTATAAAATGCAGCTGCACACAGCAGCATTATGGGCCAGACTTCCCCAAGAAATGTTTCAGTGATGAGGCTCAGCAGCGATTCAGGAGTTGTCAGTAACAGCAACTGCTGCCTCTGCAGCGACGGGCTGAAAACGAGTGGAGGCAAACATCAACATCAGCCTTCTCAAATTCAATGGGAAACAGAACAAAATCTAGCTGCATTTCTCTTGATTTCTAAGTCGTTTAGAGAAATTCATCAACTATGAAAGATTAAGGTTTTTTGTTATTAAATAAAATCTGAAGTACCTTTTTGAAAGTCGCATGTAAAATGGAAGGAGGCGGCCAGGCTACCCAACTATAAAAGTCTTTAACAAAACACATTAAAAAAACTCACCAACTTTTATCCACCTTTTTATAACATTACACCAGCTTAAATTAAGTTTAAATTATGTTTAACTTAATTACTAAATGGCATGCCCCAACTCTTACGTAATTTTCGTGTGCTTGGGAACCCAATGAACTGAACAACTTGCTTCACAATGCACTGCATCTCATGGTTAGGCAGCAGAAATAATGAGCAGTGTGTGGTGGCAGTGACAAACGAGTGAGTGTTTGAGGTTAAACTTTATCAGTTTATCAAAGGGAAGAATTGCTGACTATCCACATGAAGTGTAATAATTTTAGTTTTTCTTTAGTTTATTTATTAGTCACAAGTAGGCTTACATTCACAGTGCAATGAAGTTACTGTAAAAATCCCCTAATCGCCACACTCCGGTGCCTGTTCGGGTACACTGAGGGAGAATTTAGCATAGCCAATGCACCTAACCGGCACGTCTTTGGACTGTGGGAGGAAACCAGAGCACCCAAAGGAAACCCACACAGACACGGAAAGAATGTGCAAACTCCACATAGTCACCCAAGGTCGGAATTGAAACTGGGTCCCTGGCATTGTGAGGCAGCAGAGCTAACCACTGTGCCACTGTGCCATCAGCAAGAGTGATCAGGCAAAATATTTAAGGCAACCCTTAAATATATCTCTTTACACACCGCATGCATTTCCACACGTGGCAATAACTCTTGCCAACTAAAGCATTGGCATTGACCCTGGTAATATACCGAGACCCACAACAACCTTAATCTGCCTTGTACAAAAAGAAGAGACAGGACAAATTCCAATATCATTCAGTCCAATTATTTAAAATCACGATAGTGTATGATGCAAGTGTATCAGATATGTTTTGCCCCAGAACCTTTATTTGGTGAATGAATATGATTTGCACCATCTTAATAGGTGCTTCTTTTAAATGTTCCCTTTTGAATATTGTGAGAAAATATTGTTGTCTTGTCATCAGTGGTATGTATGTTGGGGCATAGCCCCTTTAAGGGGTCATGTGACCTCGGGTGTGGGATAAGCTGTTGGAATTCGCCCAGAGTGGGCAGTGAACATTTGGAGTGTGGAGCGAGTAGACTGAATAAAGAGCTGTGTTCCCTGGTGCCTGATGTGGAGTAGTTAGTAAGGGAAAGCCTCAGTACAACAGGATTTAACAATCAGCAATAGGGTGATAGTTCATTTAGACAAGCCTGAGCTGATCAAAGAGAATCAGTGTCTATTTGTTAGGTCAAAACTAAGAGATAATCAGCAAAATGATGTGTATAGAATTGGCCATATCCTTGTGATATGTGTTGGTAATTTGTTGGGAGGAAGAATACAGAGAGTTGGGATAAAGGGCATATATTCTGATTTGTCAGATATGATGAGTTGTGTTCTCCACAAATTTGTCGGGAAGCCTCAGATGTCCAGCATATATGTCAATGTCTTGGGTGAAGGAATGGAGAGTTCTGATAACATTTTGCAAATGACATTAAGTTAGCAAGTTGTGTATATTGGAGTAGAAAGTTACAAAGTGACATCGGCAAACTGAATGAGAGGGTAAAACCATTGAAGATGTATGTCAATGATCAGTACCTTGAATGGAAGCTGTCAGCACCTTATTGTCTGGTTAAGAGGGGGTTGGTTAGCTCAGTTGTCTGGATGGCTGGTTTGTGATGCAGAGTGATGATAACAGTTCAGGTTCAATTCCCATACCAGCCAAGGTTATTCATGAAGTCCCGTCTTCTCAACTTTGCCTATCGCCTGAAGTGTGGTGATCTTCAGATTAAATCACCACCAGTTAGCTCTCCCCCTCAAAGGGGAGACCAGCCTATGGTCATCTAGGACTATGGCAATTTTACCTTACCTGTCTGGTTAGCTAAGCTCTCACCATCCCTATCCCAACCAGGCTTCAAGAATAAAATGACTTCTACTATCAGAGTACAAACTGTTATGGAGGCTGCTCAATAATTCCCCATTGTGTAATTTTGAATATTGTGTTAGTTTCAAGGTAATTTGATGGCTATTCTGTTTAAGCTCCATGTAATCATCCTAGTTGTGATGTTAGTGTACCTTTAAGAGTTTTAAAAAATTCATGTTCACGCCTTAGGTGATGCCATTGTTGGGAGGAGAAAAAAACTGTGGGCAGGTCAGGTGACAAGGATTGACTTTCAACTTCAGTTTGGAGCCGTGGTCTGAGTTTTTGGTTGTGTTTTAGATGGGACAGCAAGCCAAAAGAAGTGTTTTCCCTCTCTCGCTATTGTTTTGAAAATTCTGTTGGTTAGCTGAAGGGTGAAAGTTTGCTGTTTTGGGGCCTGGACCACAGTCTCTCTGGTGCTTTGGGAAGCTGTTAAGTCTTCAAACTGTTTGGAATGATTCCAGAATGCAGGCTTCAATCAAAGGACTCAAATTTCCATTATCAAGTGAGAGATAGTCTGTGCTGTGTTAAACCTGTGGGAAGGGTTTTTTTTAGTCTATGGGTTTTGGTTTAATTGGGACACATTAGAGATATTCATTAAGGGTTATACATTATAGTGGTTGCTTTGTTTCTTGTTTATAATTGATAAAAGTTCTTGCGAATTTTCTTACTATATATGTTGACTATATTCGTAAATAAACTTTGTTTGATAAAAGCTCCCTAGTGGGTCACTTGAATCATGCCTGAAGTGAAACATCTCTTCCTCACCCAAGCCAAATTCAAAATGCAAAACTTACGATTCAGGCGGGCTCCATAAAACACTTTGGAGTTTCTAACCTGAACTATAACACTAGTCAACTTTCAAAATGAGCCTTTTGTGTGCTGAACATAGCTTTATTAGAACTATCTATTCCAGGCCAAGTAAATAATAATCCAAAAATGTGTCAGTGAGTTATAGAATATTCTATACTTTGATGATTTGTACGAATATAGCACCTTTAATGTAGTGACACACCCCAAAACACTTCACTGGATTGTTAGCAAACAGAGTTTGACACCAAGCCATTTAAGGAGATATTATGTCAGATAACCAAAGGCCTGATCAAAGAAGTTAGTTTCAAAGACCATCTTAAAGAAGGAAACCTTGATAGAGAGTTTAAGGGATGGAGTTCCAGAGCTTTGGGCCTTGGCAGCTGAAGACACAACTACTGATGGTGAAGTATTTAAAATCGGGGTTGTTCAAAAGCCCAGAATTAGAGAACAGCAGATATCTCGGATGATTCTCGGGCTTGGAGTGATTTGAAAATAGAGAATTTTAAAATGTGTCAGAGTTGGAACTTGGGCAGCAGAGTTTTGGATGTATTCAAGTTTACAGAGGATAGAAAATAGGAGGCCAGTCAGGAGAGAATTGGAATAGTCTAGGCTAGAGGTAGAATACCTGAAATGAACCAATAGAACAATGATCCATTGCCAAAAGTGTCATTTCAGTCTGAGCTACTGCTGAAGTTCGTATATTGATGAAAATGCAATAGGGCTGTCACAGAATTATGTTTTCAATGATGAGTCATTGAGACTAGCCAGGAAACCCAAAGGAAATGATAAATGTGAAATGCCAAATAATTTAATATATTTGATTATCTTGTTGTTGCCTTTAAAGCTTTTATTAAAGGTCCAACATGCTTTTCCTGAGCCTATTCATGAACTTTCTAACAGAATAGAAATGCATTTGCTTCAGTGAAGTTTCTGACTGTTTTTTGTAACATTTGAAACGATCCACTGATAAGTTACTTGGGCTAAATCTGGTCAGGGTGGCAGTGGCCCCATTGGTGGGCGAGAAAGCCAGGAAAATCTCACCTTGGCACCTCAGGGAGCCCTAATTGGATTCTGTGCCATTCAGGCAATCAACAGCCAGTGTCAGGGTCCCGTCCTTCCCAATCTGAGAATCAATGGACGGGATTTTATGACCTTGCTCAGGCGAGGCTCGTAAAATCCCGCCCGAGGCCAACGGAGAATTTTGTTCTGCAAGCCTTGCCCGCCCTGATTCCAGGTAGGGCTAGGCAGTAAAATTATGGCCAATAACTCTTTCAACCTCATCAGTGCCACTGCTGGGGCTGCACCCACCCTGGAGAAGCATCATGGATGCTGCCCTTGGACCAAATGGGGATGCCAGGGCTAGTTAGGCAAATCTTTGGGTGAGTGGGATGGTGTTTAGTTAATCAAAGAACAAAGAGAACAAAGAACAGTACAGCACAGGAAACAGGCCCTTCGGCCCTCCAAGCCTGTGCCGCTCCTTGGTCCAACTAGACCAATCGTTTGTATCCCTCCATTCCCAGGCTGCTCATGTGACTATCCAGGTAAGTCTTAAACGATGTCAGCGTGCCTGCCTCCACCACCCTACTTGGCAGCGCATTCCAGGCCCCCACCACCCTCTGTGTAAAAAACGTCCCTCTGATGTCTGAGTTATACTTCGCCCCTCTCAGCTTGAGCCCGTGACCCCTCGTGATTGTCACCTCCGACCTGGGAAAAAGCTTCCCACTGTTCACCCTATCTATACCCTTCATAATCTTGTACACCTCTATTAGATCTCCCCTCATTTTCCATCTTTCCAAGGAGAACAACCCCAGTCTACCCAATCTCTCCTCATAGCTAAGACCCTCCATACCAGGCAACATCCTGGTAAACCTTCTCTGCACTCTCTCTAACGCCTCCACGTCCTTCTGGTAGTGCGGCGACCAGAACTGGACGCAGTACTCCAAATGTGGCCTAACCAGCGTTCTATACAGCTGCATCATCAGACTCCAGCTTTTATACTCTATACCCCGTCCTATAAAGGCAAGCATACCATATGCCTTCTTCACCACCTTCTCCACCTGTGTTGCCACCTTCAAGGATTTGTGGACTTGCACACCTAGGTCCCTCTGTGTTTCTATACTCCTGATGACTCTGCCATTTATTGTATAACTCCTCCCTTCATTATTTCTTCCAAAATGCATCACTTCGCATTTATCCGGATTAAACTCCATCTGCCACCTCTCCGCCCAATTTTCCAGCCTATCTATATCCTGCTGTATTGCCCGACAATGCTCTTCGCTATCCGCAAGTCCAGCCATCTTCGTGTCATCCGCAAACTTGTTGATTACACCAGTTACACCTTCTTCCAAATCATTTATATATATCACAAATAGCAGAGGTCCCAGTACAGAGCCCTGCGGAACACCACTGGTCACAGACCTCCAGCCGGAAAAAGACCCTTCGACCACTACCCTCTGTCTCCTATGGCCAAGCCAGTTCTCCACCCATCTAGCCACTTCTCCTTGTATCCCATGAGCCTTAACCTTCTTAACCAACCTGCCATGTGGGACTTTGTCAAATGCCTTACTGAAATCCATATAGACGACATCCACGGCCCTTCCTTCATCAACCGTTTTTGTCACTTCCTCAAAAAACTCCACCAAATTTGTAAGGCACGACCTCCCTCTTACAAAACCATGCTGTCTGTCACTAATGAGATTGTTCCGTTCTAAATGCACATACATCCTGTCTCTAAGAATCCTCTCCAACAACTTCCCTACCACGGACGTCAAGCTCACCGGCCTATAATTTCCTGGGTTATCCCTGCTACCCTTCTTAAACAACGGGACCACATTCGCTATCCTCCAATCCTCAGGGACCTCACCCGTGTCCAAAGAAGCGACAAAGATTTCCGTCAGAGGCCCAGCAATTTCATCTCTCGTCTCCCCGAGCAGTCGAGGATAGATGCCATCACACCCTGGGGCTTTGTCAGTTTTAATGTTCCCTAAAAAACCTAACACTTCCTCTCTTGTAATGGAGATTTTCTCTAACGGGTCAACGCCTCCCTCCGAGACACTCCCGGTTAACACGCCCCTCTCCTTCGTGAATACCGATGCAAAGTATTCATTTAGGATCTCCCCTATTCCCTTGGGTTCTAAGCATAATTCCCCTCCTTTGTCCCTGAGAGGTCCGATTTTCTCCCTGACAACTCTTTTGTTCCTAACGTATGAATAGAATGCCTTAGGATTCTCCTTAATCCTGCCTGCCAAGAACATCTCGTGACCTCTTTTTGCCCTTCTAACTCCCCGTTTGAGTTCTTTCCTACTCTCTCTGTATTCCTCCAGAGTTCCATCTGTTTTCAGTTGCCTGGACTTAATGTACGCCTCCCTTTTCATTTTAATCAGATCCTCAATTTCCCTGGTTATCCATGGCTCTCGAATCCTACCTTTCCTATCTTTCCTTTTTACAGGCACATGCCTATCCTGCAGCCTTATCAATAGTTCCTTAAAAGACTCCCACATGCCAGACGCGGACTTACCCTCGAACATCCTCTCCCAATCAACATCCACCAATTCCTGCCTAATCCGGCTATA